>NC_092877.1:82816364-84016364 GCF_028372415.1 Notamacropus eugenii | reverse complement strand
ATTGCTATTTCTAACTACTGAAGACTTTTGTATCAGAGTAGAACTTCATTACATTGATGCTACTGCTTCTTGCAGTGTTCATGACATTGTTAAATGTTGCCATGGAGATGAGTGTGCTAAAACAAATTCCACACTGACTTTGATGTAATATTAGCCATGTATGGACTAGAGTTCTTCACATTTTAAAATTGTTTAGTAATTAGGAGAGTTGGAATAAAAGTCCAAATTGTAAAGAGGTCAATAGATTTATGTTTCAAATAAAGAGAGTTTGGCTCCCCCCTCATCTTCATTAGAAGAAATTTTAACAAGTTTTAAATATATGGATCATTTTATTACCCATTAAAGGAATAATTTTGTACTCTTGACACTTGAAAGTATTTGATCTCTTGGAGAGTTACATATAGAATCAAATAGATTGACAAAGTATCAAAGTACCTGCCATTCTACAAAATCCATATTCTTGATGGTATCCAATCTGTGGCTTTTTAGAAAATTGAATGCAGCTAAAGGGAGATAAGTTACCATGTACTGAGAATCAAAGAGGGCAACGGAGTGTAATGGGTATTATATCTCTCATATTTTGATAAGTTTCAGAAATCTTGTATGTACAAATTCATTTATTCATTCAAAAAAACCTTACTAAGTCCCTAACATAAGCTTTCAATTGTGCTAGGTACTGGGAAGGCAAAGTAAAAACAAAAAAATTCCAATCCTCAAAGAGCTTCCATTTTATTGGAAGGAAGTGCATTAATACAAATAAAAAAACATTACGTCTCTTGCTTCTAACAGGAAAGACTGAAAATTAATAATGAGATGTATGTGGCATTGGGACTTTCCAGACTCAAGTCTAGGATTATACTGTATTTGATGTGGTGCCTTCCATGGACATTGTCTTGGAAATATGTGTGTCACACTTTCCATCCCCTAGCTGGTACAGTTTGGAAGCCAGTTCACATGAATTATTACTGCCTTGGAGCTGTGAATGGCAGCCACTTCTGGGATATTGGTAATGCTAAGAGGGAGAAATAACATAGAAAGAAAACCAAACAGGAGAAAACGGATATCTTTGTTCTTACTTTCTCTTTCTAAACTATCCTAGATTACTGTTTTCATTGTCACCTAGATCTTTTGTATTTGTTGTTGCTTTTAGAATAGAGGAAACAAATAAAAATAAAATATGGCTTCTGATCAGTATATTTCTTGGAAAAGAAAAACCAACAATAGCAAATTAAAGTATAATTAAATGAAAATGTGAACCCTTTGAGGAGGACTCCCTTTTACAGATAGAACACAAAAGAGGTGAATCCTAGGGGCCTTAGCCAATCAAATTATTAATTATGTCTGGAAGATGCCATTAATCTTCTCAATGGAATTATCAATTGACTCTCCCTGCAGTCTCCATAGGGACAGATAATCAATCTCAAATAAAGGCTTACCCTCTATAACTTCACGAGTTTGATAAGAGAACCTCCTTAATCAATCCCTCTACATTAGTATAGCAGAAGTATGCCAAAGTATTTCTATTTAAAAACTGATAGTAACAGCAACATTAACATGCCTCTAATGTACTTTCATGTACATAATCTCATTTGATCCTCACAACAACTTTAATAGTCAGGTGGGGGCAGTTATTGTATGAAGAAACTTAGGCTAAGAGATATTGGGTGACTTAATGAAGGTTAAATAGTGATACTGAAATGCTGGGATATAGACTTACCCATGTCTTTTTATCTCAAATCCAATACTCTTCCCATTATAAAATTTAATTCATCAAACATTAAGTGTCTAATGTGTGCAGAATACTATATGAGTGTAGATGCAAAGTTTCTATAAGTGCTCCTTTTCCTCATGTAGTTTATAGTCTAGTAGAAAACATAAAAGCATATTAGAGTTAGGTGCCAATAAATTACTTTTAGAGTTTTTTGGTGAGGGCCAGGAGGTCCAGATTGATTGAGAAGATATAGAGAAAACTTGAAGGAGAAGGTAATATAAGGACCAAGGCATAATAAACAATGTGGACAAAGCACAGGATATATTTGAGGGACAGAAAATAGTCCGGTTTAGACTGTCTATTAGAACTAGCGTAAGGCTGGAAAGGTAGAGTTAGACAAGAAGTTGAAAGTCTTAAACACCAAGCAAAGGATCATAGATGTAGAGGGAAAAGTGTCCTTAAAAGTGATCTAGTCCTGACACTGTATGCAAGAATAAAGTTTAAATGAATATGTGATCTAAATATAAAGACTGATATTATAAACAAATTAAGGGAGCAAGGAACAGTGTATTTGTCAGATTTATGGAGAATGGAGAAATTTATGACCAAATGAGATAGAAAATATTATGAACTACAAAATGAAGAATTTTGATTACATTAAATTAAAAAGTTTTTGCACAAGCAAACCCAATGCAACCAAGATTAGGAGGGAAGCAGAAAATGGGAGAGAAGTTTTACAACTAGTGTCTGTGACAAAGGCCTCATTTCTAAAATATATAGAGAACTGAGTCAAATGTATAACTATACAAGTCATTCCCCAATTGATAAATGGTCAAAAGATATGAATAGACAGTTTTCAGGGGAAGAAATCAAAACTATCTATAGTCATATGAAGAGTGCTATAAGTCACTACTGATTAGAGAGATGCAAATCAAAACATCTCTGAGATACCACATCACACCTGTCTAATGTGACACACACACACATCACACACAAATAAAGTGACAAAATAGGAAGATGAAAAATGTTGGCAAAGATGCGAGAGAGTTGGAACACTAATGCATTGTTGGTGGAGCTGTGAGCTGATCCAACCATTCCAGAGAGCAATTTGGAACTATGCCCAAAGGGCTACAAAAACGTGCATACCCTTTGACCCAGCTATATCGCTTCTAGAACTGTATCCCAAAGAGATCATAAAAATGGGAAAGGGTCCCACACGTGCAAAAATATTTATAGCAGCTTTCTTTGTGGTGGTCAAGAACTGGAAATTGAGGGGATGCCCATCAATTTGGGTATGGCTGAACAAGTTGGGGTATATGAATGTAATGAAATATTATTGTGACATAAGAAATGATGAACAGAAGACTACAGAGAGGCCTGGAAGGACTTACATGAACTGATACTGAGTGGAAAGAGCAGAACTAGGAGAACACTATACATGGCAACAACCATAATGTGCAAGGAATTTTTCTGGTAGACTTAGCCCTTCACAACAATGCAAAGACCTAAAATATTCCCAATTTCCTCTTGAGGCAAAGTGCCAGTCACTTCCAGAGAAAGAACTATGGAATTGGATTGCAGAATGAAGTAGAATATTTTCTTTTGCATTGTGTTTGTTTTGGTTTTTTTCCTCATAGTTTCTCCCATTCATCTTAATTCTTCTATGCAACATGATCAATGTGAAAATGTGTTTAATTAAAAAGAAATTGTGGTTTGGTTCAGATCACTCATTTTACAGTTGAGAATAATGAAGCCAAGAGACGTTAAATCATTTCTTTGAGGTCATATAGGGAGTAAACAGCTGAGTTAGGATCTGAAGCTAGGTCATCAAATAAGTTAATATTTGTAAAGCACTTAGTACAGTGCCTGGTACATAATAGGCACTTAATACAGCTTGCTCTGTTCCCTTTCTCATCTGACCCCAATTCAAATTCTTTCATTTTTTTCCCCATATCAGCTTTGTTTGTATGGAAGTTAGGAACCTCTGAAAATTTTTGAGCACTATCATGACTATGGCTATGCAATAGCAAAATTTGTCTTGAGGCAGTATGAAGGATAAATGGAAGGAGAAAGCAATGGTAGAAAGAAAGACTTCTAAAGAAGCTACTACAATAGTTTAATTAGGCTATAATGAAAGGTAGTAGTGATGTTGGGAGCAAAGAAATAAAGAATCCGAAAAACACGATGGCAATAGCAACAATACTACGCAGGTAGATAGATAGATACATGATAGATAGATAGATGATAGATAGATAGTTACATCTGTGAGAGGTGGAGGATAACACCAAGGTTTAGAACATGAGAATGAGTGAATAGTGGCACCATTAACAGAAATGGGAAGAAGAATAAGTTTCAAGAGAAATGTAGCATTCCCAGTTTGGGGCATGTTGACTTTTAGATGGAAAGGAATGCTTGTTGAGTAGAACTGAATTGAAAACTTCCATACACCTTTGAGGATGTGATTCTGAAGCTTGAAAGAGAGGTAAGAGCAAGCAACATAGATTTTGAAATCATCTGCTTAAAGAGGGGAGCTAAAACTGTGAGACTGAGTGAGAATATCAAGAAAAAATCAGAGAGACAAATAAATCTAAATATGATAGCCTGAATAGGATATGTCTCTAGAAATGAGCCATTCAATGCTTGCATCAAAAAACTTACCAGGCAAGTTGGTTAATCTCACTCTGACTCAGTTTACTCATTTACAAAATAAGAAGGTTGGATGGACTTGATGAGCTCCAAGATCCTTTCTAGTTCTGCACCTATGATTCTTTCTGATTTTATGCCCTTAACGTAAAAATAGTCAAAAGTTTGTTTGAGAATGTAAGTTTAGGGTCTAAAGAACATAGCACCACTATTCTGAGACCTCCTATTTGTTTACTCTATTTTACCATGTGACAAACTATCAAGTCTGTGTTGCAGGGTTCTATTATATCAAATTCTTTATAGTTAGCATTATTTACAGTGGAATAGGCTGGACCTCCCCTTCCCTCGAAGCTTTCAAGAAAAATCTGGAATGCCACTTGAGTATACTAGGGAGGGTATTTTTTTTACCAGTGTGGGCTGTAATAGATGGCCTCTGAGGTTTCATAGTACTCTGAAATTTCATGATCCAATCCTCAAAATTATTCCATGTGTATATATATAAGTTTATATAACAAAGCATAAAATCATCCTATAGGATAACCACTGCACCCCCCTACAAACCTGTATAACAACAATAAATTATCCATTTAAAGTAAAATTCTGTTGACGTTACATCTTGTTGATCAAATGGAAAGCTAGAACTATTCATTTGGAACAAAGGGTAGATTTTAAAAGGAAGTCTAATTTAGATAGGCAATTTCCTTCCTGGATTTTCCCTCCCTTCTGTTATTTATGTTTTAGTACATACAAGATGTCTATTGCTTGTACGCCTCTGGGCACTGTTAAAAATAATCAAGACGATATTAACAATTGATCTTCCACATCTAACTCAGGATAAAAGCCAAACTAAATCAATGCTGTTACTATTATAGAACACTTTTCTGTAATTTACTTTTAGAGTAATTTACTGTTTGTATATAAGCATGTGTGCACATGCCTTTATGTGAATGAATACTCTATCCACAAGGGTATCTTTAACTTGCCGTAACACATTTCTGCAAAAATATCATCTGAAGATGTATTATTTCACATGCCCTAGGGCACTATAATTTTGGACCAACTAAAAATAATTAATTTCTATAAATTTCCAAGTCAAGGGAAATGACTCCACAGGTGGTACGACCATTTTTTCACTGTTTGTATAAAATTTATAGAAAGCATGTGTAAGGAAATCTCTCACAATCAGCCAGAATCTTCCAGTCAAACATTATTTCCTGTGAATAAATTTGTCCCTACAAGAGAGATTGGATCATATAGAACTGAAAATGTACTTATCAAATTTACAGGAGTTGGGCTCAATGACTATGCAACATGGCGCACCCTGTGAAACACTGGCTTCCATTAAGATTGTTTCTGGAGAATTTCATGAAACAAATCTTTTGGCTGCATGTCCAATTGGGCCCATTGGTCTATTGTAAACTGGTCATTTGGTAAAGGGCATTAACTCCTTTTTGTCACAAGAATATTACCAGTAAATATGTCAATAATAGACTATTATCAGTCTAGAAGGATTATTTCCCCTCCCAAGATGCCTAAACTAATCCTTGGAAGATATTTATGCATTAGAGTAGCCTGACTTGGAAGGATGCAACAGTTAGAGCTAGAACTAACCACCATCTAATGCAAAGATAGCTACAATAGAAATAAAGGGACTTGTATCCTTTTTTCCCAATTCCATGACAAAAGCTATACATATCATTTGATCTATATTTTACTTTGTATAGATAATATCAACCCTATAGCATTATTGTGAGAATAAAATGCTGCAAAAGGTGCCAAAATACTTTGAAAAACTTTAAAAATGATAAACAAATACAAGGAATAGATATCTATTATAAATACTTACTGATTATACTGTAGAGGCAGCTCTGAGGTATAGTGACAGAATACTAAGCCTAGAATCAAGAAGATCTGAATTCAAGTCTGGGCTCAGATATTTACTAGTTTTGTGACCCTCAGCAAATAACTTAACCTTAACCTCCTCATCCATAAAACCAGAATGATAATAACACCTACCTCTCAGAGTTGTGAGGATGAAAGGAGGTAACATTTGTAAAACCATCATCACAGTTTGATACATTAATAAACACCTGCCTTCTTGCTTCCTTCATTGTTTCCTTCTTTGCTTGCTTACTTACTTCCTAGTAAATGACCATAAACCCAAAGATCCAAGTTTTTGGGGCAAGAACTCACTATTTGACAAAAATTACTGGGAATATTGGAATGCAATTTCAATAATCTAGGCATAGACATCCATCTCACATCATTTACCAAAGTAAGGTCAAAATGGATACTTAATTTGGATATAAAAAAAGCAAAGGCAGGCAACCTGGCAGTACCAGATTTCAAACTATATTACAAAATGGTAATCATCAAAAACGTATGATACTCGATAAGAAATAGAGAGGTTGACGAGTGGAGTAGATGAGGTGTATATAATGCACAGAAGTTAATAAACATAGTAATCTACTATTTGATAAACCCAAAGATCAAAGTTTTGGATCTTTGGGCAAAAATTTTGGGTCTTTGGGCCAAGCACTCACTATTCAATAAAAATTGCTGGGAAAACTGTACATCAGTTAGGTATAAATTAGGCATAGAAATTAGTAGCACATCATATATCAAGATAAGGTATATCTTATGTCTTAGACATAAAAGGTGGTATGTGGAAACTGTGGAAATTGTGGAAATATGGGAAAATTACCTGTCAGATATATGGATAAGGGAAGAAATTATGATTAAATAAGAGATAGAAAATAGCTTTGGAGATAAATAGATAATTTTGATTATATGAAATTAAAAAGCCAAAATTAGAAAGAAAACAGGAAACTGGGAAAAAATTTTACAGCAGATTTCTCAGATAAAGGCTTCATTTCTCAAATGTATAGGGTACCGAGCCAAACGTATATGATAAGAGCTGCTTCCCAGGTGATAAATGGTCAAAGAAAAAGAGTAAGGAGTTTTCAGAAGAAATCAAAGCTTTCAATAGTCATATGAAAAGTGTTCTAAATCATTATTGATTAGAGAAATGAAATATAACTCTGAGGTACCACTACACACTTACCAGATTGACTACCATGACAGGAAGGAAAAAAAATACAAACGTTGAAGGAGATGTGGAAAAATTGAGACACTAATGCACTGTTGGTGGAGTTGTGAATGATTCAACCATCCTGGGGAACAATTTGAAACTATGCCCAAAGAAGTAAAAAACCATGCATACCATTTGCAATACCACTACCAGGTCTGTATCCCAAAGACATCAAAGAAAAAGGAAAAGAATATATATCAACAAAAGATTTATAGGAGGTCTTTTTGTGGTGGTAAAGAATTAGACATCGAGGGGATGCTCATTAATTGGAAAATGGCTGAACAAGTTGTGGTTAATCATTATGATGGAATACTATTGTGTTGCCAAAACACCCAAACAAACAAAGTTTGGGGAAAGGAGTGCTTTTTTATTTTGAAAAAAATGAATTTCATTTTGGAAATCTTTAGTGTGAGATACCTGGGAGAGAAGCAATAGGAAACATCTAGTAGGCAGTTGGCAATATGGGAATAAAATACAGGAGATGAAATTTGATCTGAATTATAGATCTGAGATCCAGCTACAATGACAAAAATTAAACTCTACCCTTCCAGATGGGTGGATTATGCATTGTAATTATAACATCATAAAGTTAGCAAGGTCAAATATGGTCTCTAGCCACTCTTACGACTCTGATATAGCTATAAAATTATTGAATCAGTTGTTGCTACTGCGTCAATTGCAAAAACAGGTATACAATTTGTCACATCTGCTTAAGAAAGACTCAGTTCAAGGGAACTATACTCATAGGGGTTATGGTGGTGAATGATATATATAAATAAAGTAACAGAAAAGTGAAGGTCTGGTGTTATCTTCATTAGAATCCAATAACCAATTTGGTTTCTTCCTCCTTAGATACTTAATAATGTCTCTTGGGAAATCAGGGTCAGTGGCACTTTCTTTTTGTTTTTTTTTTTTAAGTTCAGTCCTATCATCAATGGAAGGGATACTTAAACAAGTTTGGGAAGACAGAAAATAGCCAGGTGGAGGGAGGGAACAAGGGGATGACTTCAATTTAAACCCAAATTGATCAGGCTACTGATATTCAATTCAGAGAAAGGAAGTAGTTCTTGAGGGAGCATGTGATATATGATTAATATGAGGAGTCACAGCTACAGAAAAACTTATGTTTACCTAAAATGAAAAGTTTTCAACACATAGAACTTTTAAAAACTCACCAAGATATAATAGTTGAGTTTTCTTTTACCTAGATTCATTGGGAATAAATACTTTTCAACTAATTCTGCCAGAAACCATCTTATGGAGAAAATAACAACAGAGAAGTGAACTCTTAAGTTCTTCATTTCCCTAAAATTGAGCTTAATGAACCAGTATAATTGTTTTCCTCAAAAACCCTGTTAGGTAACTTTTCTTTTACAAATGACATGAAGGTGGGAGTTCCTCAGTCCTATACCTTTAGAAATCAACATCTCAGAGTAATTTTAAAATGAGTCTCCACATGCCAATACAGAAGAAAATCAAACAGATTTTCTAGACTGCTCAGAGAAAAAAAGGTTCTGCTTAAATTACCTGGATGAGGTTAAATTATTGGGCCAGACTTATCCAAATAATTACCTGAATTCTTCCAAAATTATCTCTAGAAATAAAATTGGCTGTGGATCTAGAACTGTGAAGCTTAAACTTTTTAAGCATCCTGCATCTTTCTTATTTTAAAAGTTATGTTATGTCTTCCTATTTTCCAAAGTTCAAATGTTTTGCAATACGTACTGTTTAAAAAACAAAAATGCCCAATTAAAGTGTTTTTTTTTTTTAAAGATCATTTTTGAAAACCCCACAGCTACCCACTGAAATAACTGAAGACAGTTTGGAGAACTGAAAATCAGTCACTACAGCTGCTGGGGATGGAAGCTCAATTCCATGTGGACAGTCTCGGGTGGGTAAAGGTGGGAACTTCTAAATCTTAGAGTTCTCACGAGGCCCCCCAGGAAATGGCTGGGAATCGAGGTGAACCGAGCTATCTCGTGTATTTCCACCTCTTTCCGTGAGAAACGTGATGGGAGAGAGCTCTTCCCGCCCTCGAGATTGTCCCGGATCTGGGCACACCTATTGTTATCTAACAGGCACGGTATTCAGGTGCAAACTATGCTGCTGGAGAGCTTAATTAGGATCAGGAAAGCCTGAAAGCACTCTTAGCTCAGGAGGGGCCCTGATGGACAGAAGGCCTTTCCTCCCTTTCCCTCTCTTAGCTCTTCCCTCCCCCTCTCTCCCCACTTACACTTCTGCTTCCAATCTCTTATTGTAAGATCTTTGCCTCCTTGGGAGATTCCTCGCTCCCTCCTAAGGAAGAATTCCCCTGCACTTGTAACCAGAACCCTGAATAAAAGCTTAACCCTTGTTCGACTCTGGGAGGTCTCTTCTCTCATACGACTATCCGGTTTGGCCAGCCGAAGACCTGTGAGAGGTAAGGTAAGAAGACTCGGGTAGCTCTCAGGCCTCTAGGCCTGCCATACAGCATTGTTTATA
The DNA here is from genome assembly GCF_028372415.1 of Notamacropus eugenii. Lineage (NCBI taxonomy): Eukaryota > Metazoa > Chordata > Mammalia > Diprotodontia > Macropodidae > Notamacropus > Notamacropus eugenii. The sequence goes on along the minus strand of NC_092877.1, from coordinate 84,006,438 downwards.
CTCCTAAAGCAAAGATCTTACCACGCCACCCCTCCTATCCTTGCCTCTACCTACTTCCTCCTACAACCTAGCCCATTTAATGATCTCCAGTGATTCCCTATTTGGTATTTCAAAGTATTCACAACCAACCCCATTTCTACCTCTTCTGTCTTCATATATTCTACTCTCCTCACTCTGTGTTAAATCCATACAGACCTACTGCTGTTCTGTACACGTATACCATCTCCCATCTTTGTTCCCTTGCACTGGCTGTTCTTCCATTTCTTACGTGTACTTCCTTCTCATGTTCTCCTTTTGGAATCTTTGGTTCTTCAAGACTGAGTTCAAGAGCCACTTTCTTCTATGAAGTCTTTCCTGGTTCTTCTTGCTCCATCTACTCCAGGGCATTCCCCCAGCTACTTACCATGTATTTTGTCTATATTCACGCATATGCATGTTATTTTCCCCATTAGACTGTAGTTTTTGGAGGAAAGGGACTGTTTCACTTTTATCTTTGTAATATAGGACTTATCATTAGTGCCTTACACATGGTATAAGCTTGATAAGTATTTCTTGATTGATTTATTTTTTTCCTTTTGATATTTGGTTACATGTCCCTATGTACAATATGTAATGTTAATTGAATTCATTAAAATAGCACAATCTATAGAGAATTCATGTTTGTTTGCAGTTGAAAATGGATCATTAGAAATGATTACATTTCCATATTTAACTATAGATTTCCCTTTTTCCATCCCTTTCCCCTTTTAGAATTATGTCACATTGACGCCTTCTGTCTTTATATCATGGTAATTTCTAAAGAAAAACATTCCAGATGAAACCTTCCTTTGTGACAAAGAAAAACAATTATGTCACAAAGTCCATTATGCTGGAAGAAAAGAAGTGTTATTGATTTGACTGGTTTTTTAAATACTCAAAGTTTAGCTTCTTAAGTAATCTCTTCCTTTACATTGTTATAATCTTTTGCATATATTATTCTTTTGAGTCTGATTACTTCACTTTATATAAGTTCATGCAAAGTTTCCTACATTTCTCTGAATTCTTTACATTTGTCATTTCCCATTGCATGATACTCCATTATTTCCGTATACCAGAGATTGTTCGGCTCTTCCCCAATAGAAAGGAAACCATTTTCTTTCTCTCTCTGTCTCTCTGTTTCTGTCTCTGTATCTCTGTCTCTGTCTCTGTCTCTGTCTCTGTCTCTGTCTCTCTCTCTCTCTCTCTCTTTCTCTGCTATATATATCTTGGAGTTCGTCGCACTTTTTTTCTGTCTTTCACCTCTCTGGGGTCTTTGCCCAGTCTTGAGACTGCTGAGGGAAAAGGTTTAAACAGTCTGGTAACTTTTTACAAAACACACTTGAAGTATGTATTATAGTTACCTGATTATAAATTGCTTATGCTACATTCAGCATCATTTACCACACAGTGTAAAACTCTAGGACCTTTCATGGAGTGATCACCGCCTCATTCCAGTAACTGTAATTAGGAGTGAATAACTTTCAGAAATGTCATTTATTGGCTTACTTCAAATAAATTTGGATGACAAAACTTAGTTTATGGCTTGGTAGAATGAATGCTAGGACACAGAACTAGGTTTTGTTGTTGTTTAGTTATCAGTTGTGTCCGACTCTTCATGACTCATGGACCATACTGTTTTCTTGGTAAGGGTACTGGAGTGGTTTGCCATTTCCTTCTCTAGTGGATTAAGGCAAACAGGGATTAAACAACTTGCCCAAGGTTACAAGGCTAGTAATGATCTGAATTCAGGTCTTCTAGACTCTAAGCCCAGAGGGGTATTCACTGAGCTACTTCTTTGACTCCCAGGCACACAGAGGTTAAGTGACTTTCCCAAGGTCAAGGTGGGGTTTCTGAGGCTAGATCTGAACTTAGGTCTTTCTGACTGACTCCAGGCCCGGCACTTTATCCACTGAACCATCTAATTGCCCCCGGAGCTAGGATATATAACAGCTCAAATATTGATCTTTTTATACTTTTTATCATTTGGACCTTGTTCTTTACTCATTTTAGTCTTGTCTAACTCTTTATGATCTCATTTGGGCTTTTTTTGTCAAAGATATTGGAATGATTTGCCATTTCCTTCTCCAGCTCATTTTACAGATGAGGAAACTGAGGTAAATAGGGTTAAGTGACTTGCTCAGGGTTACCCAGCTATTAAGTGTCTGAAGTGAAATTTGAACTCAGGAAAATGAGTTTATCTGACTCCCGGCCCAGCACTCTGTGCACTCTGTGACTTTGCTGTTGTAATATAGAGGTTACAGTTTATTTATATTATGATTTTTATAAAGGAATCACTCTACAAACTAGAAAGCCTCTTAGACGGTGCTTACATAATGACTTTATACCTATGAGTCATCTTTTCTACAGTTACATCCTATTGTGTGTAGTAGGCAAATTAATTCAACAAACATTTATTAAGATAAATGGTTCCTGTACTTCTCTATTGTACAGTAGATAAAAGCATCTTGGATTTTAATGGAGGTAATGTGATAGAGCAGAAGGATTGCTTGATTTGTTGCCAGAGGGAAAAAAAAAACCCATCAAATTCTCACTCTGTTAGTGTCCATTTAACCTCTCTGTGCCTCAGTTTTCTCAACTGTAAAAATAAAAACTTGCACTAGATTATTTCAAAGGTGCCTTTCAGCTCTAAATACATGATTTCACGTATTGTAGTAAATATGGTGACAGCCGAATCTTTCCAAACACTTCCTTAAGAACATAGACACAACCAAATAACATATGGAGGTTGTAGGATCCTCACATAATAGAGTAAGATCCAGAGAGGACCTTAGCGGTCAACTAGCTCAACCCCTAATTTTACAGATAAGAAAACTGAAGTCCAACAGAGGTTAAGTGACTTGCCAAGCTAACATAGGGCCTACACAGCAGAGTCAAAATTGGTATGCATATTCTCTGATACCAAGTCAAACGTTCTTTCCACTGCATTTCATGGCTTCTATTTGTAATAAAAAATTATAGAGCAAATGAGTTTAATGGCATTCATCCTCTGTGCAAATTCTTAGACCCTGTCCATTCTCTTACTTTCAGTATGCACTGAGAAGGTCAGGGAATGAGGGAAGTGTGAACTCCCAAGATCTTACCACCCTCTCCACCTGAGAACCATAGCGTAAGGCAGTCGTACTTTGGTAAATGAGAAGAAAGATGATGTGTGGCCTGAGCTTTATTCTTTGTTATTTTTTGTCATGTCTATTGTAAGCAAGCTAGAAATTTAGAGGATCTAAGAACTTCTGTAATAAGTGAATAGGTTAAACCTCAATTTTTAGGCTTTAAAAGATGGAGAGTAACTGGGGAAACCTCATAGTAATGTTGGTACTTGTCAGGTAGAAGACCAAATTGAATAAAGAAAATTTGAATTAAAAAATAATTGTAAAAAATTTAGTTTTATTACCTTCAAATTTATAATTTAAGCTATTTTTAAGGCCATTATAAGTGCTTGGTCAATAGTATGGAAAACAGTCCCCAAACTGAGGAATGTAAATAAGTATTCCAGCCTCTTGCTAATTTATAGAGAAAGGGCTAGTTAGTAATCAAAACAATCCTCCTCTTTTGACTGTGCTGTATGCAGCAAGAGCTGCCTTGATAGGGAATTTTGGAAAGAAAATATATTTTGCAGATTTTTTATCTCAAAATAGGCACATCTTATATATTTTAGATGCAAATGAAATACCCTTTGACAAAATGCTATTGATTGTGACATTTTCTGCCCCAACAGGTATCCTTTTTTGAAAATACAGGGAAAATGATGAACAAGGATTTTGACCTTGCCAATGGTACATTTTCCATCTCCCAAAAGGCATTGCTTACATTCCCACAAAAAGGGAAGGATGGAGCCTCATGTGTAATGAGTGATTCAAATGTAATAGAGTGTGAGATGTGAAAAGTAAAATTCACATGCTTTAATGAGTAAATGTGTGAGGTTCAGTGATATGAGCTTGGTTAAATTCCATCTTTGCTATAGAACTGAGTCATTTCAAAAGTTCTTCAAATTAAAATATTTCAAACTGGGTCAGATTTGTAGCCTCACTAGTTATGTAAAACATACAGACAAAAATCATGCACCTATATTCATGTGCAAGCTTAAAGGATTTGGAAAAAACCACAATATTATATGCTTAGAGGTGTGCTAAGCACTGAGGATTTTTAAAAAAAACCTTATAATTATGCAGGTGTATACAAATTACATGCCAAACAGATACACATAACCTTAGAGGGGAAGTCTCTAGTAGCTGCAGGGTTTGGAAAAGGCCTCCTGCACAAGGTAGCATTTGAGTCAGGAAGTGACGAACTCCCAGCAGGTCAATACAACTGGCCTGAAGCATGTAAGACTGGAAATACAGGAGTCCAGGTTGTTAATAACTTTAAATAGCCAACAAATCAGCTTATGTTTGATCACAGAGATAATAGGAATTTATTTAGTGGGGTGGGGGTTGTGGGGAGGGAAAATGTTATGGTCAGAAGAACTGCACTTTAGGAAAATCAATTTGACAAATGAATGGGAAATGAATTGGAGAGACCTGAGAGAGGGATCCCAATTAGAAGATTATTGTGATAGTTCAGATGAGTGGAGTCAAACTCAGATAGAAATGGATGCCCCTAAACTGTACATAAATGTCACTGTAGGCTGCATATTGATATGGAAAACCTCATATTAACATTATATATGTTTTATTATAGTTTTATTTATTTTGTTAAATATTTTCCAGTTACATTTTAAACTAGATTAGACCACACTTGGATTATTGTGAGCTGTGTGTGGACTATAGGGTATGTCTTGGATACTTCTGGAGTAGATGAGAGATGGTGATGACTTGAAATAGGGCAGTGGGCTGTATATATGAGTGGAGAAAAGAGCATGTGTGTAAGAGATGTTGTGGCATAGAAAGAAAAAAATTGGCAACTGATTGGATATGTGGTGAGGGAGAGTAAGGAGTCAAGAATGACACTGAATTGGTGAAACTGCATGACTAGAAGGGTGGTTGTATCTTTGATAGAAACAGGGATGCTTGGAAGAGGACAATTGATAACGGACAGAATTGTCTTAGTATATCTTTTCAGCTTCTGATTCATAATCCGAAGGAGAAGTTGACCGCTGAGAATCAAATGCTATATTGTACATAAGGGCAGAGGTTGCGTTGTCCAATCATCATTACCAGGAGAATCTCTACTAATGGCTCATCTCTCCCACATACTTTCCATGTCAAAATAATCTATCATTATCTTCCAGTGACCATTGTCTCCCTGTGAGATCCTCTTTGATCCTTGATACTCTCTGGATTGTTTGAGCTTCTGTACTCTACCTTACTGATGATATCTCTAATTCTGCTTTTGCCCTCACCAGTCATACCAAACAGTTAAGCATCTTTACCATTCACCCTACGTAATTTTCCTGTCTTTATCTCTTATTTTATAACTTCTGTTCAGTGTTGTTTTTATTTTTCTATGTTGTCTCTTATCAGAGGTCAGGCACATAGGGCTATATTTTAAATATTGGTCTGGGAGGGGCAATCATAGTAGCATGTTCCATCCAAGAGAGCCTAAAAAGCTAGTGGCCCTCTCATTGGACAATTCATCCTGGCAGTGTTCCATCTTCAGAATTCTTGCCTAGTTTCACTATGGTTTTACCATCAGTCTCTGATTTTTCTCTTTCAACTATTGTACTTGACTTAGTCATCTTTTCTTAGTACCTTGCTGCAGGATGAATGAACTTGGGCTCTGGTATTGGACTGTGTTCATTATCTTTGTCCAGTTTAATATGATGTCTTGGTTTTGGGCCAGATTTCCCTGCCTGTTTGCAGTAATGACTTCTATTGGCAAACTTGGCTGTCCTGTGAGTCTGGTATTATCCCAGATCCCCACACAACTTTCCACTAACAGAACTTGGCTGCTTCCTGCTTTGTAGTTTCCATGGCAGTTTTAGGCCATGTTAACCTTGTGCTTACTTATTCCATATAACAGGACTTGTCTTATGTACATTTTTCTTATCCTGTAAAACTCAACTTACATTCAATATCTATTCCGAGTATTTCCTGCATTAATATAGAAGCTTAGAATGACCTGTACATTTTCCCTTACATTTGATTATGTACATATGTTTTGAGTATATATATACGAATACTCACTGGATATGTGTTTTTCCCTTCCTATTTCTTGCCTTTATGTCTAAACTTTGTAAATTTCTGTAGAAGCAAGAAAAGTTTCATTCCCATAAATATTGGTTGATAAATGCTAAAATTTCCACCTAATTTCCCTTAAATGTTAAAATTGAGTGAGAGTAATACCAACTCTTATCAGGATGTTATAAATATAGATTTACATGCAAAGACAATAACAGTGTAACTCACTCTTACCTGACGAAGGTTAAATATTCTTCATCTGTGTAGGAAACTGATTTTAATGAAAAGATAATCACAGTGTTCTTTCCTAGTAATTAGTTTCATAATGTCACTGATATGATTATGATATCACAGAAAGGATACTTATTTCAGGTAGCAAAAGAATGAGAATCAATTAAGATATTAAGAAAGACCATTTTAACGAAATATTTTTAGAAATGTGCAAAAAATGAAACAGCCAGCAGTTTTCTGCTTCATCACTCCTCTCTCTGTCTCTATCTCTCCTTATTTTCCTTTTCTTCTTATTAGACTTTCTTTTGAAACTAGAATAAGCCACCTTTTTTCCTCTCTCTGACCTGACTGAAAACATTGAAAAGGAGAGAAAACAGCATTTAGGTGTCAAACCATTTAAAAATGTTTTTACTTAAATTTCAGATACTGTCTTCATTACGAAAAGTTTACTTAAGTCTTTGATGAGAAAGCTCCCTCTGCTAATTTCAATTAGCAATGGCTCTGCAACTTAGAGTCTGCTAGAGTCACATAGAATGTAGTGTCAGAGGAAAGACAAATTCAGATCTTCCTGCCTCCCATACTACCTCCATTCATTAAGCTGTCATTTGAGAACAGGAGTTTTAATCCTGGAATTTGTGGACTTGGATTTTTAAAAATACTTTTATTTAAATAAATAAACAAACAAATTTATTTCCTTTGTAGTAAGTAGCAAAACAAGATTCAAACCCAGATCTTCAGCCTTCATATCCAGTATTCTTTCCACTGGAGCTTGCCCATTGGATGATAAATTTTCTTGGTCAGATTTTAACAAAATATCTACCAAGGCAGAGATTCTTAACCTTTCTTGTCTCATGAACACCTAGGTTGGTCTGGTGAGTTTATGAAACTGTTCTCAGAATAACATTTTTAAATACATAAAATGAGACACAAGATTTCAAAGGAATGTATTTTGAAATATAGTTACTAAAATTTTTAAACAGCTACTGCGATGAAATAAGTTCATAGATTCAAGGTTAAGAAGCTTTGTTGGTGATAAATAGGTTATATCTTTCACTGACAGAGGAGGTGCCTAAGCCGACTGCATCAGGAATGTTCCCAAATACTGAAATATCAGAGTTCTAAATCTATTGTGTATCCTAAGACATTGACACTTCTTTAAACTTTTGGAAATTTTAGTTCTTTCAGGAGGAGTAGGCAGGGGACAGTTCTAGTCTTGGGGTCCCTGCAAGGAATTCTGATTAAAAAAAAGATACTGCTAATCCCTCAGAGCAGGTCACTTCTAAGTCTCTCTGTAGGCTGTAATTATTCCAGAAAGCTTATCAGGAATTCTGAGAAAAGGAGCTCATCCTATTTTTTTTTTAAATCAAGTTTAATTTATAACTTTTCCCAATATTCCTTATGCACAGAAGGGGCTACTATCTATTAGCTTTAGCAATAAAGCTGACTTCTTAAATAAGGTGGAGTGAGGTTAGTATATTGGTGAGGTTAGAAATTTCTACTCTAGTAATTGCATACTTTCTCAACCTAGACACTCTAGGAAAGATATTGGAAAGTATGGGTGCTGCTTAGGGGAGAAAAGCAATTAGAGGAAGAGAGAGAAAAGGCAGGTTTATGATATCATAGTAATATAACCTTGCCAAGGGAATTCAGAACAGTTTAACCAGCCAATCCAGAGTCATCTATAGGGGGAGGGGTTCAGGCCTGGCATTAGTCCTTTATTCCAAATGACTGTATAAATTGCCTTGAAATCACTGGTTAATTAGACAGTTTTCTGCCTAGGCCTAGAGCTGTAGTCCTCATACTACATAATTAATGATGCTTTCTTCAAAGTATGGGTGATAATCTACTGATTGAATGCTCCGGTTTCATTATGTTACTAAATAAAATGAAACAATAATTAGAACAACGTGCCTGGTAAGAAAGACCCATATCATTATGTATTTGAAAGTAGGGAAGCAGAAGAATTAATCAAATGAAATGTTAAATGATTACAGATAATTAGAGTCATATGGAGAAGTTCAGTTTTCTTGTAATCAGACTTGCATGAAGGTGTGATATCCCTTTTAGCTGTTCCTTATTAAGTCTCCTTGGATATCACTGATCTTAAACAAGCCATGTTGGGAAAAGCACCATTCTTTTTACATGACAGGAGTGAAATGAAAGGAATTCTCTTGCAGGTTACTCTTGGGATCCGTTGCTGGCACATTCTGGGGCCTCACAGGAGAACCCAGCAAGTCAATCAATATGGAAAGCAATAGGCCATTTTATTTGGTGCCTTTAAGGGAAGGTCATTTAGCATTGTGGGAGATATTCAAAATACCTCAGAGAGGCAAGAAGTGAAAATAAGGGGAGCAGGCAAGGGAGTACTACTAAATGTTTAACAATCCTCTCTCAGAGTAGGGGTGTGAGGGTGGGGCTGTGTGTGTGTGTGTGTGTGTGTGTGTGTGTGTGTGTGTGAATGAATGTATTCATGATACACTTTTAAGTGTAATCCATTTTATTATCATTTTCTTCAACATTTTTAAAAATCCAGTCATCAAAACAATAAATTAAGTCCTTATTTGTAGTGTTTGCTGATTTCAGAGTTATAAATGCTCATATTGAAAATGTAACAATTGGCTCTCTTGGGCTTCTCCAGCACACCACCATGGGAAACAGGTATTTTATATGGAAGAGATGTAAACGAAGATGTTTTCAGAAAGTCTTAGGCAAGGTGGTCTCTGGGCCACAGGGGAAAGAAGAAAGTTCACTATGGTATTTTCTGAAATTGTTCTCGAAACTTATTGTTCTTTGCACGTTATTGTACAGAGTGCACTTAATGGGTAGGACATCTCAACCCATTACCATTCCACGTGTCAGGATACTCAGGAAACATGAAAAGTGCTGGGTATTTTATTGGAAAGGAGGAAAGAGTCTTCTCTTACTATTACTATATCTGAGATCATAGGTACAGAACTACCATAGAAACTTCCAGGCATGGAAGTTTCTGTGTGTGCACGTGTGTGTGTGTGTGTGTACATGTACAGATGTGTTTGTGTATGTGTGCATGTGTGTATCTAAAAAAAAAGATGCTGGGCAGAAAGGAGAGAGCACCAAGTGGAAAGAAAGATAAGCATGGCTGAGCAGGTCCAGAGAACCCTCTCTCCTGTCCTCACCTCCTTATAAAGCAATTCAAAAGCTTTTCTAGGCTACAATAGTTAGTAATACTTGGCATGTTCCAGAGAGGAAATCACCACAGATAAAAACCTGTGGGTCCCATTTCCTGTGAGGAAAAACTCTATTAACCTCCTCCATACCTCCTGACTTCTCTTTTCAGAGATACGATCATACATTCATGTCAGGAGGTGATCTATGGACTCTTTCTATTAGTACTCTGTTTTCTATATTCAGAAATTCTGGGCAGTTTTCTTTTATTGTTCCATATCTTGTAGTATCTACATTTTTTTTTTCTTTTTGACTTATCACATTCTTTCGGGAGCCCTATAAATTTTAAGTTATTTCTATACTTCCTATCTTTGAGATCATTATATTTTTCTTTCATGGAAATCATGCTTTCTTTTAATACTATTGCCTTTTGCTTCTCTTTCAGATTGCCCTTCACTTCCATGAATTTACATTTCCAGTTTCCAATCCCAAGAAGACAATTTCCAATTATTCTCTTTTTTGTTTCTTTGGTGAGAGGGCACAGTGGATAGACTCAGAAAGACCTAAATTCAAATCTGCTCTCAGACACTTACTATTTGTATGACCCTGAGAAAATAACTTAATCTCTATTTGCCTCAGTTTCTTCAACTGCAAAATGGGGATAATAGTAGCACATACTTCCCAGATCAACATTGTGAATTACTTAGCACGATGCCTGGCACATAGAAACCTTTATATACATGTTGGCTATTATTACTGTTCTGCTAATTGCTTCTGATATGCAGGCCATATATCTTGCCTTCACAATTCTAATTTCTATTTTAAACCATCTGGGAACATTCTACTGTGGTTCCATACTCTCTCTGTAATTCACAGGGTCCTCTGCTTCATTAGCAATTCATTTTCCTTTGTTTTGTAATGCTTATTCAGAGACTCCCAAACTTTTTTTTTTTACTTGATCTAAAAGCTATATTTCCTTCTATTAGTAACATATTCTCTTTTGATTTATGTTTATATTCCAGGTCTTTAAGTTTTCTTCCTCCTAAGATCATTGGTAATTTTCTTCCTTCCCTCCACCACCATTTTATTTTCTCCTATTGCTCACTTTCTACTGGGAAAAGATCTTAAAGGTTCTCTGCTTCCTCCCATGCTGGGCAATACACAGTTCATCAGTCTTGGTATTTGACCCAAGTGACTTTTGGGAGGATAAAATTGCCCCCAGTCTCATGTAACAGCAAGCACTCTGACACATGCAGGATGACCTGCTAGCAGAGATTCTTAGATCTGCTTTTCTAAAAGGAAAGCAACTTTTGAGGAGTCGACAATTTTCTTTAATTACATTCATCAACAGAGAAAATACAAGTAGAGAAATAAAGACCAACAGGGTTTCTAACTGTCTGACCATAAGCAACACATACAATATGGATCAACAGACACATCCAGCTATCTGACCATTACATACATACATAGTTAGACACGAGAGAGAAGCACCAGCATCTGGCTTTTCAAAGCTGGAGAGGTCCAGAGTCTCATCTGGCACAGGAAACTTCTTCCAAGTCCTCACAGCAAAACTTCACCTCAGAGTATATATACACTTTTCAGAGCTGGAAGACATCAAGACCCTTGTGACCCAGTGTCTTATTAACAATTAACAAAATGTATGGGCCTTCCTACAAAACAAGTCTCCCCTAACCAAGCTTCCCTTAATGGGCAAGGTCTATTAATGGGCAGGGAAGATCTTAAACTTCTGACAAAACAAGACTCAAGCAACTCTCATTAACATTACACTTAGGTATATGGCGGGTGGTTCAATAAGTATTTACTATTTACCATGCATGAAACACTGTTTGGCACTGAGAGGTATGCAAAATAAATGCTCAATACAATTAAAATATCAGAGTTGGAAGGAATTTCAGAAGTCATTTAGTTCATCCTCTATTTCATTCATATGTTCCCTAGAACATGACTGAAAAGTCACTGTTATGATTGACAACTTCTAGTGATGGAACACATGTTCCTCTGTGGCTCTTAATCTATCTAGTTGGAGAGTTTTTTTTAAAAAAAAAAGCAATTTTGCATTAGTACTTAGGTGCCAAAATGAATTCTGAAGACAAAAACTGGTATCCATTCACTTATTCATTGGTTGACTCAACAAGCTATACACCAGGTACTATATGTTATATCCTGCAAACACAGACACAAAAATCAAATATGTTCTTCCTTCAAGGAACTTACATTATATTGGGTAGAAATAACGTGAGTATTTAAGTTAAAGTAAAATAAACACAAAATAAATTCATAGGCGTTGGGTGGGGGAATGTCCTAACAACTAGGGGGTTTCAAGAACTATAGGCAGAAAGAACAGCTGAGTGATGTCTCTTGTAGCAGATAGAATGTGATTGGACTTCCTGTGGACTCAGAAAATTCAACATTTCTCCTGCAAACCTCATTCCTTTTTCTTTCCCCAAGCCTTTAGTGGATGAAAATTACAATAAAAGGTAGAAACCAAAGTAGAACATGGCATCAGGGCATGAAATGGAATGTGAATTATGTATCTTTTCCGCAATTTACCCCTTGACCTGAGGATACAATGTTGAATATTTGAATGAAAAGGGAGAAAATCAATCTAGATGCTTAAAACTTTTCATGTGTTTGAAAATGTGTAGCAGTCTTAGAAATGACTACTTCACTAACAACAAGATGATTAAATGTCAAGGAAATTATCTTGAAAAGAAAAATAGTAGATATTTTATTCCATTTAAAAGAACCATGGCCTTTGGAGAACAGTACTCTCTTTTGTAAGGGAGCTAATTTTGGGCAAAATGGTTATTCCAACTTCAGGACTCTGTTAATAGCAGGAATTTAATCAATAATTTAGTTGAGTATGATATTGGAGAGAAATTCTAAGGTAAGGAAAGTCAAATGACTTCTTTGTTAGTTATTAACATCCACTTTCCCAGACTCCATGAGAGTGGTTCATCTATACTTCAAAGGTCAATACGCTAGTCTACCAACAGTGAATAAGGAGCCTTTGTAGGGGATTCCCAAACAGACATAGTAATTCTTAACCTCTTATCATAGCAGATTTTTAGTTGCTTATATGTGAATAATGATCTACTAATAAAATTATGATAAACATTGTATCTCTCCAGGTTTATCTAATCCTAGGGATTTATCTGAAACATATAGAGGTGAAGTGATTTATCCATGGTCATTTCCCAAATATCAGAAAAGACTGAATTGAATTGAATTGAATCTAGCTAGGTTTGCTCCAAAATAAATTAGCTGATAGACATTTAAGAAGAGTTTAATATGAGCCAAGCACTATACTAAATGCTGGAGGTTGAAATAAGAAAAAAGAAAGACAGACCCTACCTTCAAGGGAAAGAAAATACATAAATGGCAGCTTATAGGAGGGGTAGGGGGGAGTGTATGTAAGAAAGTACTTGCTGTGAGATATCATGTTTGTGGAGGTGAAACCAAACACCCACCAGCTGGTGGGACATAACAAGTGGGCTAGAAATTCCGAGCACTCTATGAAGGGAGGCTTTGGAAATTATTTTTCATTCTGTCTTCTAGCTCTCCAATCAGAGAAGAGAGGCAACTGAGGGACCTGGAGGAGGTGTTGAGTACTAAAGCAATCTCCAAGATGATGAGATTTTTGGAGATGAGTTTAAACTGGGAGAAGCATGATATTTATGGAATCAAAACCAAACAGAGCAGCTAGTGGAAAATGAACACCAATTCCCACATTGAATCCACCAGATCAGATACCTCTACTTAGCTGCTTTTATTACTTTTTATTTTTATTTAAAATTTTATTTTATTTTTATTTAACAAAACTCTATGTTCTTTCTATATCCCCCCATTACTTCTCATTAGAAGAGAAAAAGAAAAAGAAAAGCCCTTAAAAAATGCATTTTTAAGCAAGACAAACTCCTGTATATCCATGTCCAAAAATGTACAGCTTATTCTGCTTTCTAAATCCATCACCTCTCTGTGAGGAGCTGAGTAGCAAGCTTTCTCTTTCTGCATTATTTTATAACATTTATATCTTGGATTTATACTATGTATAAGACATTGTACAAGACTCTATAAGGGGATATACTAAATTAAAAAAAAAAACTTGTCTGTCCTCAAAAAAACTTGTGATCTAGAAAACATTTATATGTAAAACAATAGCAGTTAGCATATGAGAAGTACAAATGACTTATAGGTTGTTGGAAACTCAAGCACTCAATTACAAAGTCCTCCACCTGCCCTAGGCTCCTTGGTATTTCCCTGTATAACCTCTACATTTCCAGATGAACTATTAGAGTCCCAGATGCCTTGCCAATCTGATGTTGAACATCTGAAACTGCTCAGCCTCTCAACCTACACATGCTCAATTATTTGGTGGGCGAATGGACATTGGGACAAGCATTCCTTACTTTTTTTTTTTTTTTTCTCTCTCCCTTTGCACAACTCCTCCACAATTGCTCACGGACTGACTTGTTATTCCTATTGCACTGCTGAGATAACTAGTGGTCAAGAATGCATTTTTCTGCTTTTTCTCCCTTGTCTTTGCCCCCACTGTCAATTGTCTTTAGCCTGAATATCCCATGGACTCCTTGCTTTTTGACCCCTCAACAATTCTAGTTTTAACAGGACCACTCTTCCTTTCTTATTTCCCCAGGTTTCCCTGGCAGAAGGAGAGAGGGCATGCAGTCCCATAAAAGTGTGCACTTCTGTCTTCTTCTGTACATTTACTGTGCATCTTGATATTTTTAAAAGGAAATATGTGTTTAAAGCATAAGAGAGAGAATAAAAATTGAATTATAGATTAAGATTTGAAAATGATCCATATGGAGATGGTAGCTGAAACTATAGTAGTGGATGAGTTTGCCAAGGGAAATAATATTTTGAGAAGAAAGAATTGATTGAAAGGGAGCCAGTGAAAGAAATTCAGAGGGGCAGAAAGATAACTAGAAACTCATTCTTAGTGAATTTGTCCCTATCTTCAATACACTCACAGGGTCTCTTCTTTAACCCTTGTTTTAAATGCTTATTTGTACAACTCTCTTTGGCTTCTACTTGTTTCAGTGTATTTTTTTTTTCTGACTTTCTAATGGCAGCTCTCCTTTCCTATGGGACAGTCTTCTTTCTTGTTTGGGGTCTGAAGCTGTCTTTTCCCATAGAGTCCATAACAGTTTTCAAGTCAGATTCTATGGTTTTGCCCTTTTCTTCTTGATTAAAGTTGGTCCATTCCCCTACCTTGCTGCTTGTGGATATCCTACAAAATGTTTGTATTCATTCCCAGCCTACACTTGACCTATACCTTACAAATTTCTTTTTGTGGCCATGGTCTGCTTCTCTATGTCAGAAGATAATAGATTTAGATTTGGAAAGGATTGTGGAAGTCATCTAGCCCAGCTCCCACATTTGATAGTTGAGCAAACTAAGGGAGATTAAGACTTCTAAAGGTCACAGTGGAAGATCTGGATTTCAAACTGTGATGGCAAGCAAAGTAGGATCTTTTGCTGTTTTTGTTTTAGTATCAAGTGCCTCTGATTGAATCTTGCCTTTATCAACCAAGAGTCTTTACTAGGAGTAAAGTACAGAAACAAGAATTTCTTTAACTAGAAACAGTTTATGTATTTGTATTGTTAATTATTTTAATGTGATTAAAGATCTTCCCCACCCATTAATGAGCCTGGAAAGATTTGTAGGAAGGCCCATACCTTTTGTTAATGAGTCACTAGTTCTAAGGGTTGTGATGCCTTCTGGCTCTAAAAAAATATATAAATACTCTGAGGGTGAGGTTTTAGCTTGGGGTTTACTGACTGGAAGTGTTTGTTTGGCCAGATGAGACTCTGGAAAGCTTCTAAGGAGCACTGGGGTTTGAAAACCCAGATGTTAGTGCTTTCCTCTCTGGTAACTGTGGTCAGACAGTTGGATCTGTCTGTTGATCTATGATATATATATTACTTATGTCAGACATTTGGAAGCATGTCTGCTGATTGATTTCTCTGTATTTTCTCTGAAGTTCAGAGTGCCATCTTTTTCCCCTGAACTAAGTGAATGATATGTGTGCTTGATTAAAGTGATTGCTGACCCTTCAAAAGTTGCCTTTCCTTTTAGAAAAGCAGATCTAAGAACCTGTGATAGCAGGCCCCCCGTGTATGTCAGGGTGCTTACTGTTACACAAACCCAGGTTACCTGACTCAAAATCCAGAAATTTTTTCCCATTGTATTATGGGCCACATCTCCACAATTCCCTATCCTAGGGCTGTCAGGCTATTGGGCTTTCTTTTCCCTGACTAATCTCCCTTATTGATCCTGAATCAGTGTGCTAATGACAGAAGAACCTGACAAAGACCTTTTCAGCCCCACTCCTCAGAGATCAGTAGGGAAACAAAGTTTGGTACTAGAATCTGGCTCTATATCTTTCTAAACTCCTCACTGAGAGTCTGGAGACACTTCCCCATTCTTCCAAACTTCTCATAGCTTAGTGGAACTATATAAAGGAAACAGTGAAAGAGCCCTGCTTTCTAAGGTATTACTAGTGTTCTCAGACATATTCTCACTCTGCTCCACGTATTCTGAAGTCCTCAGTCCCCAGGTAACTTCCTGAGCATATTTTTAATTCTCATGTAATCATTTAAGGCTCAGATATTTTGTATGGAGATATAATTAGAAATTCTTTCACCTGGAGCAAAATGGTCGACATGGGTTGGCATAGATGGCGCCTGCAGTGATGATAGTGAAGACAATATGACCATGAGTCCAGGGAGTGGTTTGCTCATGTTTCCATGGAGGGTGGGCAAGGAAGGCCTTGGGAGAAAGATGGCAGAGTTGTTCATGAACATCATCTTACAATCCAGCTACTTTCCTGATTGTCTCTAATATAAACCAAGACTATTACTGGTTCCTTTGCTCATATTACTTGCTAATTCTCTCCACAAATCTGAATCTTATCCATCCTTCATGGCTGACCTAAAATCTCATCTTCTCCATGATATCTTTCATGATGATTCAAATTCTGTTCAATTTTTTTCCTTTTATCTAGTATTCAAATGAATTACTTAGTTACTTTTAGAAAGTGCATACGTTTTGACTACCCAGATATCAACTCATCATTTCTGTGACTCCCTCAGACCAAAAATGCCTTCTCTACTCACCGTTAAATATGTTGTTTCTCTCTATTCGAATGTAAACTTCTTGATAATAGGGATTTTTTTTTTTGATATTTATATCTTTAGTGGTTAGTACAGCGCCTGGCATACAGTAAGTACTTAAACGCTTTAAAGACACTTATTTGTTCTTTCAAACTACTTTACAAATTATAATTAATTATACTTAATACCCTCTGTTATAATACTTTTAAAAAATCTTTTAATTTTTTCCTTAGTTGTTTCATGTATGTATTATTATCTTCAAAAAGATTTTGTAATTTCTTTAAGGGTAGAGACCATATTTTCTATTTCTCTTTTTTAATCTCCAAAGTGTGTATGTAGGTAGGGCTAAAATGTATATACTATGAGTGTTTTGTGGGAGGCTATGACAATCTGTGGTAGAGACAAGGATGGTGGTAGAAGTAGCAGTAGAGGGAAGGCAAAGGTATGAAGAGAATGTGATATGTACCTGGCCATGATGTTCACAATTTTGGCATCCCATTTGAACCATAATGAGAGCTGCATTGTGACTTTAATGGGCATATGATTCCAAGTCTGCCATACTGAGACTGGAGGACAAGTGATTAAGTAGAACAATTTTGGACCTTAACTTAAACTTTCTATCAATTCCTTTAGTTTGAACTGAATGTCCTTCCATTATATTGATAACAAAGGGGTATTAAAAAGGATGATTAGAGCTCAGAAGCATGGAAAATGACATTCATAGGTGTATGAGTCCACAGAATATACTACCTGATACTGTTCCCTGTTCACTTTGCTATACTGTTTTAATGATACATCCTTTGATTTTGAACTTATGTGTTATTTGACAAGATCTGGTATAGGGTTGGGGCTCAAGGCAAGGTTTCTGAAGAGATACTTTTTTTATTTCCCTTCCCCTGCGTTCCCTTCTCTTCTCATATTCTCTCCCTGCACATTCTCATTTTTAGAGAAAGTTTAGAAACTTCCAAAGGTCACTCTGAACTTGGATGCAGCTAAAAGGGGTGCTAGACTAGATAACTTGGGTTACTAATTTTCCCAAAAGAGAAGGTAAAAAACTTGCTAAACTTACTAGCCATCTTCCCAGGCCTCTGTCTACACTTAGAGCAGCTAGACTTTGAAAAGAAAACTGCCAAGGTAGTGACCTTGCTCCTTGCTGAGACACACTGGATATGCAACATTTAAGTATTATTAGATGTGCTTTTTTAGGTGAGACTTTATATAGCCACATCTATGAGCTCCAGTGGAGAAGGGAATGAGGGGAAGCAATTCTCTACCCTGTACACCAGATACACACAGCACTTAGTGGTGCTGTGTGCTTTAAAAATGATTCATTCTCTACTGAACAGCTTATGGTAGTCTGATGGGCAAAAATGGGCTCCTCATCTTAAAATGGAATTTTATTTTCTATAGCATCTTTCAATCTAACTCTCAAATTAAGCCAAAGTATAGTTGATGTTAACATTTCCAAAGTGACACAAATCACTGTTCTTAAAAATACATATATGTTAACATTTAATTTTAATTTTAATTGGTACTAAGAAGCAAAACTGTACATTTTTGCAAGCTTAGGAGTTAGGGCTGACTCGAACATCATCTTAAACAAATGTGATCTTTTTTTTAAGAACTGAAGATCCAGCCACCCTAATAAAGGATAGAAGGGTTATTTTATAAATGTAAAGTAATATGAATAATGATGTGCTGTGGGACCAAATGAGGCACATTATACCACAAATGAGCAAATTATCTATAGGACCTGGTGAAAGGTGGCAATTTCAGAGCAGCCAAATGCATGCACTTGTACCTTTTTGATTCACCTTTTTGAAAGAGAAAATATATTTCGCTGGGAACTTTTTCTCACAAATAAATGGAAAATGACTGCCACACTACTTTTCTGGGTTAAATTAAGACTCTCTCCCCTGCTTTCCCCCCTGCAACCCTTCTTATTCCTTTACTCATCACTATAGCCTTGAACATTTTGAAGCTTGTCTAGCTATTCTTAAATGCCTCTTGTTTGCTTATCTTTTCTTCTGGGAGGCCTAGTATCTTCCTTATAGTATTGCATTTTTGAAATCAAGTTGAGTATTCTTTAATGTATAACTTATAGCCTCCTCTTCTTTCTTTCCCCCTCTCCCACATCCCTCCTTAGGGATTAGACTGAGGTAACGGTCACACATTAGATTTTATTTTGTTTTGAGGTTAATTCTTTGCTTTAACTGGTCATTCTTTCCTTTCACTCCACATACAAACATAGGTATCTCCTAGTCTAAAAACAAAACAAAACAAAAACTAGAACTAAAATAAAATTCTATTGTGTGAATTTTTTCCATCTGCTACTCTGTCTCTACCTTTCCTTATAGTTTCAAACTTTTAGAAAGAATAATTTATACTCACTGTTTCATCATCCAATCACTTCTATTACCTTTAGAAATGTGACTTCCAGTTCATCATTATTCTGAAATAGCTTCCCTGAAGGTCACCAATTCAATGGATAAACCTAATGTTCTTTCCTTAGACCTCATCTTTCTTGATCACTGTGTATTATTCATCACTGATGACTTCATCTTCCTTGTTGAAACTCTGTACTTCTTAAAACTCTGTCCTCCTTTGGCTTCTAAGACCCTGAACATTTCTAGCTCTCCTGCATCTGAGTTTCTTTACTGACTCAGTTACCATCATATTTTTCTTCTCAAAATATTATTTCCTTTGGTGATTTCATCCACTATTGTAGTTTCAATTACCATATCTTTAAGGATCATTTCCAAATTTTACTTTATATTTCCATTTTCATTCTCTCTCCTTTGTTTTAGATACAGATTTTCTTTTAAAAACATTTTTCTTTTCAATTTTATTTTTAGGTCAAAATTGTCTCCCTCCTACCTCTACCCAACTCCTACTTAAAAAGCAAGAAAAGGGGGAGTGATGGAGAAAAGATGTCAGAGAAAAGGCAGTGACTTCTCTGAGTTCTCCCCAAAACCCCTCCAAACACCAATTCCTGAAGCAGGAGACCCTACAAAAGGATGGGATGAAATAATTTTCCAGTCAAAGACAACTTAGAAGGTCAGCAGGAAAGGTCTGTTGCATCTGGGTGACAGTGGAGCAGTCTAGCACAGGTCTCACCAGCTTCGACTGGGTTCCAGCAAACTGAGAGCAAGCCTTGGGAGCCTCTGAGTCAGTAGCAGGAGCAGCTGTTTCCAGAGCTCTCAGCTCACAGATAGTAAGAGTTGAATAACTGGTCAGAAGGAGATTAGAGGGGTCTCTTTGCTGGCACTGGGCTCAGAACTCTGTTGCTTTACTTATATTCAGATCTGGTCAAAGCCCTGTGCAGCAGAGCCAGGGTGGGGAGGAGCATTAGCACCCTAAAGCTTGTGGCCACAGTGGCAAAAGGACTCTTGACACAGTTTCAGGACAGAAAAGAGTACTTGTAGTTGCTCACAGATGAGAGTACAAGCCAGAAGAGTAGTAAACAAACATCTCCTTAGATCATACCACCTTGAAAGAACTGAGAAATTAAGTCCCTAGAAATATCTCTGAAAACAGCTGAACAAAACCACTGAAGCTTGGGACAGTATACTCTCCACACTGGAAGCAGAGTACTACTTTAACAAGGGGTTAAAAGTCAAATAATAGAGTGGGAAAATGAGCAAACAATTAAATAAAAACTCTGACTACAGAAAGTTACTATGGTGACAAGGAAAATGAAAACACATACTCAGAAGAAGGCAATAAAGTCAAAGTTCCTACCTCTAAAGCCTCCAAGAAAAATATGAATTGGACTCAGGTCATGGAAGAGTTCATAAGAATTTCGAAAATCAAGGAAGAGAGGTAGAGGAAAAATTGGGAAGAGAAATGAGAGCTATGCAAGAACATCATGAAAAACAAGTTAATAGCCTGGGAAAGGAGGCACAAAAAATATTGAGGAAAAATAACTTTAAAACAGATTAGGGGGTGGAGCCAAGATGGCGAAGTAGAAAGACACACATATACATAGCTCCGAACCCACAACCCATACAACATCTGTATAAAGTAACTCACGGCGAATTCTGGAGCAGTGAGGCCACAGAACAGTGAAGAGAAGGAGATTTCTGTTCCAGAGGGACCTGCAAACCTCTCGCAAAAGGTCTGCCACGCTGCAGATGCGGAGCCCAGCCCAGACCTGCCACGGCCGTGGCACCGAGAGGAACACATCCAAGCAGGCTTCAGGGACGGGATCTCCAGCAGCAGCACAAGTCCCTCCAACCACAGGTGACGGGGGTCATTGAGAGGGTCCCTTTGGCGGGTCGAGAGGGGAGTGGGGTGCCCCAATAACTCAGGCCCCCTCGAGAGGCAGAAGCTGAGAGGCAGCGGCAGACCAGGGCTCCCCAAGCAGGCAGGAGCCTGGATCCATTGTTGAAGGTCTGTGCATAAACCCCCTGAGGGAACTGAGCCTGAGAGGCGGCCCTGCCCCGACCTGACTACCTGAACTTAATCTCACACTGAATAGCAGCACTGCCCCCGCCAAAAGCCCTGAGGCTGGAAGCAGCATTTGAATCTCAGACCCCAAACTTTGGCTGGGAGGATCAGGAGGCGAGGTGGGTGTGAGGAGAATATTCAGAGGTCAAGTCACTGGCTGGGAAAATGCCCAGAAAAGGGAAAAGAAATAAGACTATAGAAGGTTACTTTCTTGGTGAACAGGCATTTCCTCCCTTCCTTTCTGATGAGGAAGAACAATGCTTACCATCAGGCAAAGACACAGAAGTCAAGGCTTCTGTGTACCAGCCCACCCAATGGGCTCAGGCCATGGAAAAGCTCAAAAAGAATTTTGAAAATCAAGTTATAGAGGTGGAGGAAAAGCTGGGAACAGAAATGAGAGACATGAAGTAAAAGCATGAACAGTAGGTCAGCACCCTGCTAAAGGAGACCCAAAAAAATGCTGAAGAAAATAACACCTTGAAAAATAGGTTAACTGAATTGGCAAAAGAGGTTCAAGAAGCCAATGAGGAAAAGAATGCTTTCAAAAGCAGAATTAGCCAAATGGAAAAGGAGATTCAAAAGCTCACTGAAGAAAATAGTTCTTTCAAAATTAGAATGGAACAGATGGAGGCTAATGACTTTATGAGAAACCAAGAAATCACAAAACAAAACCAAAAGAATGAAAAAATGGAAGACAATGTGAAATATCTCATTGGAAAAACAACTGACTTGGAAAAATAGATCCAGGAGAGACAATGTAAAAATTCTGGGACTACCTGAAAGCCATGATCAAAAAAAGAGCCTAGACATCATCTTTCATGAAATTATCAAGGAAAACTGCCCTGAGATTCTAGAACCAGAGGGCAAAATAAATATTCAAGGAATCCACAGAACACCGCCTGAAAGAGATCCAAAAAGAGAAACTCCTAGGAACATTGTGGCCAAATTCCAGAGTTCCCAGGTCAAGGAGAAAATATTGCAAGCAGCTAGAAAGAAACAATTCAAGTATTGTGGAAATACAATCAGGATAACACAAGATCTAACAGCTTCTACATTAAGGGATCGAAGGGCATGGAATAGGATATTCTAAAAGTCAAAGGAACTAGGACTAAAACCAAGAATCACCTTCCCAGCAAAATTGAGTATAATACTTCAGGGGAAAAATTGGTCTTTCAATGAAATAGAGGATTTTCAAGCATTCTTGATGAAAAGACCAGAGCTGAAAAGAAAATTTGACTTTTAAACACAAGAATGAAGAGAACCATGAAAAGGTGAACAGCAAAGAGAAGCCATAAGGGACTTGCTAAAAAAGTTGAACTGTTTACATTCTTACATGGAAAGACAATATTTGTAACTCTTGAAACTTTTCAATATCTGGGTACTGGGTGGGATTACACACATACACATGCACACACGCACACACACATAGAGACAGAGTGCACAGAGTGAATTGAAGAGGATGGGATCATATCTTAAAAAAATGAAATCAAGGAGTGAGAGAGAAATATATTGGGAGGAGAAAGGGAGAAATGGAATGGGGTAAAATATCTCTCATAAAAGAGGCAAGCAAAAGACTCATTAGTGGAGGGATAAAGAGGGGAGGTGAGAGAAAAACATGAAGTCTACTCTCATCACATTCCACTAAAGGAAAGAATAAAATGCACACTCATTTTGGTAAGAAAACCTATCTCACAATACAGGAAAGTGGGGGATAAGGGGACAAGCAGGGTGGGGGGGATGATAGAAGGGAGGGCATGGGGAGGAGAGGCAATTTGAGGTCGACACTCATGGGGAGGGATAGGATCAAAAGAGAATAGAAGTAATGGGGGACAGGATAGGATGGAGGGAAATATAGTTAGTCTTATACAACACAACTATTACGGAAGTCATTTGCAAAACTACACAAATTTGGCCTATATTGAATTGCTTGCCTTCCAAAGGGAAGGGGTGGAGAGGGAGGGAGGTAAAGAAGTTGGAACTCAAAGTGTTAGGATCAACTGTCGAGTAATGTTCTTGCCACTAGAAAATAAGAAATACAGGTAAAGGGGTATAGAAAGTTATCTGGCCCTACAGGACAAAAGAGAAGATGGAGAAAAGGGCAGAGAGGGATGATAGAAGAGAGAGCAGATTGGTGATAGGGGCAATTAGAATGCTTGGTGTTTGGGGTGGGGAGGGGATAAAAGGGGAGAAAATTTGTTACCCAAAATTTTGTTAAAATGAATGTTAAAAGTTAAATAAATAAATTAAAACAAAAAACAAAAAACAAATTAGGCTAAATGGCAAAAGGGGTCCAAAAAGCAAATAAAGAGAAGAATGCCTTAAAAACAGAATTGGCCAAACGGAAAAGAGGAACACACATTCACTGAAGAAAAAAAAAAAACGTTTTAAAAAGTAGAATTGACCAAATGTAAAAGAAGGTATGAAAGCTCACTAAAAAATGGAATTCCTTAAAAATCAGAATGGAACAAATGAAAGCCAATGACTTTATGAGAAATCAAGAAACAAGAAAAAAGATCAAAAGAATTAAAAAAATAGAAGACAACGTGAAATATCTCACTGGGAAAACAACTGATCTGGAAAAGAGATCCAGGAGAAATAATAAGCCATGATAAAAAAGAAGGTCTAGACATCATCTTTCAAGAAATTATTAAGGAAAACTGCCCTGATATTCTAGAACCAGAGGGTCAAGTAGACATCACCTCCTGAAAGAGATCCAAAAATGAAAATTCCCAATAATATTATAGCTAAATTCCCAGCTCCCAAATCAAGGAGAAAATATTCTAAGCAGCCAGAAAAAACAATTTAAGTATGGTGGAGTCACAGGGTAACACAAGATTCAGCAGCTTCTATCTTAAAGGATCAGGGGGCTTGGAATAAGCTTTTCTGGAGGGCAAAAGATCAAGGATTACAACCACAGAAAAACTGAATATACTTCATGAGGAAGAAAATGGATATTCAATGAGAGGACTTTAAAGCATTTTTGATGAAAAGACCCAAACTGAATAGAAAATTTGACTTTCAAATACAAGACTCAAGTGAAACATAAAAGAGTAAACAGGAAAGTGAAATTGTAAATAAATTAATAAGGTAAATTGTTTGCATTCCTACATGGAAAGGTGATACTGGTAACTCATAAGAACTTTCATATTATTAGAGCAGTTAGTAGGAATAAATATTGATATGTGTTAGTTGAACATGATAGGATGATATATAAAAAATAAAATTAGGGGATGAAAAAGAGGAATGCACTGGTAGAAGGGAAAGGGAGAGGTAGAATGGGGTAGATTATCTCACATAAAAGAGGCAAGAAAAGGTTTTATATTGGAGGGGAAAAAAGGGAGGAAGAGGGGGAGTGAGTGAACTATCATCAGAATTATCTCAAAGAGGGAATAATACACACTCAATCGAATATAGAAACCTATCTTACCCTACAGGAAAGTAGGAGGTGAAGGGGATAAGAGAAGGGGATGGTGAGAGAAGAAAGGCTTATTGGAGGAAGAGGGTAGCCAGAAGCAAACCACTTTTGAGGAGGGACAGAGTGAAAGGAGAGAGAGAACAGAATAAACAGGGGAAGAAATAGAATGAAGGGGAAATATAGTTAGCAACAGTAATTACAAAAAAAATTTGGATCAGGTTTCTGTGACAAAAGTTTCACTTCTCAAACATGTAGAGAACTGAGTTAAATTTTTAAAAATAAGAGCCATTCTTCAATTGATAAATGATCAAAAGATATGAACATTTTTCAGATGAAGTAATCAAAACTATTGCCATATAAAAAATTCTCTAACTCACTATTGATTGGAGAAATGCAAATTAAAATAATTCTGAAGTACTACCTCATTTCTATTAGATTGTCTAATAGGAGAGACAAGGTAAATAAACAATGTTGGAGGAAATGTTGGAAAAATGAGACAATGCACTGTTGGTGGAGTTGTGGACTGATTCAACCATTCTGTAGAGCACTTTGGAACTATGTCCAAAGGGTTATAAAAACATGCATATTCTTTGACCTAGTAATGCAGTTACTATGTCTGTATCCCAAAAGAGATAAAAAACAAAAAGGAAAAGGACCTATATGTACAAAAATATTCATAGCAGTCCCTTTCTGGTGGCAAACAATTGGAAATTGAGGGTATGCTCATCAGTTGGGGAATGATTGAACAAATTGTGATATGTGATTGTGATAGACTAATATTGTGCTATAAGAAATGATGAGCAAGATAGTCTCAGAAAAACCTGGAAAGACTTACATGAGCTGATTCAAAGTGAAATGTACTGTGCACAAATTAACAACAATCCTCTGTGAATGACTTAGCTATTCTCAGCAATGCAATGGTCCAAGAAAACTCTGAAGGACTTCTGATGAAAAGTGCCATCCATTCCCAGAGAAAGAACTGATATTGTCTGAATGTAGATTGAAGAATGCTTTTTTACTCTATTTTTCTTGAGTTTTTTTTTGTCTATGTTCTCTTTCACAACATGACTAAAAAAAAATGTTTTGTATGATTACACACGTATAACCTGTATATGATTGCTTGCCTTCTCAAAGTGGGAATAGTGGGAGAGAAAGGAGAGAATTTGGAACTCAAAGTTTTAAAAATAAATGTTAAAAATTGTTTTTACATGTTAACTGGGGGAAAATAAAATACTGAATAAGTTTTCAAAATTTCCAATGGCTCATTTCTAACTGAAGAGGAAACAATTTCAAAACCCCAGCTACTCCTGTCATATAATGCCACCAATATTAGTACCTTGTACATATATATTGAGTGTTAAAATAATAAACTGTTAAACAAAACAAAACAAAAAACCCAAACTGCTAAAAGCATATATAATCAGGTGAAACACATTTCTGCCTCGATCATGTCAAAAATAAACCAATATACAAAACCACCAATATTAGCTTTAATCTGCAATGGCTTGCTTGTCGCTCTGTTCCCAGATTCTCTTTTCATTGTAAACGTTTTGGGATGAGTATCTACTTAGTTAACCTAGTCCTCAGCAAGGAGATATACCCTATTGGCAGGGTTGCACTTGAAGCTTCTGCATTATTGAAGAAATTGTCAGTTTGTGTTCCACAGTGACAGCTTTCAAGAATCCAGGGTCACTTCTAGTTCATGATGAGGTGTCTGAATCGGACTTTGTGGAGATCAAAATTGAATTGAGATGAATGGAAGAGCATTTGTGTTCAAAAATCATTTTTATGAATAAGCAATCAAGAAAGCATGGCTAATGTAGCAGCTGATTTGAAATAGAACTAGATATTTTAGTGGATTTTAAGTTCAGGATAAAGCAACAGTATGTATGCAATATTGCAGCCAAAAAACAATTCCTGCCATTTTAGTCTTAGTAGAAGCATATTTTTCCAGGATTGGGAGGTGACAATCCCATTTTATTGTATCCTAGTCAGGGCACAGTTGGAGTATTGTTTTCAGCTTTATGTGCCATTTTTAAAAGATCTTTATTAAGAATGATGATTTTTCAATTTTTATATGGTCAAACAATATGAACAGAAAATTTCCAAAGTAAGAAATCCAGCCTTCTAACAGTCATGTAAAAATGCTCCATGTTATTCATAACTAAATATGTATAAATTCAAGTAACTCTAAAGTTCCACTTTAAACTCATAAGATTCACCAAAAAGACTTTAAAAAAAGAGGAAAATGACAGACATGGAAGGGACTGGTAAAACAGGGAATTCATGCACTCTTAGCGGAACTGTGATTTTGTCTAACCATTCTGGAAAACAATTTAGAACTAACTATGCCTCAAAATCATTAAACTCTTTTGACCCAGAAATATCCTGATTGGGGCTATACCCAAAGAAATCAAAGAAATAGAAAAGGACCGATACGTACAAACATATTTGTAGTAGTTTGTTTTTTTTTTGGTGGGACAGAACTGGGGAACTCAGCTCATCAGCTGAGTGAATAGCTGAACAAATTATGGCACATTAACATAACAGAATATTATTGTGCCGAGAGAAATGATGAAAAAATGAAGTAAAAAATCTGGGAAAAATGATTTGAACTGATATAGAATGAAGTGATCAGAATCAGGAAAGCAATTCCTGGTGTAATGACAACATTGTAAAGACATCGATAAAAGCTTAAATAATTTTTATTAATGCAATGACCAGCCTTGATTCTAGAGGACCAGTGATGAAGCCTGTTACCCACCTTCTGACAGAGAAGTGATGGACTCAAGCAACATAATGAGACACATTTTTAGCATAACCATTGCAGGAATTGTTTTGCTTGACTATGCATATCTGTTACATGTTTTACTACTCTTTTTATTGAGTAATGTGGGAGGAGAGGGGGAAGAAAGAAAGGAAATAAATGCTTGCTGACAAATAATTTTTTTTTAAAGTAATGAGCCTATAGACCTTGTTATGTGGAAACTGGTTGAAGTAACTGAGGATACTTATACTAGAGGAGAGAAAATTTATGGGAAAGTATTTGATTGAAGAGTTATTTTTTTTTCTTTTGAAATGTAGAAAGGGGATTAGATTTGTTTTGCCTTGCTTCAGAGAGGAGAACCAAGAACAATGCAATGCAATGCAATGGCAAAGAAACAAATTCAGGCTTGATATAAAGGAAAACTTTCTGACAGTTAAACCAGATAGAATCAAAGAATCCTAGACTTTGTGGCCATCTTGTCCAACTCTGATATTAAAGGCATCCCCAAAACTTCTCTCCAAGGTGACTCATTTCAGTTGGGGACAGCTTTTATGGTTAAGGTAGTTTTTACTTGAATCAAGTCTAATGGTGTCTCTGCCATATTTACTCTTTGATTCTGGTTCTGCCTTTTGGAGCCAAACTCTGCCACGTGACAGCCCTTCAGTTACTTGATGATAGCACTACCATGTTCTCTCCATGTCTTCTGTCTAGGATAAAAGTGCCTATCTCCTTCATTCCTCTGGTCATTCTCAAATTTAAGAATGTTTTTTAAACTGTGGCATCTAGAACTAAATGCAGTACTTCAATTAAATTCTGATGAGGGAGAATACAGAATGACTAACACCTTCCTTATCCTGGAAGTAATGCCTCTCCCAGTGGCTCCCACCAGCTTTTTTCATTTGTCATATTCTACTGACTCATACTGATCTAACACTATACTGAAACTCTCAGATCTTTTAAAGAAAAGTGCTCTCTAATTACGCCTTTCCCAACTTGTACTTAGGAATTGGTTTTGGTGCTCAAATGTAGGCTTTTATATTTATCATTACTGAATTTTACTTTAATTGATTTAATGCAGTGCTTTGCTGTTGAGGTTCTTCTGGATGATTCTGGATCCTAGATCCACTACTCTAAGATTCTGTAAATCTTTCAAAAGGGCTGCCAAGAACAGATAAACTTGAATGCAAGGGAGTGCAAAGTCCATGAGGAGCTGCCCAGGTTTATGTTCCACGGAAAGAGGAAGTGAGGTGGAATATTCAGTACCTGGAAAGCACTTAATGGTTGTTGACTTCTGAGTGGGAGGAATTTTAAAGTAGAAAAAGTGCTAAAGATTAATTTTTCTATGTCACTTTTTTCTCCTAAGAGTTCATCTTACTGGAAGAATTTGTAAATTTTTTAAAGGCTGAAGGACAATTTCAAGATATTCTTTCTGCTTAAGTTTTCTGAAAATGTGTAATTTTGAAATAAAATGGATATAATGGTTTCAGAACACGAGTGAGAGAAAAATAAACAGACCAACCCATTCTAGCTTAGCAAGAGAAGGAAGTTGTTTTCTGAAGTTCTTAGGACAGTTTCATCAAGGACAATGATCTGTGTCATTGAAAACCGAAGACGCTGAAGAATATAATAAAAGAGTACCTTTGAAGGACTCCTCAGGTCAGGGAATATGCCTCCCATAAGATTTATCTTCCGTTGTGAGAGCGTCTATTTCAGGAAAAAAACCAAAATCAAAACTATTTTCATGTGAGAGTGTGTGTATGTGTGTACATACATGTGTTTGTGTGTCCAAGTATATTTCAAAGGTTCTGAGTCAAGGTATACATTTGAATAGCATTACTGGAGTATTCATTACCTTGACTCTATTATACTATTATAATTCTTACTTTAGTTTATGATATTCACTGAAATATGAATGAAATATTAGAGTTCTATAAAATTCTTTTTTTAAAAAATACAAATCCCTTCATTTCCACTGGCAACATAAGCCTAGGTGAAAAATATAATGCAATGACATTTGGAAGAGACTGTTTTTTCTTGGTGACTGATTCTTGAATTTCTTTATATATTTTACCTTAGATGAATATGGTGACCGTATAAAGTTGTAACCAGCACTGTCATCATTAGACTCTAATTCAGTGAAAAAGTCTTATTTGGGCTTGTCAGTCTTCAAGGTTCCCTAATATTGTTGATGAAAAAAAAATCAACAAATATTTTTTTCCAATTGTATCATCATCAAAATATCTATCTTTTATACTGATATAATACTAGTTGAAATTTCCATATATTCATAGTTGCACACATTTATCTCATTTGAGCCTTATTGCAGCTCAGTAAGGTAGGTATTACAGAATTATTATTCCCATTTTACATTTGGGCGAATTGTGGCCCATTGAGTAAGAGACTGGCCATGGCCACATAGCCATTCAGCATCAGATTGGTATTTTAATCTTGGTCTTCCAACCTACAGGCTTATCATTCTAAGTCTCATAGCATGACTATAAATATTCTCTGTATTATTATTATTATAACTAGTTAACAAGCATTTATTAAATGTCTGCTCTGGGCCAGACACTGAGAAAATTTCTAGAAAGACAAAGAAAGGAAAAAAGTCCTATTCTTAAGAACCCAACACTCTACAAACCTAACTAAAGACTTTTTCTTTTATCTTGAGATTATTCTAAGTACCTTTACAGATGAACATTAGATGGTGATTTTTATTTACTTTTCATTTTTCACTTTTAGCTATGGTACCTGATGAAATAGACAAAAGTACAGCCTGCCCCTCCATCTTAAGTAGTTTCTCTCTACTTCTAGAGTGATAGTGATGTGGTAGCAAAAAGTGGAGCAGAGAATGCTAGTCATAAGGTTCTATGATTACCTATAAAAATTAATTTAATCTTTAGTACTCTCAATTTGTGATCTTAGTGTCTAACACCTAAAGACTTATTATGTTGGAAGAGGAATTCAACTTAATTTGCTTGGGCTAGCTGAAGTAAGCTACAGGAAGATGGATTTTAGCTCAATAAAAGGGGGAAAAAAGCCTTCTTAACCATTAGAGCTACCTAGAAGTGTAAAGACTGACTCCTGAAAAAGTGACCTCACTATTATAGAGGTCTTCAATTAGAGAATGCAGAACTATCTTCAGGGATGTTATATAGAAGATTTTCCCTTGTTAAATTACTTTCAAATAGCACTTTCCGCAATTTTGATGCTTTAAATAAAATGCCTGAATTTATTTTCATACTTTTAGTAGCATTCCCCAAATCAAAATTTTTCTTGAAAAAATCCTAAATTCAAACTTCAATTCATAATGGACCTGGATTAAAACAAACACCCAAAAAACTATTATATCACTTATGTCATCATAGAATAAATATTCTTCATCACAGACACTTCCCAATGGGCCAAATAAAATAAATGAGAATTATTTTGTAAGATAAATTCCAAGGAGGAATGTATTGAGGAACAACATTTGTACATAAAGCATACAGAGTATATCAGAGCCTGGAGATTTATTTTACCCTTTTGTGTGAGATAGCACAGTATTTTAATTGACTTGCACATAAAAAGTAATTAATAAATCCTTACTTATCCTCACAAAACTGAGCACAGCCCATTCAATGAATTTAACAGTTTAAAAATGCTAATTGTGTGCAGAGTACTTTTTGAATGCTTGAGGAGACAGAAGATTGTCTGTGAGAAAGGACAATGCTGGATTTCTACCCCCTCCTGTCGATAGTCCACAGAAAGAATTTTATGCCTTGCTGAGTATTTCTCTTTGTCCTCTTTGCCTCTTTATCTTACTTTATTTCTTTTCTTTTCTTCTTTCATTTCTTCTCTTTATCAGTAAAAGATCTACTTTTTGATTCCATCAGTCTTTCATGATTGACCTTTTACTTGCAATATTCATTGCCTTCATGGATTTGTTTACCTTTCATAATAGAATCCTCAAACTCAACACCTATTATTTGCCTGACCAACACCTTAGGATTGCCTCTCTGAAAGATTCATCAAGCTCATTTTGTCTGCTACATTTTTATATCCAATAATACAAAGAGTTAACTTTTCATCCCTGAGCTATTTATGGTAAGATGCGATATACAACACTGGCTGGACAGAATCCTAAGATTCAAAGCCCATGGGCAAAGATTCTGGTGATAGAAATGGCTAATTAAGATTTACTTTGATTGGGATGCTACTGATGAGTCTTTGGAATAAAACAAACATTTCAGCAGTAGGGAGCTTTTGGCCTTTTGATGTCAATTTAAACCTTCAATATGTAATTGGGAGAATTAATAGAAATGTGAAACAGGTAACCTATCAACTGCTTGTGATCATGAGACATCAATCAATAGAGCAATATTTTTGATTTTATAATATGTTCTATAAGTATAGTAAGAGAATTTTGTGGGGTATGGAGTCAAAAGGGCAAAGTAAAAGCAGAGACTTCCTTGAGCTCTCCTCAAAACCTGTCCAAATACTTACAAAAATGACTCTAAACAAATTCTAGGGAAGCAGAACCGCCCCCTCCCCCCAAATGGCAGAGTGAAATAAATTTCCAGCCCAAGACAACCTGGAAGGTCAATAGAAAAAGTCTGTTGCATCAGGCTGGGAGAGGAGCACCGACCAGAGCTCATCACACCAGCACAGACTGGTGCCCCCAGCAAACCTGGAGCAAGCCTCAAGGGACTGAATCACTGGCAGCTCTTATCGTTTCCAAACTTCTCAGTCTACAAACGCCAAAGACAACTTAGGTCAGTAGGAAAGGTCTTTGGGACCTGGGTGAGAGAGGAGCATGATCTGGCCCCAGCCCTGGGGCATCTGTGGTGGCAGCAGCAGCAGCTGTTTTCAGAGCTCTTGGCACACATATAGTGGGAGGATCAAGCAACTGATCAAAGGGGGATTACAGGAATCTCTTTGCTAGTGCTGAGGCAGAATTCTCTTGCTTTGCCCTTCTTGGATCTGGGTCACAGTCCTTGGTGATGATCCTGGGGTGAGGAGGAGCACTAACTGCATGACAGAGCTTGTGGCTGTGGTAGAGAGAGAATCCTCCTCACAGTTCCAAGGCAGAAAAGAGTGCTTGTGGTACCTCCCAGATCAGAGCACAGGCCAGAAGAAGAGTAAATACTCTCCCTTGATCACATCACCTTGGAAGAACTCAAAACTTACAGGTCCCTAGAAGTATTTCTGAAAACAGCTGAACAAAACTACTGAAGCTTGGGATGGTACATCCACCATACTCCACATCCTCCATCCTCCACACAGAAGCAGAGTCCTACCTTAACAATGAGTTAAAGTCAAATAATTAGCTGGGAAAAAGAGTAAACAGAAGAAAAAAATTAGATGATAGAATCTTACTTTGGTGACAAGGGAGATCTGAACATAAAACCAGAAGACAAAAAAATCAAAGCTCCTACATCCAAAGCCTTCAAGAAAAAATATGAGGCCATAGAGGAGCTCAAAAAGGATTTTAAAAATCAAGTAAGAGAAGGTAGAGGAAAAATTGAAGAGAAATGAGAACGATGCAAGAAAATCATGAAAAAGGAGTCAACAACTTGTTAAAGGAGACCCCCAAAATGCTGAAGAAAATAACACCTTAAAAATAGACTAATCCAAAAGGCAAAAGAAATCCAAAAAGCCAATGAGGACAAGAATGCCTTACAAAGTAGAAATTGGCCAAATGAAAAAGGAAGTCCAAAAATCTCACTGAAGAAAAAAATTCCTTAAAAATTAGAATGGAGCAAATGGAAGCTAATGACTTTATGAGAAATCAAGAAATTATAAAACAAAACTAAAAGAATGAAAAAAATAGAAGACAATGTGAAATATCTCATTGGAAATACTATTGACCTGGAAAATAGAACCAGAATAGATAGTTCAAAAAATATTGGACCATCAGAAAGCTATGATCAAAAAACAGCCCAGACATAGTTTTTCAAGAAATTATCAAGAAAAATTGCCCTGATATTCTAGAACCAGAGGGTAAAATAGACTTGGAAAGAATCCACTGATCACCTCCTAAAAAGAATCAAAAGGAAAACTTCTAGGAACTCTATCCAAATTCCAGAGTTTCCAGGTCAAGGAGCAAATATTGCAAGTAGCCAGAAAGAAACAATTCAAGTATTGTGGAAACACAATCAGGATAACACAAGATTTAGCAACTTCTACGTTAAGGGATTAAAGGGCTTAGAATATGATATTCTGGAGGTCAAAGGATCTAGGACTAAAACGAAGACTCACCTCCCCAGCAAAACTGAGTAAAATCCTTTGGAGAGAAGATGGATATTCAATAAAATAGAAGACTTTCAAGCATTCTTGATGAAAAGACCAGAGCTGAATAGAAAAGTTGACTTTCAAATATAAGACTCAAGACAAGCAGGAAAAGGTAAACAGGAAAGAGAAATCATAAAAGGGACTTATTAAAGTTGAACTGTTTACAATCCCATGTGGAAAGATGATATTTGTGATTCATGAGAGAACTTTCTCAGTACTAGGATAGATGGAGAGACTACATACACATACATACATACATACACACACACACACACACACATACAGAGTAATGGCATCTAAAAAATAAAATTAAGGGATGAGAGAGAGGAGTGTACTGGGAGAAGGAGAAAGGGAGAATTAGAGTGGAGTAAATTATCTCACATAAAAGAGGCAAAGAAAAGCTTTTACAGTGGAATGGAAATGGAGGTAGGGGAAGGGGAAAGAGTGAACCTTACTTTCATTGGATTTGACTTAAGGAGGGAATAACATATACACTCAGTTGGGTATGGAAATCTATCTTACCCTAAAAAAAAGTAGGGGGGAAGAGAATAAGAAAGGGGGATAATAGAAGGGATGGTAAATGGAGGAAGGGGCAACCAGAAACAAATACTTTTGAGGAAGAGCAGGATTAGAGGAGAGAAAATAATAAATAGGGTGTGATAGGAGGGAGAGAAATATAATCTTTTCCAACATGACTATTATGGAAATGTTTTGTATGACTACACATGTATAACCTATATCAATTTGCTCACCTTCTCAATGAGGGTGGGTGGGGAGGGAGGAAGGGAGGAAGAAAATGGAGAAATCAAAGTTTTAAAAATGAATGATAAAATTGTTTTTACATGCAACTGAGAAATAAGATATACAGACAATGGGGTATAGAGATATATCTTGTCCTACAGGAAAATAGAAGGGAAGAGGATAAGAGGATGGGGGGGCATGATAGAATGAAGGGCAGATTGGGGAAAGAGGTAATCAGAATGCATGCCCACGTGGGGTGGGGGGAGCAGAGAGATGGGGAGAAAATTTGGAATTCAAACTGTGGAAGTGAGTGTTGAAAACTAAAAATAAATAAATTAATAATAAAAAGTATAAATTCAGAACTGGAAAAAATACTTGAAGAGGAAAGTGTTGCTTTGCTTTTGGCTGTGAAGTAGACTGACTATAGTACAGAATCTAGGATGGGGAGAGAAAGGAGGTACTGTCACTTCTACTCTTGAAATGATGTATTGTTTCTTTTTGTATTAACATAAGAAATAAAGTTGGGAATTATTTTTTGAGAGAATTTTGTAGTTCTTCCTCTCTGCCTTCCAGGTGTGTACTCAGACTATATTGTCCTCT
Source organism: Notamacropus eugenii (assembly GCF_028372415.1). NCBI lineage: Eukaryota > Metazoa > Chordata > Mammalia > Diprotodontia > Macropodidae > Notamacropus > Notamacropus eugenii. Next base: position 83,971,509 of record NC_092877.1, on the reverse strand, counting down.
TGTCCCTGATACACTTCTACCCAGTGTTGCCCTCATGCCCTCCCTATCAAAACCCACTCACTAAAAGGTATCTGAATTTCTTCTTGCACTAAAATATTATTGATTGGTCACTCCCATCTACCATTAAACAGCAATATTTTTAATCTAATAATAAAGCCTTAAGATTGAAATGATTAGGCAATTATAGGCACTTATTAATAATATTACTCTGTGATGGAATTTGGGGTACAAGTTACTCCCCTGTTAAAGCTAGCAAATATTTTGAGAGATTAATAGATCTCTGTTAAATGAATGGAAATAATTCTGCTTGAGAGAAGGAATGAGAAATGTAATGACTTGTAACCACATCAATGTTTTGGAAAATAACTGGTTTAATAATAAAACAAATAACTTAGTAAAAAAAAACTTCATTAAAGTGAATATCTAAGTCTCAACAGTAACTGTAAAGAGTCCAGCCTGAAAGGTAGCATGGTGATAGACATGGCTTCTGAATTAGGAAGACTAGGTTTAAGTCTCACCTTTAACACATACTGGCTGTGTTACTGAAGACAATTCTCTTTACCTCTCAGTGCCCCAGACAACCCTTTAAGACTATATGATACAAAGCAGGTGCTAATAGGCATAGCAGAAGTTCATATGAATGAAATCACAGATCCAGTTTATAAAATAAACAAAACAAAACACCCATCCTCAAATAAAACAATCGAAAAACAACTTCTTGCTCACTGCTGCTCTATCTCAAGAAGAGATCTTGAACAGCTTAAGAGGACAGATGAAATCTTGTGTATCCTTAGTTCTTTCTTACTTCTTCCAGGAAGGATAGATCATGGATTTTTTCAGTCTTAATTTTCCTTTTGGTTAGAGTCCCTATAGCTTGCCCCTTTTGGTCACAATATCAGCCCTTCTGTATTCCCCACCTCAATGCCAGATGTGAGGGTAATGGAAGAAGGAATGATGTCCTTTTATAAGAGACAAGCCACTTGTGTGTTAACCCCATTAACAGCTTCCACCTCAATTCATGCACATAATTTCCTGCCACCTACTTCTCTGAGACCTATTACTGAGGCTAGAACTGAACAGAGGATGCCAGGAAGGGTTTTGTGCATGTGTCCCTCATTCTCTAAAACTTGAAAGTAACAAGATGTCAATCAGAATTTATATTGCCAAAGGTCACTCAATAGGCAGTCTCCTAACAGAAATCAGCAGCTCCTTCTTTTCAAAAGCACAAAAAGTGATGTTCTGGGAGTCCAGGAGAATGAGATTCTTTTTCTTCTGCCACTAAACTCTGGCAAATTAATTTACCTCTTTGGGATTCAACTCCTTCATCAGAAAATGCTAGGGCTGGACCAAATGATTTCTATGGCCCCTTCTAATTCTGACACTCTATGACTTTATGACCTGTGCTGTTTCATAGCTGAACAGCATTTGTATAAGCCAAGGTAAATGACTCCTACTCACTGCCAAGTGTGGCAGCCAAGAATTGTCGTAGTCATCTCTAAGAAGTTACTGCTTTTTTCCCCTTTGTTAGGAACAATTGTGGAAACAATCAATGACAAATTAAACCACTCTTCCAAGAAGTGGTTTCATGACTCAGGTATAGTACTACCATATTAGCTGATTTAATACATCATAGGACAAATGGTGAATATACAACTTCCTCAAGGCTTTAGTTGCCCTCAGAAGAGTGACAAGGTTCTGCTGTTTAATTGGGATTAAGACTTCTTCAGACTTGGTTTTCAAATATAGGTGGCATCTATGTCAAAAAGAATTCACTGAATATATATCATTTATTGGGTTGTAAAAATTACTTACATTGTTTTGATATCACCTGCTTTCTTTTTAAAAATCTTTTGCCAATTTTATTTTCACTCCCTCCCCCACCAATTGAAAAGGAAAGAAATAGATACTGATTATTTACATATTGTTGTTAATTGTTTTGACTAGTTTTTTTTTTTATTTGACTGTCTAAGGTTATCTAAGCAAATGATCAGATCATCTCAAAAAATAAGTGATAGTTTTGTTTCCTCACTGCCTATGGTTATTCCTTTAATTTCTTTCTTTGTCTTATAGATGCCATTTCTAGTACCTCTCCATTGTGCTCTTTGTGACAGTCATTTTTAAGTCTCTTGAGGCTGTTGTATCTTAGGTCTCAAAGCCAATACAACAATATTTATCAAATGTTGATATTTAATCTTAGCTACTGTTTCTGAGAGAAGTTTTAGGTCTCTAGTTCTCTCAAGGCACTCTAGCTCACTTCCTTTGTCCTGGTTATTGTAGGACCTAATTCACGGTCCATTTATATTATCTCACTCAAATACACATTGCTGGAGTTCCATAGGTTGTCTATCTAACTCTGCATCATAATATGGACAAAACACATTAGGTGCCCATTACTTCTGCTTTAGCACTCATTCCCTCCTTTCTGCTATGAACCAGATCTACAGAAATAGTTTCTCTGTTACATCCTTTCCCTTTGTAGTATGACTTCTTTTTTCTAGTTCCTGCTTAGTTTGTAGGCATTATGAGATTCAGAACTTGGCCATCAAAGGTTTTTAAGATTTTTTTTTTAACTACAGGTTAAATAAATTCATAGACACTTAGAATTTTAGAACTAGAAATGACTTTATTTATTTATTTTGTAAATGGGAAAATTGAGTGACTTGCTCAAGATTATATATCTAGTTAATGCTAGCAATGGTCCAGCTCCTACAGATAAGCAAATTACTCTTATGAGAGAGTAGTTTAGTAGTGCATGTGAAGTAGATGGTCACCCACTGCATCTCGGGCTCTCATCAGTCATCTTGACTTTTGTCTTTCTATTAAACTTGGTGACTCTGGAGGAGAAAGTGAGGCTGATGACTTTGCACAGTTCTGCCCTAACCATGTCCAATTCATGTGCAAGTCAAGATGTCACCCTCATAATGTCATTGGTCCTCCTCAAGAACAAAGGACAAACAATAACCAATTAGGCACCTAGATGTACATTAACTAAAAGGACAACATTGCTATATGGTTCATTATATGATGCAACCTTATACCTACAAAGAAATCAATTATTTTCTATAAATATCTTCTAGATATGATTTAATTACATTATTATTGAGTAATTATTAATATCTTCTTTGAAAGAAATTTTTAAAGAGATTATAGAGTCAAAGATCTTATTTTCCAGCCCATTTGCATTTCCCTCTATCTTACCCCTTGACTTTTCAGGGAAATCTTTAAATTTCTGTTTTGTTGTTTCAGTCTTGGAGAGAATACTATATTTTAGGATGGGATAGTTTAAGTGAGGAAGGATTATTTTAGAATTTCTAATCAATTATCTCAGGAAACCATATATATATGTATATATATATATATATATACATATATACACACATAAATATATGCATGCATACACATGTATATGTTTAGATAGATTTAGATATGTTGATGTGTATCTATAGAGATAGATAGACACATACAAATATAATTATTGATGCCCAGCAGGTGTGAAACGAGCTCCCAGCAAAAGCGGTGCCAATATGATGATTTTTGACATCCCTTTTCAATGCTATGACCTCCCTCAGATATTTGATTTTTCACTTGCACTCTGAATATATTTCTCCTCCTCCCCCTCTTACTCAGACAACCACCCATAACAAAGAGTTAAAAGGAAAAAAAAAAGAAGCAAAACTAGCTGTATATATAGTGTTCCATACTCATAGTCTCTGTCTCTGCAAATAAGGGAGGGAGGTATAATGCTATGTATGACTTTTGAACAAATTTAAATGTAAAACCTAGCAGAGAAGAAATATCAGCACATGGGACCTCATGAAGTACAACCAATCCCTTCTCTAAAGATTCTGAATATAACCATGATAGCTTAATTGGGCTATTTTGAATAAGGTCACTGTAGCTGTATAACCTTTTGCTTTGCTAAATTCTGTGGCCAGAGGTTCTGCCACATCTAGGGGCCAAGGTTTTGCAAATTTGTGCCATTGGACATGAGGAAAGATCAGGTGAAAGTAGTGACAGAATTAACTTAAATTCATTAAATAGCTTCCATTTCCTGAAGAAGATGCTCACACAGCTTGTCCTACTGAGAGGGAGTTGGGCTCATCTGTACTTTTGAAAGAAGGTACTTTATTATTATGTAATAATGCATATTATGTGAAAGTAGATTTTCATTCAATCTCATTATCTTGATAGAATTTGAATATTTCAAGTAATATAGATAGTCCAATTTAGTGAACTTTTTTTTTAACTTTTAATATAATTGACAGAAGGCTTTCAAGAGGAAAATTTTGGTATGAAAATTGCTATAACCTAATGAGACTATGGAGTTTTGTCTCATGGAGGAGAGAGAAGGCACACACATGCACACACAGAGACACACACACACACATTCAGAATGAAGGACTGAAAATGACTTATATTTTGATTTATTTCAAGTTGCCCCAGCAAAGTATAATATTGTGTCATCACTGTATTTCTTTAACTCATACAATAGGCTGAAATAATTTTAAATTCTAATTAACAATGATTTAACAAAATGAAACTGGCATATGCCTCATGAATAGTAGTTTTCACTTTGAAATAATGTCTCTTTGTAGCATTAATAAACCCCAGTATATTTACAAAATGGCATTGGCTAGATCTTTGACAGCAATTTTAATCTCAATCAGAATCATCTTCTCTCTACTTTAATTGACTTGATTAAAGCAGTACATCTTAATCATTTGCATATTTATCTAGCTTGCTTCAGATTTTTCAAATGTATGTGAAATTTATATATCAGTAAGTCAAAATTATTGCTGCAAAAACTGGCATTCATCTCAGGGAACAACTTTATATGAAGACAAAATATTTTTGAATATTTTGAAAGGTGAGTTCACTTCCATGATAGTTCATGAAATAGAGGTACTGCAAAGATGTAGCAATCACCACCATGTTTTAGCTTATGACACATATGTTCTATACAAACCCATGTCTCTGAATTTATGTACCTCTCAAAGTATAGGAAAACAAGGAATACAAATGAGTTTTTCCACCACAGACATACAGGACAGGGAATTTGGTAAAAATGATGTCCATAGTCCTTCATGAACAAAGGATTTCTCTCAATAAATGTCTTCTTTCATTGACAGAAAAAGAGACTGTAAGTTCCGAATACTACATTGACTATGAATTTGCTTATTCTACCTATCGTTTCTTCTTGTGTTTGTACTTTCAAAGCATAGATAACATCTAAAAAGTGCTCCTAGATGACTATTTTGTTGTTGTTGTTGAAGACCATTGGTTCTTAATGCAAGGATTTCTCTGAGGGCTGACAGTATAAACTTAATGGCATCTTCCTGGTTTCTAATAAAATAAGTGAGAGTGAGAGAGAAAGAAATACACTTCTAAGTATACCTGTGCTTAATAGATGAACACTTTTTAGGGGGATAAAAATTCCAATTCCTGTGAGGGATATGAGCCTATATGATAGGATGATTGAATGGGGGAAGTGATGGACAGGGAGAATTAAGGCAGTGAAATGTTGAAAATGAAAACTGATTATTAGATGGAGCAATGCAGTTTTTGAGAATGAGTAAAGGCAGCACTGTGTGTGTTCATCCTTTGTTGCCAAAGAAGACCATGCCATCAGAGAAATGATGACGTGACTTGCACTTGACTTTGTTTTGAGTGAGAGAGGGCTGTGCAGGTCACCAGCCTCACTTCTCCAGCGCCATCTGAATCCGGTGACCAGATATTCATCAGGATGCCTGGAGATGACCCAGGATGAAGCAATTGGGGTTAAGTGACTTGCCCAAGGTCACACAACTGGTGAGTGTCAAGTGTCTGAGGTGAGATTTAAACTCAGGTCCTCCTGACTCCTGCACTGGTGCTCTATCCTCTGTACCACTTAGCTGCCCTAAAGGCAACACTAGGGATTTTACCAATGGATTCAACTTGGAAAGACCTTTCTGGACTGAAGTAACAGGATAAAACATTCTGGCTAGTAAAAGTGTTGAATCACTTTGACCTGGTAGAATTATTATCTGAGGTAAGTCAAGTTGGGTGCTCCAAGGGATGAGAAGATTGACTAGATACACTCTCCACCCTGCCCTGAGGTCAAGCCACAAAGGGTACAATTTGGGATACAGATATTTTGCTTATGCTTTCTCTTTTCCTACTCTGAGTCTGGCAGAGTGCTGTTTCCAAATTACTCTGGGGCAGGAAAATTAAACTCTACTACCCATTTGGGCACATGGCTTAAACCACTCTTTAATGTATTTTTAAATTAATTTCTGTTTCTGGGAAATGTTAACACTACTTCATTATTATTCCTTTCTTGAATTAGCACACTTAATAATTGAATACCTAAATGTGACTTAATCCACTCTAGCCCAAACCAACTCAACAAACACTAATTATCTGTCCTCTCTATGTGCAAGTCAACATGCTAGGCAGTGGGATTAGAGAGATAAAAGGAAAAATGTTTCTCTCCTCAAGAAACTTCAAATCTACTAGAGAGATATGATATGCAAGAAGAGTAGTGGCTAAGGGGATTAGAAATGGCTTCTTGTAGGAGGTGTCAAATGAGCTCATCCATAAAGAGAAATCAAGAATTCTAAGAGGCAGAATTTAGGAGGAAAGGCATTACACATAAAAGGTTTTAAGGGCAGAAATGGAATGATGAATTCAGAGAACATTAAGTAAATCAGTATGTTTTGAAAGTAGAGTGTGTAGAGGAGAATAAGGAGCTATAGCACCTTGGGAAGAAAGGGAAATCCATATTGTAAAGAACCTTTAGGTGCTAAACTGAGAAGTTTGCATTTTAATCAAGAATCAATTGAGAAGTACCAAAGATTTTTGAACAGGGACGTGATGTGCTCAGACTTAACCTTTAGTAAAGTCACTTAGACAGCTATATGGAGGATGGGTTGGAGAGCAAGAACATGGAACATCTAGTCCATTATGAAACTTGCAATAATCTACTCCAGGAGTGATGATTATCTGAAATAGAGGTGTCAGTATGTAAGGGAGAAGAAGGATGCAACATAAGTTATGGAGGTAGAATCAATAAGATGTGACAACTGGCTGGATATTGGGAAGTGGAACCAAAGGAAATAGAAGAACTGAGGATTGTTATAAGGTTGGAAATTCATATGATTGGAAGGCCAGTGGTGCCCTGGACAGAGAGAAGTATGGCAAAGAATTGGTTTTTGTGAGGAAAATAATGAGTTTATTCTTGACATGTTGTTTGAGATCTTTACAGGACATCCATTTGGAGATATTTAGTAGGCAATCAGTGATGCGGGCATTTGAACTCAGGAGAAAAATTAGGGTTCAATATGTAAATTTGGCATTTATCATTTACATCATTACTGCTGCGTACAAATGCTTAATATGTTTGATGGTCAATTGAACTGATGGAAGTTGATGAGATCATCAAGAAAGGTAATTACTGTTATTTATCCTTCATTCTCAAAGAGGATCAATGCATCATGAGGATGATGTCTTGAATTGTGAGTGGACTGAAGTGAGGCAGAACTGTCCAAAATCATCAGCTTTACTTTGTCCTCCAGAGCCATCTGAGTCCAGTGGTAAGACATAAGTCAAGATGACAGGCAATGGCCCAGGATGCAGTGGATGACCTTGGTGTCTTCAATGTCTTACCAACCTCTAAGGTCTTTGCAGTGCCTCCTTCATTTTGAGGTCAAAGAAATTGAGGTTAAGGGTAGTTGTGTCTTGACCAGGTCACACAGTTAAGAGTCAGAGGCAGGATTTGAATTGGAGTGATCCTGACTCCAACACCAGCTTAAGATCCATTGCACTAGCAGGCCATGGAAGTATAATTAGCCACCTCAGGATTTGGGGCCGAGAAATATTAAAATACTTTACTCAGGGTCACCAGATAGTTAGAAGTAGAACCAAGAATATAACTTAGATCCTTGTCTAATGTTCTTTCTTTTCTTTTAACCACATCATACCATGGCATGTGTAAATAAGCATGTAGTGACCCATAATACCAACCCATGTCACATGAACAACAAAATCTTATACACTAGTAATGGTTTATGAGGGCAAAAGATGTATTCTTTGTAAAAAGGGGAAAAATGACCTCCTTTTCCCTGACTTGACTCCTCATGTCCTATGAATAGGGTGAGGTGGCAAAGCATAAAGAGATGCTACCTCATAGATTTCATCTTGTACTTTGCTCCCTCAGGGCCTGTAGTTGTCTTTTTTGTAACAAGTGAAACCAGTTGTTTTCAGGTCTCTTAGTATTTCAAGGGAATTAATATTTTAATTGTCGTCTGTTCTTTTTCAAGGAGGACTATGACATCAAGAGGTGAAGTCTTGAGCTGTGTGTGAATTGGATTTAAGTGATGCAGAACTAAAAGTCATCAATCTCATTCTTTCTTCCAGAGACATCAAAGTCCAATGGCAATACAAAAGTTAAGATGACTGGCTATGACCCAGATGCAGTGGATGAACTTGGCATCTTTGATGTCTGGCCAAACTCTAAGCACTCCATAATGCCTGCTTCAGCCACCTGCAATTTGTTCTCATCCACCTATTCCACCAGGAGAAGACTTCACATGCTTGGGGCAGACATTCCCTAATTATTGACAGATGTGAATTCTGGTGGCTACTTTCAACCTGATATAGCTGTTTTGCCAAGATGGTTTTATTGGGTGGATGAGAAATCCTGAAAAGTCCATGGACTCACATCAGAGGTGCTAGTCCTCCTTGAACATCCCATACACTCCAATATTTTAATTAGGTGCAGATCAAACTGCTAAATTGAATCCCTGCATTTAGGTCTCTGGTTTGAATAAAATCCAAATGAAAAATGACAAGAAATAATGGGCATCTCCAGATAAGACAGTTCTATAAAATGAAGATTTACTCTGGTCCTCAGTAACTAGAGAGAATGCTGTTTCACCTATACCATTCTTTCACGTGGCCTTGGGGGTGTCTATAAAGGAAATAGATCTTATTGTGAATTAATGGTTAGCCAAATGCAGCAATTAATAGAATGTCAAGAGATTGTTTACTTTGTATTAAAAATCTTTCCTGAGACTGGCATTATGGAAACATTTTCTCCATATTCAATCTTACCTTAACCTAACTTAACCTGCATCCTATTTTCCAATTATAAGTAGGATCAAGAGAGCTACCTTGAGTGTGTACAGTCTATTTCTCTAGTGAGTGGTTGAGATAGTCAAAAGAACTGACTGAGAAGTAATTGTTCCTTGCAGGAATGAAGCTTGCTAACCACAGTATCCTTAGTGAATAGTAAGGCACTTTCATTCAGACATTCTTTTTTATTTCCATGACTCTCGGGGTAAATGAAGGTGGCTGTTACAAGTCATCAAGATCAGTCCAATGCAATAGTGTGAACAGACTGTCTTCAGCATTTCACCATATCTTTCCTCATTTGAAGATCCCTTTTCATTCTAAAGAACATCAGACTTCTTATGTAGGCCCTGGATGCTCAAGGACTTGCCACTGTGACACTCTACTCAGCATATTGTTAGTAAGTATAAAACATTCCATGTTCTAGACCAACCCTAACCCTTTTCCCAACTCTGCTTCTATCAGAACAAGTATGTTTGTTTCCCTTTTCCTCAGGGCATGGAACAGTGGAAAGAAAATTAGTTTGTAGCTCAGAAGACCTGTATACCAGTCTTTCCTCTGGTGTTATCAAGTTGTGCAATTTTGGGCACTTTACTTACCCTCTGCTTGCGTCAGGGGCAATAACAGTACCTACTTCTCAAAGTTGATGTGAGGAGAAAATGAAGTAATATTTGTAAAAAGTGCTTAGCACAGTGTCTAGAACTTAGTACGTGCTCTACATATAGTGCATTCTTTGCCTTGCTTTGCTTTGCCTTTCTCTTTGTTTTCCCTTTCCCTCAGAGATCCTGGGACAGACAAGCCAGGCAGGTTAAGAACCAAGTGGGAGCCGGTCTTTGAGGGCAGAGCACAGGCAGCTGCCCCTGGAACCTTAGGGCACTTGTAGCACTTCCACCTGAGCTCTTCAGTATCACCCAAGCCCAGCTCAAGCCTTCTCTCAACCATGGCTGTTTGCTTAAAATCCAGCTCAAAAGGGAGCAGCCTCAGGGCATTCTATTCTGGGTAGTTCTAGTTCAGCAATCTAAAAAATAGGACCTTAGGCTCAGCCATCCCAATAGGCCTCCAACATACACTAGGGAAAGAGTTTCAGGGTGATACGAGTAGGATCCAGCAGATTTGCTTAGTCTCCAACTAGCCCTTAGCCTAGTTCCGCTGCCCTGGTCCTGGACAGGTCTTGTCAACACCATTCAGTTGTGGTGTTGAAGAAAGGTACAGGTCTTTCTATAGGCAAACTTGGATTAGTCAGGAAAGAAATGAAAAAATACTTAGGTTTGAGAGATGCCCAAGGGATAACTATCTTGAAGAGTATAGTGACCTTTTAGTAAATCAGTATAAATCCTCAGAAAGAGAGAATAGAAAAAAACCCTGGCCAAAGAAATGAAGTTGAAGGGGAAAGGAATAAACGTTTATATAGTGCTTACTATATTCCAAGCACTGCGCTAAATGTTTTTATATAACTTTTATCCCATTTGATATGGAGGAAAGGAAACAGAAGCTACAGAATGGAGCTAAGTAGGAAAGAAAGGCTAGAAAATTGACACTTTAGAACAGATCAGAAAATTTCACTCAAAAATTGAATGAACTGAATGTTCTGAAAATTAGAATGGGTCAGACAGGGAAAAAAAATGAATCAACTATATAACAAGAAATATAAATATATTTATGAAGTATATTTATATGTTCATAAATATAAAGAAATATGAGGAATACTCCCCAAGCAAGATGTATCAGCTCCCAACTCCAAACTTTTTCCATGGCTGTCTCTGATGCCTTTTCAATCAGCTTCCTATCTTACCTAGATTCCTTTATGTCTCAACTAATGTCCCACATTCTGCAATAAGCCTTTCCTTGTTCTCTTTTATCTTATTGCCCTTCCTCTGATACTACCCCCAATTTATCTTTTATAAGTCTTGTTTGTACTTAGCTATTTTAGCTTGTTTGCTCTTAGACATCTTATGATGTCTACCATATTGGCTTATTAGCTTTTTAAAAGCAGTAACTGTTTACAGCTTTGCTTTCTTTTTTCTCTTGTATCTCTAGAAATTAGCACAGTGCCTGGCATTGAGCAGGTACTTAATAAATGGTAATTGACTATCATGTCTCTACATCATGTCCTATATGACTTTCATACCACCTCGCAGGCATTGCAATAGCTTCCTAAGGGATTTTTCTTTTGTCTCCTCCACACTCCAATTCGTTATTGATATAACTACTAAATTTACCTTCCTTATGTACAGATCTTCTGCTCAGAAATCTTCTGTGATACCCCTATTGTTTAGTTCAGACTCTTTTTCCTGACATTTGAGGTCCTGTACCATATGACACCACCTTATTTTCACAATCTTGTTTAATACCACTTCCCTCCACAGTTTCCTTCCATGTCAGCCAAATTGGACTATTCTCTGCCTCTCTGAGAAGGTGATCTGTGCTTTCCCAGCTTTATGTCCTTCAGCTCTATTTCAGAATTTCATTTTCTTCTTAGTTGCCTCTTGAGTTCTTGTTCATTTTTTAGAGTCCAACTCAAATTTCACTTCTTCCACAGTGTCTTTCATCTTTGCATTTTTGATGAACTAATCCTTATTTGTTAGTCAATAAAGACCTTATTTCTTGTGTCCCGCATAGCATTTTATTTTGTGTTCAGAAAGGAATGTGTTGATTTACAATCTACTTACACATAAACTGTCTCTTTGCTGATCTTTAAGTATAATAATCTCTACTGAAAACTATTATCAAAATGGATTGGGAAGAGTGGGAAATCCTCGCATAATGAAAGGCTTATGGTGCCATTGTATTCTTTCAATATTTATTGAAGAACCATAATATATAAAACAATATAGTCTTGGACCTATGGAAGAAAGACATAGGAAAATAATAATAATAGTGACATCATTTATATATTGCTTTGAGCATTTACATATGGCTATAAGATTTGTACAGTACTTGGTGTGAAATCATCTGGTCCTCACAATGACCCTTTGAGGTGGGTGGAATTATTATCCTCATTTAAAAAATGAAGAATTTAAGGCTGAGAGAAACTGAGAGACTTGCTCAGGGTCACACAACTCGTAAGTGTATGAGTCAGTATTTGAACTCCGTTCTTTCTCACTCCAAGTCCCACAGTCTGTCCACTAAATCACCTTTCTGTCTCTGAATAAGGCTTTGTGCTTGACGTTATGGAACTTAGAGTCCAGCTGGAGAGATGGTCTTTTGTATATTTGCCTCAGTGGCATATACAGGCTTGCTTCAATAGAATGAACACTTCTTGAAAGCAAGGAATGACATGAATGTCTTGTTTTCCTTTGTGACCCCAGGAGCTCACACAATGCCTTGTCCATAGTGGTGCTTAACAAATGTTTGTTGAATTATAATTATTGCTAATCTGTGTATCTGTCTTGTTCTCTCACTATATTACAAACAAGGAGACAGACTGTGATTTATCTAAATCTCGTATGTTCTCCAGTGTCTAGTAATATATCTCTATAAGCAAAGGGAAGTATTTATTGAATGACTGAAAAAGGAACTAAGTGACACATTGGATAGAACTGAACCTGGAGCCAGAAGATCTGAATTCAAATTCGGCCTTAGCCACTTACCAGCTGTGGGACGTTGGGCAAATCACTTAACCTTTGAACTCCTCAGTTTTCTTATGAACAAAATGAAAATAATAATGATACCAACCTCCCAAAGTTGTGAAGATAAAATATAATTAATTCTTCACACTTTAGAGTGCTACATAATTAGGAAGCTGGATAATGGTAGTAGTAGAAATAGTAGCAACAGCAGTAGTGGTAGTGGTTGTGGTAGTAGGAGTATTTTCTGCTAAAGAAATAACACAATTCTACTTGAAATAAATAATATTTAGGAACCATAAAGATCTGACTTTTATCTTTGCATTTTTGATGAACTAATCCTTATTTGAAACTCAATTAGAGTTGGCTTCTTTTACTAACAGACATCCTCTAGTGAAAAGTATAGTAAGATTCTAGAGCAGTATGGATATTTGTATAGTTAAAAGGCATGGAAAAATAAAACCAGCTCTACATTGTATTGCCCATCCCCTCTTTTTTTGAAAAACATTGGCAGGATCCCTCTAAGATCTCTGCAATCAGTAATTGTTTGGGGAATTTGCCGGTAGTTCTCAATATCAATTGTTGCTTTAATCTGGCTCAAACCATGAATTATTTCCCAGGTTTCCGCAGCCTCTAAATTATTGTTCCATTAAGGTCGTAAAGTTAATCCCTTGAACATACTTTTACAACCACTAAATACGCTGTCCTCTGCATCGTTCAGGGCATTACCAAAAGCACTTGGTATCCATGCCTCCGCAGAGGAGATATTTCATCACTATAGAGCAATAGGCCTTTAACACTTTTGGAAACTGTTTAAAAACAAAGGAAACATGCCATCTATAAACAAAAAGCGTCGCATATGATCCTTCTGATATAGTGTTTTATGACTTATGGTCCTTCCAAACAAGCCCAGTATTACCATAGGTTAAAAATTGTTCCTTTCAAAACTGAATTTGAATGAACATGGTGCTGTGGGTCACACTTAGCTCCGGTTTTATTTTTATGCTTTGCTATTGTGCTGCATTATATTCTTTATTTGATTTTTGGGAAAATGTATTTTGATGGCAGCAACTTCATCAAAATCTAGATGAACTATGAAATTTTAATGGGGATGTACTCTCTGCCTGCATTAATGTCCCATTTATGTTCATAGGTATGGTGTATCAATTTGCATACAGTTCTTAGCAATTGTAGTTTTGTGGCATTCATTGAGGGAGAAGTCGTAAAAAAAAGGGACTGCTGACAAGTTTCATATCCCTGATGGGATTTCATTGGCATAGGACTTGAATGCAGAAACGTGAAAGTGGGGAAAACAAGTAAATAAATGCCAATGCTTTTTTGCCAATAATAATAATAGATTTGTGTGACCAGGAGTAAGTGACTTAAACTCTCTGTGCTCTAGAGATGACCTTCTAAAACTCTAAGATCCTAGAGTGTAACAGTGGAAGGAGTTTCTATTCAGTGAATTCCTTTAACCAACGAAATCACAGCACCTCTGTCCCCATCTTTCAATACCCCTTCCTGCCAATACCTAATTTACCAAAGATATCTATAATTATACTAAAGTGAAATGGATGAAATTTTTTTTTAAAGAATCTGATTTAGAGTGAGAAGAACCTCTTGAACCATCTAGTCCAACCTCTATTTAGTTAGCATTGTCTGAGGCCCAAGGAGGTTAATGAACTTTCCCTTGCTACTTACTACTGTATGGCCTTGTTCATACTGTATAACTTTTCTGGGCCTCAGTTTCCTCATTTGTAAAATGAGAAATGAGATCGTCTCTAAGATCCCCTCCAGTGCTAAGTCCTATAAGTGAATAATCTTGGACCAAGAATGGGAAAAGGTGAAGAAAGTTTCTGAGCCTACATACAGTGCTCCCTTTGTGAAGATACTCTAGGCCTTGACTGACCCACAGATATATATCCAGTAGGGTTTAGATTCACCACTTGAATATTGGTCTTTCTAATTTCACATTCAGCTTTCTGCCTACAAAGCTTTGATTAGTAAGATAAATAAAGAAGATAATGGTCAATTATATGCACAGGGAATAGGATGGCTATACCTGGAGTTAAGAAGATCATATCTGGTTTCAGACACTTACCAGCTTTATGACCCTGAGCAAGTTACTCAATCTTGTTTTGCCTCAGTTTCTTAATATATAAAATGGGGATAATAATAGCACCTACCTTGAAGGATTATTGTGTTGTACTTAGCCTAGTGCATGGCACATGATAGGTAACAGAATAATGGTAGATGTTATTATAATTATTAATAATAGTAAGGAAAAATTGTTATAGTCTTTCTGATGAGTGTGGTCTTTGTTCATTATTCCACATTCTGTAATCCTTTGACTGACTTCTTTCCCATGCACTATAATAACTCATATCTGGATAATGATTTTAATTTCTTCTAATTTTTTTTTGGCAAGGCAATTGGAGTTAAGTGACTTGCCCAGGGTCACACAGCCTGTAATTGGCAAGTGTCTGAGGCTGAATTTGAACTCAGGTTCTCCTGACTCTAGGGCTTGTGCTTTAACCACTGTGCCACCTACCTGCTCTCTGGATAATGATTTAAACTTCAAAAAGAACTTTTGTCCAGACTTCCCCGAGATCATATTTATTCCAGTACTGTCTACACTATAAACAGCAAGAGCCCTCATGTTATCCTTGACTGCTCAAGGTACTTCCACATTTTGATGAATCCCCCATGGACTTGTCCTTAGCAGGCAGTTCTAGTGGCCTGTGGTGACTAGAGCCAGTGTGGTATGGTGGAAAGAGCAGCAGAATCAGAATCATACAGCCTGGGTTTGACCCATCTGTTCTAACTGTGTGACCTTTGCCAAGTCAATTCATCACAAAACTTCAGTTTCTATGTTTGTAAAACAAGGAGAATAAAACCCGCATCTCCTCCTTCACAGAAACATTGTGAGAAAAGTTCTTTGTGAGTTGTGAGGAGTTGTATAAATATGGGTGAACATGTTAAGGCTTACAGTGCTGATGAACCTGTACTTGTCCTCTTGTTCAACCATCCAACCTTTTTTCTTCTGTGCCTGACTCTGTAGGGTTTTTCTAGGTATCTAGCTATCTTATTTTGCTAAATTTAAAAGGTCTAAGATATCTGTGTCTGGTAATGGTTTAATGGAATTACCCCTTCCACATAAGATTTATATTTCAACCTGCAGTCTTTGGTGCCTTTGGCATCTTGCCAGTAGGCTTTATAACTGGAGTTTCTATGGTTCTTTGGGGGAAGCAAGCTAGACTGACTACTGGTTAGCAACCTAACTCTGCCAGGGAGAATGAAGGCAAAAGATGAACGGAACAGTGAATAATGTGGGAATTTCTTCCATCATGGTTAAGCCAGGAGGAGGAGATTTAGTGAGAAACCCCAGGGGTGGAGAACCAGCAACCTAGGTCGTCAAGTGCGGCTGTTTGACTGAATCCAAACAAGACACTTGGGGACTTAGAGGGCCACATGTGGCCTCAGGGCTTCAGGTTCCCCACTCCTGTCTTGGAGAAAATAACTTGGATAAAATCATGATTTGCTCTCTGCCTCTCCTTCCTTCTCACTCCCACTGCCCAATCCAACACTCACTATTCAAGCAGAGAAAGTGGGTATTATTGTCACCCTCCCTGGCACTTAAAGCAAACTGTCTCTGACCTTTTTTGTGTGGCTACAGAGAAACACAGTCATTAGAAACTGCCTTTTCCCTTGTAACCATATGCACAAGTTGGTTTGCCTGAGAGAAGGGCAGCAGAGCTATAAATCTGACATTGAAACTATTTCTTAAAAGTGTTTTATGACTTAATAGGATCCCTTATCCCTGTCATATTTCTGTATCACAGCAAAATCACTGAAGAGCTCAGGATTTTCAGAAAACATCACCATGACATAGGATGCCCTAATTAGCTTGGCAGCTGGTAAATAGGTTTTAGGGAGTGGAAGTTACAATCTCCTGGAGGCAGCCAGCCAGTCTGACAACTGACAGGGTGGCAACACAGCTCTTCCAGGTGGAATAGGAGCAAAGAATGGAGTAGAGAAAACTCAAATGGCTGTTGACTACTTGACTCTTTGCTTAGTCCAGAGTAAAGAAGCTAGATTGAAGTTCTAGCCTTAATGTCATGAAAATGCTACAGGTCTGGAGAGTCTGAATGGCCACAGATCGTATGCCTATCTCCTGAGAACCAGCCACCTTAAATAAAGGAGGCACAAAATGCTTGGCAAAGTTGAAAAAAATGAGCATAATTCTTTGCACATAACAGGCCCTGAACAAATGCTTGTTGAATGAAAGTTTTATGGTACATTGAAATGGGAAGAGAGCAAGCTAGAGAATTAGAAGGTACACTAAGAATGCAGTCAATTTTTTTAAAGTATATTTTTCAAAGAAAACTGAGATGCTTTGGTATAGCTATTTTATATCCCTAGACACTTGTATCATTTGATTTTGTAGAACAGAAAGTTGTTTAAAACAACATAGAATAACAAAAATAAAATTATAGACCTGAATTATGACAAGCAAACATTCCTAGCCTGGGATACTTGAGATTCTATAACTCAATGATTAGCATTTTCTTTTAGAAGGGAAGTGAGAGAGAGACAGAGACAAAGCCTGAGAGAGGCAGAGAGAGACACAGAAAAAGACAGAGACAGACTGAGAGAAGCAGAGAGAGAGAGAGAGAGAGAGAGAGAGAGAGAGAGAGAGAGAGAGAGAGGAGAGTGTGCATTCTGACCATGAATTAAGGTCTAGCTACAAATTCATTATTCTGAAAAAAAACATAAATAAAATATTATTTAGATCATGGAATAGACTGATTTGAGGTAATTTGTCATTGGGGGGGATAAAGAGACAATTTAGAAGCATCCTATGTCTAGGGTATCAAGATTTAAAATTACTGAAAATATTAAGGGTAGTAGCAAGCTGACACTACAGACCATAATGTCTGAAGGAGATATCCACATATTTGAAATTATTAGTAAATTGAAAGTAAAGTGAATGATTAAACAAATGGTTCTTAGAATGGGTGGGGAATTTTTGACCAGGAGAATGTAAAATATAGCAGCTAATGGAAAATAACTTGCATTTCTTTGACTTGAGAAATTTTCTTATAATCTACTTTGTCATCCATATATATATAAGGGAGGGATATTCAAAGATTTGGATCTCATTTTTATGAAGATGACCCTTGACTACTCTTGAGCTCAAGTAGACTGAATTGAGGGGTATAGAGAAACAAATCAAGGCCTACATTCAC
Source organism: Notamacropus eugenii (assembly GCF_028372415.1). Classification (NCBI taxonomy): domain Eukaryota; kingdom Metazoa; phylum Chordata; class Mammalia; order Diprotodontia; family Macropodidae; genus Notamacropus; species Notamacropus eugenii. The sequence continues at coordinate 83,953,586 of NC_092877.1, read as the reverse complement.
CTTTGGAGGTATGAGTGGTATTCTTCGCACCCTTCGTAGGAACATGATTTTTATTCGAACTCTGATTTGGTGATGTTTACATTTCATATTCTTAGAATCATAGAGTGCTAGATTTTGTGAGGTAGTAGATAGAGTGCTGGAGTCAGGAAGACCTGAGTTCCAATTTCTCCATCAGACACTTATTAGCTGTTTGATCCAGTCAAGTCATTCAACCTCTCTCAATCTGTTTCCTCTCTCATCTGTAAAAAGAGGATAATAATGGCATTAAGTTCACAGGCTTGTCATGAGGTTCAAGTCAAGTGAAATATTGAATCAAACAGTGTTTATTAAGTACCTACTATGTAGGTACAGTCACTGTGCTAGGGTTACAAAAGGGGCAAAAGACAGTCCCTGCTCTCAAGGAGATCACAATCAAATGGGGGAATTTACAATCAAAGCTGTACAGAGTGCTATATAAATGTTAATCATTGCTGAATCTATCATCTATCAAGACAGAACTTTCTGGTACCCAAATTGTGAATTATCAAAAGAAAAGCTACATTTTAGATGGACAAGTAGATGATGCAGTGGACATGGCTCAAGTTTGGAGTCAGGAAGACTCATCTTGCTCAGTACAAATCCAGCCTCAGATACTTACTAGCTGTGTGACCCTGGGTGAGTCATTTAACCCTGTTTGCCTCAGTTTCCTCATCTGTAAAATGATCTGGAGAAGGAACTGGAAAACCACTCCAGTATCTTTGCCAAGAAAACCCCAGATGAGGTCATGAAGAATCAAACACAACTGAACAACAAACATTTTGGATCTTGCGAGAACTGACTAACACCAGAGGGATTTCTTGTGAGAATACCTATCTACAGGCAGTTGGGAAAAATTCAACAGAAGCTATACTTACAAAAGCAGGTCAATTTAAGTGCAAAGTTATGGAGACCTTGGCCATAAACTATAGGTCTCCCTCTTATGAAAGAACTTGGAGAGGTTAAAAATATACTGCAGTGACAATTCAAGCTTGCCAAACTCCAAGTTTAAGCTTCCTCTTGCTTCAGGCAGGAATTTAATACAATTCAATTAAAAAATCATCTATTCAGTGCCTACAGTAGATAACAGTCCTTTTAGGCCATTTTCCCCATAACTTTCCCTGGTCCTTTAAAGACCATGTAGTTATTATTGCAAAGAATTAGGACAGTAATTATGGAATCTGTAAATAGTGAGTACAATCACAGTATCATAGCATTCATGTACAGAATTGTTTCTTTGTACATGTAGAAAAGACATTTGCCTACATTACATAATTTGAGGAACTTATATCCAAGTTACATGCTTTGAATGACTTGCTGTAGTACGTCACAGACACAGGTTAGGCATGCCTTTATATAAAGCTAGTGCTGGCCCTGTTAAAGCAAATAATCCACAAATACTTCATTTATCTGAAAATCACTTATTTAGAAATCTTTATCTATAGAGAAAAATAACTGAGAATGATGAAGAAACAAATAGGAAACGTGCCAAGTAATATTGTTATATGCCACAAGCTTATATATTGTAACTATCAGAAAGTCACTGTAGACCTTCCTGAAAGCCCAATTACTCTTATTCTAGAAACATTTCTAAAACAAGTTATTGTTATGACTTCTTAATAGCCATCATTTACTAAGCCTCTACTGGGTAAAAATGGCCATTCCAGTCATTTGGGAAAACATGAAGAGGTTTGCACAGCTCTTTTTCATCTTTGGGAGATGCTGGTGCCCTTGACAGTAATAGTGAAATTTGGGAAGGGAAAAGGGTTTACAGGAGTGAAAAACCTGAGACCTCAAGGCCACATGTGACCTTTTATGTCCTTGGGTGTGGCCTTTTGATTGAATTCAAGTTTTACAGAGCAAATCCTTTTACTAAGGGGATTTTTTTGGTGAAGTTTGGATTCATTCAGAGGGCCACACTTGAGGACCTAGAGGGCCATATGTGGTTTCAAGGCTGCAGGTTTCCCACCCCTGGTTTGGGAGTAAAGAAAATGACTTCTGAATATTTAGGGTGTCCTTCATTATATATCATTCAAGGAAGGGTGATATACTAATAGAGAATTCCGGTTGGAAGGAACCTCAGATGTCTTCTAGTCCAACCAGTACCTAAAAAAGAGTATTCAATCTAGCCTTCCTGAGAAGTGATCATCCAGCCTTTGCTTGAAGACTAGAGAAGGTCATTCTATATCTGAGTAACTAATTGTTAAGAAGTTTTCTAGGCCACAATCCCTATCCTTTTGGCTAAAAGGTTGAAAGTGGTAGACCCTTTGAGCCACTAGGGCTCCAGCTGACAGCTCTAAGTCTTTCACCAATATGGTAAGCCCCTGGGATTGGGGTGCCAGCAATCAGCCTAATGAGGAATAAATCTGTCCAAGTCAAAAAGAGAGCAGGTCAAAGCTTCCATGTCAATCAGTAGTGGGATCAGCCAATATATTTCCAGCCTGGGGATGATAGGGATACTAAGTCTTAAAAAAAAAAAAAAAATTATACAAAACCTAAATCTTATCTCTTTTCAACTCAAACCTATTGTTTCTAATTTTTCCACCTGTGGTTAAGCAGGAAAAGGCTTCTTCTGCTTAGTAGCCCTTAAAATATTTGAAGTTAGTTGCCATGTGTCTCTTAGTCTTTTTTAGGTTTAACAGTAGTTCTTAAAAAAAAAAACCACGAAACAATCCTCATATAACACTAGAGTATTATTAACTATTGACACTTTAACAGGATCAGGTAGACAAAAACATTTATTAGGTGCTTACTTGGTGGCAAGCATTACAGTTTACCAAACTATATACATCTGAAAGGAATGTTTTCCACTGAATGTGATATTTAGTGGAATAAGTGTCATTAGGGACACAAGCCATTGATAGAATAATGGTGCTTGGTGTCTAGAAATGATGGGGAGAAGAAAAAAAGACAGGAGAGAGTAAAGCATACTTAATCCTTGCTGTTTCACTGCTTCACCTAGGGGTCTTGGGTACCCATACTGTATTGCAACAAATGTCTATGAGCATGATGTAGTTAAGGAAAAAAAAAGAAAAAAAAGAAAGACCAAACTCCAAGTCAGAAGACCTACATTATAGTACCAAGTCTGTTGTTAGCTAGCAGTGTGTCTCTGGACAGGTCATTTGACTTTTATGAATCTCAATTCCTTCATTTGTTACATGGGAATAATAATAAATACTCTACTCTGTTCATAGAGTTGTTTTAAGGATCACATGAGAGAATGTAATACATGTAGCTTCCATAAAGTAGCATACAAATGTGAGCCATAATTATTATGCATGGGACTTTGCAGTCATATTCAAATATTCAAACATACAAACAGAGATAGACTCAGAAGTAGCATCTTCGAATACACAGAATGACAGGTAATATACAAAAAATAAGACCGTTAATATTTAAAAGGCACCTGTACTACAAAACCTTTCCAGTCACTCAAAAATTAATCCTCTTAGGCTTGAAATGCTTGACTTCAGTCCAAAGGTAGAATTTCTTTTAGAGCATCCAAGTTTAATCAGTTCAACAATTTTTGAAAACGTGAAAAATACACACTTTCCTCCACTTCAAACAACTCAGCCTGCTGTTTCTGCACTCTGTCAGCTCAAAATCAGTTGAAAGAAAAAAAACCTTAAGCTTTGTATGATCACAGACTTCTGAGAAGAATGCTTCTACACAAGGAAGTTTTAAAAGTAGGAGGAAAATATTTCTAGTTATTTACAGTGAATTTGGCATATTTTGGTACGAGGCTGCAAAAATAGGCACAGAAATACTTAGCTGGGTATGCATTTCATAAGGCATGTTTTATATGTAATAAGGCCAGGGGTGATCCTGAAAGATACATGGCCCAGGGGCAAATCACACTGAGTATCTCTGTAGCCTAATTCCCCAACATTGTTATATAAGTCAAATGAAATTAAATGGCTGTCAAGGGAAATTGTAGGGGAGAAGGAGGTAACAAAGATCACTTCTGCTTGACAGTGACTTGGGGACTGATTTGATACACACATTAAATTTTTGTGCATTTTTTGTTTTATATATTGAACAGAGCTGTTATTTCCATTGTCTTTCCTTTCCAAGCCACTGATCAAATAATAAGACTAATTTGCCATATCCTAGATTTGGCTGTATGTAGGTAGGAAGAATTTATTAAGTGGCTACTATATGTTACAAATATAATCTCATTTGAGCCTTACAACACCCTTGGGTGGTGGGTGCCTTTATCATCTCCATTTTGCAGATGAGGAAATTGAGGCACACAGAAGTTAAGTGACTTGTCTGGGGCACTCAGCCAGTAAGTATCTGAGGATGGATTGAATTCAAGTGTTCTTTATTTCAGTTCCAGTTCCCTAGGTCAAGCAAACCTAGGTTCAGATCCTACTTTTAAAACATTTTGGTTATGTGAAACTTGGAATGTCATTTAACCTATCAGGGCACTGGTTTAAACTTATAAACTTTCAGAGAAGGCTCTGCTGCATTGGTGGAAGGTATGAGTGTGTGTATATGTGCGTGTGTGTGTGCATACGTGTGTGTGCATGCATGTGTGTTTGTAGCCTCTGAGTTCTCTGTATCAGTTATATCATTGTCCAGTGCCTTTCCTTAAATAAGGAAGCCCTGCAGAAATTTGGGTAATATAGAGATCTTCATCTAGAATTCAAGAACCTTAATTCTAAGACTATTCCCATTGCTAACAAAGGGTGTCACTTCAATCAAGTCATGTTGGCTTCCCGTTTCCTCTTCTGTAAAATCAGTGTTCATTTAGATTGTGGGGTCCCTTCCAGTTCTAAAATCCTATGACTAAGAATCTCTTGCCATGATCTTTCTTACTTGCCTCACAAAGTCATTTCTCCATTTATCTGTGAGAATTGTGTTCATCTGTGCCTTTTCACTGCTAGTGCCCTATGCCCTTCAATGCCCTCCTTCCTTCTCTCTGTCTCCTGGCTTCCTTGTGTTCATCCTTCATTGCTGAAGAAGACCATGCTGTCAGAGAAATGATGACATGACTTGCACTTGACTTTGTTTTGAGTGAGGGAGGGCTGTGCAGGTCACTAGCCTCACCCCTCCTCCAAAGCCATCTGAATCCAGTGACCAGATATAACTCAGGATGACTGGAGATGACCCAGGATGCACTAGGAGGCCTTGGGCCCTTTAGGCCAAGGTCTTTGCAAGTACTCACTTAGGGTAAGGCAATGCCCATACATTGAATAGGCCTATTTAAGAAGTAGCCAGGGCATGGCCCCTTTAATGAGGTCAAGAAAAAGAAAGCCATCAGGCTGGGTGGGAACCAGCAACCATTACTATTGATAATCACTGTAAAGCTTGGAGAGTCCAGAGGAGCCCTTAGGCAGGTGCCCATTGGAGTCTCAGTTTCAGAGTGCAGGGGAAGGGAGGGGTTGAGGGGGAGGGGAGAGGAAGGAAGGAGAAGAGGAGGGGAGGGGAGAGGGTAAAAGGAAAAAGGGTCAGGTCCCCATTCAGCCAGATGCATTTACTCTGACTTCCTATCCTATCTCTGCAAGAGTTCTCTACCAGTCCCATCAATGCTAACTCTTTCCCCTTGAGAGAGTCTTCGATTTACTTTGTATAAAACTTATACATAGTTTATTGAATGTTGTCTCCCGCATTAGAATATAAACTCCTTAAAGTCAGAGATTCTTTTTTGTTTTTCTTTGTATCCCCAAACACTGATACATACTAATCAATAAGTGCTAATTGACTGTTGATAATTTGTTCTGGACAAAATCATTGTGGAAGAATACACTCTTGGATTTTTTCCTTATAAAACTATGGGAGGGGAAGGTCTTAAATCCTATAACTGTCCTAAATCTGTCTTTAGTCAGTCACTCCTGGTCAATGATTATTTATAAAGTACAGTGTATGATGAACAGAATTCAACTAGGAATTTAAAATAACATGAAATGGAATGGAGATTATGATAGAAGTGTTTCAAGGAGATGATTATCAATATTATTGCAAGTTACAGCAAATCCAAGAACAAAGAAGAATCTGATGAGCAACTCAGTGGTTACTTTTAAGGGTGTAGTTTCATGAAAAGTAGAAGCCCCAGTATGGGGATATTAAGTGAGAAAATGGAAACAGTCGGAATAGGACATGTTTGCAAGAAGCCTGACTGAAAAGTAAAAGAGAAAAAGAACAGTACCTAATAGGGGTAACAGAGTTGGAGAAAAGTGTGTAAATTGATATTTTGAGGGGAAGTTCCCAATGCAGAGTGAAATATATTGAAATATTGAAAGAAATCCTGAAATAAGTAGTCTAAGATAATGAATAGATCAAAACCATGTGCTAGAATAAATAGTGTAGGCTCAGCAACAAATTATGTATAAAAATTAATGCTAAGTAATTATCTCACCAATGCCCATCCATCATGCGCTGAAGAAAGAATATTAGGGTGTCCACATATATTCAGTATCAACCAAGCTCACCAGTGTAATGGGTGCATTTTGACCTGAGAAAGCAAGTTTGAGTCCGGATTAGAAAAATTCAATGAAGCAATAATCTTACTTTGTATACTGATTTTCATCTTTTTTTTCCTCCTGAGAATTTTTCTATATGCCATGTCTCTGTATTAAAAATTGGAAAAACAGACTAGAGCCCAAGTTTCCTAACACTCAGATGTCTATTAAATCAAAGATTGAGTTAGCTATTTCCATTTGGAGGAAGTGTGGTCCAGTGAAAAGAACACTGATTGTATTTGAATCCTAAACATTTCCCTTATTTTTTTGACCCCAGGCAAATCACTTAAGTTCTCTCAGAGTCAATTTTCACATTGATAAAAATTTGTATTATCATAGCACCTACCTCTCATGGTTGTCATGAGGAATAAATGTAGTGACATTTGTAAAGCATTCTGGAAACCTTTAAGTGTTATAAAAAATGATAGCTATTGTTATTCTTATTATTATTTTGGAGGGCGGAAGGCAAGGCAATTGGGGTTAAAGTGTCAAGTGTCTGAGGCTGGATTTGAACTCAGGTCCTCCTAACTCCAGGGCCAGTGCATTCTGGCTTCTCCTAGCAATTGTTATTATTGTTTAGTAGTTAGGTATAGAACCCCAAATTCAAATAACTGGGAAGAATCCTTCTAGTCTAAACCTTCTAAAAGATACCTGACAACTAATGGGTCAGCTAACTTTTCCTTAAAACTTGGAATGAGGACCTACATTATAGCTCCCACTGGACTTTTCTTTCTTTTCTTTTTTTAAAATATTGTCTATTTTTTTCTCAATTATATGTAAACAAAATTTTTTCTTTAAATATTCATTATTTTAAAAACTTGAGTTGCAAATTCTCTCTCCCCTCCTTTCCCTCTCCCTTCCTTGAGAAGGTAAGCAATTTGATACAGACTATACATGGGCAGTCAAGCAAAACACTTCCACATTAACCATGTTATAAAAGAAAACACAATCCACCCTCCACTGCAAGAATAAAAGGGAAGTTTAAAAAAAGTATTCTTCAATGTTCATCCAGACTCCTTAAATTCTTTCCCTAGAGGTGGATGTCATTTTTCATCTAAGTCCTACAGAATTGTCTCGGACCATTGGACTGCTGAATATAGCTAAGTCATTCACAGTTGATCATTGCACAACATGGCTATTGTATACAATGTTTTCCTGGTTCTTCTCATTTCACTTTTTATCAGTTGATGTAAGTTTTCTCAGGTTTTTCTGAAAACATTCTGATTGTCATTTCTTAAACCACAATAGTATTCCAACACAATCATATGCCACGACTTATTCAGTCATTCCCCAATTGATGTACATCTCCTCAATTTTCAATTTTTGCTTCCACAAAAAAAAATGTCATAAATATATTTTGTACATATAGTTTATTTTCCTTTACCTTTTATCTTTTTTGGGATATAGAGTTAATAATGGTATTGCTGAGTCAAAGGGTATGTATGCACATTTTTATAGCTCTTTGGGCATGGTTCCACATTGCTCTCTAGAATGTTAGATTAGTTCACAACTCTACCAACAATGAATTAGTGTCCCTATTTGTAATTTTCTTTTTCTGTCATATTAGCCCAATGGGATAGATGTGAATATTGTTTTAATTTGCATTTCCCTAATCAATAGTGATTTGAAGTATTTCTTTTCATATGACTATGGATAGCTTGAATTTCTTCTCCTAAAAACTACCTGTTGCTATCCTTTGACCATTTATCAATTGGGAAATGACTTGTAATCTTATAAATTTGACTCAAGTTCAGTTCTCTATATATTGGAGAAAGGAGGCCTTTCTCAGAGAGGCTTGCTGTAAATTTTCCACAGAGTTGCCTGCTTGCCTTCTAATCTTGGCTGCCTTGGTTTTGTTTGTGTAAACCCTTTTTAATTTGATGTAATCAAAATTATCCATTTTATATCTATAATGCTATCTCTTGTTTGGTCATAATTCTTTTCTTATCCATAAATCTGACAATTAAAATATTCCATACTCCCCTAGTTTTCTTGTGATATCAACCTTTGTGCTTAAATCACGTACTCATTTTGATCTTATCTTGATATAGTATGTGAGATGCCAAACTGTTTTCCAATTTTTCCAACAATCTTTGCCAAATATCAATTTTTTGTCCCCAAAACTTGGATATTTGGGTTTACCTGACAAAGCAAAACCAAAACCAAAAACTAGATCCTGATCTTGGGAGCATGTCTCATTATCTTTCTCCCTTTGTGCTTAACACAGTGTGTTACAATACAAAAAGCATTTAATAAATTTTAATAACATTTGTTGTTCATAATTAAGTTTACAATATAATTTACTAAATTCATTACTTACAAAGTCTCTGTGAGGTACGTAGTTTGAATATTGTTATTCTCATTTTACAGATGGGGAAACTGAACCTAAAAAACTTTGGTGACATGTACAGAGTCAAGTGGCTTAGTTCCAAACTGTAATTTTTATTGAAATCTTATGACTTCAAGTTCAATGTTCTTTCCAATAACAAAATGAATTAATTCTCCACTCCAACTAGAATTTATGCATATTGTCTCTTGAACATACCTTATACATTCCCCATACCACATCTTTCCCCTCCTGGTTTCCTTTCTTGTGTCCTTTTTTCTCCTCTCTTCCTAGTCTAACCTTTTCTTTAAGAATCAGTCATATACCTCCTCCACAAAAACCTTCCCATTCACTAGGATCCTTCTGTGGTTTAAAACTGTTATCAGCCTCTATCATATGCCTGTGTTGTAGAGGAAGTATGGCATAATAGAAGACTAGTCTTTCAGTCAGAAAGTTCAATATTCAGTTCTTCCCTCTGATATACAGTAGCATGAACAGGAGCAAGTCACTTAATTTCTGAGTCTCTTATAATTCTCTAAGACTATTTTCATATTTACATGACTTTACTTGTATAATCAATACGATGTTACTTGCCTTCTCAAGGGATGGGAAGGAAGGGCAGAATTTGAAGCTCAAGATTTAAAAAAAATCATTAATTGGGAAATATTTGACAAAAAAAATAAAAATATACATTTAGAAAGACAATTTCCACACTAAAATTCCCTCTTTTTATATAACCATGGCTCCTCACACAAAAACAGTATTGCCTTTTTATAAAAACAGGTTTCAAGTATACACACATATATGTATGTTTACGTATATAGACACATACATATGTATGTTTGTGTGTATACATGCACACATGTGTATATCATCTTCTCAATTAATCTCCTTGAAGCCAAGGACCATATGTTCTTTCCTTATGTGAAGAGCACCTAACACATTGCCTTGTACTTGATAGACTGTCAATAAATGTGTATTAACTGCTTATCATAAATACAAAAATCTTCCAAATAAATTCACCTTTCCTTTACTTAAATGTGTTCTTGTTTTCTTCTTTTGTTCCTTAACTTTATGGCTAATTAGAGATAAACTGAAAGAGAGTCAGTAGACAACAAACTACAAACCATTGATCTGATGTTTGAGGTTCTTCTATATACAACAATACTGAGTTCCAAAGAAATAAGACCTAGTCCCAGGCCTTTAGAGGCTAAGATTGTGAACAAACAAAAATAGTGACAACAGCAGACAAAACAAAATACATATAGAATTAACCTCAAAGTACAATGAATCCTAATAACTTCAGAAGAGTCACAACTCAATGCTACATTTGTTCAAAGGAGGTCCATGGCAGCAAGGGTAAAAATAGTCATTGTGAGTCGTGGAGATGATGGTGATGGAGGAATTGGCCTTTGAGCTGGAGCTTGAAGACCTAGTTGGATTTCAAAGGGTGTGGATTCCCATGTCCTCCCAGGAGGAATGCCTAGGGATGAGTGTAAACAAAAAACAGACATGAAGATGTTTAGGAAAACTAGCATGTCAAGGCAGTAATATATTTGTTGCCTTGCTTCTTTATCTTCCAACAAATCTATAGGCTTCATTTTTACTCAGATCACAAAGTGTAAGGGTCTCTCATTTCATGATGCTTACAACAATATCACCTATTTAAATAATGATAATTGGTGATGGAGCTGGAAAAGTAAATATACTCCATGAATGAAATGACTGCAATAAATAGAAATTTTGCATCACGTTTCCCTTCTGCTCTTTTTGTACAGTTTCAGCTCCCACATATATGCATAACAGGCCAGGCAATGGGACAATGAGCCAATTAACCCCAGACGCATTACGCTGTAGTAAAGAAGGTTGGGGGTGTTCCTTTATTGAAGCAAAAGAGAGAAATACTAGAGGGATATTAGAGGGTAATGACTCTTTTTAAGTGTAAAATATACTCTAATAGGGTGCACTGAGCCACTGACAGCTCCAGTGAAGAGTCTTTATCCTTTCAAATGCAAATATCTTCAAGATTTTCAGAGTAAGTCAGGTTCTCAGCACATGGATTGTTAAACCAAGTCATTCTTCGAAGTGGAATAATCTAATTGCACACTTGGGACATTACATATTTATATAGATAATGGGTGTGATTCAAGCAGTTTCCAATTGAAGTTAATGGCAGTTCCCTCTGTTGATAAGGGAATCTGGATACATATGGCATATTTTCTAGTGGAAAGAGCATGGGGCTAAAAGTCAAGAAAGTCTGACCTCTACCACTTATTAGCTGGATTAATTCTAGCAAGCCAGTTCATTTCTCTGAGTCTCCCTTTTTGCATCTACAAAACTAATTTGTTGGGAAGAACAAATAGGTGAAAGTATTTTGTCATTGAAAAAGACCATATACATGCCACCTTACTTTCATTCCTTTGTTCATTCATTCACTTATTTGTTTTTTAGACATGTGTTTCCTGGTAGTCACAAAGGATGGACAGTCTTTCCATTTGGACTCTTTGGGCTAAGATCACACATAGATGTACTTTTAGCTTGATTTTTTCTTTGGAATTCTTTTAAGACATTGCTTATAGGTGTAATATGTATGCATGTTTGTTTGTATAACTTGTCTTCCTAACTGTACTGAGATTTCTTAAATACTGAGTACCACTTCTTTTGCTTCTTTTCTGTGGTCAACAGCCTCTAGTATAGGAGAGAATATTTTGTCATAATTTAATTTGTGTTATCATGCCAAGTGAATCAGGTGTGAAGCAGCTAAATGGCACCGTGGATAAAGAGCTGGGACTGGATTCAGAGGTGAGTTCATGTCTGACCTCTGACACTACCCGTGGGATCCTGGACAAGTCATTTAACTATTTTTTGCCTCAGTTTCCTCAACTGTAAAATGAGGACAATAATCGCACCTAACTCTCAAGGTTAGTGTGAGGATCAAATGAGATAATATTTGTAAAGCATTTAGGACAGGGCCTGGCACATAGGAGGTGCTCAAGAAATGCTTATTCTCTCCTCTTCCCTTCTTTTCTCCTCCCACTCGTACAGTGACCAAACCTGCTTGGCCAAAAGCTGCAGCACATTTAGTGAAATCCCTGCAAAGAATTTATAGCACACATGGACAAGATGAACGGATGAGGAGGGGAAAACTGGGTTGTGGTCTATAACATTAGAAAAGGTACTCACACTAATAAGATGGCAGGACCACCAAAGTGTCAAATTATCATTTTTTTTAAAAATCAAAGATGTCCCACAAAATCTGGGACATATAATCATAATAATTATTGATCTTCCTCCATAACCTTGCTATAGCTGCCATTGTTTGAAGAAGTCCAATGGCTCCCTATTCCATTTGAGGGAAAGCAGATGGATGGTGCATCCATTTTATACCCAAGTTTCACTATTGCTATGGAGAAGGATTATATATTCCAAAAAATTCACAACTCACACTTGCCTGTAGTCAACAACCTCCTTCTTTCCCTCTAAACACAATACAGCAAGATCTCATAAAACTTCTTGATGTCCATTGAGACCTGTGATAGCACAGGATAAGTCTATGTTGTATGAGCCTTCTTGGGCAATGGAGGAAGGAGGAAAGGAGGAATCTATATTAATGTCTTTGAATTTGAAAAGATTGCCAAATATTTTGCCATTTATATCCTTATTTCTTCACACTTTTCCACCTAGAATACAGAGGTGTGATTCCATTGCTTAAGTTTAATAAAATGTAGCAGCGATTTAGGCCTGCCTAGTAAAGAATATGTTTGAAGCTCCATCTTTGAAAACTCTTAAAGGATATTTCATTCTAATAATAGGAAGTTTACTTTTTCCTGCGGCAGCTGATTTCACTCTTAGAAAACTGAATCGTTGGAAATCTCTAGTTAGTGCAAAGTGAAAATTATGGACAATCGTACTCATGACAGTTCAAAGCAGATAAGGTCCATATTTAGTAAGATCATATTCTTTTAAGTAGCATAATGTAATAGTAATAGCTTTATTTTTTAACTCAATCCCACCACTTTCAAGTGCTTTCTGAAAGAAAAAGCCTACGATTATAAAATATGTACTATCTTTTCTTCTTGTAAGGAAAGCATGATGTTTCTGATAAATTGGGCAATCATGTCATCTTATCTTTACTGTGTGTTAGTCTTTTCTTCTATGCTCTTTATTAGCATTTTATTTCTCCAGGCTTCTCCAGCTTACAGTAATAATTGGTGCCTCAAATCCTTTTAAAAAGCTTCATGAAAGAGGCTTCCCTGAATAATACCATGTGAAACACAGAAATTGGCCTCAACTTTAATGCTGATATTTCTAACCTGAAAATGTAAATTCAAAAGTGTTCTCAATAAGAGATGAAAATCTAAATCTGATAGTTTAAATTACAAATATTTTATATTTTCAAAATAGAGATACCAGACCAATATAGTGAATCTGTGGAACGTGGATCTTTCCAAAGTACTCATACATAGTATAAGTCCCAGGAACCATTCTTGAGGAGTCCACATTCTAGTCAAGAAATCTCTCTTTCTCTCTCTCTCTCTCTCTCTCTCTCTCTCTCTCTCTCTCTCTCTCTCTCTCTCTCTCCTCTCTCTCTCTCTCTCTTTCTCACACACACATGCACACACACACACACACACACACACACACTCACAAAGCAATTAACAAATTTAAATATTGCTCAGAGGTGACATGGAGTATTGGAAAAGAACACATATAGAAAATTATTGACCTGGATTTTAATCCCAACTCTGCCAACTTTAAGGCTCATTTTACTCACATTAAAAATGGAGTTAACGATACATTTCCTACTAATGTGAAAGAATTGTTGTGAAGAACAAATTAGATAATGCCTATGAAAATGTTATAAAGACTATAAAGTGCTATAAAAATACAAGGTACTATTAAATAAATTGTAATTGCTATTCCTACCTATTCATTGCATCCTGCTGCTTCTTCAGGGACTGGTTTCATTAGTGATCTTGCCTTCAAAAATGTTGACAGAGAAGATTCTGGGAAGGTGGTGGAGTAGGTCAAAAAATTCCAAGCTCTCAACAGCTTCTGGGACCAAAGAGATAAAATAGCACTTTAAAGTGAACAAAGTGCAGGTAAAAATAAGTGAAAATAAGGGCACAACAGGGATCTTTCTGGGACAATTTGAGAAGTTCAGAAGAAAAATCTCAGGACTAGGTTTGGTCCTTGTGAAGAGTAAACACTAGGGTCTCCTTTAACAACTAGTGTCAAGCCCTGGGGTTAGTTGGTTTAAGAGGCTGCCTCAGCCCTAGCCACGGGAACTTTCCCCCCTGGAATAGTGAGAGGAGTTGGGCTTCTGAGCCCGGGGAAGATCGAGGGAAATTTTTCTGACCAGGAACACCAGACCCAGCTGGGCTGCAAGGAGCACCAGCACAAGCCCAGTGAGTGCAGAAGCAGTGGGGCAGGGAAGCTGCTGGCTGTGGGTACTTAAGGGAAGCTGGAGGTTTGGTTTTGGTTCCAGGCTGGAGGAGAGAACTGAGACACCATCCTTCATACCCCAGAGTTAGAGGTGATTACACAGATTAAGCTACTACCACACACACACAAAATATGCATAAGCAAAGGGGAAAGAATCCAACCACAGAATGGTATTATAGGAATAGAGAAGAATGGGGTTCACCTTCAGAGGAGGATAGTTTAGTAAAGAAACCCCCAAAGAGTAACATGAAATGGTCACCTGCCCAAAAAGAATTCATAGAAGATCTTAAAAAAGACTTTAAAAATTAGTGATAGAGATGGAGGAAAAACTAAAAGAGAGAATAATCCAAGAAAAATAAGAAGATTATGAAAGGAAAGTCAGCCAATTAGAGAAGGAGATACAGAATCTTAAGGAAGAAAATGACACGTCGCAAGTTAGAGTTGGGCAAAATGAAGCCAGTGGAATTGTAAGAGATCAAGAAATAATTAAATAAATATGAACAATATGGAAGAGAAAGTGCAATAATTTATAAGAAAAACAACAGATGTGACAAATAAATCAAGAAGAGAAAACATAAAAATAATCAGACTAACTGAAAGTTATGATCAAAAAAAGAATCTTGATATAATAATATAAGAAATAATTAAAGAAAGTTGTCCTGAAGTATTAGAACAAGGGGGGAAAGTAGAAATAGAAAAAATCCATCCATCACCACTTACAAGAGACACTATGAGAAAAGTTCATAGGAATATCATAATCAAAATCTGAAATCACCTGCTCAAGGATAAAATATTAAAAGTAACAAGAATAAAACAATTTAAATATGATGGTGCCGTAATTAAAGTCACAGAAGACGTAGCAGGGGAGACATTAAAGTACCACAGGTCTTAGAGCACTATATATATCGAAGAGCAAAAGAAATAGCTTCTGACTGAAAATATCATACCCAGAAAAGTTAAACATAATCTTAAATGAAAGGGAAAAGGACATTTGATCAACTGTCAGACTTTCAAAACTTTGTTAAAAAATGCAACCTGAACTTAATAGAAGATTTGACAAGAACCAAGAGAAATATAAGGTACATATGAAAGACTGATTATAGAGGGTTCAATAAGGACAGACTGTTTACTTTTTATATGTGTGAAATGTATTATTAATTAATTATTGACAACTGGGTAGCTCATAAGAAAGATTGGGGTAAACCTGAGTATGTTATGAATTTAAAAAGCACTTAGGAATAGCTAAAAAGAGTAATTATTTTATACAAATGAGTTATAAGAGGAAGAACTGATACAGAGGAATTAGATGGGAAGGAGGGTTGGTAGTTCTGGTAATCTATTTTCATCAGGAATGGGTTTAAAAGGGAACAATACATATATATTTAGAAGAGTATAAAAGTCATCTAAATTCAGCAGAAATAAAACAATAGGGGGAGAGGGAGAGGGGAGAGGACAAGGGAGGGATCTTTAGAACGGTGGGTGAGGAAATAGGTAAAAGGGGATGCAGAAGGGTGTTTAGATTAATGGGAATGGGAGGATAGGGGAGAAATCCTTGGAGTATGAAAGTAATAGGAAGGCAAGGTAGCAAGCAGAAGCAAAGTAGAAGAGACTGGAGGGATAGGAAGCAAGAGACATGCACAAACATAAAAATAAAGATTAGGAGTAGAATTTGGGAAAGTGTATGTCTATATATGTATGCGTATATGTATATGTCTATAGCTATAGAGAAACATATTCAAACTTAATTGTAGCCTTGCAGGAGAGGTGGGGAGGGAAAAGGGAAAAAAAACAAAGCAAAAAAGTGCACAGCAGAGAGAACAAAAGACAACTTATAAGGAAGCAAAGAAAAACTGGACAGTTTTCAACACAATGTGTATTACTTATCATATAGGCTTTCTTGAAATAAAAATTTATTGTTACATATTTTGAACCCTCTCTTATGTTCTCCGATGTTCATGACATGCTTTTTTTTTCTTCTTTCTTACTTTATATTTAAGTTTGTGATATGTTTTTGTTTCTTTTCTCTATTCCGTATTTATGTTCTGGTGTTAGTCTAAAATAAAATATAAGAAAAAAAATAAAAACAATAAAAAGCTTAAAAAAATGTTGACAGTTTCTTAGATGAGAAAATAATATTAAGCCCTTTAGCCCTTGCCTATTTTAGTCAAAGAAAAATGTAAGAAAGACCTGGGGATCTCAGGTTGGATTTTCACATTTGCAAAAGTGGTTTCATGTCTTCACTATGAACTTATGAGACTCTGCTGTCGTGGATGAAGTAAAGAAATTCTATTTAGAACTATATAAAGACTACTAGCAAGAATCATTCTGTGAAAGCTTCCAATCAAGCCTAATTCCTTTTGGCACTATCTCATGAACAATGAAAAACATTCCTAGATGAACCAGAGAGGTAATAAACAAGATAGAGAAAAACCAAGAACATAGGTGACGTAATCCTCTTCCTTTTTCTGTTCCTTTTCCTCTCCCTCTGTCTCCCCATTTTCTTCTCCTTCTCTGTTTCTCAATTATGGGAGGGGGCAGAGCCAGTAGGTTTCTGGTCTCAGTTATCTTCTCAAATCAGTCCAAAACTATAGCAGGGAACATGACTTAGTAAGGGATAGTATTCTAGTCTGGGACTGCTGTGAGGATTAGGGCCTGATCAAGCACATGCCTTGGTGCAGCCTCTCAGTATAGAACTTCAATAGAATAAGAGCCCAGAAAGATGGCCCATGTCATGTATGAGCCATGTATCTACATAGTGAGATATATTTTGGCATGGATTGATATCTGGAATTTTGCTTACATTTAAGAAGAGTAAGAGAAAGCCCCAAAAGCCTGGCTGGAGGAAAGCAGACTAAGATCAGGACCACTATATCTGGGCAATCTCTTCTATCTCCAAGTGATATACTGCATTAGATTTATAGCTCTCTACCTTCCTGTGAATTTATTTTGTCTATGAGTACAATACTCTAGTGTTCAGAATGAATGCGTAGTCTTTCAAAACTCTAAAGTGGGAAAGGTAGTCATTTCTCATGAAATTCTGCTTACAATAAAGAACAACATGAATTACTCGTAATCTCTTCTTCAAATAGAAACTAGAAAAAGTTATAATGATTAGAATATAATAAAGAATATACAAGATTAAATGAGTTCTTCAGATGAGAGTGAGACAGTATTTAGGGCTTCAGGTATTTGTAACAACAAAACCCCTGGAGTAACCCAGGAGCATCTGCTGTATAGGTTCTTAGATCTACTTTTCTAAAAGGAAAGCAACTTTTGAGGGGTCAACAATTTACTTTAATCAAGGACATATATCATTCACTTAACTCACGGAAAAAGTCAGCACCCTGAACATCAGAGAAAATACAGAGAAATAAAAATCAACAGACAGGGCCTCCAATTGTCTGATCATAAGCAATACATGCATAGTTACCAGAAAGAGAAACACCAACATCTGGGTTTTCAAAGCCAGAGTGTTCCTTAGCAGCTTCTCAGAGTCTCATTTGGCCAAATACACATTTCTGATGAGTAAGCCCAAAGTAAAACCTCACCTCAGAGTGTGTGTGTGTATACATACATATATATATATATGTATGTATACACACAGACACACACACACACACACACACACACACACACATATATACTTTTCAGAGCTAGACAGCATTGTAACCCTTGAGAATCAGTTCCTCATTAGAAATTAACACAAGGTGTGGGCCTTTCTATAAAACAAATCTCCCCTAATCAATCTTCCCTTAGTGGGTAGGCCCATTAATAGATGGGAAAGATCTTTAACTCTCATAATTACCATTATAGTACTAAAAGTCAAGGATAAGGATCTAGTTTCCACTATATATCTACTGCCCCAGGGCTTCAAAGTTTCAAATTTCTGTACCTTGCCTCTCTTTCAATGTTTCCTGAGTTCTTTCAAAGTATGCTTCTGGGAGGCCTCAGGCAACCCATCCCAGGCTTTGGAAGAAGTAGAAGTATATATAGATGAGAAGACATGGATGGATTGTGATTTTTAGTAGTGGTGGAAGCACACATATTCATGAGATCATGAATCTATTCAAGTATCAATGTATAATGCTAATAGCTCTTCCTCCATTGTCCATCCAAATTCTACCCCTCTCCTTCAGAGACCTGTCCAAGTTCCAATGCTTTTATGAAGATTTCCCTAAGTAACCTAGCCTACTCAGATCATCTTATTTACATGAATAGCATAGATTTTGTGTCCATATAACTTCTGGGAATCATGTCCTGAACATTAATTTGCCATTTCCTCAAATACAACTTCCTGTAGAATGAGAGGATGTAATATTTGATTGAGATGAGTATATAATCCTTTGCATGACATACAGAATCAACTAAAATATTTAAAAAATAGTCCCATGAAGGGTTTAGAAATTAAGAAACAAATAACAGTGCATGTGAGAAAATTAAGGAACACTGCTTGTACATTTTGAGATCAACTTCATGGTGGGCAACTTCCATGCTTTCCCATGGAGGGTCTATTGGTGCCACTATCAGGATCTTATTGGTGTCATTGTCAAAGACAAGAATTATTATTTCAGCATGTGGTAAGATATCACAGGAAGACCTTACCTCGTTTTGATAATTTACTGGTCAGATATAGTGATTTTTATCTTTCAGTCACAAGTTGTTCTTTCTTTTTAACCACATCATTTCTCTCTGCTTGCATTTTTTCCTTTATGTGGCATACTTCATCATTACTCTTCAGGTACCCTGGTTTTGTAGATTAGTAAATATTTTGATGTTGGGATTGGAAGCTCAATTCCGTGTGGACAGTCTCGGGCGGGTAAAGGTGGGAGCTTCTAAATCTTAGCGCTCTCACGAGACCCCCCCAGGAAACAGCAGGGAATCGAGGTGAACCGAGCTATCTCGAGTAATTCTGCCTCTTCCCGTGAGAAACGTGATGGGAGAGAGATCTCCCCGCCCTCGAGATTGTCCCGGATCTGGGCACACCTAGTTACCTAACAGCACGATATTCAGATGCAAACTATGCGGCTGAAGGTTAAGTAGGATTGATGAAGCCTGAAAGCTCTCTTAGCACGTGAGGAGCCAAGAGGACAGTAGGCTCCGCTTCTCTTCTTTCCTCTCTCCCCTCCCCCTCTCTCCCCGCTTGTACTTCTACTTCCAATCCCTTAAGATCTTAGCCTCCTTAGGAAATCTCCCCCTCTTCCTCCTAAGGAAGACCTCCCCCTGCACTTGTAACAGAGACCCTGAAATAAAGCTCAACCCTTGTTCGACTCTGAAACGTCCTTTCTCTCATATGAGCATCCGGTTTTGGCCAACCGAAGACCTCGGAGGTGAGGTAAGAAGAACTCGTTTAGCCCACACAGGCCTCTAGGTCTGGCAGTTGGCTCCCCAACAGAGGACTGGGAGCGCAGATAATCCTGGGTGCTTTGGGAACACCCGGAAGGGGCTGTGAAAGAAGCGAGTCCTGAATCCTAGATTCGGAAGGAGAGAACGAGTGAGAGAAGTTTCCCACACCCATGGGAAAAGGGCAGAGATGGGGAATCTATTGCCAGTAATAAAGCCAGAGGAACAGGAGGTCTGGGCTGAGAAACTTCACAGGGAATGCAGGAAGGCGGGGGTCACAATAGAGTTAGATGACCTCCGAGAATTTTGTAAAAGGATTTGAAAAGTTTCTCCTTGGCTCAAGCAGGCAGGAATATCAAGAGAAAAATGGGGAGCGGTCGGAGAGCAAATGACTGCTTATGAGCAACAATACCCTGGGGAGCTGGAGGATTTAGATTTCCGGATATATGGTGTAATTAAGATTCTTAAGGAAGGGCCGGAGAGGCCAGGGCGGGGAGATCTCTCTCCCATCACGTTTCTCACAGGAAGAGGCGGAATTACTCGAGATAGCTCGGTTCACCTCGATTCCCTGCCGTTTCCTGGGGGGGTCTCGTGAGAGCTCTAAGATTTAGAAGCTCCCACCTTTACCCCTCCGAGACTGTCCACACGGAATTGAGCTTCCAATCCCAACAATTTTATGAATGAGGAGTTGGCACCAGTGTAAACTTCCACTATATCTTTATTAAGCAGTAGGCTATCTGTACTATGAGTAGCAGTTGTCTTATAGATCAGGGATTACTATAGACAGGAATTGGGAGAGAAGGAGAACAAAACAAAATTAAAAACAAAAAAAAAACACCTTTCCAACTAACTATTTTCTAAGTAATATAACAGGATTAACTTAGTCTTTCACATACATAGAATAAGAAATCACATGTGATTCAAAGGGTAAGCTTGTTTATGATGCCAACTTTAAGAGAAAACTAATTGACCCCAAATGATATATCCATATAGTTTCTAGGACCAATTTTTCATACAAATAAACACAATATTAGTGGGTAAAGAAGACATATACATAGTTAATATGTATGAAAAGACAGGTATTTATGGAACATGTATGGTCAGGGCAGTCATGGAAGGACCTATACATAGGGTACACATGTAGCCGGGATGCATGTATGGAAACACAACTCATGTCTCAAGCACTAGAGGAACTTCTTTGTCTTCCAGGGATAACACTGTGCTGCTCTCCTAGATAGTATTCTTCTAGACAAGCAGTAGGTAATATAATAGACAGAATGCTGAAGTAGGAGTAAGGAAGATGTAAGTTCAAATTTTCCCTCACTTATTAGCTGTATGACCTGGCTAAGTCACTTAAACTTTTTTAGCCTCAGGTTCCTCAGCTATAAAATGGAAACACTGGCACTTACCTCATAGGGTTGTTGGAAAGACCAAATGACATAACACATGTACACTTTAAAGTGCTGTATGAATGCTAACTATTATTGTCATTGCCATCATCAGGTGGCTAACACCCCATTGGGACAGAAAGTATGGCTATGATATACCCACAGTTGTAGAGCTCTTCTCTGTTTCCAGGTTCTGGCTTCTATAGTCTTTGGTGGTATCTCTTAAGAATTTCTCTCTCTCATGAGAACATGCCCTCATGCTTAAAAAAAATCCTTTTAAGTAAAATAGGTGTCTACACTTCACAACAGTTTTAGCAAGAGAACTAGGGAAGAGATTTGGAGTAACAGGCTTTCTTGTCTTTTTTTTTTTTTTTTTCTTGAGTGACCTCTCTTTCACTCTCTCTTTTTTTTCCTTCTAGAGTTTTGGCTAGAAGAGCTCTCATCTTCATATTTTGATGTGGGCTACAAGCTCAGTGGAACTTCCCAAATACTAATGCCCTTAAACACCTTTCCATGGTATTGGACTTCCTGTTTCCTGGGCTTAGTGTCTCCCTAGATCATCTCATACTAATTCATGGTGTGTATTTCATACATATTCTGATTTTCATTTCTGAAGGCTAGATTATACCCAACCTTTATCCACATAAAGATTATCTACCTAATAAAATAAGCAGCTTTGGGGATCAGAGTTCCCTAGTTGTTGTTTTTCCTTTCTAAACTCCTTCCACTCTGCTATGCAGACAAATGAGTGGAGGAAAGGAACAGAAACGAGACTAAACCTAAGGGACAAAACTATTATCTTGCCTACCTGCCCAGTCACCTTCCTGCCCTTTCCTATGTGTTTACAGCCAGTAAAAGCTGAAAGGGGCATTGAGCCTACTTCTACATTTTAACCAACTATTTGCATTTACTTTCCAATACAGTGCAGTGTTAGATATCTTTGTTTAGCATATGTCCAGCTACCCTAATGGGATAGTAAGCAAGGGACATATTTTATACATCTAGTGCCTTCTACTATACCCTAAACATGGTAGCCACTCAAATTCTTGTGGCTGCTTTTATATATTAGTCTTCTACCACTTACATTGCAAGCTCCCTGTCTAACGTGTCTTCTGTATTCCCCCAGAGTAGCTAATGGTACAGAATATCCAATAAGCTTCCAGTAAATGCTGGTAGACTGACTGATGGTGCTAGGGGGAGAGAGAGAGAGGCTTTCAGGCATAATGGAATCAGGCAGATCTCCATTCAAGTCCTTCCAACACGCTAGCTTTGTGACATAGGGAAGCCACTTCCCCTCTCTACTGAGAGGCTGAAGGAGGCTTTCAGTTTCCGTGTCCTGTAGGCAATTTTTTAATATACAGACAACTTACAGACAGGTGTCAATGTAGGGAATATCCACATAGAATGTTCCCTATAGTGATGAAATCACAGGTGTGGGAGAAAAAAATAGATTAAATGTATTTATGTGAGTTTTTCCTCTCCAAAAGCTTTTATAACAATGGTGAACTGGGCTATTCCCAAACAAGCAGATATTCCCTATAGATCAATTAGCATATTAATGATCAGCGCAGATTGGCACATAGTTTGTTACACAGCAGTACAGCCTTAGGATGATTATCATAAGCATCACGATGCACGATTGAGTAGACTGACTGTGATGCAGTCCTTTTATTTTGGACATATAAGCTAACTGGAGAAACATATGATCGTTTTGCATGGATTTTAATATATTATTCTTCTTATTACTATAATAAATCAGAGAAGGCTTCTTTACCACATTTTATTCAATGGCTAGAAAGTGAGTCATGAATTTTTTATTTTTTTCTTGAAAAAATATGAACTAGAAAATTTTTAACAAGCGTGAATATTTCCATACACCAATAAGGAAGAAAATGGGACTCTCCATGAAATAATCTAATACATACAGTTTTTCTCTCTATAACGTACATTAAATTTAACATGGCAGTACAAATATTGCTTTGCTTCTGGGTCTCCTTTGTATTTTTAAAAAAATTTTCATTGACACTTTGGTTTTTCTTCCCTTCCTTTTTTCCTCTATTACTATCCCTAAACCCTTTTCTCTCTCCCCTTTTAAACATATAATCAAATAAAACAAATTTGTGTTATGATGATTATATCTGGAAATGTACATCTCATCTTGTGCCTCCAGTCCTATGCTACTCCATTAAAAGATAGGAAAAATGCCTCACCATCAGCCTTCAGTAGTTATGATTGATCATTGCATTAAGTACATTTTTTAAATGCTTCAAAGATGTTTTCCTTTACAATATTATGGTCGTTGTGTAAAAGTTCTCCAGGTTTTTCTGTTCTTCTTTTCATTGCATTCTGAATCAGTTCCTACATAATTTTATCACTCTGATCCTTGTATAACACTCTGTGGCTTTGACCAGGGAATGACAATAGGAATGAAGAAATATGTAGCTGGTGGTGAGGGAAGCTTCAGTAAAGACCAGGAGGGCAAGGATGATATTTTTCCTTCCTGAGGCTGCCTGATAAGTCTGCTCCATAGACTCTGGAATAGACTAGCTGAGGTCAGACACAAAGATCCCTTGACAGTAACAGGGCAGTTGACCTTCAAAAGTTCCAGATTAGACGGACTTCTGAATTTCATAATTTAAGGCTTACCTAAGATTCTGACTTCAAGGCTTCTGTGTCTTCATCTTAAGACTAATTCTACTAGAGTAGAAGCACCAATTGTGGAAATTGTGTCATTCAAACTTCTTTTCCCCCTCAAAGGAGAACTTGAACTCTGCATTTCGTAGAACTCTTCGGTGTGGATTGATCCCACGTCTGAGGACTTCCAGAGAATATCAAACTCATAGCTGCTCTTTGCTGTTCAGTTGCTTTTCAGTAATGTCTGACTTCTTGTGATCCTTTTTGGGGATTTTCTGGGTAAGATACTGGAGTGGTTTGCCATTTCCTTCTCCAGCTGATTTTACAGATGAAGAAACTGAGGCAAACAAAGTTAAGAGACTTGCTTAGGGTCACAGAGCTAGTAAATATCTGAGGTCATATATGAACTCAGGTCTTTTCAACTACAGGCCCCTTGCTCTATCCACTGTGCCACCTAGCTGTCCCCTTAGCTACTCAGTAGATGTTTTACTACGCATGGCTGTTTTTTTGTTAATATGCATTGTTTCAATGCTTTCACTGTTCCCATGCTGAGTCGATGTTACATACACTGTTCTGAACAGTCTGTTTGGAGATTTTATGATCATATGATAAGATCGCATGACTAGGGTACACTACAAATAATAACAAATCCAGGGTGAAGGTAGAATGGTATTGAAGAGATGATCTCTGATTTGGCAAATCCACATGTCCATACACTCTTAAATAATGAATGAGTCAGAACTGCCCTATAGAGAGAGGTCATTAACTCTACCAGAAGCGTGGAGAGCTCGTGACTTAGCACTTCTGTCCAGCAAGTGGCAGTACAAACTTCTAAGGTTGAGACTGAACTAAGTCAGGTTCTATTTTGCTGAATTAGAAGATGGAAGAAGTAGCAATCCGTGTGTGATTAAGACTTTATTACCCAGTATTTAATAAATAATATCATCTTAACCTTGGTTGGAGGCTGAAGGAGGCTATCAGTATATGTGAATGTGCAATGAGCATTATTTATACCAATGAAATTTCATAAGGCCTTAGATTATTCAGCTTGCTAGAAAGGCCTTAATTGTCATTACAATGACTACCAATTAAGTATATATATATATATATATATATATATATATATATATATATATATATATATATATATATATATATACATAATATATAAAATTGTATATATACTGCTTAAAATCATCTGCATTTAAAAAAAAAAATCTCTCATGTCATAGATTCTAACGTTAGGGGAAAAAAATGAAAGAGATTACAAATTTCCAGGAGCAAAATAATATAAATCCAATTCTTAGCTTGAAAGCTGTTATTAGAATAGGGCCAATTTGTTACATGTTAAAGGTATGAAAAGCAAGAACGTAGATTGCCTATATGTATGCAAACAAAGTTATGGCATATTGTAACATAACAATGGGAGAGAGGTGAGGTCACCATGAATAAATGACCCAGACACCATGGGTGGATATGCAGAACTGACTTTCTTGGAAACACAGTAGGGATATAAGAGATATGCTCTTAGGAAATGAGAATTGAAATGGTATTTAAGATCGGGCAACATTCCCAACCAAGATTCCCAGCAGCTAGTCTTGCCTATCTATTGCCTGTGAAGCAAGGAATAAACTATTGTCTTTCTCAGGAACTGCTCCTGATATAGAGAGACAGGAAATTCAGCTGACAGGCCTGCTCTGGTGTCCCTAGTTCTATTTTCTGATAGTTTTGTAGTTGTTTTAAATTTCAAAGAACCCTAGGAATTAACTTTTCAGTAACTTCCAAGTCATATAATATGCTGAGTAAATGTAATGAATTTATACTATCCTTGACTTAACAAAATTAATCATAGGGATGCAAGTAAAAAGCTACTCTAGAAGTACTCCTAACTACTTCCACTTTTAAAATACCAACAGCTCTTCAACTGATCCAACCATTATGGAGAGCAATTGGAACTATGTCCAAGGGACTGTAAAATGTGCATATACTTTGTCACTTGCCCAGGAAGATACAGCTGTTAAATGTCTGACGTAGGATTTGAACTCAGGAAGACACTCAAGGCCTAGCATTCTATCAACCATGCCACATATCTGCCTCTTATTGAATATGCCATTTCCTTTCCCAGCAGTCTAAAGTTTTATTATATAATGTTAGGAACAGGGACCATGCTTTTCAAATAGTAGGCTCTTGTTCTATTGGGAGGAAACATGGTACAGTAGCATACATGCTGTAGCGTCAGAGAACCTGGGTTCAAACCATGCCTCTGAGGCTAACTTCTTAAAACCTTGATGAAACCACCTAACCAATTTGT
This sequence comes from Notamacropus eugenii, assembly GCF_028372415.1. Lineage (NCBI taxonomy): Eukaryota > Metazoa > Chordata > Mammalia > Diprotodontia > Macropodidae > Notamacropus > Notamacropus eugenii. The sequence goes on along the minus strand of NC_092877.1, from coordinate 83,927,663 downwards.
ATCTCAGTTTCCTTATGAAATGAGGGGGTAGATGGACTCTAGGGTTCTGTCTAGTTCTTCTTACATTTGACATTTGTTTGTGCCCCTCAGTTTTGGTCTTCACATCAACTCTGTGAGTTAGGTAGAATAAATAATAGCCCCATGTTAAATCAAAGGTAATGAAGACTTAGAGATGCTAAGATCACTTTTGAACACAGGTTCTGGATTTTTCTACTCCATCCACATCACGCTGAACAAATGCACTCTTTGAATTGCTGCATTAGTGAGATCCTAAAGGAAAACAGCTTTTACCTTTATAAGTACATGCACCATTTACAGGCACTATAACAGAAATATATTGTACCTTTCAAATAGACCTTAATAACACCAAAGGGGAATGGAACAATTTGTCCATAATGTTGCTTGTCACATTCTACGGAGTTTTAAAATACTTTTGGAGAACATTTATAACTTTATGAAATTCTTTTGAACTGACAAGAAAGATCCATTTACTGAGTACATAATTATCAATGCTTGTGTCAAAGAACTCTCAGGCTTGGGATTCTTCATTATAAATACTGGAAAGTCAGCATTTGTGATCTCTAACAGACTTTCCTCCATTTGTGATTAAGGTGGAGTCTTATTCTGCTGAATAGTAATACAGATAAAAGCAACTTAAGCCTTGTAAGGCTGTTGTTTGCAAACAATAACAAGAAATGCTATCTAATAATCAATTGATACTGATGCTAATAAGGTTTTGACTAGAGAAAAATAGCCGGCATTCTCATAGCATTTTAAGGTTTACAAAACACTTTACACAGATTATCTTATTTGATCCTCGCAGCAACCTTGTGAGATAGGTACCATAGGCTTTAATATTGTAGTTTTACAGAAAAGGAAACTGATTTGAAGAGGTAGATTGTCTTGTTGGGGTTGCAGTTTGTAATTATTAGAATACAGATGAAAAAACTTATTTTTCTTGAATCAAAACTGAACATTCTTCACTGGCTATGAAACAAACTGACAAACAAACAACCCTGAACAAAGAAAACTTATGAGTAACATATATCTATAGCTAGAGGATACCTTAATGTTCATCTGTCTAGTCCAATCACCTTTTTTACAAATAAAGAAACAGAGGCTCAGAGAATTTAACTATTGTGTCTATGGTCATGTTGATAGCAAGTTGGAAAGCCCTCATTTAAACATAGCTCTTCTGACTCCAAATCTAGTTCTGTTGTTGTGTTTTTCTGGTATACAATCCATCATTACAGATACTAAGTATAATAAAACAAAAAGATATCACTGTTTAAAACCCGTTCAGATACGAAAGTGAGAACCTGATAATCTGTCATTTTCTTGCAAGGATTTTTCTCTCTTGCCTTGCTTTTCTTACCTTTGTTCTGATATTTTCAGATTTCTTGTCATTTGCAAAACCATGTAGAATAAGGGATGATGGTGGTAAAGGTGGTAGTGAATAAGCCCTAGCAACTGTTTTCAACTGCATTATCCCCCACCATGACTCTTGGTACCTTTGTTCCACAGATGAAAATAGAAAGGGGAATGGGAGAAGAGAAAGGAAAAAGTATTTATTAAGCATCACTACATGTTAAGCACTTTATACATATTTCATTTGATCCTTAAAACAGCCTTTTGAGATAGGTGCTTTTGTCATTCACATTGTACAGTTAAGGAAACTGAGGAAACAGAGGTTAAGGGAATTCTAATGTGTGTGTTCAATAGTTTTTCAGTTGTGTCCAACATGATGACCTCATTTTGCGTTTTCTTGGCAACGACACTGGAATGGTCTGTCATTGTCTTCTTTATCTCATCTTACAAATGAGGAAACTGAAGCAAGCAGAATTCAGTGACTTGCCCAGGGTCACACAGCTAGGAAGTGTCTGAGGTTGGATTTGAACTCAGATCTTTACTCCAAGCCCAGAACTCTTTCAATGGTACCACCTAGCTGTCTAAGCCTTTCCAGACACATGATATTTTAGAATGGAATAGCAGAAAGAATAATGGGCTTAGAGTCAGGAAAGATCTGAAAGATCTATTAGCCTAGGCAAGTCACTTAATCTCTCTGAGGGTGATTCCTCTTCTACAAAAATGTGCTAATAATAACTTTTATTATTGTAAATGCTTTGCCTGCAGGAAAGTACCATGTACTTGACATCCATTATTATGTTTTTAATGCTTGCAAGGAAGGAGAGATATGCAAATTCTCTGGTAGCCCATTCTAGAGCTTTGTAATTTCCACGTTAAGAGAATTCTCAATCAGTTACTATCCAAGCTCTACACAGGACACTTTCAATTCAATGTTTTCTTTTCACCAGAGGAAAACAGCTGCTTTCTATTTTCTGTAGGATAAACTCAATTATTTAAGACCACAGAAGGAAGCAATAGCATAGAGAATCCATAGTACTGGTTGACTTTCAATTTCCTTTTTTGGCCTTGGAATACAAATATTATATGTGTAGATTTTTTTTCTCTTTTCAATGGAGAGTTACATTCTTAATTATGTTTTGCTTAAGTGAATACTTAAATTAGTTTGTACATATAACCAGATAATAAAGGGCCAGATGGCCCAGGAATATGTTGGATGGAAGTTGGAAAGTTAGTTTCAGATTTAACAATTACTTCACGTAATTCACAAAGTGCATTATCTTTAGATAGACATAGAAGGTTTTTTTCTTCTCAAGTACAAATGTCTTGAGCACATGGCATCTTAATACAGAATTCCATAACATTAAAACAAAATAAATGCGGGTGATTCCCAAGAATATTTGAATGAATTCTGTCCACTGAAAGATCATGAAATTCAAAATAATGATATAAAAGCTGATATTTATGTAGCACCCTCAGGTTTGCAAAGGGCTTAGCATGAAATCTCATCTAAACTTCCCAGTAGCCCTGGGAAGGTGTTATTTTATTTTATTTTTCCATTTTATAGATGAGGAAAAAAGTTAAGAGACTTATTTGCCTCTGATAGCATAGATAATAGCAGAGAGAATGAGCAGTAAGCTTCCTGACTCTTGAGCCCATTTTTTCCGTTGTATCATTTATGATTTTGTTCATTGTATCCACTTTTTTTGAGGACTGTCAAAGAAAGGGGGACTTTTCAGTTTCAAGCCATTTTTGTCAGTTGTTACAAATTCAGAATTTTATCATTGTATGACTTTTATTTTTTTAACATGAGAAACTGTCATTTCTGACAGAAAAAATGTCACTTTAAAAATTTTCCCCAAATCAATTACAATAGAACGCTTTATTTTCTGATTGTCACAGATATATCCTTAGGCTTCCTGTTTAAAGGGAAAACATAAAATCTACTCCCATGGAGCCAAAGAGGGATATTCCTTCTTAGAATTCGATGCATTTTTAGTGGCTCTGGACATATTAATATCACTATACAAATCATTCAATGACTCAGTAGCTCAAAAAGGTGTCAGCCTATTTACTTTTAGGACAAATTTGGGAAATTTGTCTATAGATATTAGTGAATGGCAGTGGCTCAGTTGCTTGAATTGGAAAAATAGTTGATCAGTAGATCTAGAAAATAATGTCCCAGGATTTTTTATGTTCTAAGTTTATACAAATTCTTTCCTCAAGCATAAATATTATCATACCCATTTTATAGATGGACAAACTGAGGCATTGTACCTTGTCCCAATTCAAAGTCTATAAGCGTCTGAACTGGAATTGAGAGGCCCTTTTTTCCCCTGCAATGCCAATACTCCTTTTCCAATCTAACATATCACATCACTTATTGACAAAATAAGACTCTTGTATTGGAAAGAAAGAAGATTGAAGGAAAATTTTATTGATTCTGGGGTTAAATGACTTTAGATTATTGCATAGTTTGAAGATAACAAGTCAACCTCATTTTATTATTTTTTTAAAAGTGCCAATGCATTAATAGTGTTGTAAAATGAACAAAATATTAAAATATTTAAAATATTTAAAATATTAAAAATACTCCAGAAAATAGATAACACAGACATCATTATTCCCATTTTGCAGACAAATAAAAGTGAAACTCAGATAGTGAAGATGCTTATTGAAGGTCTGTTATGAATTGGAAGAACTGTGATGCTAATTCCTGTTTTTCTGACTCCAAGTCCAAGGGGATTTTTAACTTGCTTCCTGTGCTCAGAATATTTAATTGACTAATACTTTAAAACCCCAGATAATCTCCAAATAGCTACAGTCAGGATGAAAGATAAAATGGTGCCAATTCATGTGGCTACTGAGGATTGCTTCATGATCAGTTGAGACTGATACCAACAGATTTCTTGGCCTTGGTCCTATGGGAATGAATTCATTCTACTATGCCATAAGAATTCCTTAAATCCACTAAATTAGAATGGGGATAGGGAATCATGCCATTTTTGCAGATGGGGAAGCTCAGGCACAAAAGGAATGAGACAGTTGCTCAGATTCCCCACTGCTCGCCATGTTGGTCCCACCGTAACAACCATCTAAGGTTGACTGATTTCAAATCTCAGCTCTGCTATTTATTGTCCATTTGACTTTGGGTAAGTCAGCTTTCCTAATTTATAAAATGAAGAAGTTGAACTGAATGATCTCTACATTCCCTTCCAGGTGTTCATCCTATTGCTTTTCATCAGATTTCTTAGTTTTCTGTTGGTAATTTTCAAAAGTATATTATATGCTTGTCTTGCTCTCTTGTCTTCAAATTCTATTTAATTGAACATAATCCTTAAAGAAATTTCTGGTCCCCATTTCTGCTCACACAATTCCTATTGTTTTCTACCGTACTGCTCAACACCAAAAAGCAGAGTAGTATGTAGTGTAGAGGACCAGACTTGGGGCTAGGAATACCTAGGTAGACACCTGGATTCTAGTATATATTAGTTGTGTGCTTCCAGGAAAATCACTTAATTCCCAGTGCTCTGTACAATTTTCTAGTTTGAGTTACTCAGAAGTTATACTTGTACCCAGCTCTGACTTCAAGAGGCTGGCCTTCATTAGCCAGCCTTGTTTCACTGAGGGCTACTATATGGATGTCATAGTTTTTGAATTCTCTGAAACAAGAGCTTTTTATCATTCAGGTCCTCTGGATTTTGTGTTGTCCATAAGCACTCACACATTCCATGTATCTATGGTGAGTAGAATCATTTTAGCAAAAGCTTCTGTACACTTTCTGTGTGTGTGTGTGTGTGTGTGTGTGTGTGTGTGTGTGTGTATGTATGTTTTGATTAGAGGGTGGAATCCCTACTTGCCATGGTAAGCAGGCAAGGGCTTAGAAAAGCTGACCATTTTGGAGGCATCGCTTCTAGCTCCTTCCTCATGCCAGCTGCTTTAAAAAGGTTGCTCAGACACCCAAGGGATTGCTGAGTCCCACTACTTCAGTCCAGTGAGATGACCCTATGTCCTGGGCTGCCTGTGTGCAGAGTTGTGACTACAGCTGCCAGGGTGGCTTTGTCTACTACCACAGGACTTTGAAGTAAGTAAAACAGTAACAGCAAAATAGGAAATAATAAAATAGTTCAATAGTAAAATAATAAAATAGTAAAGTATGAAAGAGTGAAATAGTATTGGTAATATCTTTTGACTTGTGTGTAAATTGTATTTAAATGGGGCACAGTTGAGCAAGTCATCAGTTTCACTCTCTTTCATGTCATGGCAGTCCAATGGTAAGAAGGCTATGACTTGGGATGTTGTGGATGACCTTGGTGTCTTCAATGTCTGACCAAGATCTAAGCACTCCATAGCACCAGGTTCCACTGCATTCATGGCTCGTTAGAACAAAGTATTCACATCTACCTATTCCATCTATGAAGTCTTCATATGCTTGGGATAGACGTCCCCCCTCCCCCAATCACCAGAGGGTTTGAGATCTGTCAATTACTCTCAACTAAACCCTCTGGTTTAGTTCATCTGTTGAGATGGTTGTACCAATGTGTGGCTGCTGTGCATGCTAGAGTTTCTTGGAGTCACAAGGTCCAAGAGAACTGGGTGGCAGATAGACACCAAAAGTGGATACATAGCCTTGAAAAAGGTTCAGCAACCCTTAGAGCAGAGATGTTCCTCTTTCTTGGACACCCCATGTACCACCCTACTGTAGGCCCTTATCACTTCACACTTGGACCAATGGAACAACCTCCTGGTGGACCTGCCTGCCACATCTTTTCCACTCTATTCTATCCAGCCACCAAAGTGATTTTCCTAAAGCGCAAGTCCAGCCATGTCATCCTTCCCCTGTCCACCTCTACCCCACCCCACTCAATAAACTCAAAGGGTTTCTTATTGCCTCTAAAATCAAATGTGAAATCCCTCTGGTGTTCAAAGCCCTTCATAACTCAATCTACCTTCCATCTTTCCAGATACTTTGTAATTCAGTGACTCTGGCCTTGATCTTCCTCAAAGGAGACATCCTATCTTTCAGCTCAGAACATTTTTCTCTCCTTGTCCTTCATGCCTCATTCCTCCTCATTTTCACTTACTGACTTCTGAAGTTTCCTTCAAGTCTCAACTAAAATCCCATCTTCTTTTCATGTATTCATTAGTTTTTCTTCTCCCCCATTAGATTGTGAGTTCCTTGGAAGGCAGGGATGTTCTTTTGCTTCTTTTAGTTTTCTCAGCACTTAGCATAGTACCTGGCACACAAGGCATGTTTGGTGTTTGTTGACTGACTGACTGCCCTAACCTACTGATGATAATTTGGATCCATTGTGCTATGGTTTAGGACTAAGCTAGGTCAGTCTAGTGATACAATAAAGTAATTCTGTACAACAAAATTCCACAAAATCAAGTTTATTAGCAAGGGATTAAAAGAAACACAATTTCAAAGTTAAAGAGATACAGAATGCTTCTCCCCCCATCCATCTCTACAAATAGAAGTCCAAGAACCCAGGACAGCAACACGGTAGGAAGCTGGAACTAAGAAATGAATTCCAAAGCAATCCACTATCACATTTCCCCCATGTAATTTCTGGTACACTTGATGCACACAAAAAGTCAAAGATCTTCTCACTCTTTAAAGAACCAGTCTAGTTCATTTGCCACTACAGCAACAATCCAGTATGTAGACTTACAAAGAAAAGTGAAAAAAGTGAAGGAAGAATGAGAAAGCGGGGTGAAAGGAAGGCATAAGGGATTGCTTGCTCTCAAATGGAACTATGTTCTTATCCATGCATAGGCCTGATAGACCAGTTGCTCCTACCCAACTCTTGTCCTCAGCACCTCAATTCAAAATCAGCATGATCCAACACACAATTTGACAAACCAATTAGGGCTGAAGTGATGATGAATAATTCTTTCAGATTGATATCCTACTTATGAAGAGTAGAGAACCATTAGATGCTAGAATAAACTTTTCCTGATAATTTCCATGTCTGTAACATATCACTGGGATAAAAAATAATAATGGTGTGTACGTTATGTTACTTGTTCCAGAATCATAAATCATATCACTTCATAGTTGGAAGGTATTTCAGAGACCACCTAGTCCAACTGGTACATGACTAGAAATACAACTTATAACAATATGAAAAATGATCATCTAACCTTTAATTAAAGACCATAAATATGGAGGACTCTATTACCTAATACTGGAAAAACCCAGTGCTCCTTTGGGAAGCCCTAAAATGAAATATTTTGTTTTGTTTTTCCCCCTTGCATTGAGCCTAATTCTGTATCTCTGAACTTTGCACCCACTGGTTCTAGATCTGCTCTCTTGGTCTATGCAGAACAAATTGAATTTATTTCCACAAGATAATCATTCAAAAACTCAAAAATAGCTCTGACTTTCCCTGTCTCTCCAAAATACCCATTGTATCCATTCTTTTCTCTTTATTCATAAAGTTCCAAGCCTATTTGACATCTTAATTACTTCTCTTTTGGATTATTGAAATTGTGTCCTGATTGGTCTTTGTGCTTTCCAGATCCCTTCCCTGCCTTCACTCTACATAGATGCTAAAACATTCTTCCAAAGCCCAGTTCTGATCATGCCATGTACTCACCAACAAATAATCAGCGATTCTTTAGTTCCTCTAGTGTAAAAATCAGATTCCTCAGCTCAGAGGGGAGACATCTTCATAACTGGGTTCCCACATACACCTTTATGTACTTTTTTTTTTTTAACCATTTCTATCTCTTGGCCACTTTCTCTTCCAACCAAACTGGAGTACTTATCATTACCTAGCGCATTTCTCACATACATCTAAAGAGGCAAATCTTGTCATGTAGATGAAAAGTTAGAACAAAATGTTCTTTTCATATTGTCTAGAGGTAAGACCAGAGCTTCCCTTAGGAATCATAGAATCAAAAGCACATCAAAGGCAAGAAATTGTCTCATAAAAACTCTTTACCCTGATCTACAAATAGTCTAGGAAGGACAACAGTCTGTTCTGAAGTATAGTCTCAAAGTGAGCCAACCTTTTCTCCTGAGCCATATTTAACACTTGTGAACCATGAGTAAAATATGAATCAGAGATGTTCCTGCTTTTCCCCCACCCACTAGCCATGGGGACCTAAAGTGAAAATTACAGTGGTTATAAAAGAAGAGAAGAAAAATTGCTTTCAAATCAGAAATTCTGTTTGTGACTACTATTGACAAAAAAGACATTTTCCTCTCTCAAATGTGTCTGCTTTGTATAAGATGAGGTGAACACTTTGAAAAAGTCATTTCATATTCCTGTGCCTTGGTTTTCCTCACATGTGGAACAAAGGGTTTAAATCCCAGTTCTAACACCTAATATGTCCAAAAATAAGCACAAATAACCCCAGAGAAAACAAGTCTTTATGTGGGTACTATGTCTCTCCACTGACATTTTAAGTTGCATGAATTATGACCAGCCTTAGTTTTAATTGACTAGCTACTTTAAGAGATTTCGTTATTCATCCCTAAGAGAAATTACTGAATTTTTGAAGATTAAATTGTTATTTTATCCACAAAATTGAAAAGCATTAGAGTGGGAGGAGAGTTGGATTCAGAGGAAGGAGAGTCCAACCTGGGAAAAGAGACTAATTAGTCAAATTCTAATAGTTGGACTTTTTAAATTATCCTTTGGAATACATTATTTAGTAGTAGATATCATGACCTTTCCCAGATGGTGCTTAAAAATTGAATTTAGCAAAAAAAAATTAAGACATTTTATTGTTCATTAATAGAGGGAATAGATTTAGCATTTTGTTAATTAGGGAATTGTTATTTATGTTTAAAGAGTAGCTGATAACTTTAGAGAGGCATTTTAGAGATCGATTACTAATTTGTTTGGAAAAATATAAAAGGAAGCATCTAGTTTTTTGGTAAAGAAAGCATGCTGTAGAAAAATGACAGCATATGAACAAGTTGCTCTGTATTACAGGCTGAATATAAATCTTAAAGTTTTAAATATGCATATTTTCTGCTTTAATTCTAGGAAAGATCCTAAACCTCGTTCTTCTCCACTTCTATATTTACCAAAAAAAAAAAAAAGAAAGAAAGAAATTTAAAAAAGAATAAAATAATATCACTGTGTCTTACAGAGGCATTGTAGAGAAGGACTAATTAAAAATTTTAAAGCATTTGGAAGCCATGAAGAGGTTAATAATATATTGAAATCCCAATTCTGATGATGAGGTATTATGTGTATTTAATTGCTTTTTTTGTGGAAAAGATGTTTCCTTTTAATTTGTCCTCTATTTAAAAAATATGTTTACTATGTTCATCATTCTTATAAATGGGGTAGTAATTAAAATCATTTTAGTAAATGCTACCCCCATTAAAAGATAGAACACCTTGAATCAATTGAAAAGAAATCAGGTGCAATTTTATTTTTTTTCCCCCAGAGATTCGTTTGAATAGGAACTTGCATGAAATTACTGGCCTAGACGTATTTCCTCTTCTTCTGATGACAGCCTATCCAGATCACCTTTAAATTCCCAAATCAACCTACTGATGATTTTATTAAGGCAAGATATTCTATCAAGAAAAGGTAGATTGATATCTTTTAGAAGGACTATTAAAGACATTGAAGACAAGAGGAAAAAAAAAAAAGTCAGCCCTATTCAAAATATTCCTTTTCACTATATTCATTATGCATGAAATTATTCCAACAGTTTACGCAGTGCAAATCTAGGGCTATTTTAAGTGCACATGAAATACACAAGACTTAATTATCTGGACTGATCATTGCCTCAAATTTTCCATCCAGACATGTTTAGAAAAAAATTAAATGTCTGGTTCTGATTGAAATGTCAACCATTCCACTTGCTAAGTGCAGTCATGGCTGTTTTTGTTGTCTTTTTTTGTATTCTCTCTTTATTTAGTGCTTCATAGAGATATAAAATGGAAGTATTTCATAATTTTATAGAGGAAGAAACTCAAATTACTGCTACTTAGCTAGACTGTGTGCTGAAAGAAAAAACTGCACATTATATCTCATAATGCAATCTACATGCCACAAAAAGCTGTCCTGTTCTCTGTACGTGACATTTTGTCACCAAACTAGAGCTTTCCCTTGCATTCCTTCCCCCACCATGTTCTCCCTTCTACAACCTTTAGCTTCCTTCGGATCATAGCTCACATGCCACTGCTAACATAAGATCCTTCCTGATCCTTCCATTAGTTAGTGTTCTCCTAATCTCACTTCATGAAATTACTCTATGTGATTTGTATACAGCTAGGTCTTAATTAGAGGGAATTCCACAAAATGTTTGCATTATTCAAATTTGCATATTTTCATTGGACTGGGACCAATTCCATACTTTGCATAATTATTACTTCAACTAGTGCACATTCAAATACATGCAAAACACTTTAGGGGATTTTTTGTTCACACTAATAGAGACTTGGCTATATATCTATCTACCATGCATGCTCTTTTGTCCTAGTAAGCTCCTTCAAGGCAGGGACATTTTTTGGTCTTTATACTGCACATAGTAGATGCTTGATAAATGGTTGGCAAATTATACAAAGTATAAAGACCATAACAAATAAGGAAAACCAATTTTATGATTATTATAAACTTAAAGATAGAAATTCACCATGCTTTGAATCATATGGATTTTGGGTAAAATAAAGAATGAAAACATTGTCTTATCACATAATCATTTGTACCTCTGCAATTAATTGAGTGAATTTTCTTGTGCTTATTTGTGTGATAGGTGGTGTGTGATAAATGCACCAAATTATGGTGCTGCCCAAGCCATATCTATCCACACCTGGTTTGCTCTAGTGTTCCCTGAAAGTAAGCTGTCATTTAATTATTTAATTAATTAACCAGCAAGCAACATGAAATCTGTCTATAGATAGAGCTTGACTCCAGTCCTCAATGAAAAGGGGAGAGAGAATTCTCTCAGACAAGGTCTTTTAAATCCTTCTTCAGGAGATCCCTTCATTCTACCTTGGAAAATTTTATCAATCTTGATTGCCTTCTCTAGATCAAAAGTGTCTAACACAAGACCTGCAGGCAGCAAGCCATTCTCAACGCTGCTGAAAGTCGCTGTAAACGGATTAAGATAGAATTGGGAAATATTTAGTAAAATAAATAAAAATATCATAAAGATTAATAACATTACATTTTTAAACTAAGTCGATAAGCTGCTTGCAGGAATCCTTATGTATGTATTAGAGGCCCGTGTTTCTATTTGAGTTCGACACCATTGCTCTAAATAGATTCAAAATTTAATTTAGAGGAAAAGAAAAGGGAACATGACACTGAATTATGAGAATTGTGTGAGATCTCTATATAGTTCCACCCTCCATCACAAGCCTGGAAAATTCAGTGCAATCAGGCCAATCGTTTATATTTCTTACTATTCCATAGATAATTCATAATGCATTCATACACATTTTTATTACATAATGAACATGGATAAGGTATTGGTTAAGATGTGGGATGTTTAAGCCCAAACACCTCTCCCTCTCTTCCCATTCTTCTGATCCTTTTTGGAAGTAGAAAAATTTCCTCCCAAGTGTTTCCTGCTTTTCCTGGTCAGTGAGGGGAACTCAAGTATTTTGAATTTATTGGAGGAAAGAATATGCTCCTCATCTAGTCTCTCTAGTCGAGGTGTCCCAAAATCCAGTTCTGAAGCAGAGATGATATCTGATCTGATTTGTCTTAGTAGCATGGCTCCCTGTGGCCCCAGAAGGTAGCATGCATCTTTCACATTGTTTTGGTCACAGTAGGTAGATGGATGCTCAGGCTATGGCTTAAGTGGTAATCATGTCCTAAGATGTTAAGCAGAGTGTCCTATAGCTCTCTGGATGAAATGGCCCCCATGTGTGTGTGCGCATGTGTGTGTGTTTGTATCTCAAAACACAGCAAGAACAAGAGCAAAATATTTGGAAATGTGTGCCTGTATACCATTCTTGTCTCTCCCATAACTTACTGATCTCCTTCCTTTAGTCTGTTTCTGAGAGACAATAGAAGCTTCTGCCACACTGTAATCATTTATCTTAATCCAAGTCTGCTACAACTTGCCCCCCTCACTATTACTATATGACCTTATTATTCCCAGTCATAGATTAACCACACCCTAAATCATCCTGGGTTCTGCACCCCAACCTCAGCATCTCAGGCACTTCTCCCAAGGTAGCATAGATGGAACTCAAAAAATGTCTAATTCTTTTTAGTGATATAAGACCAAGAGTAATGAATAACTTCTCAACAATACTTCAGATGGGGTCATATGAAAGCAGAGTACAATACGACTGTCATCACCCAAGTCCTGGATGCTAGAGTTCTTTTAATGCTGCATAAAACCATGTTAGCTTTCAAAAGTGTCACGTTACACTGCTGATTCATTTTGAGCTGAATCCTCTAAGATTTTATTTAAACTGCTATCTATCCATACTTCATTTCATACTCTTAAAGACACACTTTGAAATCCAAGTGGGAGCCTGTATTTATCCCAATTAAATTTCATTTGGCTAGATTCAGTCTCTTATAGTATTGACATTTTTGGATCTTGATTGTCATCCAATGAGTCAATTAGCTATATCTCTGAATTTTGTGTCATCTGTAAATTTGATAAACATGCCATCTATATTTTTATCCAACTTACTTATTTTTTAAAAGTTAAATATCACAGAACCAACACAGATTGATCCCTGAGGCCCTGTGTTAGAGAACTTTGTCTAATATGAGTTTTTCTTTTGACGGGAGGGGTGAGTCGGGATAAGGAAAGGTTGATCTAGAGTCATGATTTCACTGGTATAGGAAACTATTGGTATAGAAATTCCTTCCACCAGTACAGGAACAACTGAACTGGATTTGTTTTGTTTGGCCATAGAGTGAGAGAATCAGGAGCAAGAGACAGAAGAAGAAAAGAAGCAAACTTAGGCTTAAGGAGGACTTTCCCAAAAATTAGTGTTGTACAAAAGTGGAATGTGTTACCTCAAGAGATGTGAGTTCAACATCCTTGTAGGTCTTCAGTGAAGCAGAGAATGAATGACTGCTTGTCAAAACTGTTACAATTAGGATTCTTTTCAGGAATAGGATGGATTATAAAGCTGTTGACACCTCTTCCAGCTTTCAAATTATGTGATTTGAAAAATGACTAGACCCAAAAGTAAAGTCATTAGTGGGTCAGTGTCAACTTGGGTATGGACTGACTCCAATTTGACAATGAACCATTAATAACTACTCCTTTTGTCTGGACATTTGATCAGTACTAAATTTGTTGCTTTGAATTTTGTCACATGCCTTATTTGTCTTCATAAACTAGAATATTGCACTTTTCTCCCCTCCACTTCTTCTATTAGGGAGTTCCTCCTTGGAACTCTTACTTTGAGGAGACTCAGCCTGGAATTACTGAATGTCTCTTCCAGCTCTTCCCTTACCCCTTTTTCTATTAATAATGTTTTCCCCAGTTATATGTCATGAAAATTTTAAGCATTCATTTTTACAAGATTTTGAGATCCAAATTTTTCTGCCTCCTCCCCTTCTGAAAATGATAGGGGATTTGATATAGGTTATTCATGTGCTATCATGTAAAACATTGACAGTCACAATTATGAAAGAAGAAACAGATCAAAAGGAAAAAAATCATGAAAAATAATAAAGTAAATGAAAAAAAGTATGTTTTACTCTGCATTCAGAGTCCATAAATTCTTTATCTAGATGTGGATAGCATTTTCCTTCATGAGTCCTTTGTACTTGTCTTGGATCATTGCGTTACTGAGGAGAGCTGAATCATTCATAGCTGATCATCACACAGTGTTGCTGATATTATGTACAATGTTTTCCTGGTTCTGCTCATTTTACTTTGCATTAGTTTGCACAAGACATCCCAGGTTTTTCTGAAATTCCCCTGTTCATCATCTTTTATTGCACAATAGTTGTATTCATATACCATAGCTTGTCCAGCCATTCCCCAATTCATGGGCTTCCCCTCGATTTCCAATATTTTGCCACCACAAAAAGGGCTGCCATAAATATCTTTGCACATGTCAATCCCTCTTCTCCTTTTTGTGACTACTTTGGGATATTAATCTGGTAGTGGTATTGGTTGGTTTGATTGTCCTTTAGGCATAGTTCCAAATTGCTCTCCAGAATATTTGGGCCAAAATAGTTCACAATTCCCCCAAAGTACATTAGTGTTCCAATTTTCCGACATCCCCTCGATCCTTTATCAGTTTATTTTTTTTCATTTATCATTTATTTTTTTTGTCTTATTAGCCAATCTGACAGAGTTGTTTTAATTTGCATTTCTCTAATCAAAAGTAATGTAGCATAATTCTTCATATGGCTATAAAGAACTTTGATTTCTTCATCTGAGAATTGCCCATTTATCAATTGAGGAATGGCTTGTAGTCTTATAGATTTAACTCAGTTCTCTATATATTTGAGAAATGAGGACTTTATCAGAGAGAGTTGCTGTAATGATTGTTTTCCAGCTTTCTGCTTTCCTTCTAATCTTGGTTCCATTGGTTTTATTTGTGCAAAAGCTTCTTAATTTAAATATAATCAAAGTTACCTATTTTACATTTCATAATGCTCTCTAACTCTTGTTTGGTCATGAGCATGTAACATTTAAATTCTCCTTTAAGAATTTAGATGCTATCCCACTTGGCACATCTCTCTTTAGTATTGATATTGCTTCATTGCCTGTGGTACCTTTTAGCAAGATCTAGTTTTCTTCCTTATCTCTTTTAATTAGGTCTATTTTTGCTTTTGCTTTGTCTAAGATTAGGATTGCTACCCCTGCTTTTTTTCTTCAATTGAAGCATAATAAATTCTGCTCCAGTCCCTTAACTTTACTCTGTGTATGTCTCTCTGTGTCATGTGTGTTTCTTGTAAACCACATACTGTAGGATTCTGGCTTTTGATCCACTCTGCTATCTATTTCCATTTTATGGGAGAGTTAATCCCATTCCTATTCACAGTTTTGACTACTAACTTTATATTTTCCCCCATCCTATTTTTCCTCCTGAATGTCCTCTCTCTCCTTTTACCCTTTCCCTCCTAATCAGCGTTTTGCTTCACTTTGCCACCTTCCTTGATCTGCCCTCTCTTCTGTCTGCCCCCTTATCCTCCCCTTTACTTAATCTCCTCCATTCCTACTTTGAAGGGTAAGATAGATTTCTATATTCAACTAATTGTGTATATTTGAGTCAATATTGATGTAAGGTTTAAGTGATGTCTGTTGCCCACTGTCCTATCTTTCCCTCTACTGTAATAGGCTTTTGATGGCTCTTCTTATGAAATTATTTATCCTATTCTACCTCTCTCTTCCTTCAGCACCCAGTGTCTCATCCCATAATTATTTTTTATGTCATTCCCTCAATTTCACTTTCTACCTGTATCTTTGTATTTATGTATATTCCTTTTAGCTAGCTATTAGTAGCACAGTTTTTAAAAATTAGAAGTATCATCTTCTCCATGTAGGGATATAAACAATTCAGCTCCATTGAATCCCTTATGTTTTCTTTCACCTTTTTAGATTTCTCTTGGGTCTTGATATTAGAGATCAAAATTTTTGTTCACTTCTGGTCTTCTTAGGAAAACTTGAAATCCTTCTATTTCACTGATTGGCCTTATTTTTCCCTTGAAGTATTATGTTTATTTTTGATGGGTGGGTCATTCTTGATTGCAGTTATAGCTCCTGTGCCTTCTGGAATATCCTGTTCCATGTCTTCTGATCTTTTAATGTTGCAGCTGTGAAGTCCTGTGTAATCCAGATTGTGGCTCTCTGATACTTGAATTGTTTCTTTCTAACTACTTGCGGTACTTTTTCCTTGACCTGATAGTTCAGAAATTTGGGAATAATGTTCCTTGGAGTTTTTATTTTGGGACCTCTTTCCTAAGATGATTGATGGATTCTTTCAATGTCTATTTTGCCCTCTGGTTCTAGATTATCAGGGCAGTTTTCCTAGATAATTTTTCTTTAAAGATGTTGTCTAGATCCTCCTTTTGATTACGATTTTCAGGTAGTTCAACGATTCTGACATTGTCTTCCTATTATTTTCTTATTTTTCACTAAGAACTTCTTTGATACATACATAGAATGCTTTCTCTAACATTTTATAGGTATGACAGAGCCACTACACTGGTTTCTAGGTAGTGAAGTTCTGAGTTTCTTTTTCATTTATTAATTTGATTACTCATCCATTTATCTATCGGTGTATGTGTTCATTCCTTTTTTTGGAGGAGTAGTAGAATGGTGGTAACTGAAAATTTGTGATCTTTTAGACATTTTCTTTATGGCCTGCCACTCCCAATATCCTTTCCTCTTGAGGCATTTTGAAAATTTGTCTCTGGGTGCTTTTAAATTTGTCATACCAGAGACAACTAGGTAGTGTAATGAAATAGAGCATGGACCTGGAGTTCAAATCCAACCTCAGACACTTGACACTTACTAGCTGTATGACCTTGGGTGAGTCACTTAACCCCAATTGCCTTGTCTTTCCCTCTCAAAAAAACTAAAATTGTCTTACCTAATGTAGTTTCTCACATTCAGTCTCCCTGATTTCTTCTTCTTAAGCACCATTATCACCATTTTGCATAGCTGTAGCCAAAGATTTGATAATGAATTTCTCATGCTTTCACTGGTCTTCAGATGGCACACAATCTTGAGTCTCAATTTCCTCATTTGTTAAATAAGGCTTGAACTATATGTCCTTTAATTTTTTTTCCGTCCTACTTTATATTTATCTTCCGTGATCCCACAAAGGTATCCAAGTAGGACTTTATTGGAGACTTGAAGTTTTATGTGAATTTTGTAGAACTTTTATCAGGAAATTGAGTACCTTCAAACATGTAACAGTGATTTAAAAAATAACTTATCTGTATATGAGGCTTTATTTAGCTTGGAAAAAAAATGTTTGACTTTAGGAGATCTAGGTGTAAATCCCAGTTCTGACAATTGCTTATTTTGCCATGGACAAGCCATTTAATCTTCTTGAAGCTGTTACTTCATATGTAAAATGGGGATAATATACGAATTACAAAACTCTAATAATTTTTGTTCCTGGGACAAGCAGAGAAGTTAGAGGGATGGACCTCATCAGGGTTGCTTTCCAAAAGGTGGCAGCCTATCCTGAATTACCATAAAGTTTTTTCATTGTTTCAAGTGAGGTGAAAAGAAGATACTTCTGGAGTAAATGGGGCTGGTCATGCAAATATAGAATGGTGAGGGAGCTCTGAGCATAGCTTGAATATGTTATAGGGACATGTGGTTTTTCAACCACTGAAGAAAGAAGGCAAATTCATGAGGACAAAGTTATTACTTTTACTGGGTGTAGGAACTGAAGGGGGCAAGAAGCATGTCCCAGGGTGGTGTTCCTTACTCTTCTAAAATTCTTTCCCTAGGCCAAAGCCTTAATGGACATATCATACTTACGACACTCCTACCCCAGTGTTAGGAGGAAAGAAGTTTACAAAATTGCTTCATGCATGTGAGTTTCCAAAATTATAAGGAAGGTACTTTACATATACTATCTTATTCGATCATTACTATGACCCTGGGAGGTAGTAGAACTGCAACTGCCTCTGCTTTATAGATCAGAAACTGGTTTGGAGAGATCAAGCAAATAATTTGTTAGAATCCAGTTGAGAAAGTTGACAACAGAATTCAGATCTTCCTATTCTAAGTCTAGTCCTTTTCAATGATAGATGACGCTTCCAACTTCCTTCAGCAGGAAAATGGAACAATGATCTCTTCAGCACACTTTCCTCCATCTTTGCTTTGAGGATCAGATTGGATAAATGAACAGATGTGGTTGATATCATTCGGGACATCTGTAGGTCTCTATTCACAGAGTTCTTATGTCATTTATGCTGAACAGGCACATTTTCCTATAGGCCTTATATAGCATTCCCCCTTACATGTATAGATTTAACAAAAGTACTTCTGATTTAACTAAGGTATTATGGTTCTAATTCAGCTTCTGTGTTTTGAAGCAGGACACCTAGTTTTTGGCCCAAACAGTGAATTCAGTGCAAAACAAATAACTTATTGTATATGTGGTGTAGTACATTTAAGAGATCTGTATGAAATTCTTATTAGCCTAGGTACACCAAAAACCCTCTGAAGGGAAGCTCTCCTTTGCCATGGATGAAGTATAGACAAGCCAAAGGAAGATATAAAATAATTTCCATTCCCCCTGTCTCATTCTTCTCTAAACTTAAAATAGATTAAGAAGCCTTTGATTATGGGAGATTGTAGCGTGGGATAGAACTAAATATTCCAAGTACTAACGACATATGATAGAACCAAAGATCTTAACAAATCCCACCAGAAAGTCAGATTTTATTTTTCTTTTGAGTAGGAATGAAGAGAAAGAAAAATGTATTCCTTACAGATGACTTGAAGAGATAAGAATCTAGTACCTATTAACTTATAGCTAACAGGGTAGCATAATGTAAAAACATGCTGGGTCTAGAATTAGGAAAAATAAATCCTATTTTTCTTCCCAAAGCCACTTTAAAAAATAACATGAAAATAATTTCAATAGCATCTTTTTCTCAGGGTTATTGTGAGGAATAATTATATATATTTATATATGTGTATATATATATATGTGTGTGTGTGCGTGTGTGTGTGTGTATATATAAATGTACAATGCTATATACAATATATCTTCTTTAATCATAGTGAGAAACAAAATGTTTTGAATTTAGGGTACTTAGTCAGCCACATAAATAAGGTCAGAATGGGGTGGTTTTCCTGATTTGACATTTTCCTTGTTATTTTAACCTTTTCTTCCAAATATACTATTTGGGACTCTAAGTCTGGTTGATAAAGTTCTTGCAAAATCATTACTGGAAAGAAAAAGAAACTGCTGCCCAACTATCACAAGCATATCTGAGTTAACTCCTACCAATTCAATTCAATAAATATTGATTTCAAATCTACTTACTGTGCTGTGGGTGAGGGGATAAGGAAAGAGAGGTCCTTGACCTCAAAGAGATTACATTCTCCTGGGGTGTGATGAAATGTGCACACACTGACACACAATATATACAAATTTAAACGAAATGATTTCAAGAAATAGAGGTTACTAATAACTGGGGTCAGGAAGGGTGTGCTTGTCTACACTGGCTTGTATAATCCCTTTAAAAATATTAAATCTATGGAAGTAACTCTAGACTACGGCAAACAGAGCTCAGTTTTGTGACCAATTCATCCATTTGCCAAACTATCACTTTTACACAAATTTCATGATCAAATTTTTCAAGTTTTGTCTTTTTTTCTAATTTTATTGTAATTTTAGTTATCTTGGTTAACATTTAACTATTCTATTTGCAAAGAAAAGTTCATATTATTATGGACTGATCAATTGCATCATTTCTCCCTCTAATGAAAAACTTTTAATCCATAGGTATGGCTCCATATGTAATTTCCTATGGAATATATGCACCAAATAACTGATCAAGCCACTGTATTTTATAAATATTTGAAAATTGTGCTGTATGTGTTGTTTTCATTAATTAATTGCATATATCTTAGCAAAAGAACTACGCACCTCCTTTCTGCTCAAGAATTCCCTTTTTGTGATCCAGTAAAAGGTTGTTTGTTGTATCTAATTGAAGGATACAGCATTCAAGCTGTGTTTAGGTGATACATGATTTTTTCACCCCTGCTGACAAGCACATTGGTTGCTGTGTAATTCTTTAAATTGATTCAATCAAACTCATGCTGTTTATACTTTTAATTGATTGAATTAAAACAGCATTTTAAACA
This sequence comes from Notamacropus eugenii, assembly GCF_028372415.1. Lineage (NCBI taxonomy): Eukaryota > Metazoa > Chordata > Mammalia > Diprotodontia > Macropodidae > Notamacropus > Notamacropus eugenii. Next base: position 83,907,545 of record NC_092877.1, on the reverse strand, counting down.
TTTAATCATTTCATTAGACAAGGGTCTATTTGCTCCTTGTAAGCCCAATCCAACATGGAATAGTTGTTTTTTTTAAGTTGTGAAGTCCTTAGATTTAGGTTGGGGAGTGAGGGGCACTGTGAGTCAATTTATTTTACTGCATGGTGAAACTGGAGCTGTATTTCTTTCCATTTCTTCTCACTTCTGAAAAAGCAAGTTGCATTTTGGTATTTTGGTAATGTCTGCAAACATTACACATATGGCACATTTTATGGAGTGTTCACTTGGAATATTGGCTTTGGGTTTTGTTTTCCTTGATTTTCACCAAGTTGTTCTCCACCATATCTCCTTTTCTCTGGTTCCTGAATTTCATCATATGAGCATATCCCTTTAACATATATTAGTACACTTATTCCTGGTGCTATCCCCAAACTCACCTTTCCCCCCTTTCTCTATTCAAAACCACCCAAGAACAGTCTTCCAATCATGGGTGGCAGGCCATTAAATCTCAGGAAAAAATAATGAAGTTATATTTTTCTCCTTGTATTTATGTCTTTAAGCTAAAATAATTGTTCCTCATGTTTTGTGATTTTGTATGTAGACATTTGTGGCCATGAGTTTTAATATGCCTTCTTTCCCTTGCTTTTATAGTGTTTCTGGCAATCCTATAGCTGTTCTTCCTATATGTTAGGAATATTATTTACTATTGGTAGGAATACACAGACATTTTTCTGAGGAATCTGAGCCCAAGAAGCCCAAGAATACCAATTCCTCCTGTAAAAGTAGACCCACTTCCAGAAGTCCATTTGGAGAAGGGGCCCATCAACTCTCTCACCTCCACCCTCAACTGCCAACCATTTGCCACCAGCCTAGCAGAAGTAGCAAATCAGAGGAAGAATTAAGAAGTAATATATACCAGGCAGATAATACCTACTCAAACTTACCTCCCCTCAGACTATAGAAGAGAACTAGGAACTTAAGCCAGTCCCGAAGCACTGGGAACACTAGTGTTCCCCATGCAATTTTCTGTTTCTAGCATTTGCGGCTATCATTAAGGAAAGCAACCCTTGTGGAGAAGGAGTCGGCCAGTCCCACTACTACCAACTCTAATGACCAATCAACTGCCACCAAAAGGGAAATAAGCTCCAGAGTCCTTAGAACAGCAGAATCCCCCAGATCACCAGAACTACTTCCTACCTGAATCCTCCAGTAATAGCCTAGAACAGCAATCCTTGCAGAGGAGTGACCTCCTAACTTTCCTTGCAGAGCAGTGACCTCCTAATTTTCCTTGCTGAAGAATGACCTCCTAACTTTCTTTGCAGGAGCTTTAACCTCTATCTCCTGAGCAGCCACAGCTACATTTAATGACCTGGAGAAAAAAGGTGTTTTTTGTTTTTTTTTTTAACCACTAAAGTACTTAGCACCATCAAGTGAATCAACCTCAGAACCATTTTGTTAATGGAAATGACATTAAAGAAAATACATTACTATATGGATTGTGCCTATATCCTAAAGACTACCTGGCCTTTCCACCTGACTTTCAACAGAGAGTTCCTGTGTTTTGTCTCTACCCTTCAAACGTTAGCTCTTTTACAACAGGTGCTTTGTTGCCTTTCTCTTTATATTTCTAGATCTTATCCCACTGCTTTACACATAGTATGCATGGACTGAGTGTTTTTATGGTGATTCATTTATTCTCAAAATTGTTTTATGTTTTTTTTTTTCAAGATGTTAGGAAAATATATTTTTACTCTACCAAACAAAATGTGCTTCCTTCCTGTCTAGGAGGCCATCAAGCCTACATTTTAAGCCATGATTCAAAAAAAATATCCCAGTCTTCTTCCCAGATACTGTTGTCTCATCCAGCTGCTAATCTCCCCAATTTGTACCTCTCTTTTGATCCCTTTCCATGGATGAAAATGATTTAAAACCAAATGAACATCCCTGCCTGTTCTAGGAGTCTCACTTTCTTACTAAAAACAACATTCTTTTTTAAAGTTTTGTGTGTGCTTGTGTGTGTATGTGTTCAACATGAAAACCAGAATGGATAGTTGATGTTAGAGACTCATGTAATTGTGGTTTCAGAGCTCTCCTCAGTCATATCTAGCTTGTTCCTCTGCTTTCTGCTATTACAGAGAATAGCAGGCTGGCACATGATTAATTAAGGGACTAAGGCCTTGTGATACACTATTGGTCACCAGATGGAGCTCCAACTACCTGACTGTCCGCTCTCCCACACTTCACCCCCACTACTTTAATTTTTTTTCCTATTCTATGTGACTGTGCCCCCAGGATTACTGATAATTTAATGATATGAACTGAGTGTTATATGCCCAACAAATCCCCAAAAGTAGGATTCTCTCTTATTTCTATTTCTCAAGCCCAGGTTGGTTTCCTCCATCCTCCTTCATAACCCTTCACTGGCAAAGGCAATGAGGCTAATTAAAAAGAAACAAAGGCAATTAGTATAGAGACACAAAATATAAAATGGATCCATTGCAGCTTTAATGGATTTCTTTTCCCCTATACACATCCTCTTAGTTGGTAGTGGAAGAAAAAAAAAGGAAAGAATTAGGTAAGTTTTAGAACATGTGGATATTTCCTCAGCAAGCCAATTGAAGGGATAGGAGATGGTGAAAGCACTGGAGTTGGGTTACATTTGAATTTGCCATAGTAACTATATTTTATGACATAACACTCTTGGCTTGCTGGGTCAAACCCAAATCTAGATGTGCCCCTGCTTTTTCCCTAAGTAAGTCTGTGCTAGAACAAGGGGAGTTGGGGAGGGATGAGGGCCATGGATAGTTGTTGAAGAGAGATTCTCAGGTCTTACCTCATTTTGGCCCCTCTCTGGTGCAATGGCACTGCTTTAGAGACTGCATGGAAAACCCAAAATAAGATTGAGGCTGGAATCTCTCTGTCTCTCTGTCTGTCTCTGTCTCTGTCTCTCTCTGTCTCTCTGTCTCTGTCTCTCTGTCTCTCTGTCTCTCTCTCTCTCTCTCTCTCTCTCTCTCTCTCTCTCTCTCTCTCTCTCTCTCTCTCTCTCTCTCTCTCTCCCCTCTTTCCAAACCCATGAAGTAGGATGTCTCTTTGAGAGTATAAGGAAATGGAAACCTGAAGATTTTGGGGAAAAATATTCCTGCACACATTTTTTAGTTTACTCAGGTCTTGCTGATCTTTCACCATATTCACTTTGGAGATGTCCTGGCAAAGTCTGAATTCATTCAGTATGTATTATTATTGATTTCCTGAATAATGAAGAGCTGCTCTTTGAGCTTTTTTGCTTTCTTTTCTAAGAGGGATATCAGCCTGTGAATACTTGGTCGTAGCAGAAACAAAACAAGATCCATTATAGACAGCTCATGGAAAAATGCAAAAAACTCTATACCTTCTGGAACCAAAACCTTAGTTCATCGCCTCATGATGTACCTTTACATTATCTAGACTGATCTTCAGAAAATTATGTTAACAAATGGTATGTACTTGCACAACAGATATGCAGTTTTTCTCTGAGGTTATATTTGAAGCTTTTCTACTTTGGTAATGTTTTCCAGGGCTTGAGGTTCACTAGCATAGCTAAGCATTCAACTTTTAATATTGTGATAATTTAAGAAAGTAAATCCACATATATAGTTTTCATCAATTAAGTCTAAAAGTTACACTCAGGAGTAATCTATTGACATAGTGGTGTTTTTTTTTTTTTTTTTTGTAGGGAGGGGTGTGTATCCTTTAAAACTTTCCCATTATTTATTTCTAATTACTTCAACAGTCTGCTACTGCCTAAAGGTGGAGTAACCCATAGTACAGATCTTTTTCATCCTCAGGGATCTGACCATGGAGATGAAACCTAACTATATCATGTTTAGAACTACATCTAGAAGGGAACTCAAAGGCTATCTAGTTCACACTCTTCATTACAGAGATGAGAAAATTGAAGGCCAAGGAAGTAACTGATCCACAGATAGGAAATATCAGAGGCGAAATTTGAATGTAGGTTTTACAACCCTGGACGCTGTGGTAATCTGAGGAGCCATGCATTCTCAGAAAATGAATCACATATGTAAAAAGAATATTAAATTCTTTATTCCTTATACGTATATTGAGGAAGCAAAAATGTATTTTATGATTGCCTATTAGACCACATTGGACTGGGAGTTCTTGCTTGAACTGGCATGTGTCACCAAAAATCTACAGCAGGCTGTAGGAGGTGGCAAGAGTACAGGAGACTTGAGAGCAAAGCCTTAGCAATGGGAAAAATGTTGGGAAAAAATGCCTATTTTATTTATTTATTTTTGACTATATGCATTGTACATAAATATGATGTCATTTTGCTAACTCCGAACTAATGTTCAATTTCTAATTATCTATTGGGCTACATAAGAAAATCATAATTATGTAATGGTGGAATGATATTTTATTTGAATTCTAATACTTTTCATAATAAAAGCAATAAAACAACTGATAGAGTAGCTTTTGCATCAGAAATAAGACATAGAAACTCCCCAGAAGAAACTGAGGTTTTGTTTTGTTTGCTTGGTTTTATTATTATTATTATTATTATTATTATTATTATTATTATTATTTTTGTTTCACAAAATTAGAAATACATAAAGCTGGGAAATGCCACTGTCTAAGTTCCAATTGTTAGTTTACCTTGGCCACCTGAAAATTCCTGGATTTATTCCCAAACGTGTTGTCCCATTTCTGAGACAGGATTCAGGAATGCATACTATAGATTAACATTCTGGGTCTTGAAGTCAACATGAAAGCAACACAAATGGTGACATTCTTACCAGTTCATTGATATTTTCTGGCAGAAATCTATTGGAAAAAGTCTGACAAATCTGAAATTTGTATTTTTTTGTGACATAAAACAAATACAATTTTCAGAAATGGAGTAAAAATGTTTTCTAAATCTCAGGTCAGGAGGAAAAACACTATGAACCATCACTGGTTTAAGAAATGAGTTGCCATGACTACTTGAAACAGCTCTTAAGGTGATTTTTTTTATTTAACTTATTTTTAGAAATTGAGTTGCCCTAACAACAGTCTCCACTTTGAAGTATACCAGCTAGATTAATGAATTTGTTTTTTTGTTTTCAGAATGCATCTTGCCTCTTCTTTTTGTTGGAGATAAAATGACATGGGGTAGAGTTTAAATGGAATTAGAATAGACCCCAATATCCCCTACTTTTAAGATCCAACAGCAAATAACATGTTCAGTACACTGTGTTCCATTCTCTGAAGAGTATACATATATATATATATATAATATAGATAAAATTATCATTATTGTAAAAGGAATACTTTTGAATGATAATTAAGTTATTATATGATACGTGGAGGACAAACATTACAAGTATTCTTTGGTATAAGCCTAACAAACTTTCACTTTTCTCTTTATATACTTTCCCCAAAATCTCTAGCAAGATACGAATTTATACTTACTTCTCTGCAAAATAAAAACATTTCTTTTTTCAGTTTATTTACTTTTTTTTCTTTCAAAAGTGAGGTAGACTTTACCAAAAAAGATGAAAAGAAAGTGGTAAACATATCTTTCCACTTAAACTTGGATAGAAATTAATATCTTTGAGAAGTTGTACAGTTTTACAAATTTTGATTATGGGATGTTCTCACATGCATTTACTTTCTAAAGTTTTTAAACAATAATTTCAAATAAATTAATATTTAGCAAGATGATTTTTGGTGGTCATTCTATCAATGAAAATAACAACCATCCCCAAAACGCAATACTTTTATAATAGCCCTCACATTTTCATGGATTAGATCCACTTTAAAAGATTATTTCCAGAACTAAGTAGATAAACAAGATGATACTTTTTTTTTTTCTGTAAGGAAGTTATCTCCCTGGGTCAAGGATAAGAAACTGAACCAAAGCATGTGTGACTAAGACAAAGTAAAACAACAATGCTTTAATAGTTTTTAAAGCTCCAAAACTGGAAGGAAATCAGTTTCCCAAATTGAAGAGGTTGGACTATATGTTCTCTTGGGTCCCTTTCAACTCTACATATATGACCTCTGCTCAGGAATGGAGAAATCTTATTATCTGTGAATATTATTTACAAAGTTTTCACTCTAAGCTCTTTCCTTGATCACTGTTTTCATCCGATGTTCACCTCAAAACAGCCAAAAATTGGCTTCAGCAATGTTCAATATATTTATCAACTCTAATTAACCTTGGATATATATTTTCCCCTACCCCTGCCTTTGTAATGGAACCAATTAATGCCAGTCAAGCTATTTCTTTTGACACAGCCATGCCTGCTAAGATTCACATGGAATGAAGGGAGAAAGGAGGTCCAGTAGCCTAATGACAGACATTTATTCATTCAAAGAGGTGTTTTGTAAAACCTATTCATGCCCAAGAGTTTGTGTTTTAGTGCTATTGGCCAGAACAGAGCAAACTGTTTAAAAATACAAAGGATTAATATGAGAAATTTGGGAGAAATTGAGGAAAATTTAAAGAGTAACATCATCCATGTCTAGAATCTACTGGCTTCTGTCAGTGAAGGCTAAATGGGAAGAAATGGGATTGTGGAGGATGAAGAATTCAAGGAAAAAATGATGGTAGGTGGAAGAAATGGTGAGAAACAAACTGTCAGATGCATAAGTGGATGGGTCATGTTGGTACAATAGGCAGAAAATTTAAAAAAAATTCAAGATGTCTACAGAAGGGTAACCAAATAGGTTAGGAACTAAAATACACCACAAGAAGAATTGAGGATGTTTAACCTATAGAAACAGGGAAAATGATGACTGTCTTCTTGCATTTGAAGGTTTGCCATATAGAGGAGGCAGAAGACTTTGTCCTATTTGATCTCAGAGGGTCTAACAGCTAATAATAACTAATAATTATATAATACTCATTTATATGTCAGGTACCTTGCTAAGAACTTTCCAATTATTATCTCCTTTGATACTCATGATGACCCTTGGAAGTAGTTGCTATTACTACCCCCATTTTGCTGATGAAGAAACTGAGACAAAAAGAGTGAAATAACTTGCCCAGGGTCATCCAGCTAGAAAACAACTGAGACTAGATTTAAATTCAAGTCTTCCTTACTCCAGGTCTGGCATCCCTAGCCATTGTATCAGTTAGCTGCAAGGAAGAAACTCGAAAGAGACAAATTGAGTCCTGATGTCAGGACTTTTCCTCTAATGCTTGATTAGAGCTATCCAAAAGTAGAGTGAATCGCCTTGGGTGGTGGTTGTATCTCTCTTACTAGGTGTCTTCAAGCAGAGCATTAGTTAGGGATGTTTTAGAGGGGATTCCTGTCAGGTATGGATTAGATTATGTTTCTACTGAGGTCTTTCTCAGTTCTAAATGCTGCGATTCTGTGAATATTATAGACAGTTCTAGATCAAACTCAGTATTTGAAGAGGGTTCTCCCATTGACTTAGAGGATAATACTTACAAAAAAAATGAAAATGAGTTAATTAATGGAAGACAACATTATACATTAACTTACTCAATACTTAATATAAAATAATCTTATCTACAATATTCATTATCCCTTTCAGTTAAATAATTCCTTGACTCAAGCACGAGATGACCATATTTTGAAAATATATACCCTTTTATACTGAAATATACAAAGAATAAGAAACATTTTACAAAGTGCTTTCATTATAACCTTATGAAATAAATACACAATGCAGGTATTATTTTCATCTTTCAGATGAAAAGAACATTTAATTAAACTCGAGAAATATTTATCAAATACTTCTTATGGTTAGGACACTGTTCTACTTGCTACAGAACCAATGACAAAACTAAAACTGTCACTGCTTTTGAGGAGCCTACATTCTTCTGGGAATATCAAGTACAACCACAGATGAGTACAATACAGTTAAGAAAGTGAAACTGTAAGACTCAAAGGAGAAATTGGGCAAAGTGGTTAGCACTGTTTGGGAAAGGCATTAGCAGTTGCAGGTAGGGGCAATGAAGGTTTCAAAAGGGAAATGGCATCTGTGCCTTATGAGGCTTAAAGGAAGATAAGGATTCTTTTTTTTGTTTTAATTTATGAAATAAAGCAATTGTTTTCATAATAGCACAATAGAAAAGATAATTGTACATGAAACTGCAAATCTACTATGTACAACTTGCCATTCCTTTCAAATATACAGTAAAATTATCATATATTTTTCTTTCTTTTTTTCTTTCCTCCCCCACCTCTGCCCTGCCCCACAGGTAGTTACCACTAGATACAAATAGATTTAGGTCTATCTATCTATCTATCTATCTATCTATCTATCTATCTATCTATCTATCTATCTATCTATCTATCTGTCTGTCTGTCTGTCTGTCTGTCTGTCTGTTTGTCTGTCTGTCTGTCTGTCTATCAATCTATCTATCTCTCTAGTGTGTGTGTGTAAAATTATTCTACACATACTTCTATTAATCAGTTCTTTTTCTGGGTGTAGATATCATCTTTCTTCATGTGTTCTTTATTGTTATTTTTGGTATTTATAATAAACAAAAATAAATTATTCTCTCAAAGTCATTCTTAAAACAATATTGCTGTTACTGTATACAATGCTCTCTTCATTCTGTTCTTTCATTCATAATTATTTTGTGCAAGTCTTTCCACATTTTCTAAAATCATTGAGCTCATCGTATCTTTGAGCACAGTAGTATTCCATCACAATCATTTGCCACAACTTGTTTAGCCATTCTCCAACTGATATGTTTCCCTGCAATTTCCAGTTCCTTGTCACCACAAAGAGAGCTGCTATGAACATTTTAAAACACATAGGTTCTTTTTCTTTTTCCCTGGTTATCTTTGGACATGGACCAAGTAGAGGTATTGTTGATTCAAAGGGCATAAGTAGGTTAATAAATCTTTGGGAATGATTCCAGATTGCTCTCCAAAATGGCTGGATTGTTTTACAATTCCACCAACATGAATTCTTATCTCAAATTTTCTACATCCTCTCCAACATTTGTCGCTTTCCCTTTCTATCATTTTAGCCAATCCGGTATAATGAGTTAGAGATTTTTTTATATGACTATAAAAATTCTGAAAAGTAAATATAAGGAGGGAGTGAATGCTAGGAGTAGACTTGACGACTTGAATGAATGTGTGGATTTCAGAGATGGAAATAACCCACAGTTCAGTTCAGGAATACAAAGTTTATCAGTGGATAGAGCATCAGTGCAGGATTCAGGAGGACCTGAGTTCAAATCTCACCTCAGACACTTGACATTCATTAGCTGTGTGACCTTGGGCAAATCACTTAACCCCAGTTGCCTCATCCTGGGTCATCTGCAGTCATCCTGATGAATATCTAGTCATTGCATTCAGATGGCTCTGGAGGAGAAGTGAGGCTGGTGACCTTCACAGCCCTCCCTCACTGAAAACAAAGTCAAGTGCAAGTCATGTCATTATTTCTCTGATGGCATGATCTTCTTCGGCAACAAAGGACACACACACACACACACACACACACACACACAAAGTTTATATGTGGAAGAATTATGAAATAAGGTCAGAAAAGGACAGTGGGTCTGACTGTGGAAGGTCTTCAACCTTGGGCTGATGAATTTGTATTTTCTCATTGAGAAATAGGGAGCTTATAAAAAGATTTCAAACAAGGGAGTAAAATAATCACATTTATGGTTTAGAATATTATCTCAACAGCTATGTAGCAGATGAATTGGAAAGTGATGAGAATTTTGCGTTAAACACAATTAGAAGTTTTCACTGATAATCAAGAAGAGGAGTATGGAAGGTCAAAATTAGAGTGGTAGTTATATGGTGGTGGAATAATGAGACACACAAGAGAAAATTGTGGAGGTGAAATGATCGGAATGTAGTGTTTTTATATTTTTGAAGGTTGGGGAAGGTTGATGAGGTAAATTAAAGGGTCAAATATGAATCTGAAATTGTGAACATGATTGAATTTTCTGGTAATATGGTAGCAAATTGTGGTATTGAGATTCCAATTCAGGTCTTCTGGGTGCAAAGTCAGTGCTCTTTTGTACATCACTATGCTACACCACAACTAATCATAATCATAGTAATATTTACATAAAGCTTAAAGGCCATCAAGACATTTTTTCTTTTACAATCACCTTGAGTGATATATGGGTAGTGGTATTTGAACATCTTGTATTTTGTTGAATGGTTTAAACTATATTGCTTCTACAGTAATTAGATATAAAAGGGCAAAGAAATAGAATTTACTCACAGATGCTTTATTTTAGTCATCTTAACATGGAAACAATGTCCTAATAGCTGCACAATGGTGGATTTTGATACCAAAGCATGTTACTGTAGGGTAGAAGAATGGCACAGTGGATCAAGGACCTCACTTGGAATTAGGAAGACTCCTCTTCGTGAGTTCATATCCAGCATCAGACACTTACTGGCTTTGGGCAAGTAACTTAACTCTTTTTGTCCCAGGTTCTCCATCTATAAAGTAAGCTGGAAAAGGAAATAAAAAACTGCTCCAGTATCCTTGTCAACAAAATCCCAGTTGGGGTCCTGAAGAGTCAGACAACAATGAAAAAATGACTCAAACAACAACTCAAACATTGTGGAATAGAAGAGTGTATAATATAATGGAGAGAACACAGGCTCTGGAGTTAGAAGTCCTGACAACTGCTTTGGATCTGTGTGTCTGAACAAGGTAGATAACTATTCAGGATCTCAATTTTCTCATTTGCAAAATGAGTGGTCAGGATAAAATGATTTCTAAGGGCTTTTTCAGGTCTAAATAGATGATCATATGATTTCATTAAGTATTCTAATAGTGAAACAGATAATTCTGTTGGGGAGCATGGATTACTAGCTTGAATACCTGAGGCCTCTGTTGGGGGAAAGTGCCTAATTCTTCTAGGGTACCTTGAAAGAAAATTTTATATGCAACATCATTTTGCAAAATATTTCCATGTTTTTTTTTTCTTGGACCAAACTAAAAAATCAATTTGCCACTTGATCACAAAATCACTGATTCTTAATATCTCAAGCAATTAACCAAGTCAAAACTATTCACAGGTCAGTGATTGTGGTATTACCAATAAATTCTTTCTGACCACAGTTATATTACTTAAGCATAGCATATTTATTAAATTTAATAAAGCAGTTCTGGTTTAATAGCCAAGGAAACAGATTTCCTATCTGTCAAGAGATTTGAAGCAGAGAAGGCTAAAAAGCTGAATTTTGAAGTAGACTTTCAGAACAAACCTTTTTCCTGCTATGAAATAGATACCTTCCCTCTGCAATTTGAAAGAAAAAGTGAATACTTTGATTAAAAAGTTACTCTAGATTTTTGAAAAATATAAGCTAATCAAAATCATAAAATTTAAGGAATATATAATTTTGAAATTTTAATTCAGCTGAATTGGTTATGGACATTAATCAACAAAGCCAGCAAAAAAGTTAGCCGAACTTGAGCCATACCTTTGTACTTTTCTGAGAACCCTTGTGCACCGTCTTTGTTGGGGCATGGACTCTGGGGCAACTTCAGAGTCCCATTCATATTGAAGTCCCCAAAAAGTGATTGACAACTTCTCCCTCCAAAGTTCAAGGGGTAGAGGTGGAGCTAAGATGATGGGAGTAAAAGTAGGCACACAGCTTGAGCTCTCCCACAAACCCCTCCAAATACTTGTAAAAAATGACTCTAAACTAATTCCAAAGCAGCAGAATCCACAAAATGACAGAGTGAAACAAATTTCCAGCCCGAGACAACTTGGAAGGTTGACAGGAAAGGTCTGTTGCATTTGGCTGGGAGAGGAGCACAGTCCAGTGTAGACCTTGTAGGCATGGACAGGCCCTAGAAAAACTGGAGCAGGCCTCAGGGGATTGAATCACTGGCAGTTGTGAGCTTTTAAGACTTCTCAATCCAAAGATGCCAAAGACAACTTAGAAGGTCAGTAGGAAAGGTCTGTTGGGGCTCGAGTGAGAGGGGAGCATGGTCCATCCCAGCCCCAGGGTAGAGGCAGAGGTAGTGGCAATGCCTGCTTCCAGAGCTCTAGACATTCAGATGTTGGGGGGATCAAGCATCTGATCAGAGGGGAATTGCAATCTTTTTGGTGGTGCTGAGGCAGGATTCTCTTACTTTGCCCTGCTTGGATCTGGGTCACAGTCCTGGGTGGGAATCTTGGGGCAAGAAACAGTACTGGCATAGCAGAGCTTGTGGCTGCAGTGGAGAGGGAATCCTCTTCCTAGTTTAAAGGCAGAAAAGAATGCTTGTGATCACTTCCAGACCAGAGCACAGGCAAGAAGAGGAATAAACATTTCTCATTTGATCATACCACTTTGGAAGAAATGAAAATTTACAGGTCCCTAGAAGTATCTCTGAAAGCAGCTGCACAAAAGCCCTGAAGCTTGGGACAGTACACCCTTCACTCTGGAAGTAGAGTCCCACCTTAACAAAGAGTTAAAATTCAAGTAATTTACTGGGAAAATGAACAAACAATGCAAAAAAAAATAGATTATAGAATCTTACTTTGGTGACAAAGAAGATCAAAACATACAACCAGAAGACAAGAAAGTCAAAGCTTCTACATTCAAAGCCTCTAAGAAAAATATGTATTGATGTTAGGCCAAGGAAGAGATCAAAAAGGATTCTGAAAATCAAGTAAGAAAAATGGAGCAAAGTTCAAGGGGTAGCCTTGAAGGTTTAGGGTTGATTTCTAATACCATTGCTTATTAGACCCCATCTGTATGCTTGAAAATTAATTGATATCAATTACTCAGCCAGAGTTAATTATCTTTTAGAAATGAATTTTTACTAAGGTAGTAGCATAAGAACAGCTGGCACAAAAACATTTCCCAGAAAGACTGGGATATATTCTCCCACATATACAAAGGCAGTTAAGGGGTACAGTGGGTAGAGAAGATAGAGTAACATGTGAAGAATCAGGAAAACCTAAGTTGAAATCTAGCCTCAGATAACTGAAAGCTGAGTCATTCTAGGAATGTCATTTAACCTTTGGTTACCCCAGTTTCCTCATCTATAAAATGAGGACAAAAATAGCACTTACCTTCCAGAGTTGTTATGAGGATATAATAACTGAAAAGTACTTAGCACAGTGCCTGATGTATCATAAGTGCTATATAAATGTTACTTATTGTTATTATTATATGTAGAATCCAAGGGAAAGTGAACTTGAGCTTAGAGTTCTGTCCTATGTGTAAATGTCTGTTGGATTTAGAGTTTGCTCAATCAAAGTAGGGAGAGTAGGGGATTTGTTTATATTTTGAGGGGTCTTGGGGAGTTATGATATTGAATTTATATTCTGAAATTTTCTTCCTCCTCTGCAGTGATCTCTGATTTCTGTCTCTGATTGAAATATACACTGATTGGAAGCATGTTGAAGCATTAGACAATTTCACTCTGATTCCTAGTTATACCTATTATTAGCTGTCAACTTGCCTCTCTGAATCACAGCTTCCTCATTTTGGTATAATACAATTTGTACTAACTATCTCACACTGCTATAAAGAACAAAAATGAGATCACAAATTAAAGTGCTTTAAAAATGTTTCATTTTTTTTTTTTTTTTGGAGCATAGTGTTCAGATCTGGACACTGTATTTTAAGAAAGATGTTTATAAGGTAGAGAATGTACAAAAGAGAGCAACCAGGTTGATTAAAGGTTTGTAAATGGAGATTTTTAGTTAAGAGAAAACTTGGGGGAGGGAGCATGATAACTGTCTTCAAGTTATATGCAGTGCTGTCATCCAGTAAATGGATTACAATTATTCTTCCTGGCCCCAAAGGGTAGATCTAGATCAATGGGTAGAAGGTGAAAAAGGGGCAAACATAGGTTAGTGGAAAGGAAAAAAATTAATCATAAGAGCTTTCTCAAAGTAGAATGAGCTGTCACAGGAGATACTGGGTTTCATTCTCACAAATGGCCTTCAAACAAAGGTTGGCTGATACTTGTTAAATATATGGGGCAAAGAGGGGAAGATGGGGATGGATTCATTTCCAGGCATTGGCTGGACTAGATAACTTTTAAGATGCCTTCCAATCCTGACTTCCATGATTCTTCACAATAAATATAAATGAAATAAAAGGGAATGGGATGATTCAATTTGCATAACTTCAAAATTACTAAAGACTAAATTCTGAATAATAACTTTTCATCCACAATAGTATAAATTCAAAGAATTCTACAACAATTTCAAGAGGAAAATAAATCAAGGAAATATACATAGATAAATATCATCAAGGTTCATGCTGGGTTAATTTTGTTTCATCATTGCTCTTATTCTAAAAAAAAGGGGGAAGAAAAAATCACTCTTAAATCAGGCCAAAGAAAGAAGAATGACCACTGTCCTTAGTAATAGGGACAATGAAAAAGACTAATTCTCTTGAGTGTGTATGTAATTTTGAAGTGACAGAGTTATAGGCACTTAGCCAAGTCAGAATGACAACGAGAAGGTCAATATTTCTTGATACAGCTATGTCAACAACTAAAGCTGACTTATTAGCTAGGAATCTCATGCTACAAAGAAAAAATGCTTGAAATAAAGAAGGGAAGGTCAATGTAGTATATCAGAGCGATGTTTGCCTAGTATTATCAGATTTTTTAGGACAATCTTAGAAATCTAGACTTTAAAAAAAAAAAAAAGAAATAGATGTTAACAGGAAGCATAATACTGCTGGCCAGAAACAGGCTTACCGATTAGTAATGCCCCAATGGCTACAATAAACAAACCAGCTTATTTCAAGTCTGTAACAATTGGGGAAGGTCTTGTGGTCCAATAGGCATTCAAGCTTTGCAGGATGACAGGATTTAAGACAGACAGGGGAATTGCTATAATAAAGCCCCATCATTTGGCATACAATAAAAGTAAACATGAAGACACTTCATTAGAAATTCAAGACTCTCAATCTGTGCACAGAAGAGAGAAAAACCTTACCCAGGAATTGACTGCTTGCTCCTACTGGGAATCAAAACAGGAAACATAAACAAATAATAATGGAAACGTCCATAAAGGAAGTAGCAGTAGTGAGAATAATGTGATTTGAAAAAGGAAAAAAAATTCAAATAAATACCACAAGCCAACCTTAGTAGATGACAGTAAGTAAATGTACAACTTTTTAAAGTGCAAAATGTAAAGATGTTACATTCGCTTCATATATTTTGTGAATAATAATAATAGCTCTTCATAAGTTTTAACTAAGTGTGACTATGGACATTTTAAGGGGGAAGCTGAAACACTTTCAGGGACATGAAGATCACGTACCCAAACACAAACCTAAATAAATATATATTGAAAGTTTTGAGATAGTGCATTAAGAAGAAACCTGGGCAAAAGCAAAGATCCAAGAGATTCAATTGATCTTATTCAGTGGGCTGTCTCAAGAACAAGCAAACATTATGTCCAGGTCCCTGCTGTATGCACAACTTTTGTCAAATTGTATAGCCTGGACTTTACAATCTGGATCTATTCAGTTATGCTCTTTAATATACAATCTCAGTTGTCCTTTGACCATGGGGAAAAAGTTATTACTCACCTGTGTCTATATAAGAGTAATAAAATTTCATGGAAGAATAAATCAGTCTCTTTGGGCATTACTTCTTAGCTGAGTTATACTGTTTCATTTCACAGTTTTGCAGAGAGATTTCTAATTGGTCTTTTTATTCATGAACTCAACTACCCTCATTACAGGCTTATAACCAAACATTGTCACCCAACGTATGCCCAATGATGACTTACTTTTAGCTTGGCACATAGTAAGTACTTAATAAATGCTTATCCATTCAGTCATTTATTTATAAAACACTATGCTTACACAGTGCTTTAGTTTACATATAGCTTCTGCTATTTCTCATCATGTATACATTATACATTATTAATTCCATTTACAGACAAGGAAACTGAGGCAACTGGAGGTTAGGTAGCTCACTTAAAGTTGTATGATAAGTGGTCTAGCTCTGACAGCTAATTTAAACAAAGGCTCTCAAAAAGTCATGAAATAGGCATGATAATGCTTGGAGAGCTTAAACGTTGGGTGATCAATTTAACCTAGAAAAAACACTGAGTTACAAAACTCACAGTTGTTCACAAATATGTCTATCATGGGTGGTTGTAAGCTTCCCATCATTACGGGCAAATGAGTAAAAGGTGGACTATTGAATGATGAGGGTGGGAGTTATTGAAAGGAATTCTTTCATAGGTCATGGAGTTATGTTACACATCCTGTATATTTTTGCACTTAGATCCTAGGTATAGCCACATCATCAAGTAATACTTACCTGATAGTAGTCTAATGTGACAGAGATAAATATTTGAAACAGAAGCATCAGTTATTTTAGGTGAAAAATCACGAGTAACCGAGGTGGCACAGTGGATAGAATATTGAATTTGGAATCAAGATTGAATTGAAACCCAGCCTCAGATATTTAGTAACTTGTGACGCTGGGTAAGTCATTAATATCTTTCTGCTTCAGTTCCTATATCTGTAAAATGGAGATAACAGTGGTAACTACTTTCAAGGGTTGTGATGAAAATAAAATGAGGTATTTCTAAAACAGCTTGCAAGCTTTAAAACACTGTATATTATAATTATTAGATTACTATATTACACTACCATATATATTATGATGAGTATTAACATTATTATTATTTACTAAACCTGACAGATGAAAGGGGTTGTAGAGACATATATGTGATAAACATATTGTAAGTCTTTAGGGGCTGTTTTCTTTTTTTTCATCCTTGCATCCCAAACTGTATAAACGGCCAGACAGCTGGGGGAGGGTTGAATGGGAGGGGGAGAGTGGGCCAGATTGCCTTTTGGAAATTGTGAAACTTGTTCAGTGACCCCAAACTTGTCTCGGAAACAAAGAATAGTCTTTTTAATACCAGCATTCTACTGGTTTGGCCATATGGCAATGAGACAGGGAGAACAGTTATAGGAAAACTTGAAATTGAGTATTAAACAGAAATAAAATGGAAAGGCTTATGGTAGCTATAAGCAGGATGCAATATATAACAAATGACCAACTCTACCTCCCCCCAAAAAATACCATGAGCAAAACATGTCATTAGGGAAATTTACTTTCTCAGCCTATTACTTGACTTTTAGCTATTAAGGTCGGGTTCTGCTTCCAGGGTGGAAGGTCCACTGTTCCAAGCTTCAGGAGTTCTGTGCAGCTGTTTTCAGTTTCTAGGGTCCTGTAAATTTTTAGTTCTTCCAGGTTGGTATGATCTAAGGAGAGCTGTTTTCTACTCTCCTGGCCTGTGCTCTGGTCTTTGAGGGACCACAAGCACTCTTTTCTGCCCTGGAACTATGAGGAGGGTCCCCCCATCTACTGCTGCTCCAAGCTGTGCTATGCAAGTGTTCCTCCTTGCCCTGGGACTGCCACTCAGGACTGGCAAAATAATAGAGTCCTGCCTCAGTGTTAACAAAAAGATCCCTGTAATCTCCTTCTGACCTGTTGCTTAACCTTCTTACCGTCTGTGGGCTGAGAGCTCCAAAAGCAGGGGCTGCTGCTGCCCCTGCTGCCAATTCAGTCACTCCCAAGACCTGCTCCTGTTTTTCTGTGGCTGGGACTGTGCTGGTGCAGCCTATGCTGGACTGCACTTTACTCTCACCCTGGTGCAACAGACTTTTCTTTCCCACTTTCCAAGTTGACTTTGGTGTCTGTGGGCTGAGAGATGTGGGAATAACTACTGTGGATAGTGATTTTGCCGCCCCAATGCCTGCTCTGAGTTTGCTGGGACTGAGTCTGCTCTGGCATGGCCTGTCCTGGACTGAGTTATTCTCTCAGCCTGGAGCAACAGACCTTTCCTACTGATCTTCCCAGTTGTCTTGGGCTGGAAATTTGTTTCACTCCAACTTTTTGTGGGTTCTGCTGCTCTAGAATTTTAGAGTCATTTTTTAATAGGTATTTGGAGGAGAGCTCAGGTGAGTCCCTGCCTTCACTCTGCCATCTTGGCTGTAACCTCCATTAAGGAAATTTATGATATGAACAAAAGATATATTGGCAACCTGTTGAGGGTGATAACTTTACTGGTCTCTAACACTAATAGTCTAGTGTTCTTTCCACCTTTTGTAGGGGGTAGGGGTAGGGATTCTGGATCCATGAAGTTCCTCCATGGATATAGGTCAGATACTCAATTACTTAAGAGTCCTTGAAGTAGTGACAGATTAAGTGACCTTCCCATGGTCACTAGCTAATATATATCAGAGACAGAACTTGAACTCAGGCCTTCCTGACTCCCTGGTTGACCCTCTGTCCACATTGCCTTCCTCCCTTTGTACCTCTTTTTCCATTGTAGCACAGTGTAATCATCAGTACTGTCACTTATAAGTTATAGGTCATGAAAACAATCAAATAGCATGGACAAAAGGCGCCATGCAGTAAATATCATGATGTATACGTTCTTTATCTTGACACAAGTTGTGTCTATGGAATAAGGCTGAATGGGGTAAAGAATTGGCATCACTTATTCCATCTAGTCTTCTTGCATCTGTCACATCTAAATACATCTACCATATGCAGCAAGCCTGAAATTTCTAGGTGGTGTGCATCACATGAATAGGATAGACTAATAGTTTTACCTAATTTTTAGTGAACTTACAAATCTCGACAACAAAACAAGAAAGTTAGAAAGAGTGGGTAGTTTTCATCTGCTGCTGTGAATCCATTTGGAGCTGAAATTGACATAAAAAAATGGAAGTATCAATTTCTATCACGTGTGCAGATAGATGTATTAACACTGCAGAGACTGTACCTGCCAGGTTTCGACACATCATGACTCTAGAGATTGGTGGCAGCAGATCAGAATGATGGAATTTGTGAGGTTTTACAGTTTTGCTTTATATAAGAAATGTATTGAATGTTTGTTCAATTGAATCTAATTGTTTAGAAAAGACCCAAGATAGAGTTGGATTATTTTGAGCAGGAAGTAGAGGATGTTATTCAGATGAAATCACACATTTAAATCTTTTCATTAGAACTTGAGCAGTGTTGATATATAGAATCCAAATGCATAAAATAACAACACCTGAGTTTTCATCAATGAGATTGACAGAAGTAACAAGGAGGCAAAGTCCAGACAGTATAGGCCTGCTTTCAATATCCAACATTGTAGCTACAGGCTAAATCCTATTACTTTGAACTCCATGGGTTAGCCAAAGTTTTCATTGTTGTGGAATTTTATTGTGAAAGATAGACCGCTAGAAACCACTTTCCCATCCCACAAGGTTTAGAACCTGTAAGACAGGGCAGGTGTCCAGCTTTTCTTTTCTCTGCTAAAGTTACCCTGAAGATAGTAAATAAATACTATTCTCAACACAGTAGGGAAAAGAGAGAAATAAACACCCAAAGCCAAAACAATAACTTTAAAGAATACGCCATTTTACATAGATGCTTCCTTTTCAGGGCAGCTAGGTGGAACAGTGGATAGAGCACGGGGCTTAGAATTAGGAAAACTCATCTTCATGAGTTCAAATCTGACTTATTAGCTGTATCACCTTGGACAAGTCACTAGCCTTTTGTTTTAAGCCCAGTTCCTCATCTATAAAATGAGCTGGAGAAGAAAATGCCCAGAGAACCCCAAAATGGGGTCACAAAGTCTAAATGACTCAACAATATCTCCTTTTTCTCTCTCTACCACATTTCAATAGATTGTAAGCTTCTAGGACTGTGGAATGTTTTGGCTTTGCACCCCTAGTATGTACCATGGTGCTTTACATGTAAATACACACTTAAATGATATTTGATTCAAATAGATTTGAATTTCTGTGCTTCATTAATTCTGGATGACACCTTTCTGTTGAGAGAGGAGAGACAGAAGAGTTCATTCTCTGAGTTCTCTTCAAACTTAAAGTTTCTTTAGGTGCTTCTGGCTTCCAACTTCTAAAGGAAAGAAAGAGAAGGTCAATCTCTTATCAGGTTACTGAAGGAAATTGGTCTAGAGAGGATATGGGAGGAACTGAAAGTCTCCATAATACACCTATTCCTAGCTTGCTAGACAAGAGACTTCAGGAAACTTCCACTTAGGTGAAACATAAAATCTCTCTTAGTTGTACTGAGTTAGCTCACTTCCAGTGGGAGAGCTCCTTAACTCTTTATTGCTGGTACCTAATCTCTTATGTATGCTTTCTCCGATTTCTGTTCCACTATGATTTGGATAAAAGGGCGTCTTTCTAAATATTAAATGCATTCATTGTGAAACTTGTATTTGGGAAAAAGTTAAGCCTTTAATATAGAGCTTGGGGTATTCCTTTCCCCTCACTAATGAAGAACTATAAGAAATCTATTTGAACCTGATCTCATCTCCTAGAGTAATAATATTTATGGGAACAGATAGATATATTTCTATCTTTCTACCTCATATCTTTAGGGAGAGTTGAGTGACTTGTGACTGTAACTTCCTCCTACCCCTTCTGGCAGGGATTACAATTTTCCTTGGAGAAGAATAAGCTAGATTCTATTCTGCCTCCCTTCAAGCCATACAAAGTCACCTCCATATTACATGTGGGAGACAGCCCTTGTACACCTAACAGCTTCTTCACACCTGATTACACGGGCAAATATGTGATTTTTTTTTTTGGTGGGGGTTTGTAGACCGTTTAAGATGAGTCTGACTCCAGAGCCCACTTAGTTCGGGTTCAGTGTTGGGATAAAATGAGTCACTAAGTGTATCACTGATAATTAGTAATAGAGGGGTTTACTTAGCCCTGTTATAGTAAGAATATTCAGTAAGAATAGAACACCATGGGGCAGAGCCAAGATGGCAGAGCAGAAAGACAGACCTGCTCTAGCTCTCCTCCAATAACCCATAAAATGCCTTTAAAAATGACTCTAAACAAATACTAGAGCAACAGAAGCCACAAAATGACAGTGAAAGAGATTTCCAGCCCAAGGCAGCCTGAAAGGGAAACAGGAAAGATCTATCGAACCAGGCTCAGAGCAGGGTGCAGCCTAGCCTGGGCAACAAAGCAAGGGCAGGATTAGAGCAGGCTTCAGGGCTCAGAATCACTGATAGCAGCTGCAGTTCCCAGATTTCTCAACCTACAAATGCCAAGTACAACTTCAAAGGTCAGTGAGAAAGCTCTTTTACTCAGGTGAGAGTGGAGTGCAGTCTTTCCCTAACCCTGGCCCCCGGGTGCAGCGGCTTCCACTTTTGGAGCCTTTGGCCTAAAGACCCTAGGGGAATCGAGCAGCCAATCTGAGACTTAGTCCTGAGTGGAGGTCCTGGGGTGAGGAGGAGCACTGGAGTGGTGGAGCTGGTGGGAGCCCTGGAGAGGGAATCCTACTCACAGTTCCAGGGCAGAAAAGAGTACTTATGGTTTCGCCCAGACCACAGCAAAGGCCAGGATAGGAGTAAACTCCTCTCCCTTGTGTGTGCCACCTTGGAGGTACTGAGAACTTACAGTTCCCTAGATGATACCCTCCACTTGACAAAGGACTCAAAAGTCAAGCAATTGACTGGGAAAATGCACCCAAAAGGGGGAAATACAAGACTATGGAAGGTTACTTTGTTAGTGAAAAGGTTTTTTCTTTCATCCTTTAGGATAAGGAAGAATAAAATATGACATCAAATGAAGACATCAAAATCAAGGCTTATACATCTAAAACATCCAAAAAAATATACAATGGTCTCAGGCCATGAAAGAGCTCAAAAAGGATTTTGAAAATCAAGTAAGAGAGGTGGAGGAAAAATTGGGGAAAAAAAATGACAGCAATGTAAGAAAATCAAGAAAAGTGAGTCAACAGCTTGGTAAAGGAGACCCAAAAATATGCTGAAGAAAATAACACTTTTAAAAACACTAGCTCAAATGACAAAAGAGATCCAAAAAGTCAATGAGGAAAAGAATAGTTTAAAAAGCAGAATTAGCCAAATGGAAAAGGAGGTTCAAAAGCTCACTGAACAAAATAGTTCTTTAAAATTTAGAATGGGGGAGATGGAAGCTAATGACTTTATGAGAAACCAAGAAATTATAAAACAAAACCAAAAGAATGAAAAAAATAGAAGACAATGTAAAATATTTCATTGGAAAAATACTTGACCTGGAAAATAGATCCAGGAGAGATAACTTAAAAACTATTGGTTTGCCTGAAAACCATGATCAAAAAAGAGCTTAGACATCATCTTCCAAGAAATTATCAAGGAAAACTACCCTGATATTCTAGAACCAAAGAGTAAAATAGAATTGGAAAGAATTCACTGATCACCTCCTGAAAGAGATCTCAAAAGGAAAACTCCTAGGAATATTATAGCCAAATTCCAAGGTTCCCAGGTCAAGGAGGAAATATTACAAACAGCCAGAAAGAAACAATTCAGCTACTGTGGAAATACAGTCAAGATAACACAGGATTTAGCAACTTCTACACTAAGAGATCAAAGGGCTTGGAAGAGGATATTCCAGAGGTCAAAGGAAATAGGACTAAAACTAAGAATCACCTACTCAGCATTTTATGCTGAGTATAATTTTTCGGAGGAAAAAATGGAATTTCCGTGAAATAGAGGCCTTCCAAGCATTCTTATTGAAAAGATCAGAGCTGAATAGAAAATTTGTCTTTCAAATACAAGAATCAAGAGATACATGGAAACGTAAACAGGAAAGGAAAGCATTAAGGAACTCATTAAAGTTGAACTGTTTACATTCCTACATGGAAGGATGTTATTTGTAACTCATGAGACCTTTTTCAGTATTAGGCTAGTTAGAGGAAAAAAAAAATATATATATATATATGTGTGTGTGTGTGTGTGTGTGTGTGTGTGTGTGTGTGTGTGTGTGTGTGTGTGTGTGTAAGGGTATGTATGTATGTGTATATTATATATATGTATATATATATATATGTACATATATATATATACAGATGTGTATATATACTTGTGTGTATGTGCATATGTATGTGTATATATGTATGTATGTATGTATATATACATAGAAAGAAGGCACAGAATGAGCTGAATATGAGGGGAGAATACCTAAAAAAATAAAATTTACTGTTGAATGGAATGTAGTAGGAGTAAAAGAAAGGGAGAGGTAGAATGTAGCAAATCATCTAACATACAAGAGGAAAGAAAGAGCTTTTACAATGGAGGGGAAGAGGAGGGAGATGAAAGGAAATATGTGAGCCTTGCTTTCACAGGATTTGGTTTAAGGAGGGAATAACACACACTCACTTGGATATAGAAATCTATTTTACCTTGTAGGAAGGCAAGGGGGAAGGAGATAGGAGAGGGAAGATAATAGAAGGGACAGCAAATTGGGGAAGGGGATAATCAGAAGCAAACACAATTGTGGGAGGACAGGTCAAGGGAGAGAATGGAATAAATGAAGGACAGGATAGGACAGAGTGAAATGTGGTTGGTCTTTTAAAACATAAATTTTATGGAAGTGCTTTGCATTGCTACACATGTACGACCAATATTGAATTGCTTGTTTTCTCAATGAGGGTGGGTAAGGATGGAGGGAGAGAATATGGAACTCAAAGCTTTAAGAATGAAAGTTAAAAATTATTTTAACATGCAACTGGAAATTAAGCTATACAAGCAATGGAACACAGAAACCAGTTTGGACCTACAGAAAAACAGATGGGAAGGGGGATGAAAGAAGAGTGGGTAATAGAAGGGAGGATAGGCTGGAGGAAGGGGTGGATGTGGGGCATGCTCTCCTGGGGTAGGGGCTGGGGAGACACGGGGAGAAAATTTTGAATTCAAATTCTTGGGGAAGTGAATGTTAAGAACTGAAAAATAAATACTTTATTTATTAAAAAAAAAAATAGAACACCATTTAGATTCTACACACACTACTCAGGTCTAGTCAGAAGGAAAAATTATGGTTAGATATCCAGTAGTTAGAAGAGTCTCACCTCGCATGAATGTAACCTTTGGTGCCCATAGATGATCAACAAACCACATCAATAAAACCAGAGGTCATACGGATATCTTCTCCTCTTCTCCTGAACTAATCAAGTCTGGCTTTCTAGCTTTTTTCAAAGCCAAGTTGGAGGGAGCTCCCTAATAGATATGGTCCCACAGGTTAACACAGGCTTTTCTGGTGAGACATGTGAGGTTTCAAAAAGTGATCAAGTTTCTCCTCCTCCTTACCTCTGCTTCCCTAGCTTTCCTCATAGCATCTCATCACCTGTTCAACACCTGTAACTGGATTTTGCAGTCATCTCAAATTTCATGTGTCCAAAACAGAATTTCTTATCCCTCCTCTCAAACTGATCATCCCTCTAAACCTATTCTCTTTTCTATTTAGGGTACCACTATCCTTCAGTTCATCTAGTTCCATAAACTTGGCTCCATCCTCAACTCCTTACTCCTCCCCATTCCCCATACCTGATCAGTTACCAAGATCTATCTACTTTACCTCCATAGTGCCTCTCACTTTTGCCACCTTCTCTTCCCTGAACGTCAATACCTGAGATCAGTGATGTCATCTTTCATCTGGAATATAAACAATTGGGTTTCTCTTCTATAAGTCGTCCCCCTCTCCAGTCCATTTTTCTAGACTGCCATGAAATTGGTATTTCTAAAATACAAGATTGGTGTGACCATGCCACTCCCTTGGCTGTTGGCCAACTTGGCTGTTGGCTGCCAAACTCCTCTATTTTGTGTTTATAGCCCTTCACAATCTGGGTTTGAATAGTCTTCCTAAACTGATTTTACTTGACTCTCCTTGGTCTATTCATTGAATACATGCATCTCACTCAAAGTGAGAATCTGATATGACCTTGTTCTAAAATGGTTAAGATAGTACATTGCAGTCTGGGCCATCTCCAGTCTTTCTGATGAATATCTGTCCACTGGATCCAGATGGCTCTGGAGGAGAAAATGAGGCTGGTGACCTGCACAGCCCTCCCTAGCTCAAACCAAAGGCAACTGCAAGTCATGTCATCATCTTGGTGTCATGGTCCTCTTCAAGAATGGAGGACAAATACAACACAACTTTCAGATCTAAGTTAAAACCTTACCCTCTTTAAGAAGATTTTTCTGTCTCCCTTAATGCCAGTTTCTTCCCCCTGTAATCAATTCCCAAGATAAAAATCATCAGTCCATAAGTATTTATTGAGTGCCTACTAGTGCCAGGAACCATGCTAAACATTACAAATAAAAAGACATGCAAATTCAAATAAAATGAAGCAGTTCCTGCTCTCAAGGAGTGTATATTCTACTAGGAGAAACAATGCACTTGCAAGTACATACAAAATATGTTTAAAATCAATACAAGGTAACTTTTTTAGTAGCTGAGTAGGGGCAGGGATTAGGTAAGACCTCATGCAATAGGTAGCATATGAGGCAGCTAAACTATGAACAGATTCTAAGATGTAGAGGTGAGGAGGCAATGAATTAGGGCATCAACCATGGCTTGTCCAAAGGCACAGAGACAGGAGACAGAATGTTATATAAAAAGAACAACAATAAATTCCTTTTGGCTAGAGTTTAGAGAAAATGGTGGCAGTTATATATGTGATAAGCCTGAAAAGGTAGACTAGAGTTGGCTTGTAAAGGACTTTAAATGCCCAAAAGAGGACTGTGTTTGATCCAAGCAGCAAGAGGGCGACAGTAGAGTTTATTGAGCAGGACAACGACATGATCAAATCTATACTTTTGGAAAATCACTCTGTCAGCTATGTAGACAGTGGATTGTAGAAGGCATTGACTGGAGGAAAGGAGAACAAGTAAGTTGGAGTTGACTATAATAGTTCAGGCAAGAAGTGATGAGGGCCTGAATTAAGGTGTTATCAGTAGGAGTAGAGAGCTGCAAGACATGGTGAAGTAAAACTGAGAAGATTCAGCAACCAAATGGATATGTGGAGTGAGGGAGAGCAAGGAGGTGAGCATGATTCTGAAGTCAAGACCCTTCAGGTGACTGAGAAGGTGATGGTATATTCAACAGAAATAAGGTAGTTAGGAAAAGGAATAGGATTTTGGTGGGGATGTAATGAATTATATTTTGGACTTATTGAGTTTGATATATCTATTGAATACTCAGTTGGAAATGTCTAATTGTCATTTGATAATATAGAATTGGATCTCAGAAAAGATACCAATGCTAGCTATAGGGATCCAAGGGCTATCTGCATAGATAATTAATTGAGCTCACAGGATCAGATGGTGTCACCATGGGAGAGAGTGTTCACACAGAAGAAAAGAGGGGCCCCAGGATAGATTCTTTTTGGGGGACACACCTATAGTTTGGGAATAGGATAAATATGGTGATCCAGCAAAGGAGACAGGAGGAGCGGTCAGAGAAGCAGGAGAAAATGAAGATAGAAGAGTGTCATGGGTTCATGAGAGGGCAGAACATATGGGACAGAGCATGGTTAACAGTATCAGATGTTTTAGAGGGGTCAAGAAAGATGAGGCTTGAGGAGAAAATTAGTTTGGCAAATAAGAGATCATTGGTAACACTGAAGAGAAAAGTTTCATTTGAATGATGAAGATAGAATTCAGATTAGAAGGGATTGAAAAATGAGACAGCAGCTAAGAAGTAAAGGAAAAGAATGCATATGCCTTCCGTATACCCCTACCCTATAAATGTGATAGAAAAAGGAAGGAGAAATATGGGATCATAGTATGAAGAGATAGTAGAGTCAAGTAGAGGAATTTTAAGGACAAGGAAGACCTAGGTGTGTTTGTAGGCAGCAGGATACTAGTCAGTAGATAAGAAAGGATTAGGGATTAGAGAAAGGGGATAGGGATGATTATAGGGGTAATCTGTTTTAGAGAAGACAGAAAGGGAGGGGAGTTGTGCAGCAAGCCAGGCACTGTACTGGGTATTTTACAAATATCTCATCTGATCCTTTTAACAGCCTTGTGAGGTAGGTGCTATAAATACTCTAGTTTTACAGTTGAAGAAACTGAGGAAGATATAGGATAAGTGATTTGCCTGCGGTCACACAGCTAGTAAGGGTTTGAACTCATGTATCTCTTTTTGAGACCCACTGAGCCACCTTGAACTAGAAAAGTATTACTTATCAAGACCGTTTAACAAGGGAGACCCCTTGTGTACTTTCCCCCCCTCATATATTTAAAAATATTTTATTGATACCTTTTATCATGTTTTTCATTACCTAGATAATCCTTTACCCCTATCTCCAATAGATGTCTTCCCATGTAATGACTAACTATGGTTAAGCAATCAAATTGGTTATGCTTAAGAATGCACATCTCAGTTTGTACCACAAACCATCATCTCTCTGCAAAGAGCTGAATCCAGGTCTTGACTCTAGCCCAATGTGCTATTTTTTTCAGAAGTGTCAAACATGCAGCCTCAATGTCCCAAGTATGGATCAAATCAGATTAAAATGTAATTGGGAAATATTTAACAAAACAAAGAAAGATGCAATTAAATATCGATAATATTACATTAAAATTAAGCCAATATGTGGCCCAGAGATCGTTATGTATGGATTAGTGCCTCCAGTTTCAGTTTGAATTTGATATCTCTACACTGTGCCACATTGCTTGTCAAATACAGTCCCAAGACAGTGCATTCTGATTTTGAATTTTTCAACATAACCTTATATGCTATATCTTTGTAAAATCTTATTTACCAGTCATCTACCTTACTGAGGTGAAAAATGTTTTAAGAATGTTTATTCAGTTAAAAAAAATAGCCTCTAAAACAAATCACTATGGCATAATGTACAATTCCTCAAAAGCATCCATCTCCATGAAAGAGAAAAAAAGAAAGACTCTAACCTGTGGCCATGGATCTAATTTCTGACCTTTGTTTATATATATGACCTGGTTTGTCTTTTCCATATTTACTTTTCAAAATATTACAATTTATGATTGTTATGTCTGTCTCTCAGGGAGACTTGTAGTCCATTAAGATATGCTTTGCACATAGCAGGCATTCATTGATTGGTTTCCTGCTAGTGTTGGAAAGCTTAAAAAAGTTTCTTTTTATTTCTTCTATTTTGTCTTCATTTACCGATGGTGCAGCACAATCATGAGTTGAAACCAGTCTGAACCACCAGAGCCAAGACTCTTGACTGGGGATCCAGTCTTACATGAAGTTTTCTTCACCCACTCTAATAAAGGCACACACCTCAGGGCTCTTGGGGTAGGAGTTCACACCTATTGATTCTTGTTGCCAGTTTTTTCTTGCCCTCTTGGATACTCTCTGTATTCCACCTCTTTTCCTAAATGCACTATTTTGTTACTAGGTGTAACTACCAATGAGAAAACTTCCTTTACCAGTGAAGATAGGTAACTATTCTTAAATTTATGTTCTTGGAGATTTTCCAGAGGTCCTGGAAGATTAAGTGACTTGCTCAAGAACATACAATTAGTATGTGTGAGTGATCTCTAACAACACTATGTCCTTGGCTTGATTGATGGCTCATAGTCCCAGAATTTTTCATGTCTGATCATGAATTAATAACTAATTAATGAAATGGAGTAGGCATGTCTGGTTCTTTAAGTGCTCTCTGGGAAAAATCACAATAGCAGTGGCAGAGGGTATAGCAGAAAAAAAAAGATGGAATGTACAGAGACAAGTGGTAGAACAGACAATGTGGGGACAGGTATAGATAAAATGGTGAAGAAAGGCAAGCAACATTGGGAAGGGGATGGAGAGGGGATGAATCACTTATATAACCACAGATTGGAGTTAGGAGCACTTGAGCAGTATCTCCTTAGGAGAGGGAAGGGTGCTCAGGAGGCAGGAATTTGAGGTCTCATTTTCACAAGATTTTTCTTTTGGGGAGAAGGGATTCTTATCCATATCATGTTGTCATGCCAAGATGGATGCCATCTGTCTCAGAGTTGTCAGTAAAACTTTAAAGTTAACATCTCTATGACATCTCAGAGTTATTAGTAATATTTGGTATTCTGCTCATCTTATTGTAGATGTTCGGAACTTATTTGAAATTTACATATCACAGGACCAAAAAGACACTTGATAGCAAAGCCTAGATGACTTCCCTTGATTATTGCTTTGCAAATTTTGCCCCTTTGGTCATTGAGACAGTTTCTACATGACTTCTAGTTTTCCTCCTTGCAATCTTCCTGCTACTAATACTACTTTATATTAGCTACCTATTAACTTACTATGTTGCATACAATAGATAAGATATAGTTTTACATAGGTTGCAAGGAAATTCTCTATAGAAAAGAATTCTAAACCACAAATGTTTTGCATTATTTTTGTCAATAGAACAATCTCTTTAAGAAAAGAGTAGGAATTATTTTGAAAACCAAATCGTTTCAGTAAGTTGGAGGCAGTCTGACAAAATGAATAGAGCTGGACTCCAAATCAGAATGTACAGGTCCCAACTCTCACACACTGACAACTTTGAGATGATTTGGATATGTTAATGAACTAATCCTAACATGACATGGAGAGTACCCAAAAAATAAGGCATGCCTGCCTCATTTCATGAATTAGTTATTAATTCATGGCCAGACATGGGGCTACAAGCCATCAATCAATCCAAAGACCTAGTTTGTTATAGACCACTTTTTTGGTTCTAACAGTAGTTGCTGTAGACGAATTGAGCAGGTAATGCTTATATATTTTTCTCTTTTGACTGGTGAACAAGCAGTTGGATTCCCCACCTTTTGGTTTATGTCCTGTGTTCAGCTGGAGATGAAATGTTTAGTTCTAAAATGACTGAAGTACCATGGACCTGCTAGAAAGCTATTTGGAAAATAGCTTTACCTTTGCACTCTCTCTTGCTTTTAGTTCCTTAAATGTGTAGCTCATAAAAATGAGCCACTCAATCATTTACCTTGTTAAGCCATTCCATCATTCCTTCCAGATTTGCTCTAGCATCAGCTTAATGTAGGGTATCCTACTGACCAAGTGAAAGTCTACCCTCTCTCATTAAAATTATCTCTGATCAATACAAAGACATTAGTGACTGTGCAGTCCCACAAGCTTGGTGATATATCCCTACTTAAGAGCCTAGAGAGAAAGCCTCTAAATCATTTTCTCTTTACACCTTTTGAAGAAGCCAGACAAGAGATGAGTATCACTGATGTTCATCTTATCCAGATCTGACCTCTTATCTACTTGCTGGAGAGCTAAGTGCATTGCCTTCCAAAAAGTACTTTGATGTGATTAACATTTTTCTTTATGTACATTTTATAGTAGTGATATTACTGCCTACATATACACAATATGCACATATGTATACACAGACATGGACATATACATATATAAACACATATGCATGCATATACATACATATACATATGTACATATATATTTTTACTTAGTCAAACCTGAAAATAAAATGGATTACTTCTCCTTGAGGAACACTGAAATCTAAATCTTCCCTCTTTGACAGGAACAGATACCATTTTTTCTGCTAAAGATTTAATCAGAAGGCTGACGACCTTAAAATGTTATCTATGAATTATTAATAAAAGGGAATGATCTTCATCTGTTGGATCTGAAACTGAAAATGAGTCTCATTATTCTCAAATTAGAAGTAACAACAATTATGATGGTTCATAATTGGTGCTTTAATCTTACATTTTTATTGGACTTGACTTTTCACATGTTACTCCTTCCTCACAACAGACAAGATTATTGCCATCAGACAGAAGTGGATTCCTAGAAACAAAAGGTTACATGACTTAACCAGCTAGTAAAGGGCATGGTATTAAGCATGTTTTGGATATTGTGCTATCCTTTAATATGTCTGGAGGGCTAATGATGTTGCTGCCTGAGTTTTTAGCAAAAAGGAAAGAATGTTGGAGTGAGTGGTCTGTGTGAATGCTAAGGTATTACTTCAAAGAGCTTGGGCTAGCTCTTAACATGCTTAAATTAGTACCTCAAGAATACAGAGAAAATAAGAAATGAGAGAGGAAGGTCAGGGTGAAAGGATGCTTCAGGACAACATCTTAGAACACCGACACCCTGAACAAGAAGTAGTTCAATTCGCAATTCAATTCGCAAGAATCATTTTCAGGGAGAGAAGCCAGGGGGAGCCAGAATGAAAGCATTATATTTCAACTTAAGAACCAACGGCTACAAACACCAGGGGACCTGCTGCAGTCACAAGTAGGTGATGGGTTTGTCTTCCTGCCTAAGGTATTTAACAATTATATTTGTTATAACAGATGAAAATGGACTTGAGCAATTCTTTGATATATTGTCTTATTAAAGAAAATGCAGTATCCTAGACAGAATGGGACACACAATCCAAGAAGAAAACCAGAAAAAAAATTCTTCTGATGGACAGTGGTATTAAAACCAACATCAAGAGGTTGAAGATTAGATGAGAAAAATAGAAAAGAAAGTCAACAAAGAGAAACATACTTGTAGTGTCAAAGAATAGGTATAAGGTATATATCTATGAAAGATAAATCTAGATTAAAAAAATTTCCTCCCCTGTTTAGATTTTTTTGTAGAAAAAGCAGCATTATTTGTTCCACTGAAAAATAAGAGTGATCCTTGAGCAAGTTCTTGAGTTTTATGAATGACATAAGAACAAATGGATATATAGTGGTAGTTACAGTTTTCTGCTAAGGTATATAGAGCTGCATTGTTTTTGAGAACTGAAAGGACTAGCTAGAAGGCATGCTCCCATCCAGAAAAACAAGAATCTATGACTTTTTGCACATACCAGTCACTACTTGAATGTTCTTATTGATGGGAAAACAAATAGACCCAGAAGAAACCCATAATGCAATTCTAGTAACGTTGGGTGGATAAATAATGAATTTGAAGACAGTAAAAGAACATAAAGCTCTAATGCTTTTTGGACACAACTAAACTGTTATTGTCATTAATCTCCTTCCAACTGAAGCTCATAATCTTAGAAAAGAAGGTGAAAATTGGAAATGAAAATATAGCTATGCAAATAGTGTTGAAGAACAGAACTTAATGTTTTTAGTCTAAGGGTCACGTTAGCCAAATGATGACTTCCATCCCTTGCCAAGAGTGGGCACCTGAAAAAAAACAATACCAACCTCTTGTTTTGTGGGAGTTCTTTGAGCTTCTTTGAGCTCCATAAAAGTGCGTATGACAAGTTGTATCTGCCTATTACCCTCTCCCAATAATTAACAGATTTCTGAGGTCTCGTCTGTCGTTAAATATTATAATCCTCCATTATTGTTCTTATTAGTATCATTCCTTTTAATATTATGCTTCCCAGATTTATCTAGGCATTTCTTTCCTCATCAAAATTTAGTTGATCAGGTGGTGAGTTTCCTGCCAAACATTTTCTTCCCACTCTTTGGAAAATGTTGTCTTAGTCCATACCAGCCATTTAAGGGACTAACGGTTTTTCACAGAAGAAAGCAGACCTTTCAGCAATTGATCTTTATTATAACCACATTTTTAATACACATAAATGAATAAAGGACTAACTAGACACACAGGAAGCATAAGGAGGGGATCAAAGGGAGAGGATTTCACTTTCAAGGATAAGTCTGATTCACAATGACCACAAAGAAAAGCATACAAATAGATCACAGTCATGGGAGGGGAAGTATTTGTCTTTCAGCTAGCAGAGGGAAGTGATCATTTCTCTAGTGAGAGGGTCTTCAGGTTATTGCCAGATGTGCCAGCTCAATGACCTTGTGAAAACACTCTCTGACCCACCACCCAGGTTATGCTACGAGGATCTCTTCACTTTTCCTAGTTTGTTCTAGGAATGCTTATGGGACTCTGTTGCACATAACAGGGCTGCTTCACTATTTGGATAAGAATAAGGGATTTTTTTTTTTATGGAGAGATTAGTCTTATTTGGGTCTGTCTGATTTCCTGCCTCTGCTGATAATCAGAGGGAATGCCAGAGATTACTTCAGAAGCTGGACAATTCCACTATGAAAGATTCCAGAAAGCAGAGTGGGTTCCAGACAGGAAGAGAAATGCCTTGAGCAGAGACAGTTCGTTACACATATAGTATATAATAAATATTGTAGACAAGAAATTGGGTGGTGGAGTGGATAGGACACTAGACCTGGGGTGGGGAAGACCTGAATTCAATTCCTGCCCTAGACACTTACTAGCTCCATGACATGGCAAGTCACTTAATTTAAAAGTTTATCCAAGTTTCCTCATCTGTAAACTGGGAATTATAATATCCCATACTTCCAAAGATTGATGTGAGAATCAAACGAGACAATGTTTATAAAGTGTTCTACAAACCTTAGAGCACTATAAAAATGTCACCTGTTGTCATTACATCCTTATGGAAAGGAATCGAAAATAGAGACTGCCAAAGGAAGCTGTGGCTTCTCTATCATTAGACTTAAGGAAAAGAAACAAACCTTTTCCATGTATTAATTTTTAGAATTCTTTAAGCAGAAACTGGATGCCTAGATGAGCACTTGTGGATATTAGAGAGGGGTTTCCTAAATTTCAAAAAAGTCCAGAGAAAAGGCAGGAATGAAACAGAATTGCTGGCTTTAGGAGGTAGTACATATCCCTCATTTCTTTAATACACTTGCTTCTTAATGTCTCCTTCTTAAAATCTTTGCTTTCTTTCAAAGCTTCAAAGAAACTTTCAAAGTTCTAAATTTTGCATGAAGCTTTTCCTTAAAATCTCATAGACTAGGACTTTTTTCTATGTATGTAGATATTCATATCTACATACAAATAGGTATACATGCTGTGTCACCCTCCTGAAAGTAAGCTTCTTAAGGCAGTTTTCATTTTGGTCCTTATATCCTAGGACCTAGCACAGTTCTAGAATATTGTTAATAGAAGGTTCCTTGGAATTGCTTCAGGAGAGGCTAAATGATCATCTCTCCAGAGGCTGGAGAAGGAATTAGTACATTCTAATAGAAAACTGGATTAAGCTTAAAGAAAGATCTTTCCAGCTCTAAGATTCTCTCACGCTTTGATTTCTTCTTGTCTTTGTAAACTCTGATGCTGCAGGAACCTGAAGGAAGCCTAGCATAGAAATAGCTTGAATCTGTCTATTCTAAAAGCTTGTTGAGTAATATGGGGGGGGTTGGGGGGGAGAAACACTTCCTGATAAAAAAGATACTCCATAAAATGGAAACCTCAAAGAATGTAATACTCCAGAACATAACTGGGATATAGTTTCTGAGGTCTGATTTTCAGTCTTGAGAGAACAGAAATATGAAACAGCCAGCTTTAGTGCTTTCTTTTTCTTTTGGCATAAGCTGAAAATGATTAGAGTGATTTTTTTTAATAGTACAAGCATTGATGTAATAGAACTTGTACAGTACATGAGAGAAGTTCTTTCAGAAGCATGTTATTTTTTTTAAAAACCCACAGATGTTAGCTGTTTTCACATCAAAATAATGATGTTAGTCATGAGTTTCCTGGAAAAGCATTTTTAAAAGCTTTTGAGCAGATGAGATGGGAGATGTGTTCTTTAGAGCCAAATGAAAAGAGGCAGGTTTTCAGTAGAATATCATAAGAAGTAATTCTTTGGCAGTAGCCCTTGAACAGAAATTGTAAGTGGCAGCTGAAGATTTGGTTTTTTAAGAAACTGGCAGAGTTACATCTTAACTTATAAGCAGAGAAAAGCAGCAAAGGACTAAAAAGATCACTTAAGAGGTGAAAACCTCCATCCTCTGCTATCTCATCTTTCTTCCCTTGACTCTACCCAGCTCAACACTACCCCTTTCCCTTGCCTTCTTCTTTTGCTCTTCATAGAACTCGTGGTACTCTTGCTCAGATGCTATATGTGCCCATTCTCTGGGGTGGTGCTTGCTCCTTCTCCAGTCTCCCCTCTCTCCACCCCACCATCACTAACACACATACATACTAGGTCAGGAGGAGGAATTAATACACTTTTCCCATAGGCACAGTTTCTGTTCTACCACCTATAAATATTCCATTTCTGAAGACATCTTCTGGTCACAGCCTGAGTTTCCATTTCTCCTTATCTCTCTCTCTCTCTCTCTCTCTCTCTCTCTCTCTCTCTCTCTCTCTCTCTCTCTCTCTCTCTATATATATATATATATATATATACCTATTCTTCCAAATTCACTGTAGCTCTGATCCTTCCTTGATGCCTTAGTCTATAACTCCTGCTCTGCTTCCCCCTTTACCACTTGACAGTCTTGACCCTCAGTTATTCAATTCAGCAATACATTTTAGTAGAAGTAATAACAACAGCTGTAGTTGTCAACATTTACATAACATTTTAATTTTTTCAAATGCTTTAACTATATATAACAGATATAATTATATATATAATCTACATTTATGTGTGTACATGTATGTGTATAAATACATATATGTATACATGTGTGTATATGTATGTATATATGTGTGTGTATGTATGTGTATGTGTATATATACATATATATGTATATATATATACATACATATACATACACACACATATGGAAAGAGAGAGAGGGAGAGAGAGAGAATGGATACAAAAATAGATAGCCAGGAAAAAAGACCCAGAGTAACAGAGACAGATAAGAGACAGACAGTGAGAAGGAGAGAGAGAGAATTCTATCTCCAAAAGAAACTGTGATGCAATGGCATCTTCTTTAAATTTCAAGCAGTATAACTTGGATCCTTAAAATACACAGGAGATTATACATACACACCTGTATAAATACATGTGTGTACACACATATATACACACATGCTTGTATATACACACATGCATATACATACACACATGCATGCATACACACATGCATACATATATGCACATACATATATACACACATATGTGTATATGTATGTATGTATGTATATAACCTTGGTACAGCTAGTTCAAATTGGACCACAGCTTTCTGATCTGTAAAATGAAAGCGTTGGACTAAATGATCCGTAATTTAAGATGCCAACCAGGTTCAATATTCCATTATCCAGGTGGTGGTCTGAAATAGCGCCAAGACAAATGAGCAGGAAAGTAGAGAAGTGTAGATAGAAAAGAGAAGTATATAAAAATGTTGGAACAAAAATCTCTTCTCAAATTGGCATCCTTTGGTCATATTAAAAATGATAAGCAAAGCTAAGGAATTTGATTCTATTTTCATTTCCTCTCTGAACTCTTTTATGACACCGAAATAATTCTCTAATCTCTTTCTCTCTGTTTTAATTTCTTTATCTATGGAATGGAAACCATGTAGCGCATCATTGATATGTTTTTGCCATTCTAAGTAACTGAATGTTATTGTTGTACATATTTCATTTTTATGGAGTTCTCTGGGGCACTAAGAAGTTAAATGACTTCCACAAGGTGACACAGTCAGTATACAACAGGCAGGCATTGCACCATACCTTCTTGAGTTGAAGACCAGCTCTTTATGTACTATGTTAACAGTTCTCAAAGTGTTCTATGGTCAACCCATGGAGTTCTCAAGACGCTTTTAGGGATTTCATAAGGTCAAAACTAATCTCAGAATAATACTAAAATATTTCAATTTCTAATATTTTGGTAAATAGTAATAGATAAGACCCACATGAAGAAAATCTCTTTGGAAAGTTCTCCATAATTTTTCAGAATGTAAAGGGATCCTGGCCAAAAAGTCTCAGAACTACAGCATTATGTCATACTGCCACTCATAGCAGAGTATGAGTTTATTACTGTGTGTGTGTGTGTGTGTGTGTGTGTGTGTGTGTGTGTTCTTTCTATCCCACCCTTATAATTTCCACCTCCCTCCCCCCCCAAAAAATTACTTTCACTATTGTGGCAACCAGTTGCTAATACATACCTTCAGCTAGCTAACAGCTGATGCACATTTTTCTACCTTTTGTTTACTTCAGAACAGTCGACTTTCCCTTGATTCCAATCTGGCTTACCTTACTGTCTGAACTTAAGGACAAGGCAGGACGGAAAAGAAAGAGAACAAAAGAAGAAAGAATGAATGAAATAAAGAGAAGAAAAAGGCAGAAAGAACCTGAGCTACTTTTAAAAAAGCAACCAAAAAAGACATTCGAATGAAATACAAATTCTTGGTTGTTCCATAGTCACTGAAATACTTCATAAGTAAAATGATCAATTTTTCTATGTATTTTGACCTGGTTTTTGTTTTCCTGTGTGTGTGTATGTGGAAAGCTTCAATAATTAATATTTTAAATACCTCTAAATAAATAATTTTGCCTAGCTTAGCTAATTACTAGATTATTAAATACTTTTTTTCAATAAACTAAGATATTGTTAGTAAAAACAGTAACAACAAAAAACACAAGATAAGATGTCCATTCACTTAAAGGTGGTTCAGAATCATCTGTTTACTTTTAGGAAGGATTGTCAGTAAATCATTGTTTTAATAGATGCTTATTTTGGTGTTGAATCTCTTCCAATTTCTTAGTTCAGAGAGGACACATCACTTATTTTAGTTCTCCTTTCCACAAAACGAACATTTACTGATAAGTGGAGTAATATTTACTGTTTCATTTTGAACGTGTTTTGAGTAACACAATTCAGGATGGTTTAATTTTCATTAAACTGACATTTATTTCCCCCTTGAAAATCATTGGTTAGTCCCCTTTTCAAATAAAGGAGCACATAATAAAATATTCATAAAATCACTTTTTTTCTAAATCCAGATGCATACATATAGCTCTCTGAAAACAAAGGGGATGCCTGTTTTCCAACATAATTTTGAAGTTTCTCCCCTGGACCCACTTTCCCCTTATAAGTGCAAAGATATAAATATTGGTGTGTTTGAAAAGTATATAATTACTTTACGTCTTTATCCTCAGAGAAGCATAATGGTATAGTAGGTAAAGCTGGTCTAAAAACTATCACCAACTGTACTCAAGTCTCACCTCTGACCCAGTCTGGCTGTAAGGTAGACCCTGAACAAATGAGTTAATCTTGCAGTATTCTGGGCAAATTTCTAAAGGCTTCAAGTGGCAGAGAAGATGCTGACAACATTGGTAAAAGCAATTTCTTGGACTGGGAGTTCCCTAAAACAATGAGATCACAGGTTTAGTCTCAATTTCTGTATTCTCAACTATGGCTATTGAAGTTATAATTGCAGTGATTTTCATAGTTGACTTTTTGCCTATATTCATTGAAGGTACTGCTAAATGTGATAATCAAATTTTCCACAAAATGATGATGTTTGGGGGCACATGGTAAAATCAACTCTACCAATTTTTATTTGTCTCTCCAAAGCAATCCTTTCATCCATCTTTCTTTTGTCTTGCTTTTTTCTCCTAGAGTAATTTATCATCAGAATGTTCTATCGATGGATTTCAGTATTGTTTATTTTTTTCCAGTGGCATTGAATATCTAGTTGTTGGTCACTGTATAAAAATTTTATATTCAGAATACTTATGGTAGAGTACACAGACTATTAACATCCTTTGTTCCCATTTCTGCCACTCTTCCATTCTCATTTTAAGAACAGGTCAGGAAGGAACATGGCAGTCTGAGATCCAATTTTTATTTTCTTTCTTTAATGAGGGGCAATGGCCAAAGAATTTATACTTGTGATCCAACTAGTGATTAATGTCTGTACCTATGATATCTTCTACCAGTATAATTGTCATGGACTCTGACCCTGGGTGGTGGACCCATGATCAGAGCTCCTATAAAATGATACATATGTCCTGTTTATTTGTTGAAGGGCATGTACAAGCACAAGTCTGTGGTTGGTCCCTTGGTTTCTAGGACAGCATGGAACTCAGGGTAGAGTGAAGGAGAGGGAACATATGTCATAAGATTAAGTCTTGTATTTGAATGTCAGATTTTATATTTAGTTCTGCTTCTTTCATCAGGAATCCTTGAAAGTCCTCTATTTCATTAAATATCCATTTTTCCCCTAAATGGATTATACTCAGTTTTCCTAAATAACTTGTTCTTTGTTATCATCCCAGATCAGCTCTTTGCTTCTTCAATATGGTAGCTATTGAATATTGTGTGATCTGACCATGGCTGAAGGTACGTTTATCCTTAAAAGCTGTCCTCTAACACTTTTGTTAAAATTACACACACAAAATACAATGGCAGAGAACCCTGATTAAAAACACTGGTTATTAAGGTCAAGTAAAGCATAATACAAGAAGATAGATACTTGCCAAAGTTGTTTGCCATTTTCTTGGGAAATTTCTTGCACATAGTTCAAATGCAATAGTTTTGCTATAATACTGAAGTTCTTCACTTGCTACATATCAAAGAAGATAATATTTTTAAAGGTTCCTGTCATAGTGCTTAGCACATAGTAGGCATGTATAAATGATTTTTCCCAATCTCATTCCTTTGCTCCTTTGTGAGGTTGATATTGTACTGATCACATCAGGTTTCTGAGTATTGTAGGGCCTTCTCAATTTGATCACTATTTAAAAAATGATCATCCTAGTCATCCATATGGATAGGACATATTTCCCCTCCCCACCAGACAATGGTAAGCATTTGGATGACCAGTCCTTCAAATTAGTATATCATTGTATATTTATATTTATATAACAGAGCTTTGGCTTTGTCTCTTTCTTGGCACACGCACACACACACACACACACACTCATATGTATGTGTATATTTATGTCTGGGACAGACAGTGTAGAATGACAATGACTTATGACCAAGATTTAATATCAGGAAAAGACCAGACCAGATTACATGTATGAAACTGCAAAGTCCTTTCAATGCTATTAATATTTTCTCAGTAGACACAAAAAACCCTTTGAATTATAAATGTTCTCTCATGATGCTGTTTGTTTGCTAATAATGGATGAACAAAGCTGCAAGGACTCAAATTTCATGGGACTCAAAAGGGCAAATGAGATGTGGTCATATATGGATTGATAAATCATGGTTTGTGGGGAAAGTGCTGGACTTGGAGTCGGGAGAAATCAAGTTCGCAACCTTCTTACATTTCCTAATGTGTGACCAAGGAAACAATATCATCTCCAAAATGGAATACCCGTAAAGACCTCATCCTCTTCTTTTTGGACCATATGTAACCTATTCTCCTTGAAAGTGATGAATACTTTTGGCTAGTATTTGTCTCCTTGTGTTATGACAATAATCACTAGAGATTTATTGAATAATGTTATCTCTATGACTGCACTTACCAAGGAAACATATGCATTGAGGATTTCATGTTGGAGGAGAACCTCTTTGTCCTCCACACCTTTGAGTCAATGATAGCTTTCCAAGATATTTCCTCTTTCCTCACATTTTTCATAGGAGATCTCTTTAGAAATATAGAAATAATTTTCATACAGATTTTTAGAAAGATTAGGAAATAGGCTTGTGGGTCATTATAGGTGGTACAATGACGAGAGGGTTGGACTTTGAGTCAGGAAAAGAAAGTTAAAAATCCTATATATACTAGCAGAGTAAGCTTGTGTAAATCATTTAACATCATCAAGACTCAGTATCTTCACTAGTAAAATGGGGATAATATTGCCCAGATCACAGGGTTATTATGAGGATTAAGTGAGTCAACTTACATAAAGTGCTTTGCAAAGTCTCAAGGTATTATATAAATGTTAACTATTGTTCTTAATAATAATGATAATAATATTCTTTTAGTAGCGCTTATGTGTATATATACATATATGTATAAATGTATATGTATATATACATATATGTATTATACATATATGTATATATACATACAATGTGGCATTTAAAATATTTGAGAAACATAATTTAGTGGTAATTTAATAATTTTATAAATAATGCCAGCATTTTAGTAAAAGGATGGTCATTTGTCTGTCTTTTAGAATAAAGACAATCATTGCTATGGGCTCATGGTTTTTATGCCCTTACCCTTCAAAGAGTAGATGTTCCCCCAGGGTGGCAATCAACCCCGATTGCTTAACAATTAGATAATTCTCATTAGAGAATGAATATCACAGTGAGGGGCTGGACCTGAATTTTGATCATGTCATCCACTTCTAAGCTTCCCCCAGTCTTGAGCAATCTATTCAAAGAATTTATAACCCACCCACACTTGAGCAGAACACAATGGCTGCCCCCTCTGGGTGGGGTCTAGACAGAGGAGAATGTTCAAATGTAAAAGGAATGC
This sequence comes from Notamacropus eugenii, assembly GCF_028372415.1. Lineage (NCBI taxonomy): Eukaryota > Metazoa > Chordata > Mammalia > Diprotodontia > Macropodidae > Notamacropus > Notamacropus eugenii. The sequence continues at coordinate 83,866,708 of NC_092877.1, read as the reverse complement.
TTGGTAAAAGGACTATTTTATGAAGAACTCACACAGGGGAGCACTCACATGGTGGTCACAAGAGGTGATACAAGGACACTCTCAAGGTCTCTCTTAAGAACTTTGCAACTGACTGTTTAACATGGGGGACAGTGACCACGGGACCTCTCAATATGGTATGCCTGCATTAGAGAAAGTGCTGTGATTTATGAGAAAGGGTCATTGAAATAGCCCAAAAGAAAGATAAGATGCACGAATTTAGAGAATCAATCCCAAGTGTTCAATGTACTGTTTCTGCCCAACCTGTGGTAGAACATTCTGAACTGATGTTGGTCTGATCAGCCACAGTCAGAGGCACTGTAAGTTTACTCTAGTATGGTGATGTCATTTTGGTCCCCTTTGGGAATGAAGACAACAACCAGATAGAGGAGAAAATTAGCTCAACCTTCAGAGACTGAGCTTTTAAAATCAGGACTTTGGAAAAAAAATGGGGAACTCTGAATTTCCCCAAATCATTGGTTATTAATAATATTTTCAACACAAGCACACAAATTAAAAAATGTGAGTACTAGCATCAACCTCCCAGATCACGGCACAACCTATACCTATCACTCTGTGCAATGAATGTTCATGTATTCCTGGAAACTTTCTATAGAGGGGTTGTGAAATTTCTTTCTATGGGGCTTAATCATGTCTGCACAGAGAATTACACATCAGACTTCTGTATCTAAAGAAATGAGTAATACAGATTTTTTTTTCAGAGATTGACAAGAGTTCATGTATGTGTTGCCACTTAAATCTTGTTGCTCTCCTACTAGAGTTAGAACACATACTGAATCCAAGCTTTAGGAACCAGATTTCTTTTCCCTACATCAGAGTCTAGGTTCCTGATATCACTGAGCTAAGTTACTCAAACTGTGAATTACAAGAAATTTACATGCCTCTAAATTTAATTTACTTATTTGAAAATTCATGTATTTTTATGTTCATGTTAAGTTCTAGAAAGTTTTTGCATCATCTAACAATAGAAAAACAAAGTGTGCAAATAATCCTGTGCTGAGAATTATAATAACCAGCACGTCTTTAAATTAAAATAAATAAATAAAATAAAATAAAATAAATAAAAGCATTGCAAATAAACTGGTGTAAAAAAAAGAGAAAGGAATCCTTTTCAGGGAGTCTATCCAATATTCTGCTGACCTGGCTACAAATTTCTTGATATTAAATTGATAGCAAATAAGGTAATCAGATACCAGTCAATTGCATTTCATGAACTGACCACATTTATTTTTTCCCATGACATATCTCTCTGATGCCACCCATTTTCTACTTGGCTTGAATAAGTCTTTTTGGGGACAACCAAACACTTGTTTCTCTGTTTTCCAAATAATAGACAGCACCTAAATTCCTGATTCATTTCTATGACAAAAGAGCTGAGATAAATATTGTTGTACATGTGGAATTACTAGGTCAAAAGTGTTCAAAGTTTAATAAGTTGAGAAGCAAATTTTCAATTGCTTTCTAGAACATGTGGACCAATTCACAGCCCCATAAATAATGAATTGGCATGCAGATGTTCCTACAGGCCTTATAACATTTATCATTTTCCTTTTTTGTCAATTTTGCCAACTCCAATGGTGTGAGGTAGATCATTAGTGTTACTTTAATTTTCATTTCTCTAATTATTAGTGATTTAGAGCATTTTTTTAAAAATGGTAATTGATAACTTGGATTTTTTTCTTTGAAAATAGCCATTTCATATAGATCATTTAACCATTGGGAAATGACTCTATTTTCCATGATTTTGAACCACTTCCTCATATATGCTGAAAACAATGCCCTTATCATATGAGCTTGCTGCAAAGATTATTTACATTCAGAATTACTGGAAGAATATTGATGTTAAAAAGACAGGCTTTTGTTCCCAAAAGGCAATCTAGTATATTCTCTTCCTTCTGGTTTAATTCTGGGCCAAGTTCATTTTCTAAAAGTGGTTAGTCCCTATCCAAGCTAAATGTACTCATACACCAGTTTTATGGATTGTCCAAAAAGAGCATACCACTCTCTGATTTTTTCCTTTTAATATCTTCCCCTCCCTGAGCTATCCTATAAAGTGATACTTCAATGTTTTAAAGACTATGTCACATGCTGCACAGATTTTCTCAGGATCTACTTGGCCAATTTGAGTTCAAATATCATTTTCTTAAGGGCCATTTAAAAAAAAAAAATCTTTGCATGTCATGGCCAGGGGAGGAGGAGAAGTAGATTTCTTTTGGAGGATTGTATAGTGCTTTTAAGGATCCAAAGTTACTCCCCACATGAATATCCATATTCAACATTGAATTTTCTTCTGGGGAATGCTGTATGGCTGTGAAACTTGGAACGCTACAATCTCTGAGGAATTAAAGTTATGGGTAACACAAAAGACAATGAAAAAATCTACAGTAGGAGTGAGCACGCAGCAGCATATTTCTAATGATGACCTATGTTTATGAAATAATTCCAAGGATACATATTATTGGGTAAAGATGTGGTATGAGTGAGAGGTAACAGCTGGACAGCCTAAGTTACACACTGATGCTCATAAAAAGCAAAAATATGAAAAAAGAGGTCTCCAATATGTGTAGTGGGGATTCTATGGGAAGAGCATGTATAAGAATGACAAAATAAGAATGGACACATGGGGCAAAATCTGCGCTGAAGGAAGCAGTATTCACATCAATTAAGCTCAAGTTCTATTTAATGAAAAACAGAAAATTTTTTTCTTTTATGCTATTTCAATTGTTGACTTGCTTTTTAAATGACAATTTTGTGGGCACCAAAGCCTCAGTCACAAGCTCTACAGTCTGCTTTAAATGTACAAGACACCTTTAGCTCTTTATCTCTTGGATATTTGGAAGTGGCAGGACTTACTTAGCTCAAGGAGAAGTATTTTGTCTGTAACATCTTCCTATCATCTCTATCATTTAACCTTTTCTTCTCCTAGGTTAATACAAAAAAAGGTGGAGCAAAACAGTATATATGATTGACTAGATGATCATATTAATAGTAAATAACTAGATTTTTTTTTTTTACTAAAGCTATCTTCTCAGTAGATTAAAAAAAAGTAGCTTTAGGTTTTTTTTAAAGCACTCAAATATTTTTGTACTTATAGAATCTTCCCAAACAGAGTAACCAATTACTCATTCATTTCATAGCAATGCAATTAGCTTCAGAAATGATCAAAGTGGGGGTAAAAGCTAGTCCTACATTAGATGACCCTGAAATCAGATTTGTGATCGCATGAATCATAGTGACTTTTCTTTGGTACTCCAGACTTGACTCTACGTTTACCTAAAGTATACCTCCATTTGAATGTCTCAACCGTGTCTGCAATCCAATGTACTCCAATATGCCCTTTCTATTTCCCTCTTTATCCTTTTGATTTCACAATTTCTTTTCAGTAGCGCCATGATATAGCTACTCTCCCATATTCAAGCGCCCTCCTTTTTTTTTTCTTTAACTCCTCCCTTTCCTTCATATCAAGACCTGTGGAATCTAGTCCTAGGACACTCATCACATCTATCCTTTCTATTTTTTCTATTACTCTCCTAGTTCATCTGCATTCATTGTTGTTATACTTTCCTATTAGATACTTTTTCTGTGTTCTTTCTAATTTCTCTTTAAGGGACGCCTTCCTAATAGATTATATTGCTTCACACCTTTGCTTGAATTTGACATCCTATTGCCTACAGAAAAAAAACAAAACAAAACAAAACATTTTGCCTGACATTCAATTTCCTACATAATCTTGACTACTCTCCCAGATTTATCTCACGTTACAGTTTGCCACAAACTCCAACCACTAAACAAACTAGTCTAATATCTGCTCCCAATATACCCTAAATTTCCCCACTTTGTTGATTTTGCTTACAAGGTTTCCTTTGCCTGAAAAATCTCCCTTTCTTTTCTTTGCATTATGGCTTAACTCAAATACCAACTCTTCCAGAGATTCCTTCCTGAGTTCCTTCCAGTGCATGACATTTCTACTTCCACTTCCATGGAAATCAGACAGACCAGTTATTTGACATTATGAAGTTCTAAAAACAGTTGTTGTATTTAGAGGGCAGGAGAAAGAAAAACATGCCTATGATTTCAATTATATAGGGAATGCCTGTATGAGGATATTCCTGCTAATATGGGTTGGTACACTCTCTGCAAATTAGAGATTTTCCTTGAGCGCTGAGAGGTTAAGTGCTGAGAGTCACACAGTCAGTAAGTATCTGAGGCAAGATTTCTTCTTTCTTCCTTTTTCTAACAGCTTTGTTAATAATGCAATTTTACTCCTTAGCCTATTTTGGAATGAAAAATCAATTTCTGTTCTTCTGATGATTAACTTCAATTTTGGTCTGAACTCCATTAGTGTGCCTCACTCACTGGGAGGTTCCTTTATGGAGGATGAGAAAGCAGGGAAGGGTTGCAATTTGCTCTGCTGGAGGTAGAGTACGTGCAACAAGAAGATTACAATATAAGACAAATGCTGAAGATTTTCATTCACGTGCTTTTAATTGTTTTGCCTTATGACACAATTAATAATATTAACTTGCCTTGCTTAACCGTAGATAAGAGATTCAAGAAACACGGATTGAGCACTTGCTATATGCTAAGCTCTACGCTTTATGATGGGGATATAAAGACAAAAGTTGGAGAGTTCCAGTGTCTTAAAATTCTGCTTAGTGGGAACAGTATGTAGACAGATAATTATAGACAAGAAATGTGAAGTAGCAGAAATTCTTTAATACTGGGCATGGGCAGGGGGGACAGAAGGGGCATAAGAAAAGGCTTCATGGAGGAATGGGCACTTGAGCTAACCAATGAGAAGAACTAGGGATTCTTGGAAGAAATATTGTGAGGCTAGGTGCTGAGGACAGCATAGAAAGTATAGTTGCATTTAAACATAAAGTTTTTTTATTACATATTTCTCTTTCCAGAGCCAACTCTGAAATACTTTCCTCTGTGTTGATAGTGGTTAACTTGGGATCTCTGAATTCTGAAAAGTTCTGTGAACAGACTTCAGAGGATCTGTGAACTTGAATGAGACAAATACATCTTTATTTTAATATAACTGATGTCTCTTGTAATCCTATGCATTTTACTTTATGCATTTAAAAACAAGATTCTGAAAAGGACTCCCCTGATTTCACCAGACTGGCAAGGGGTCCATGGTACATATACATAAGGGTAGTGACCCTTACTCCATATGTTCTTTTGATTATAGAGCCATGGCTACTATTGTCCACCTCTAACCTTCTCCCATTCCCTTAGTATTTTTTTTTTAATTATCAGTTTGTAAAGGACATAAGTTTAAAAAAAAAAAGATCTTTACTTATGCTAAGTTCCATCCTGAACTAAGAAATCCTGGAAGATATGCAAATAATATTTTCTTTTCTTTGCTGAGACTACATTTTTTTTTCTTTTTCAACTGATTCCAGTCTCTTAAGTGATAGTTTTCACAACAAATGTTACAAAGAGAAAACCACACCCTGCACTAGGAATCTGGAGAGCTGTTTTCTATTCCAAGTCAACTTCCTGTGTATATGAGCTTGGGAAAAATCACTTATCTTCTTTGTCCCTTTCCTCCTCTGTAAAGTGAGGGAGTGGATCAGATGATCTGCATAATTCCTTCCAGATAGAAACTTCTATGAAAACGATCTTGTTTGAATTACAACTTAGTGACTTTTCTGGGAAGGTGTTGGGGGGGGGTGGGGGTGGTACTTAATCTCTAAATAAATTCATGTGTCAAGATACAACCCTGGACTCTAGGGGCACTTTTATTTATTTATTTATTTTTTTGCAAATCTACTGCTGGACAAAGAGAATTGGCCTGAACATCTCTCCTTAAAAATAGCTTCTTTGAAACCTAGATCATTATTTTTGCTCTTTGAATCTCTCCTTTCTTTCTATATTTTCTTAGAAATGAGGTACTCAAAATTGAATGCAGTTTTCTAGGTGCAATACAATAAAATTGGATAGTGAGAAACTATTACCTTCCAGCTTCAAGACTTGATGTCTCTGGATGTGTAATCCAAACTCATAGAAGCTTTTTATATTGCTACATCACCTGGTAAAATATGTATATTATTCCAGGCACTATTATATCTTAGGTTTTTCACAGCATTTCTCTTCATACCAAAATATTTAATTTTTCTGATCATTTTCTTCTCAATAAATTAATTTACAGTGCTTGAGATGAATCTCATTTTGTGCATCCTGCCTTGCCAGTTTTTTCATGCTGACTCTTCCCTTGGCTATTTCCATGGTTCCAGCTTGCAATAATTATTAAAATTGTACTGGTGGGGCTCTCCATGATTTTACCCTCTCCCAAAACAACAACAGTGACAACAACAACTAAATCCAGAATTTTGCTATTTTATTTTTGGAGCTTGTCCTGTTTCAGTTAAAGTTTACTTTGAAGGGAGAAATATGACATTGTTGTTTATATTTCAAAGTGCAACGGTGGTAAAAATCAACTGAGCAGAGCAGTGTTCTTAGAGCAAATGGCTGGTTGTGCTGACATGCTTCCATGAGCTCAGCAACTCTCTTTAATTTTCTTGTGCAAACTGCTAAATAAATACAAGAAACAGCTTGAAATTATCTATGCATGATTGTCAAGTGAAGAGCCAAATAATTCATCTTTGCTTAGAAGAAATGCAAAAAAAAAGTACATTTTGCTCTGATCCTGTAGGTGGTGAACTCAAAGAGTTTAAAAACGTTAAATGAAATACGTTGTGATCACTTTCCAACTTTCTTGACCAAATCTTACTTGTTTTCTGGAGGGGTAATGAAAAACAAAGCAATAACCTTCATGTGAAAACGTAGACCATAACTTATTATGTCATTATAATCTCTGAATGTTCTAGCTTCTCTAATAAGCAATACGTAAATACGCTGTAATAACTCCTCAGAGAAAAAAATTCATAGAGCCCAAAGGGACCTTAAAGACTATCTCCCAGGTAACTTTCATCTACAAATGAAGCAACTTGACTCAGACCTTGAAGTGATTTACCCAGAGTGGGTCAGTAGGTAATAAGTACCAGAACTGGAATTTGAACGCAGATTTTCTGACTCCAAATTCATTCTATGAATCTTACCTTACTCTTCCTTCTCAAAATGGAAAATAAATGACTTTCACTATTAAAGTAAAAAACAAAATAGCAAATGAATAACTGACTACCCATTCCCTTATCCTATGTAATTCTATGGCTGATAGTATGGAAAGGAGGGGATCAAGGAAGTTTCTTAATTTAAATACATAATCAACATTTCCCTAGAATGATGTGATTTGTCAATAACAAAGCATGTCCCTTGTTTTATGAGTTAGTGAATAAGTTTCCAAGTGGATATAACTATTTAGAAAGAAAGATTATTGTAGGAGAAAATGAAGCATCTATCTTATTATCCCTATTATTTTCCAAATGATACCTACTATCTAGAGCCCTATTCATCCTTAAAGCACAGGTACTACATGTTTCCAAGACTATTTGCATAACCATAACGCACAGTGAACATGACCATTCAAATTAGAAACCAAAGATAGGAGAATAAATGGTTGGAGCAGCAGCTGGTCACTTTTATTCACTTTAACTTATTTCCTAAATTAAGAAAAATGAGTGGAGGTATATTTTTGTTGCCATTGATATTACTGGTGTTAAATAACATGAATTTAAAGTAGATCTTAAAGTGATAGAGTGTGGGTCTCAGCCCTTCTCCCCACAGATATAGTGAGAATAGCTTTTTTAAAAATAGTTAAGAATTTTCAATAAGGTTTTTTTGCCATTAAAATTTGGCTCATAGAGAAATATTTTGGGGATAAAAAATATACTGCTTACTGCAACTGACCATGAACACATTGGGATAATGATAATATATGACTGGAACCATTTCCATGCCATCAAGTCTTATCTTAGTGTAGGCCTGTGATTCCATTGCTCCAGGCAGTACCTACCAGTTTGCTCTAGGACAGTAGAAAGGACAGGGGCTTGCTTTTGGACATATAGCTATTATGGAGCAGGGAAAAGACTTAAAGTCAGGTCTTCATCATTCCAAAACCTTTCCTCTATCCAATATGCATATCACCCCTCTTTTCCTTTCTTCTGGTTGAAAAATTTGATTTTGAATATTTGCCTTATAATACTTTAACCATAGTCATTATAATTGTGTGCTGATTCAGAAAACAGATGGACAACAGATAAACTATTCTAGAGGAAAGAGAAATTAGAGGAAGGAAAAGCAAAGAGTAGGGGAAATATGTTTTCTTCTATAAATTCTCCTTTCTTCTGCTTCCTTATATACCATCAGTTTAGGTGAATCTACTGGAAAATCGTGGTGGTTCTCTTAATAGCCAACAATACTTCCTTCTCAACTTACTCCTTGACTCTTAATTGTTGGTTAAATTTGGGATCTTGTGTGGGATTGTTTGGAACTCACCAACTATTGAAGACTAGAGAGAGGGTACCTATATATAAAAACAGCCTACAGAGTTCCAAGCAAGCCAACTGTCTAGTGGTTTCACTAACACCATCCCTGGATCATATAGAGGTGTTATTCTCTTTTTTATAGGCCTGTTTCCAGTTTGTATGCTTTTTGGATTTTTTTTCTTCTTCACATTTTAAGCTTTTTCCTGGACAGATCTACTTGGGATGACTCCAAGTAATGACTGGTCTCTGCTTCTGTAACAATGGTTGTTCCCATTTGAGCTATGTAATGGCCATGAACCTTAAGTGCTGATTACCCTCTGAATTCACAATAGTGATGATCCCTGCTCTAGTCATTATATGGTCAAATATCAAAGAGCTAGAATACAATTAACTGAAATATTCAAGTATTGAGATATTGGTTTTCTCCAGCTCTCCATAAGAAACAGGCAAATGAAAGGGACAGGAAAACAAGCCAATAGTTAGAATTTCCTTTATTAAAAAAAATCAAGCTTTGAGGGGTAGAGCTAAGATGGTGGCATAGAAGCAGGGACCTGCTATAGCTCTCCTTACAAACTCCTCAAAAAAACCTGTAAAAAATGACTCTAAACAAATTTTATAGCAGCAGAAGCCACAGAATGACAGACAAGCAAATTTTTAGCCCAAGACAACTGGAAGGTCGATGGGAAGGGTCTATTGAACCAGTCTAGCAGTGGAGCACAATGGGTCATGCTGGCGAGGACCAAGCAGAAGTAAGATTTAGGGGACTGAATTGCTGGCATCTGCTGTGAATTCCTGATATCTGAATCCACAAATGGTAAAGATAGCTTCAAAGCTCAATGGGAGGGGTCTCTCGAGGCTGAGAGAGCATCATAGTCTGGCCCCAGCCCAAGTCCCAGGGAGGCTGCAGCCATGGCTGAATTGGAGGCTGCTTCTGAAGCCCTCCATTTAACAAAGCTCAAAAGTAAAGTAATTGGCTGGAAAAATGAGCAAACAGGGGAAAAAGAAATAGACTGTAGATTCTTACTTTCTCAGTGAAGAGGTATTTTCTTATGCCACTGAATATATGGCCAGAAGAAGACAACAAAGCCAAAGCTCCTGCATTCAAAGCTCTAAGAAAAATACGAATTGGTCTCAGACCATGGAAGAGCTCAAAAAGGATTTAGAAAATCAAGTAAAAGAAACAGAGGAAAAATTGGGAAGAGAAATGAGAGTGATGCAAGAAAATCATGAAAAAAGACTCAGCTTGCTAAAAGAAACCCCCCAGAAATACTGAAGAAAATAACAGCTTTCAAATTAGAGTAACCCAAATGGCAAAAGATGTCCAAAAAGCCAATGAGGATTCCTTGAAAAGCAGAATGTGCCAAATGGATAAAGCGGTCCAAAAGCTCACTAAAGAAGATAAATCTTTAAAAATTAGAATGGAGCAAATGGAAGCTAATGACCTTATGAGAATTCAAGAAATTATAAAAAATACCCAAAAGAATGAAAAAATAGAGCATAATGTGAAATATCTCATTGGAAAAGCAATTGACCTGGAAAGTGGATATAGGACAGATAAACTAAAAATTATTGGACTACCTGAAAGCCATGAAACACAAAAAGAGCCTAGACGTCACCTTTCAAGAAATTATTAAGGAAAACTGCCCTGATATTCTAGAATCAGAGGGTAAAATAGAAATGGAAAGAATCAACTGATCATCTCCTGAAAAAGATCCCAAAACAGAAACTCCTCAAAATATTGTAGCCAAATTCCAGAGTTCGTAGGTCAAGGAGAAAATATTACAAACAGCCATAAAGAAACAATTCAAGTATTGTGGAAAAACAATCAGGATAATACAGGATTTAACAGCTTCTACACTAAGGGATCAGAGGGCTTGAAATAGGATATTCCAGAAGTCAAAGGAGATAAGATTAAAATGAAGAATCACTTACCCAACAAAACTGAGTATGATACTTCAGGGGAAAAATGAAGCTTCAATGAAATAGAGGACTTCCAAGCATTCTTGTTCAAAAGACCTGAGTTGAATAGAAAATTTGACTTTCAAATACAAGACTCAAGAGAAGCGTGAAAAGGTAAACAAGAAAGAGAAACAAAAAGGGACTTATTAAAATTGAACTGCTTATATTCATGGAGAGATGATATTTATAACTCATGAGACCTTTCTCAGTATTAGGATATTTGGAAGGAATATATATATATATATATATATATATGTTTGTGCATGTATATGTATGTTTGTGTATGTATGTGTATGTATAGGTATGTGTCTGTGTATACACACACACATACATAGAGGGAGAGACAGAGACAGAGACAGAGACAGAGAGACAGAGAATGAGGAGAGAGCATAGGGTGAGCTGAATATGACAGGATGATATCTAAAAAAGAAAATTAAGGGTTGAGAGGAATGTACCAGGAGAAAGAGAACGGGAGAGGTAGAATGTATTAAACTATCTCATATAAAAGGGGCAAGAAAAAGCTTTTACAGTGGAGGGGAAGAAGGAGAAGGTAAGAGGGAATAAGTGAACCTTCCTTTCATTATATTTGACTTCATGAGGGAATAACATGCACACTCAATTGGGTATGGAAGTTTATCTTACCCTACAGTAAAGTAGGAGGAAAGGGGATAAGAGAGAGAATGGATAATCAGAAGGAAACACTTTGGTAGAGGAACAGAATAAATGGAGGACAGGACAGGATAGAGGGAAATATAGTTAGTCTTTCACAACATCACTGTTAAAGAGGTGTTTTGCATGACTACATATGTATAACCTTTATAGAATTGCTTGCTTTCTCAATGAGGGTGGGTGGAGAGGGGCAAATGGAGAGAATGTGGAACTCAAGGCTTTAAAAAAATGAATTTTAGAGGTTGCTTTTACATGCAACTAAGAAATAGGATATACAGGAAATGGGGTATGGAAATCTATCATGCCCTACAGGAAAATAGAAGGGAAAGGGAATAGGGTGATAGAAGGGAGGGCAGATTGGAGGAATGGGCAATTAGAATATACTCTGTCCTGGCGTGGGGGTAAAGGGGAGAAGGGGAGAAAATGTGAAATTCAAAATTTTGTGGAAGTGAATGTTAAAAACTGAAAATAAATAAATTTATAGGGGAAAAAAAGAAAAACACATCAAGCTTCTGTGAACACATGATTTCACCATAGCTTTTACTTCTACATCTGTAGGTTGTTACCAATGAGAATTACTATTCATAATGATAATCTTGAGAACTTAAAAGATTTTGAATCCTAGGGGAAAATTTCAATTATTTTCCTTATACTCTATTAGAACAAGAAAGTGAACAATTGTGAATTATTGCAATATTTCACTTTATTTTCTTCAGCCAACAAAGATTCATTAGCAGCAGACTATGTCAGGTGCCTTCAAAGTGCTAGGGATACAAAGAAAAGTAAATTAGACCTTGGGATGAAAGAGCTCACATTCCAATAGGGGAGTGAATATGTAAATAACTAGGCACATATAAGAGATATGCAGAGTAATTTCAGGGAGCAAGGCATCAACATCTAAGGGTTCAAAAAAAAGCTGCTTGAGGAAGTTAGGCTTTGATCTGTTTGTAGTAAGCAAAGAAAGCTGAGAAGTGGTGTTGAGGGTTGAGTGGAGAACAGCCATCAGTCACACAGTAGATAAACATTTATTAAATACTTGCTGCCAGACACTGTGCTAAGTGAGGATACAAAGAAAGGTTAAAAAGATAATTCCTGCCCTCAAGGAGCTCCAAATTTAATAGGACAGACAAAATGCAAGTAACTAGTATGAACAAGCTATTTACAGTATAAAAAGAAAATAATTAACAGAGGGAAGACATTAGTATTTAGGATTGGGAAAGGCTTCTTGTTAAAGATAGGATTTTAGCTAGGACTTGAAGAAAGGCAAGGAGGCCAGAAGGTGGAGGTAAAGAGAAAAAAAAAAAAACATTCCAGACATAGGAGAAAGCCAGAGAAAATGCTGGGATTGGAGAATTGGAGGGCTTTGTTCTCCAAGCAGCAAGGAGGTCAGTGTCACTGGTAAATGGTATAAGACTGGAAAGATGAGGTGATTTGAATGTAAAATAGAGGATTTTATATTTGACCCTGGAGCTGATAGGGAACCCTGGAGTTTACTGAGTGGGGAGAGGGCAGTTCACATATTAGGACTGGTTCTTTAATAGGGAGAGATTTGTGGCAGACAGATTATCAGCAGGCTATTGCAATAATTTGCTGGTCCAGGCATGAGGACTTAGAGGCTTGTGCTGGTGTGATGGTAGTATCAGAGGAGAGGAGGCACATTTGTGAGATCTTGAAAAGGTGAAATTGATAGACTTGGGTAATTGGATATAAAGGGTGAGAGAGAGGGTAAAGAATCAAGGATGACCCTAGTTTCCAACTTGGGGGACTGGGAGGATGGTGGTACCCATAGTAATAGGGAAGGTTGGAAGATTTTTTTGGGGAAAGATAATAAGTTCAGTTTTGGACATAATGAATATAAGATCCAGTTCAAGATATCCAACATGCAATGGAGAGGATAGAGATGAATAAGAATATCTGAGGAATTGTCATCACAAAACGATATTTGAATTCATGGAATTTGATGAGATTATCAAATGAAATAGTATAGAAAGAGAAGATATTCCAAGATAGAGCCCTGTGGGACACCCGCAGTTAGTTGGCTTGACCTAGATGTAAATACAGCAAGAGAAGACTAAGGACTTGTCGGATGGGTAGTAAGAGAACCAGAACTGAATAGTTTAAGAACTGGAAAAAAGAGATCATCAAGGGGAAAACGATAGTTGACAAGATCAAAGTCTGCAGAAAAGTCAAGAAGACTAAAGACTGAGAAAAGGCCATTGGCTTTGTCACCTAAGAGGTAATTGGTCACTTTGAGGAGATCAGAAGCCAGTCTACAGAGTTAAAAGAAGAGATTGAAAGGAGAGGAAGTATAGGCAAGTGCTGTAAATGGTCATCTCAAGGAGTTTAGCTATGAAAGAGAGTAGAAATATCAGAAGATAATTAGGATGGTAGGACCAAATAAAAGACTTGGGGTTCATTTAATTATTTTCTTTCAAATGAGGGAGAGGTAGGTGTGTTCATAGGCAGTAGGGATGAAATGAGTAGATTGTGAAATATTGAAAATTAAAGCCAGTAGGGAGGATGGTGGAATCACCAAAATCCTTTGCAAATGGGATATTTAAAGAATTAATATACTATCTAATATCTTTTTTCCGGAAATGCTTCAGCTATCTGCCTTCCTCTGGCTTATTCTTCCTTAGAAAGGTTGGGTGAAATGGGGAAAGAAGAGGCAAAGGTTATTCTCCCCATTTCACATCTAGAAATTCTGTGGCATAGAGAGTACAAAAGTGTTCTGTGGAATACATTATCTCTTCCTCACTGCAAATTACTGAAGAGATTAAAAGCAGACAGACCTTTAAATCTAATATTTATCCTCTGTCATTGCTATGGATATAAGGAAAAGAAAGACACAAGTATATGTTACAGAGAGAGAGAAAAAAAAAGGTCTCCAAATAGATTTTTAAACGCTCATCTGTGGGTGTTTAGACAACTGTATTTATCTACTTCCTACATTCTGCATATGGTCCAATTAATGCTACAGTGATTATTGACAGGAGGATATAATAGCTCAAAATGTGACATTTCAAAATAAAGTGTTTCATTCCTTTACTAAAATAAAAATCCATATACTATTCTGTTTATGCTAATGAAGTTTACCCAGTTATTTAGTTTGAGGACCTTGCTCAAATTCCCGATTGTGAACCACTCAGTCTCAGGCACCTCACCTTTCAAATGAATGAATTGAAGCTTTAAGATTCCAATTTTTAAGTTTCCATTGTGATCTCTCTCAGTCCCCTGATAAGCTTCTTCTTATTTGTAAAGTTCTATTTATAGCAGCTAGCCTTCTAAGTTCACTGCCTTTAGTTAGGCCTGATGCCTCCATTTCCTCAACTTCCACATGACTGAATCCATTCTGATCAGTTGAAGAAGGTTCAGAAAGATGGGAAGCAATTTTCCTGTGGTCACAGAGCTAATAGAGTGGTGCAGCTAGGAGTCAAGCCTCAGTCTTCTGACTCAAAACCTGATATTCTTTGCATTATACAATGTAAGTACAGTTGACTGATAATGACATGAGGGGGGGTTGTGAAGAAGTGAAATGTCACTCATTAAAAGTATTTAAGCTATATTTTTCAGGGATATCCAGTCTTGGAGAGGACAAACTAGATGGCATCTAGGCTATATTCTATTGATTCTATGGATTTATGAATATCTACTCCAAAGAGAGGAACAAGACTGGTTCTATTATTTAATTGGCATGGGGAACTATCAGGTAAGGAAATTCTATCTACCAATATAGGTATGACTATTCCTTCTTTGTAGTGTAGCGTGTCCTAGAGTGTTCTAGAGCACAAAGAGGTTAATTGACGTGCTTGGGGTCACATAGCCTGTATCAGACATAGGACTTGGTCTTTTGGGCTTCAAGACCAGCTCTTTATCTCACTCTGAGGATACATCATTAAAATGAAGAAATTTTAAATGAAGTAGGGAACGCTCAGCATTTATTTCATATGTATATGTTGCTTGCTATGTTAAAAGGAGTTGTTACTTCATCTTTTCTAGTATTTTCAATTGGGTAATTTCTTCTCTCAATACGGTCTCACCAAGTACTCTGGCAAGAAGCACCATGAATGTATATTTCACACACACAAGTCTGATAACTTAGTACGTGAGTATCTATCACTGTACTCTGTACTCTTTACTCTTTCAAGAAAGATTCATTGGAGATTTTAGACCAACTATAATCACAACCAAAGCTTTAGAAGTTTAGCTGTGATTATTTTCACATGCTCTTGGTTTGGCTGTTATAAAAAACAGTCTATATTGGTTTAGTAACAACAAGAATTTTGACTTGCTGCTGCATGAGGTGTGTGAACTTCATGTATAGATAAAACATTAAAAAATAGAAATAATAAACACTGGTATTTTTAATAAGCTTACAATATTATATGATGGATAAGCGAATTATGAAGTACTCATGATAGCTAATCACAAAAAACACTAAAAACTACTACTGAATTAAAACTGATTAGTACTAACATCATTGATTAATGTAATATTAATATTTTTAAATGTAATTAATAATGGTGATAATAACATTTCTATAATACCTACTATGTGCCGAGTGTTATGTTAAGCACTTTATAAATTTTTTTTCAGTTGATCCTCACAAAAACTCTGTAAAGTAGGTGCTGTTGTAATCCCCATTTTACAGTTGAAGAAACTGAGGGAAATAGTGGTTAAATAACTTGCCCAAGGTCATATAGCTAGTGTCTGAGGCTCAATTTGAACTCAGGTCTTTCTGACTTCCTGTGCTTTATTCCTTTTAAGACCTATATGCCTACATATATGTGTGTGTGTGTGTGTGTGTGTGTGTGTGTGTATCTGAAAAATGAGTTTCTTTCAAACTCTGAACCCAGGCTACTCAGAAAGTACCTTTTAATTTTGGACAATGCTGAGTTTCTTCAAAGTATTGCCTCTCAGGTATAAGAAATGGGCTGGCTGGTACCTCTGACTGGCATGTGTCTCCCCTAGTTTTAAAATTGATATTTTATAATATCAATAAACTCTACAATTAGATAACAGATGATGAAATCAAATCATACTCTAATGTCATTTAGTGATTGACTTACTGTCCCTTTTTTGCTAACAGCTCAATTTCTTCTGATGTAGCTAGAGGTCAATTACACTCAGTATCACTCTGTTTTCCCTTCAACCTAGATAATAACTTAATGAAATTCGCTGGTCTAGAGATATTTTTCTCAGTTACAATCAACCTGCAACTCAGAGTTCTCCCTACTCTTCTTGTTCTACATTTTATTCACAAACTCCTTCCAAATTGCAATCACGGTTACCTTGCCCAGTTCTGGCACTTTAAACTAGGAGATTTCTTTTAAGACAACAGTTACTGAATTTTTTGGTCTTGGTGTCCTTTCATTCTTAAAAATTGTTGTGAATTCTCCAAAAAAACTTTTGTTTATGTTACCTCTATCTATCAATACAACCTATTAGTATCATTATGAAAAGAGTTTTGATCTCATGGACCCTCTAAAATGGTCTCAGAGATGCCTAAGTTTTCTGGACCACACTTTAAGAATTGCTGTTCTAAGATTTGGGTCAGATGAGTAATACTTTGATACCATTCTTCTAAAATTAAGATGCTGATCTTCTGTGTTTGTATGAGAATCACCTTTCTAGTTCAAAAATTGGAAGTTGCATTCTAAATTCCTAGGATTTTCAGGGCCCCTATTCCTATTTTATGTTACGCAGTTTATAGATACAGTGCAAAACACAAACATAATTTTCAAATAAAACAAAATCTACACAAACTGGGAGTATTTAATATCACATAATTTCACGGCCTTATATTAAGGCTGTGGTATACTTGACATATGTCTAGTTGAAATCCAATTTGGTAAAAATTCATTAACTATAAAATATTTCCCAGACATTACACTTCATTAAGGATACAGAGACAAAATAAAAATAATATCCTGTCTAAAAGGACTTATATTTTACTACAAAGAAATAAATCATATTGTCCCTGCACTCCTCATGGATCATTATTTCTTCCTTAATCCAAAAGAGTTCAGTGTTGAGTTACTAGAGTTTGTTCCACATACCTTGTCTGCTCATAAATCTCTTCTTGCTGAATTCCTTTGAGAATACCTCTGAGGAAGCTATGGGCAAGCCAACCTATCTTGACCCAGAAAGTTCATTATGTTTAGGAGCTATAGGGCCTAGCTTTTTCTTTATTGTGTTAAAGTATACTGACTTCCACTTTCTGCTTCATCATACAGTTGTTGGAATTTTTTTTTAGCCAAGTGAGTAGGGGGCACATATTTCAATTCAACTCAAGAAGCAATTCTTAAGGGTTTAACTATATACAAGACACTGTGCTAGGAGATGAAGAAACAGATGGAATATAGTGGAGACCTTATCATCTACTAGGGATTAAGGTAGAGGTAGGAGAGCAGGCATATGAGGAAATTAATATACATTAGAATATAGTAAATGTAGAGGAGGGATTCCAATTGTTGTAAGACATTTGAGTAGGGTAAAATCACTTATAGCTTATGTCAGGAACAGTTTCTCCTCTTCAGAGAAGAAATGGTTTCAACAAGATGCTGGAGGAGAGGGACTGAAGCTCCAGCACAATCTCCTCTATACTAGGAGAGAAGCCAAAGAGATATAAATATTATATGGCAGAATTCCATTGACTCCCTCAAATACTGACAATGAGAGACAATAATCTTCCTTTCAAACAGTATGAAGTCTTTGTGTCTGGAACTAGGAAAAGGTCAAAAGCCTTGATCCCCTCATGTCTGTAGAAGAGATTTTGCTAAAGATCACTCATCCTTAAGAAACCTAAAATGAGTTGTAGTGTAATTGGTTTGCCCGTTGGGAAATTTAAGGTTTGGCATTGTCCATGGAATGAAATCAGTTGTAATGTTCACTCTCACTTGTATCCAACTGAGTCTCATTTCAACAATGTGTACTACAAGGCAAAATATATATTGCATGGCTTACTGTGCCCATTGCGTTAAAATGTGATGAAATTCTCTCATTTATATTTTCTCTTCAGGATAAGTAAAATTCATTCTTGATCACCAACATATGACTTACTTTCAGCCAAATTTTAACAGCTAAGTAGCTTTCCCCGATATCTAGCAAACTTCTAGGTCTCCTGCTTACAAAGCCTGAGAATTATGTGCTTAGAAAATATAGAAAAATGTAAAAGTAATGTATGTAAATCAGAATTATAAAAGTAAATTTAGTAAAAAAATATGATCATACAGTTTACTTCAGCAACATTCATAATTGTCTTTTGGATTCCTAACTCTTTGATTATTTACATAACTACTCTAATTCTATTAATATTGTATAAATTTAAATACATAAAAATTGTGTCTCATCATTGTTAGTATTGTCTCCAAGGTGTGGATAATGGCTCACCCAGGACTTGTCAGTTTATGAAATCCTGTGTATGTTCTACTGTAAATCACTCTTCTTCCCATCCATTTGCACATGATCATTCAGCAATATGGACCTTCACATACTGCTTGAAGGTAGGTGGGGCAATGGATACAGTGCTGGTCATGAAGCCAGAAAGACCTGAATTCAAATCTAGCCTCAGACACAGCTGTGTAATTTTACACCTCAGTTTCCCTGATGGTATAATTGTGGTAACAACGACACCAACCTCACAGGATTGTTGTGAGGATCAAATAAAATGGTATTTGTAAAGTGCTTAGCACAGTCCTTAGCACTTGGGCAGGGACCTATTGTGGTTCAATCTGTGAGGCTGAGAATGAACTGAGTTTAAGGTTTGGAGAAAGGAAGGAAGGAAGGAAGGAAGGAAGGAAGGAAGGAAGGAAGGAAGGAAGGAAGGAAGGAAGGAAGGAAGGAAGGAAGGAAGGAAAGAAGGAAGGAAAAAAAGAGAAATTTACTCAGTAAACCCCAAGTTAGATAGGGAGAGGGAGGAGGAGAAGGTGGGTCTACTAACAGGTTGTGTTTGCCCTTCATTTTCAAAGAGGACCATGACATCAGGAAATGAGGACATGATTTGCAGCTGACTTTTATTTGAGTGAGGGAGGGCTATGCAGGTCACCAGCCTCAATTCTTCCTCCAGATCCATCTGGATCCAGTGACCAGATATTCGTCAGGATGACTAGAGATGGCCCAGGATGCAATGGGAGAAACTTGCCCTTTGAGTGAATTTAGAGTGAATGTTAATGGTAACTGTTTCCCTTTAGAACAGCAACCCTGAAAGTCTTCTCCTCCCAGCTTGATTTTTTTTTTTTTTTCCAATTGAAGCGGCCATCCCTTGACTCATTTCTGAAAGAGGCAAGGCCTATTCACTGAATGGGCATTACCTCACTTTTAGTGAGTACCTGAAATTGCCTTAACCTAAAAGGGGTAAGGTCTCCCATTGCATAAAGCTCATTGAAGATCACCTGGGGTGTTCTGAAATGTAATGTGATTAGCATGCTGTTATCTTCAAATAAAAGAGGAAACTAGGTAGCTCAGATAGATTGCTGTGTGGTTTGAGTTCATAGATGGAAAAGAAAACAACAAACAGGGATATTATTGAATTGTGTCAGTTCTGCTCAACTCTGTAGGACCGTATTTGGGGTTCTCCTGGCAAAGACTGGCTCGCTGTTTCCTTCTCCTGCTCATTTAATAGATAAGGAAACTTAGCTGCCTCATATCAGCAATATGAGAATATAATTATGCACATATGTATACATGCAATTTGGATACAGTTAAATAAAATTTAAAGAAGTATGTGAATATGCGTATAGGTCCATTTCCTTCCATCTATTTACATAACTACCAACTCTTTCACTCTGTATTGTGGAGTTTATAAACATTCAGCTTGGGATGAAATGTCTTAAAGTCTTTATTTAAAAAGCTTGTTAAAGTTTATTTAAATAATATTTTTAAAGGTATATTCTGGTTTAATCTTGTATTCCCAGCTGAAAGTTCTGTAAAATAAGTCAGTTCACATAAAATAAGATCAGACTCCTATTTGTAAAAGTTGTGGCTTGCTAAGAACAATCTTAACTCTCTGAGAAGTGTTATCATATTTATATTTCAAGTAGCAGAAACCCCTGCAGCTAAACCTAGAGACTCTTTTTGGGAGAGAAAAATTTCTCTATTTTTTTGAGGGAGTGAAATTAATCACTTTGGATTGAAAAAAAAGTCAGTTTTAGTTTCATGGTTGATGAGAGAAATACTTACATGGTTGTACTCTCACTCTATCACCTTCAGCTTCCTGGATTAAAGACAAAAAAAAAAAGCAAAGAATCTTAGAGCTCACAGAGCTGATTAGGGATACTGGAAAGACAAATCTAGACCTTTCCCTTGTTAGCAGAAAGTAGTTCTACATTATATATTTGTGACAGATAGCAAAGTCACAGGAAACTGAGAAAAGCTGGCTCAAAGCTGTGCACCTAAGAATTCCATGGGAAGATCTGGATTTTTAGTTAGGAGAAGTGGTATGAAGTTTCAAAGGAATATTTTAATTGAGTTAAGTATGTAAGATTAAGTTTTGAATAAACAGTTATGTATTAAGTAAGGACCAAGGTGCCAAATTAGACTAAAATGTGTTACTTATTTCTTTAAGAATTTGTTCTGAGATAATTTGTTTTATTGCTTAAAGTTGCCATATTTTATTGGTTTGCTAAAGTATTATTTAAAAAAAAGAAAAGATCTGAAAAATCTGCCTAATTTCTTTCTTGGTTGTTTGCATAATGTGGTCATTATCAAACATTTTTCTATGGGGCTTAAGGTTCCAAGTACTTTCCTCATAACATCACTGTGAGGCAGGCAGTGCAAATTTTATTTCCATTTTGCAGATAAGAAAACTGAGGCTGAGAGTAGTTTAGGGACTTGCCCATTATCACATAGCTGGTGGACCTGGATCATTCTGACTCCCAAGCCATGTGCTTCCCAGTGTACTTACACAATCTATTCTCAGTATCATCTTGTGGCAACATACCAACATTACCATTTAAGTTTTTTTGGGGTGTGTGGGTGTATGTGATACACAAATGTCGTGAAAAAATAATGAGCAAAACTTATCTAATTTGACAGCAAGTATCATGCAACTCTTTTTTCCATTATAGGTCTTGGCACACATGACAAATATAGTATGTAAGCCAACTTTCACTGGTGCTTATCCTCACTGTAGCTCACTTCTTGGTGTTTCCATGAACTGCTACCATCTATGCTCTTTGCCTATTAGTACCTGTCCCTTATGTATTATCTTAGTCCTCATGACGATTGAATTAATTTCATTGTGTCGCCACCTCCAACCTTATTCATGAGCACCTATGGTTGATGTACAGTCATACCAAAACCCTGCTATCATAGCAAACGTAAAGAGAGTGAACGCTGCTTTAAAAAGTTGCCAACCATTTGCACAAGATCAGATATTCAGACTGATGGATCAGATATTGCAAGAATTTAATAAAGATGAAAATTCATTATGTTCAAGATAATGTACTCAATGGAATCAGAATATGGACCTATGTGCTTTAGAAAGACTGTCAACAAAAGGGTTTTCTGTTTAAATTTTAGTAAATCACAAAATTAAATTATACTTTGACTCTCATTCAATGAGGTTTCTGTTCGTCAGTCTTTATAACACTATAGAATCTCAAGGTTGGAAAGGCGTTAGGAGGCCAGCCAACCATCCAATGCTTGACCTGACCTATGCCTAAAATCTCTTCTATGGTAACTTTAATAAGCAGTCACTTGGCCTTTTCTTGATAACCCCTATGGAGAGGGAACCTGTCAAGTCAGTCTATCCATTATTTGGTTAGCCCTAGTAGCTAGTAATTCCCTTCCCTTCCCCTTTTGCTGCCCTTCCTCTTCTATTTCTTATTAGTATTCTATGGGGTTAAACTTGGAAACGTCCCCTTGCTTTAGGAAAAGAAAAGAAAGTAGAGTGTTGGTATTAAACTCAAATAGAAACAAGGGCCATTAAACCACAAATGAGGATCCCTGTGGATTAGAGAACTGACTTAGAAAAACTGAGTTGTAAAACCCTATATTAGTCTTGTGTTTTATTATATTGTAGATATATTTTATTTTTTTCCCAATTAAATTTTAATTTGGTTGGTGCCTGGGAGTTTTGTGAACCTTGTGCTTGACACCTCTGATGTAAGTGAGTTTGAATCACAATTTAGGCATTCAATTAACAACAACAAAATACTTTTAAGTTACAAAGTAGTTAATCACTCTTTCTGAGGCAAAAAAAAAAAGAGGGTCTTTTGGGTTCCATTGACTTTGCATTCTTGGTCTAATGGGTTTAGTTTTAGTAGGGGCTTTAGAGGCCATCAAGCTGAACCCTCTGACTTTATAGACAGGAAGGTGAGGATCAAGGTGGTTAAATGACTTGCCCAAGGTTGCCCAGAGAATAAATAGCAGGACTCTGGGTCAGAACAGCTTCTGACTCTATAACTAGTAGTCTTGGAAAAATCTAAATTGATCACATTATTTCATTTATTTTCTATAAAAGTGTTTTGGCTCTCTATTTTCTTGGCTTAGCAACTATTTTCTCTATGGGCATAATGACTGACCTGATGTGTCTGAAGGAGTGTTAGCCAATTCTCTTTATTTTTTAATCATATTTTCATTGGATGAGTCTTTTAAAATCATGGTCCCAAGTCTTAGTTTTATTTTGTTTTTGGTTGCAAAGTCCTGAATTTGTGAAAGATGCTGCACTTCAATGAATCTGGATTTAAAAAACTACAAAGTAATCCTTCTACTGATCTTGAACTGAGTTTATGTAAAAAGTGATTTATAATCCTGCTTACCTTAAGCAGCAACTCTTATAGGAGTTGATTCAATTTACACCCACAGGGAGCAATCGTATTTATAAAGGTCATCACCATGGCTAGAAATGGCCTTGTTCTCAACGTAACTGTTTGGGACACTCAGTAAGTTATGATTTTCTTAAAAGGTCTATTTGAAAATTTATATTCTTTAAGTGGGCATCAGAAAAAAAATAAAAAGAGCAAGTATTTATATGTGTAGGCTGTTAAGAACATTTTGAGAATTAGTGTAAATATTTCCATGTGACTATTTCAGGAATGAACAAAATGGGTGGAAAATGGGTGGAAAGTGGGTGTAACTTTGATCATTCTTATCCATTTTTTGAACAAAGGAAATTATGTAGGCTGATCCCATTGCAGGGAGAGGCAATAGGTTCTTTGGAGAAAAGCAGCTCTTGACTAGTCTTTTTTTTTTTTTTTTGTATTAATATATAACAAATTTTATCAAAAAACAAAACAAAACAAACAAAGCAACAGTTCATTAGATGTGTCTTTAAACTGGCAAAAGTAATTGCGGTATTTTCTGCATAAACACAAAGACAATTACTTGAGCCACTATGGTGAGAAAGGGTTTGCGATTTAAGAATTTTTGAAAGTTAAGCTTGTCAATTTAAAACTAAGCAAATTGAATTCTGATGTTGAAAAATAAGAACTCCCATTAAATGTATTTCAGTTTATGAGTAGGAGGATATACATAAATAGTGCAAAGATTTTTAAACGAATGTTTAGGCATGTTGATTTCATTGGATAGTAGGGATAGAATTTAGGAGAACAGAGGTGAAGGACATTTCTAGGTGGTATGGAGTGCAGGGTAACCCACAATGTACCCCACACTTTCCTAAAACAGTTTTCCATAGATGAAACCAAATCAAACTCCTTGAATATTATATATAATGACCTCCATTATAGAATTAAAACAACACAAAAGAGAAGCTAATACATTAAACTAAAGCTGACGAGTGGCCACTTGTCCTCAAAGACCAAATGATAAATATACCTTCTTTTTTTTGGTAGAGAAGTCGGGGACTTTTAGTACAGATTGTTGCATATGCCATCAAATATGGTTTCTATGTTAAATGGTTTCGGTGTTTTCCTTCCTATGCCTCTTTACATTTACTACAATGGGGCTACCCAATGGGAAATGATAAGGAATGTACTGGACTTTTTGTGATGTAAAACCAAGAGGCTTCTATTTAAATATCTTTCATTATGATAGTACCTAAAACAGTGTGTGTATTTATACACATACATATGTGTATACACAAATTGTATACATAAACAATATTGACAAATTATATGTAATCATATATGCAAATTATATTCATGTATTAAGATATGTGTAAATAATACATATATACATACACACAAGGCATTCTATATCTATTTCTATATGTCTATATCTTTATCTCTCTTCCTAGTTGTTTCTGCTCTTGGACATTATTTAGTAGGCAGCAGAGTAGAATCCCCACATATTTGGGGTTTGCAGAAGGTTAATGATACAGAATTTTTAAAGGGTCAAAACTGATAGCAACAGAATTGGAACTTGTACCTTTTGTTCTGTTAAGAAACTTTTCTGGAGCTTTACTACAATATTGAAAGATTAACTAACCCTGACACTGAATAATAGATAATTAAATTGAGGTCTAAGCCAGAAAAAATAAATACCTTAATTTTAATGCACAGAGGAAAATGTAGGGGACAGTCTTTGTGGTTGATGAAATGGAGTTGTGGGAATTGAAAACAATCCATTGGTTATGTATTGTAATTTTAAGAGCAGTTAAGTGAACATTTACCCTTTGATAATCTAAAAATCAATCAGTTGGTCCACATTACTAAGTGCCTACTACATGTCAAGTACTGTGATAGACAGGAGGCATCCAGAGACAAAAAGAAAAAAAAAGGAGTCTTTGAACTTAGGACCTTACATTCTACCTTGGAATATATTTACTGAAAAGTAAATGCAGCATCTACTCAAAATAAAAGCAGTTATCTTTTCCACATTTGGGTGATAGGGGTGTTGTGCACCACTCTCCCCAATATGGAAAATCCATGTAAAAATTTTTGGCCTTTTATTCATATCAGGGAGGAAAGCTTAATTATTATGATATTAAAAGATAAAATATGTTGATATTATATAGTACTATGATGTTTCTTATACATTTCTGAGTTTCTAAATATTTTTGTGTGTCATCCACTGGCCTTCATGTGTCATCTGAGGCTTTTGCAAACCTCCCCAAAATTCTCATTTAATTTCTTATGCCTATCTATGATATACTGAAACCACTATGGGAAAAGCTGTGAAGTGGAAGAAATAACTACAGAGATCATTGCTGAGATTACTAACAACTGAAATGCCAAGAAGGCTTCTTGGAAGAGGTAGTATTTGAGCTGAGGCTTGAAGGAACATAGGTGAGAAGGAAGAACATTCCAGACTGACATTCCAGTCTTTTCAAAGGTCCAGGGGCAGGAGATGGAATGTTGTATGTGGGAAACAGCAAGAGGGAAAGTTTGGCTAGAGCACTGAATTTGTGAGGGAGAGTAATGAATTGTCAGTCGCTGTAAAAACCAAACAGAAAAATGAATCATTTTCTTAAAGACAATGAATGGGAAACTTATGAAATTTCATGATCACAAGAGCAACATTGTTAGACTTATACTTTAGGAACGTACATTTGGCAGCTTAGCACAGGATGAGTTAAAGAGGGATGAGATGCAGAAAAATGAGTCAGGAGGCTTCTGTAATAGTCCAGAAAAAAAAAAAAAAAGAGGAGTGGGTGGGTATTAAGAGCCTGGTCTTCAGAAAGTGCAAATGGGTAGAAAGAAATAGATGGATGTGAGAAATACTGAAGAGTAAAATTTACAAAAATTGCAGAGGGATTGGATATATCACTAGATATGAGTAATAATGAAAAGTTGAAGATGACTACTCCATTGAGAAATTGGTTGAATAGAAGAATGGTGGTGTTTTGTACAGAAATGGATGATTATTTAAATGGATGGTTCAGTTTGTTGTTTTTGAGTTATTTTCAGTCACGTCCGACTCTTTGTGACCTCATTTTGGATTTTCTTGGACAAAGACGCTGGATTGGTTTGCCATTTCCTTTTCCATCTTATTTTATAGATGAGGAACTGAGGCAAATATGGTTAATTAACTTGCCCTGGCTCACACAGCTCATAAGTGCCTGAGGTCAGATTTGAACTCAGGAAGATGAGTCTTCTTAACTCCTGAGTGGATACTCTATCCACTATGCTACCTAGCTGTTCCAGGTTCAGTTTAGGAGAAAGAAAGTAAGTTCTATTCTGTACTTAATAAGTTTGAGATGACTATGTTAGAGCTTAGCACAGTGCTTTTTACATAGTAGGTGCTTAATAAATGCTTTATTACTCTGAAAAATCCAGGTAATGATAATAGTTTCCTTTTATATAGCATTTTAAGTTTCAAAAACACTGTATAAAAAACTCACTTTATTATGAATTTATATTTATTTCATTTATTCATATTTCATTTAATTCCTATTTATTCAGAAATATGGAGTGGTGAACAATGCCTAATGTTCAGAGAAGTCAAGAAGAAAGAGGATTGTGGAAAAGTCACAGGATTTCCTGATGAAGAGATAGTTAGCGGTGCTGGGGAACGGTGGATGAATGGCGGAATAGAAGCTAGATTCTAAGGCACTGAGAAGTGAGTAAAGTGAGTGAGAGGTAAGAGAGTAAAGACAAAGAGTATAGAGAAACCCCATCCATCATCCTTAACAATCTAGCTGTGAAAGAGAAGAGAGAGATAGAGCAATAGCTTGAGGGAGCAGCAGACTTAATTGAAGATTTTCTTTTAAAAAAAAATTACATGTGATGTATAGGTACATATATATTAGGATATTTACATTTCTATGTAGTAGAATGGAAGAGATAGAACATATTTGAAGACATCAGCAAATGAGTCATTGAAAATGGAAAGGTTGGAAATCGAGGAGAAATAAATGATAGTTGAAGAGGTAAATTGTGGTGGAAGCAGGAGTGGATGCAATCGTGGATAAAGGAGCATGGTTAGCCTCAATAAGAGAAAAGGTCATGTCAGTCTTGACACACCCTGGATCCACTAGTTCAATTTCCACCAATATTAATGACTTGAATCCCCTCAGGGTTCTAAGGGTAACCAAGTGAGATTAGTATTAGGTGCTCAAGCTCCCATTTCCCTCTATTTCCCACCATGATTATCAATCAATAATCATTTGGCTAGCCGGACTCCATTTGCTTTTAGATGTGGTATAGTGTGAATAGTTTGTAGTAGGCATCCACCCAAAAGTCTGTGACACATTCTCTCACTAGCACCTCCTTTAACTGAGCTGAGTTATTTATTTTCTATTCAATCAACTCCATCCTTACACACACATTTTTTCACACAAAATTCTCCCTACATCCCTGTAACTTAAATAATGTTAGCATCCCTATTTGACAAACAAGAAAACTAAGGAAGGTTTAAGAGATTAAGTGCTTTGCCTAAAGTTACAAAACTAATAAGTGTCAGAGCTGGACCACTCTAATGGTTTTTCTCTCTTTGTTTAGTCAATCTTATCTCCATGCCAATCTCTCTTTACCCCCACTTCCTGCCAAATGCTGTCACCTCAGGACTCATGAAGCATCCTCTGAGAGGGAAGACTAGCATTCTTTGGTCCCTGCCACTTGCATCACTTTTGCAGGCAATTATAGGAAACAGCTCTTTCAGTCATTTATCACAGCCTAAGCATTGATCAGAATGTCCCATTCTTCTCTTCCTGCCCCTAGATAAAAGAATACTTACCAGAAAAATACAGTAGGAACTTCTCAAAACAATAGATGAGAGTTCTTAGAGATAGTCCTGCAATAAGATTTCCATGATAAGCTTTTAAACGTCAAACCAAATCTAGATAAAATATTATGGTATTACAAATTTAATAATACAAAGTGTCTAATACATAACTGTTTTGGCAGCATATTTCCTTCAGATGTGGTGATGTCTAAACAGTGCTAGTTGTGACAATATATTTATTTTACCTCCCCACTCTAACTCCAGGTAAAATACTTCTCTTGTTATATCATCTCACTCTGATACCTAACATATTGAAATAATACTAATTTTCTTTTGATTTTCCCTTACTGTTTTAGAATTCTAATTGCATTTTAAGACTGTTAAGTTGTTCTTTATGTCATTCTGATAAAAACTAATAAATAATAATTTAAGAACTAATAGTGTTAATGCAAATTAATATTCTTTAAATTTTGAAAGCAAGATAATTTTTAGTGCAAATGTTCTTAATACAATGCAGAGGATTTCAAAAAAAGAAAAACTAAAAGATTTTTAAAATTCCTAACTAAGAAAAATGACATGGTTGATAACTTTTCATGTGCAGCTGTATAAACTATTCAGTTCTCACAATCAGCAAAGGCTACTTTTGCTTAATAATAAGTACTCTGCACAAAATTAAAAATCTGTCATTTTAGAAGATTAAGTAAAGCAACAACATGGAACAATCTTTAATAATTTCATGACAAGAGAATTGGTGTCTAGAAAGGCAATAAATGCGCTTATAATGTGATATGTAGATAACTTCCAAATGAAATGTGTGTTTGTGTATTTCAATACTTTACAAATTTTAACTTTAAGCATGCTGAAACTATAAAGGAAAAAGAAGCTAGTCATGACAATCTGAAAACTCTACCCTTACTGGATGATTCTAGCATAGATAAGTAAAGGATGTTTAAGTAAAAGAGCCAAAATAAAGAAGGATCAAAATACTATATTCAGACACTAGAGTAAATGAAGACACTTTACCATAATGTAAGTTGAAAACAATAAGATACAAACAATTAACAGAAGCCAAATGCTTTGTAATTGCAAAGCCCTTGGTTGGCCCCAGAGAAGAGATGATGACTTCCCTTTCTACATAGAGAACAAAAGGCTAAACGATGTTAGCGAATCTCTGCAAGGTTACCTATTGTTGTAACTGAGGCAGGACAGCTGGGGCCTCATTTCGACTTGTAAAATTTAGAGGAAGTTGACAATATTGTGTTGGATTGCAGTTCTTTCTCTTTTAAGCAGCAACCAATTTCACCTAAGATTATCTCTTCCCTGGCCATGCTCTGTTTTCAATGACTAGACCTTCATGATGGGGAATATTTCTCCCCAGAGCCTCCAGACTTGACCTTACATCCTTTCCCTGCCCAGTGCTCCTTTCTGCCTTTCTAGCATTGGCCACTTTTTTAGCCATTTGGAAACCTCCCCATGTTACCCATGGGTTGCCCCCACAGATGTTATAACACCAATTCCAGGGAACTTTTCATAATTCCATTTAGGTACCAATTTGTTGGTTTTATTGTTGTTCAGTTGTTTCAGTCATATACATCTTTTCCTGACCCCATCTGGAGTTTTCTTGGCAAAGATATTAGAGTGGTTTGCCATTTCCTTCTCCAGCTCATTTAACAGATGAGGAAACAGAGTTAGGTGACTTGCCCAGAGTCTCACAGCTAGCTAACGTCTGAACTGGATTTGAACTCAGATCTTCCTAACTCCACATCTGGCAGTCTATCCAATGAGGAACCTAGCTGCCCTAGGTACCGGTTTACCATTCATAAATTGAAAATGGCATTAACTGAAAAGGCACGCATATGCCTAGAAAATACCACTAAATAATTGCTTGATTTCTGTGATATGTGAACATTGAGACAATTTTTTAAGTGATTCTTTTTGAATTGCTTATTTCTGATCTGCCTTGATGCACGTAAGAGTCCCAAAACCCAATGATGGAAATGCTTAATTTCATGAAATGCCTAGGAAAGAAAAAAGTTATGTTACATTTGGCAACATGAAAAATTATGCCTGTGTGTCAGCATAGATCAATCTCTACTCCAAAAATGGAGACAGTAGTAGTAGACAGTACAACAGAAGGCAGGGAATATCAGACTTAAACAGCCTGAGGAGATGAAATTGAATTTGCCAATGAAAGCCTATGAGAATCTCAGTTGTTCAGGAAAAGAAAAGGAAAAAGAAATACTCATAATGTGAACTATAAATTCATAAAGATAGGTTTCTGAAGGAAGCAGTAACAGCTGTATATTTCAAGTCTTTTTGAAATTAGATATGGAAGTAAAGAAAGGGGAATGCTAAATATTGTGCTGTCTCTAAAATAAAGGGCAGAATAAACTTAAAAGGTCTGCCACATCCTCAATCTATTTCCCAAAGGTGCAAATGGGTTCTTACATTTTTTTCTTATATTTTCTTGTGAGTTATCTAGTTGGTTTTTGAGAATCCCAGAAAAGAAGCCTCCCATAATTCCTGCAAGAAACTGATAGCTTTTATTGTCAAGAGTTTACTGAAACAGATGGGAAGCAATGCCTCCTGGATCATTTCTCTAAGACGTGGTGTTATCTACTGGCTACAGGGCTAGCCAGGGGCAGAGTCCGTCAGTGGCAGAGTTATACATCCTATGGAGTAGTCCAGTGTTCTATACCAGAGGTGTCAAACTTGAGTCCTGTAGGGTCCAAAGGGACCCCAAACTCCCAAGTACCTGTGGAACTAAATTAAATATTTGGGAAATGTTTAATAAAATAAAGAAAAATATAAGACAACATAGGTATAAGGTTGAGTTTTGGTTTTCTTAGTTAATGTGCAGCCACACGGTTCCTCTTCTGTTCAAGTTTGACACCACTGTTCTTCACCATAAATACATATATGCATCAGTCAACTTCTTTAAATAACTTCAAGTTGGAACTAATCTTTGTTGTCTATGCGTCTGTTTTTCAATCAGTATTTTTCAGGCTTTGTTCGGTGGAATTTCTGCCTCAAATTCTTCCTTATCATTGGGCTGCAGCAGCAGACGCTTCATTCCTCCCCATTCCTCCCCATTCCTCCCCAAGAGGTGAATTCACGAAGGGAGGTCCAGTGAGTCAACTCCTTTCAGGTTCTCAGCAACTTCTCTGTGATTTATGACTCCTTATGGAGCTCTGCTTCTTAGTTTTCTCTATGAGAAGTTAAGTGACTTGCCCAGGGTCACAAAGACAATATATGCCAGACGGAGGACTTGAACCAAAATTTGTCTGACTCCAAGACTGGACATATTTTCATTTCATCATATCTTCCTATTATAAAGGGAGAAACTGAGATGTAGAACCATTCTTATGATCAAATATAAAATTGATTCTAGATTAATTTTTTTTTCTGTTTGATTGATACTTTATTGAGGACATTTTATTCTCTATTATGTTTCAGAATGACTTGTAGATGGAGTAGTCTGCCTCTTTCACACAGTGGCCATAATCTGGGGCAAGTCACTTGACCTTTTATTCCTGTAGACATATTTCTAAGACCATAATTTGTAGAGAATGTTCCAACATTCTAGCATTAGTAGAGATTCCTCCATTGAGAGTTTGCGATAGCAATGTTATGATACATAATTGATAATATAATCATTCCCTATTTTCTTCCCATTTTCAAGGATTTGTCACCCTTTCCTACCTGAGGCGTTACTTGATTTAATTCAACAAACATATATTTAATATTCATTGTGCACTGTGCTAGGTGAGTGTTAGCAGAGAAACAAAATTTAGCTAATATTTGATCCTTACCATTGTGATATTACAAATAAGGAGAAATGGGGCAGTTAGGTGGCATAGTCGATAGAGTGCCAGGCCTGGAGTCAGGAAGACTCCTTCTCCTGTGTTCAAATCTGACCTCCCACACTAACTAGCTATGTGATCCTGAGCAAGTCACTTTACCTTGTTTGCCTCAATCCCCCATCTGCAAAATGAGCTAGAGCAGGAATTGGCAAACCACTCTAATATCTTTGCCAAAAAAAAACCTCAAGCCCAAATGGGTTTATGAAGAGTCTGACATGACCAAAATGACTGAATAACAAAAAGGGAAAAAGGCATGTCACCAATTATGCTGATATCATATATGATTACTATCATATATTAATGACATATAGGTACATCAGAAAATACAAGAAAATGTACTATGTAAGAACTGAAGTGAAAATTCTTACCAACTTGGGATATTAGGCAAAGCTTAGCATAGGTGGTAGCTTTTGGGTTGAACTGCAAAGCATGGGTAGGAATCCATCATGTAAAGCAGGAAAAAGGGGACATTCAAGGTATATGGAATAAAGCAATACTACAGAATTGAGAAAATTGAAGGCATTTTTAGGGGATGAATTGTAGTTAGGACTCACATAAATTATTCAAGTCAACATTTTGTTTGATGAGTTACATTGCCATTGTCTATTCCTAAATGAAATAGATACGTTGTGTTTATAATGAAATCCCTCTTTGTTTCTGCTTCTTAAAATCTTTAGCTTC
Organism: Notamacropus eugenii; assembly: GCF_028372415.1. Lineage (NCBI taxonomy): Eukaryota > Metazoa > Chordata > Mammalia > Diprotodontia > Macropodidae > Notamacropus > Notamacropus eugenii. Next base: position 83,834,535 of record NC_092877.1, on the reverse strand, counting down.
CTCTAAAATATGTCTCATAGTCCATGTCCTACAGGAGGTCTTTCTTGACCTTTCCTCTTCCCCATCCCCCTCCCCCCCCCAGTCCAACTTCTTAGCTTTCTCCCCTCTTGAAAAATACTTCCAATGTAATAATCTCTGTACATTTGCATCCTCTGTAAGAATGTAAGGTACACCAGGACAGGAACTTTTTTTGTTTTGTCTTTCTTTTCCAGGTGCCTCGCATAATATCTTGTATACATTAAGCACTTATGATTTGTTGAATTGAATTAATTAAATTTCCTCATTGGAATCACATAAAACTCTCTTCAAAACTTCTATAATTTAAAAATGTTTTTTATTTGTCTCAAAATCACAACTCATCTTCTTTCTAAGAACATAGAACAATCTCATACCTAGAATTTGAATAGCTCCAAATGAAGCTTTTGAATTAATCCTCTGTGAATCAGTAATTAGAGATGCTAAAACATAATTCATAGGCAGGCATTTGCTAGTTTTACCTGTTTGTCATACTTGGATGGCAAGCTGTCACTTGAATAGATCTATTTTATGTCATCTGTTGCTTGAGACTCTAGAAAGAGCCATTTCTTCCCTTATTGACATACTCCATCTCTTTCTGGGAACTTTCTGGAAGAATTAGCCGAAACTATCAGAAACAAATGGAAGAGCTTATTTTTCATAACGTGTGTGTGTGTGTGTGTGTGTGTGTGTGTGTGTCTGTGTGTCTGTGGTTTCCCCTTGTTCACTCCCTTCATATATTCAGGATTCTGAATAAGAGAATGAGCTGTGTTCTTCCAGTCTATACCTTTCCATATACAGAAACTGGGTCTAGATGAATAAAGTCTTCCTTCACCCTAGAGAACACTAATTTCTTGACTTCAGACATATTTGTGAGCTATTTTGTCTACATCGCCATGACTATCATTTTACTAGTGTTTGATGAGTTCCCTCAGTGTCCCCCCAAGTTCTATTACTCTTCAGAAACATCCTTCTTTTGAGTCATACAAAGTATATTCATTTGAAAAAATGAATATATTTTCCCTCAGCAAATGGTAACTTAATGAACATTCTTCTTTTCCTCTGTCTCCCTCCTCTTTCTTATTCTTAATTTTCTTCATTACCTCTTCCTCATTCCCCTTCTCCTCATTTTCCTCCTCTTTTCCTCCTTTTTCTCCTTCCTCTCATTCTCCTCTTTCTTCCTCTTCTTTTTTTCTCTTCTGCCCAGGTAAAGACAAATATATGTATTTATTATAATATATTTAACTGGAGTATTGCCAGTCTATCCCTATTCTCAGAGCATGCAGGCCAGACCTTCTTTATGTACATGCACACATACACACATGCACAACACACACATATATCTCGTTTCCCCCCACCACTTTTGACTAAGGAGGAGCAATATGATATACAGGGCAGAAAACTACCTGTCTTAGGATGAGGAAGACCTAGGTTCAAGTAGTCTTTGATTTAAGCTGACTTTTTTTTTGCCAGGGTCATGCCTTTTACAATGTCAATGTCTCCAGCCAAATCTCTAAGGCTGTAAATTACAGATGCCATGCTGATCTGCATTAGTTTAAGGCCTTTTACATGTGAGATTTCCCCACACTGATCAAATCACCTATCTGAGATAAAGCAAATTTTATACATTTTAATACAGTATAGAAGATATTACCACTCATTCAGTAAGTATTTATATTTCCAAGTAAATCAAGTATCTATACCACATTATGGATTTACTTTATTAAATAATTAGGGAAGTCATTATCTTTTGTAATTTAAGATGCCAGGTGCTCTCACAGATGTGGTTTTATAAGTAGTTACTTAAAATCCATTTATTTTACCATTTACTATTCTATTTTCCTCTTGTAGTTTACAATCTTCATCTTTTTAAGAATGTTTATTTCATTTTATGACATTATGGCACTATTCCTAGGTGATAATAATTTTTATGATTATCTCTATACCTATAATTGAAACAATGTGTATTCAATCTTTTGGTTCTTTAATTTTATGAAAGGCAAAATGAAAATATAAAGATATATCACTAGGTAAATAGAAAGATGATATGGAAATGAGAATGTCAAAAAAATTTCATTATTGAAATTTTAAACTGTCATCTAGGAAAGCATATAAAAAATTAAGATAAATGAGAGACTTAACACAGAGCAAAGAACACTATGTCAAAGTCTGACACTTGCATTCTAGGGTTGACTCTTTCACTAATTATTGGGCCCTTGATATGTTTAACTTGTCTGAGCCTCATTTTGAAGGCTAAACTAGGTGGTCAGCAACTTCATGACTGTCTTAAAATTATCCTATATCAAAGAATAATCTATTTGGAGATGAAGGGTTTAGGTCTGTGGTTTCTTTGGTAGTAGTAACTCCAAATGGAAGCCTTTCACAATGATGTACATCATTATCTCTTCTGCAATTTATCACCCTAGGGAGCTAACCTGGGACTCTGAGAGGTTAAGGGATTTGCCTATGGTCAGAGAGCTAATATATGCCATAGACAGGATTCAAAAGAAGGTTTTCCTGACTCTAAGGTTAGAACTCTATTGCCTATACAATACTTCTTCTTAAATTTTTTTGAGGGGATTGGTTGTAGCATAGCATTTACATAAATATATGGAAATATCAAGGAAAAGTGAAATTTTACAAACTATAAAAAGTTTCAGCTGCAAAGGGGGTCAGTCTTATTAGTTTCTGCCTTTCAAATATTCTCTCTCAAGGTATTTGCAAATATATATGCATACACAAATATTTGTATATATATGTATATGTGTATGTATGTACATATATATTTAGAGTTTTCCCCTTTAAGATAAAGAGCATTCTACTTGCCAATTCTCTTGATTCTAAACTTTGTGTTTTTTAATTATTTCTGCCATATACTATCTCCACTTAGCTTCCAAAGAGGATTTAAATGTTATTGCTTTCACATCCCTTCTTTGCCAGTTCTTTAAGATTTTAAATCTTTGACCCCGTTTGTCCACTGGCTGAAATCTGTAAGCTGATTCAAGATCATCTGAGGAGGAATAACTTTAAGCTTCGCTTTGTTTTCTGAATGAAAGTTAGGAACTGCAGAAAAGAGGCATCCAAAAACGTCTAAAAGTTGTTTTCAAATAAACACACTTGATTTTTCACACATATAACATCATGGTCATATAATCAATCTGGAACTTAGAATGAATGGAGGAGGGGAAAAAGTATTAGAATCTGAAATTCTGCTTTTGGGCAGAACAAATTCACTAGAGATGAGAAGCCTGAGAGTTGATCATTGAAGCCAATTAAATGAATTACTGTAAGAGCCCAGAAGATAACTCATGAGTGACATCTAATCTATCCTAATTTAATTGCACAAAAATGTAACGAGGCCATGTCAGTGTCTATCGTGCATCATGCGATTTGGATATTGAGCTGTATCCTGTGACAGAGACAGCTTGGAGAGCTAGCAGGGTTGTGAAGATCAGGGTGACTGTCTAATTCATTGTTTCCCATTATGAGCATTGGGAAGGAAGGATTCAGAGAGTTTGTTATTCCAGCAGCATGAGGAGGTGAGATATAGAGATGGTCTCTGACTAGGAGACTTGAAGCTATAAATTTTTACCCAAAGAATAAGTGCCAAAATCAAGTTGGCGAAATTTGCCAGAGGTTAAAATGATTTCATTTAAGGGAAAATAGGGACATGGATGAGGAGTTGGCTGATTCTAACTTGCTCATTTAGCAAATCTGAAAGAAGACATTCATCATTACACACATATGAGTGGTATTTAAAAAATGTATTAACAAAATAAGTAGTCAAAGCCTTGCATCTCTTTTTATCATTTTTAAATAATGTAAAACTTTAAAAGGATCCTTTGACCTGATGGAAGATAATGATAATAGAAGATCACTAATGGAGAATTCCTCTTATTTCATGGTTAGATATGCATTCATCTTTCCTGACAAGAAATATATAATTAATGTCTTAGCTTCTATAATGGAATTCTTAGGCTTCCTTCAACTATGTTGCAACAGTCTCATCAATTCCCTCCTATATTATTGTTTGGATGGGTTGAGACACTGTGACTTCTCTATTTACCTACCATAGAAAAATCAAAATGGATGTTTTGAAAAATAAGATATTATGACATGTTCTCTGATAGAAAAAAGAAAATTAGAAGAAAATCTCCTTATCTTGATTCCTACTAGTAAGACTGGCTTGTTCCTGATTGAAATGAACTATCCTATACCTACAATAGGTTACTAATACTTTTTTGATCTGTGAAGAATGGATAGTTCACACAAATAACAGGAAATGAATGGAAAACATTTCATTATTGTGATAATTAACATCACTATTCATCCTTATCTCTAATGGAAAAACCAATATGTTGTACATATTGTTCATAGGTCAGTAGCATCATCTTGATGTAGTAAAAATAAAATACCATTTGTAGTAGTAGTATATTTGTATTGTTACCTGCATTTTTAAACCATCACAGTAGTATATCTGTGTGTATATATTGGTATGTGTATGCGTATGTGTGTGTATTTGTGTGCATGTATGTGTATCGATAGTTAAAATTTTGAATGTCATAGAGTAGTCTTGGAATATATGCATTTCAGTAATGTGATTTGGATTTTTAAAAGTGATGGACTTAATTAAGGTTAGCTTGAAATGTCAGATCAGAAGCTTAGCAAAGGTCAATTCTGACAAATCTTGACTATATCAGATATAACACATTGCATTAAGCAGTCTTGTAGAGAAATTTAAAAAATTCTCAACCAGCTAAACCACATACTTTGAAAATTTTCTCCATATTTTGTATGGTGCCTAGTGATACAATTATTAATTGCAATCATCAATAGTAGTTGAAAAATCAAGTGGATCAAGAATGTCTATTGTCCAGACTTTGAGGTGTATTCAGATGGACAAGCTTAAGAGTTGTTTCATCATTAGATATCATCTAGGATGTTTGACAAAGGACAATTCTTTGGAACTAAATCCAATAAGCAGTGGAGGAGAATGGTTCACATTATTTTGGGGAAATTGGCAAATACTTTTAATGAGAATGAGTCTCCCTAAATCAAAACCCCATATTTTTCATACAAATATCTTTCCTGTGCTAAGGGGAGTAGTATAATAGTGTTATGGAATAGTATAATTTTAAAAGAATTAAAGTTGAGTAATGGAGAACCATATGGTGAACATGGTGGGTGTGAAGAGACTATAACATATTGCTGTAATGGCAAGCAAAACAAAGTAGGATCTTTTGCAGTTTTTGTTTTAGTACAATCAAGTGCCTCTGATTCAATCTTGCCCTTATCAACCAAGAGTCTTTACTAGGACTAAATTACAAAAACAAGAGTTTCTTTAACTAGAAACAGCATATATATATATATATATATATATGGTATTGTTATTTATTTTAATGTGGTTAAAGATCTTCCCCAACCATTAATAGGCCTGCCTGTTAAGGGAAGTTTGATTAAGGAAGATCTGTAGGAAAGGCCACACTTTTTGTTAAGTTTCTAATGAGGCACTAGTTGTCAAGGATTGTGATGCCCTCTGGCTCTAAAAGCAAATGTGTAAATACTCTGAGGGTGAGGTTTTAGATTGCTGCTTAGTTTTGGAAGAAGCTTTGTGTGCCAGGTGAGACTCTGGGATGCCACTGTAAGCAGCCTCCCAACTTTGAAAACCCAGATGTTGGTGCTTCCCTCTCTGGTGACTATGTATGTATGTAATGGTTGGACAGTTGGATCTGTCTGTTCATCTATGATGTATGCATTGCTTATGTCAGACAGTTGGAAGTATGTCTGTTAATCTTTGATTTCTCTGTATTTTCTTTGAAGTTCAAGGTGCTGACTTTTTCCCCTGAACTAAGTGAACAATACATGTGCTTGATTAAAGTGATTGCTGATCCCTTGAAAGCTGCTTTGCTTTTATAAATGCAGATCCAAGAACCTATGATAGAAGGCCTTCCTATGTATGTCAGGGTGCTTGCTGATACAATTACCCACTGAGAACTTCATAAACAAAACAAGTGTTCAAAATGTCATTGAGAGATGGGATGGGAAATGAAGGTGTGCTGGTCATGCGGTGAGAGCAAGCAGTAACTGATCTATAACCCAGGTAATCTGTGCTATGTACACAAAGTCAAGAGAAGTAGAGGAAGGTCTCTGTGTCTCTAGAGTGGCTGGTAAACCCTTTGTGGAGGATATATTGGAAGACATGTTGAGATGCAGTGGTTGTGATCTGAAAATTTTGAAGTATCTGTAACCAAACTAGGAATAAAGTATAATGAGCATTCATATATGGAGTGCTGATTGTGAAGTAAGCAGTACATAATCTAAATTTTGTTGGAGAATGGGGGAAGAGTGTAGATTAGAAAAAACAACAACTTTATTTTGAAGTTTAGTATTCTTTGTTGTGCTCTCTTAACTGTTGAGGGAGGAGCCAATTCTCTTGAGTTACTTTTTCTTTTTCCATTATTTCATGTTGTTACTTGACTACTCAGTCTTCTAATTTTCTACTGCCTTACCTAATCCACTTACCTATTATTGCTTCCTGCTTCCATTTTCTTTTCATTTATTACGTATACATTTTGAATATACACATATATTCACGTTATCCCCACTGATAGAATGAATGCTCTTTGAAGTCAGAAATTATTGCAATTTTATTTTTTTTGTGTACCTAGCAACTAGCAGAGTGCCTCTAAGAAGAAGGCACTAAATATATACTTGTTAGTTGATTATTTTTAATTATTTAATTGTAAAATATCTCTTAAATGTACTCCCTGAATTTTCCATCTGGGTGAAATTTAACTATTCAGTACAGAGTAGAAGTACCTGGCATCATTGGACCTTCTTTAAGATTTAAACTTTTACTTTCATATCCTAGTCATGCCACTTGGCAAGAAAGTCCCCTGACTGCAGATTTCACAGTTGGAAATAAAAACCATTAAGCTTCAGACAATTTTCCTCAGATTGCTTGTTCTCTGCCAGTCCATCAAGAGAATGAGCAATCCATCCCAGCAATGGCGAGCTGCTACCTTGATGAACTACTTAGAGGTATTATGAACTGCCTAAGAAGAAGGAAAACAAGTCCAAACTTGCCTGTGAATAATTTAATGGCTCACCCAATGTTAATATAGCAAAACATTTAATAAGGAATAGAATGAACATTGTGAGAAAGAAGATATTACTTACAAGAAATATTGAGAACATCCTTAAATAATAAATGATTTGTCTAAGATTTTAAAAAAATGCAATGCTTTTGGTGTTTAGGGATATATTAGAAAATGTATTAGGAGGTGGCCAAGCCAAAGGGGTGGGGGAAAGGTCATAAATCCTTAAACTATTCTGTAGCTTAGAAAGGCAACCCTTCCTAGAAAGTAAGCATAGTTATATAAGAAGGAGATCCATGAGGGGAAATAGTGAAAGGACAGGGTTTTGGTGGGTTTGTTTTTTTTTTTTTTTGCTTTTTCTAATAAAAACATAGAAATTTTCCTTAAGAGTAGATCTACATTTGTTTAGCTCAAGCTCCTATGTAGTAATAAACAGTTATGAATTTTAAAGATTTTGCTGCCCTTCAAAAGCCCAAGCATTTAAGGAATCTGTGAGAAAATGGATGTAGAAATAGGGGTTTGGGGTTTTGCCAAACCAAAATATTTGAAAACCAATGATGCGAAAATGATTCTGGGTTTACCCAGGATCCTCTTTGTGGGAATGTGTAATTATCTATGATTGAAATATGCCCTAAATAATACTTCTCATTGTGAAAAGTTCCAATTTGTTTATACTTGAAACAGATGGCTACCAATAACTGTTTTCCACTGCATTTCACATAATATATGAAACTTGTCTCTGACTAGTTTTTAATGCACCTGCAAGTTCACTGTAAGACAAAAAACGGAATCTTTGAAAAGACTTTTCAAATACTAGGAACTCATTATTACTGTTATCAATATTAATTAATATTTACCAGTTACTCATCATGTGAATGGCCAGATATAGGCACTAGACATATTTTCATGAAGAACTCACTGCAAAGCTATCTCTAAAGAAATTGTGAAATTTCAATTACATGTTCATTTAAAACAACAAGAATGACCACTATTTGTATGGCTAGTTGAATTTGTTTTTAATTCCATTATTAAGACAGTGTTTGGCTAATGAACTCTTTAAAAATGTCAGGTAATCTTTCTTCCTTTTGTTGTTCTAAATTCTTATAATATAGCCAGGTAATAACAACTTTGAACTCAGATGGTCTGGGCTCAAATCCTGGCTCTACTGTTATTGGTACCTGAGTGATATTATGTAGGTCATTTAACTTCTTTAGTTAGGCCTCAGTTTCCTCACCTGAAAAATGAGGGTGATCTGTAAGATCTACTCTACCTTTAACTCTTATGATCTTATCTTATGAAGATATAATGTAACAATACAGCTTTCTAGAAATTTATGAATGAAATAATTATATTCAAATTACTAGGAAATATTATTTCATCTAGATAGCCTTAGAGAGTACCTGTTTCACTTATTTTTAGTTTTTAATAACTGAAAAAAGAATCTCATGTTGTTCCCACTGCTGATACACTTTTTGACTCCTCTAAACATTTGTTACTGTTGAGTACCCCCTCTTCTTGATATACTGTCCCATGGGGACTTCTGTGATAAAGAAGTCTCATGGATCATCTATTACCTCTATGACTGTTCTTTTTTTGGTCTCTTCATATGCCTTCCACATCTTCACCACAGATATCCTCAAGGCCATCTGTCTTAAGTTCTCTTTTATTTTGTTCCTGCACTCTCATGAAAATCTCATCTTTCTTATGACTTCAGTTATCAATGCAGATGATTCCCCAAAATTTCAACCAGGATATCCTGCTGCATTTCATACTCAATATACCCCAAAAAGATTACTCATAATCCCTTTAAAACTCCTTTCAAAATACTACTTTTCCTCTTTTTTTCTATTTCTGTTAACAATATCACCATCTTTCAACTCATTCAACTCAACTCAATCATCAACTGTTACCTGAAAATTGTCTTTTTCTCATCTCCCTCTTTCAACCCATAGAACCAATTCATTTTCAAATACAACTTTTTCCCTTGGTTCAAGTAAAAATCTATCTTTCTGTAATGTGCCTTCTACCCATTAGTCCTAGTTACCTCTCCTGGAGTATAAAGAGCAATTTGAGATAGCATTCCATTCAAAATAACAGTATAACAAACTGAGAACTTATCTGTATCTTTAAGAATACAAAGGAGCAGACCAGCAAAGATGGTAGAGTAAGAGGAAGGAGGCTAGCTGAGTTCACCCCCACATCCCCCTAACCAAGTCAACAAATATCTAAAAAAGCACCAGACCAAGTAGTGCTCAGGAAATTTAAAGAGAAACCATAATAAATTTTTTTTCTGGCCTAAGATAATGAATTTTGTCCCTAGACAAGTGACTAGGACTGGAATTATGGAACAACTGCAGGCTAGAAGTGTAGTCACTCTGAAATTTCAGTCTTCTACCCAACTAACAGGGTCTGGAGTCAGTACCTGTCCATTGGAGCTCCACCTATAGGAGCTATATTGCCTAAATCCAATCAGGTTCCATAGTATTTAAAGTTTAGGTAGGTAGCTATCACATTCTGTCTGAGATTAGACTATGGAGAGCCTGCTGAGAATTTGCAGCTTCCTGGCTGAAGCTGCCCAGTAATCTAAGAATTTGTTATTTATCCTTCATTCTTAAAGAGAAGAATGACATCACAGAGTGATGTCTTGATTCCCTCATAAATTAGATTTAAGTGAGAGAGAATTATGCTAAATCATCAGCCCCATTCTCTCTTCCAGTATTCAAAGTCCAGTGGCAAGACAAAAATCATGATGACTGGCAATGGCCCCAGATGTAGTGGAGGACCTTGGCATCTTTAATGTCTGACCAATCTTTAAGCATTCCACAGTATCTGATTCAGTTGTCTTCATGGTCATTGTGACAAATCGTTCTCTTCTGGCAATTTTACTAGGGGAAGTCTACATATGCTTGGGGTAGACATCCCCCTAACTCACTGATGGGTTTGAAGCCTGTTGGTTTCTTTCAGCCTGTTTCAGTGTTTCGGTTGAGATGGTTTAACTGGGGTGTGGTCATGGCACATATTATAGCTTCTTGGAGCTATAGATGAGAAGTGCCAGGTAGACATCAAAGGTGAATAAGCAGCTGTAGCACCAATGTGATATTCATAGCACTTACAACTGTCATGAATAATCTGGTACAATTCTGAATCATGAAATACAGCAGGCTCTACACATTGGAGACAACCAAAACATTTATTCCGATACCAGAAAGTCAAATCCATCACAGCAACAAAAATCTATACACAATAACAATGCAGAGGACATCATCCCCAACCCTTCCCCCTGCTGAGCTTCTCACAAACTAATGCCCTTAAACAAAATCACAAACACACTCTTTCACTCTTTCATTCACATTAGCCAGCTGTCTGCTTGCCTATATCCTTCCTAGCTCTGATTTCTACCATAACCAAATTTCCTCTCATCTCTGCTCTAGCTCTGTGCCTTGCTGTTCCACCCTTTCTACTCCACCTCTTTCTGTTCCATAAGCTTAGACTCATGTGACACAGGCTTCCATATGACCCAGGCAGGTTACACAGGCCTGTTAATGAATGGGAAAGATCTTCACATTTAAATTATCATTACAGCAGCCCTGAAAAGGGCCTGGCAAACCCTAACACCAGAGATTCTAGTCCTCCTGGAATACCCCATGCAACACAATCAAAGAATAACTCAACGCTCAATATCAAGAGAATGTTGTTGAAAGGAAACTACATTATACTTAAAGAAGCCAAAGACAATAAATTTATGTCAGAACTTAACATATATGCAACAGGAAGGAAGAAATACAAAATAAAGCCATAATAGTGGGGGATGTCAGTATGCGCCTTTCACACCTAGAAACCCTAACCAAAAATAGCCAAGAAGAAAGCTAATGATCTACATCAAACATTAGCAAAATTAGATTTATTGGACCCTCTTCATCATTGAATGGGAATAGAAAGGCGTATACATGTGTGTATACCTTCATATACCTATATATTTGTCATCACACATATATCTATCCATGAAACAATAATCATAAACCAGTCAAAAATTTCATTAAGGATAATGGCAACAATGAGACAATGTATCAAAATCTGTGGGATGCAACCAAATTAAATCTTAAAGGAAAATTTATTTCTCTAAGCACTTTCATCAACAATAGCTAGAGAGACAGATCATGCAAATGAAAAACAAGCTAGAAAATCATCAAAATTTTAATACCCAGGTAAACAGTAAAATAGAAATTCTAAATGTAAAAGAGCAACAAGTGAAAGTCAAACTAACTATTCAATTAATGAATCAAACTAGAAACTAGTTTTATTTAATAAAATGAAGAATTATTTACTTTGGTTTTGTAAAAGAGGGAAAAAACAATTTCCACTATCAAAAGATATAAAGAAATAATTTGCAAAAATGAAGAAAGATAAACATAAACTATTTAAAATTGTTTTTTGTCCAAATACATGTCAAAGAATCTGACAACTAAAATGAAATGGATGAACACATGCACACACACACACACACACACACACACACACACACACACACTATCTAGGTTAACAGAATTAGATAGAGTGTTCAAATGACCCAATCTTAGAAAAACAAAAGAACAAAATTCAAATGAATTTCAAAATGAGGGAGAAGCCTGGAGCCAGATGGTTTTAAAAATAAATTCTATAAAATATTAAAGAATAATTAATTCTAATATTAGTCAAATTATTTGCAAAGATCACAAAGAAGAAATCTTCCTACATTCCTTCTAAATACATGTAATATCTTAATACCTAAACCAATGAGAATAAAAAGAGAGAGAATTCTATAAAGCACCATTCCTAATGAACATTGTGAATGAATGAACACAATAAGTTCAAATAAACTATTAGCAAAGAAACTTGTGTGTGTTCATCCTTTGTTGCTGAAGAAGACTGTGCCATCAGAGAAATGATGACACGACTTGCACTTGACTTTGTTTTGAGTGAGGGAGGGCTGTGCAGGTCACCAGACTCAGTTCTCCTCTAGAGCCATCTGAATCCAGTGACCAGATATTCATCAGGATGACTGGAGATGACCCAGGATGAGGCCATTGGGGTTAAGTGACTTGCCCAATGTCACACAGTTACTGAGTGTCAAGTGTGTGAGGTGAAATTTGAATTCAGGTCCTGCTGACTCCTGCACTGGTGCTCTATCCACTGCATCACCTAGCTGCCCCCTAGCAAAGAAACTACATAAACATCAAAAATAGTATACACTAATATCAGATTTGACTTATACTAGGAAAATTGTTTTACTTTAATATTAGGAAAATCATCACCATATTAGGTCACATTAAAAGCAAGAACAAAAATATGAACACATAAACATATACATAGAGAGGAGAAAGATGCAGAAAAGATCTCATGAATATATCTAACATCTATTTCTATTAAATGGACCTTTCCTAAATATGTTAAATATTATCTAACTAAAATTAAAAGCCAGTATTGTAAGTAATGAAGATAAACTAGATACACCTTGTAAAATCAGAAGTAAGGTAAGGATGCCTATTATCATGGACACCATATAACATGGTACTAAAAATGTAAGCTATAATAATAATAACAGAAAAAGAATTTGAAGGAATATGCAGAAAAGGAAACAAAATAATCCTTTTTTGCTGGAGATATGATGATTTACTTAGAAAACGTAAGAGAAATTCCTAACCTGGGGTGTACATTCTCTGAATTGCTCATTAGATAGATTTGAAAGAGCCATATTTGGTTAAAAAATACAATTTTATTTCAATATAATTAATTTCCTTTGTAAACTTACGTATTTTAGTTTATGTATTTAAAACATTACTTTGAGAAATGGGTCATAGGTTTCACTAGACTGCACAAAATGTCACATAAAACAATTAATAATGTTGCCTGCCTTAAAGAGTCAACTAAAAATTAAAGGAAGCATTTGATCATTTCATCAAAGTCAAAGGATAAAAATATATCCATTTAAAACATCTGTTTTTCTGAATTCTATGAATGGGAAAAAAAGGACAGAAAAAGAACTTCCATTAAAATAAAAAGAAAAATGTGTAAAATCCTTTAGAATCTCCCTATCAAGACAGAGAGGGCAGCTAGGTCGCACAGTGGATATATTGCCAAATCTAAAGTCAAAAAGACCTGAGTTTTATCCTGACATAAGACATTTACTAGCTGTTTGACCCTGGGCAAGTCACTTGACCCTCCTTACTTCAGTTTCTTCATCTGTAAAATGAATCGGAGAAAGAAACTGTGAAGCACTCTAATATCTTTGCCAAGAAAACCCCAAATGGGATCATGAAGAGCCAGATATAACTGAAATGACTGAATAAGAGTAATGACATCAAAATACACAGGAATTATGTGAATTCAACTGTGAAAATAATCATTATAGAAATAAAGGGAGATCTAAAAAATTAGAAAAATTTTCATTGGTCTTGTCTAGTTCAACTAAATGTAATGAAAGTTGTAATGCTACCTAAATTAACTATTCAAACAACCAAATGATTATGGAACTTCAAAAATAATAGTGAAGATCAACAATTTCAAGGAAAATAATGAGGAAAAAGTGGGAAGGAAGGAGGCTAAGCTGTGCTAAATTTCAAACTCTATTATAAAGCATCAATCACTTCAACAATTTGGTGCTCAATAACAAAGAGGTTGATCAGTGGAACAGGTTACTTAGACAATATGCAAAATCAAATTAATCTAGTAGCCTAGTTTAACAAACCCAAAGAATCCAACTACTAGAAGTCAGGATTTAATTGATAAAAACTGTTGAAAAAACGGGGGAACAATGTATCAGAAATTGGGTTTAGACCAATATTTCACTAAGATATATTACAAACAGATACACGAATGACCATATCATTAGCAAATTAGAGGATCAAAGAAGAAAGTATTTTCAGATCCTCTGATAGAATTAATGACCAGAAAACAGGGCAAAGAGGATCATAGAAGGTACAATGGACAATTCTGATAACATAAAATTTAGAAGTTTTTTCCACAAAGCCAATTCAGGGAAAGTTTGAAGGGAAATAGTTAAATGGGATAAAAATATTTCCAGTGATTCTCTCTGATAAAATCTAATTTCTAAGACATATAAGGAACTGATTCAAATTTATTAGACTAAGCGCTGTTCTCTAATAGATGAAATTGTCAGAGGGTATGAACAGACAGTTTGGAAGAGGAGAAATCTGTGTTCTAAATAATCATACTGAATATATTCCAAATCACTGTCACTAATAATTACAGAAATGAAAATTAAATAAAATTTGAGATTCGCTTTTATCCCAATCAGATTATCAAAGTAGGTAAAGAGAGAAAATGACAAATGTTGGCATGGCTTTGGGAAAACAAGCATATTAATACACTGTTGATAAAGCTGTGGATTCTTCCAATTATACTGGAAAGCAATATGGAACTTTTTTAAGCTAAAAAGTTACTAAAATGCATGCTCTTTTCTTCAATGATAGCATTACTGTACCTGTACCCTGAAATTTTTTCAAGGGGAGTGGTGGGGAAGGACCTTAAGCACACAAAATATTTATAGCTTCTCTTTTTGCAGTGATATACAGTTGGAAACTAAGATGGCTTTCATAACCTGGATAATTGTTAAGCAAATTATCATATGTGAATAGAATGTAATACTCTTGTATTGTAAAAAATAATGAGATGATTTTAAAGAAACCTAGGAAGACTTGCATGAATTGATGCAAAGTACAGTGAGCAGAACCAGAAGAATGACTTACACTATAACATCATGAAAATGAACAGCTTAGAAAAACTTAACCATGATCCCAGAGGACCAATGGTGAAGAATGCAACCCGAATCCCAACAGAGAGCTGTCAGGCTAAATACAGGAAATGACATATGCAATTTTGGATCTGGCAATTATGTGAATTAAGTTTTGCTTGGCAATGCATATTTCTTACAAGGATTTTGTTTTTCTTTTCTTTTTTTTTGTATGGGGGCAGATAGGAGGATGCACAAATACATGCTTGTAATTAAAATAAAATTTTAAAAAGAAGGAAAAGACATATGACTTGGTCCTGGAAGTCTAGGAATTTAAAAAATTTTGACAGCAGTGGTATTTTTGTTATTGTCATCTTTATCTTTAAGACCAAGATGTTGAGGAACAAGTACTAGATGTCTTAAATATCAGTCCATGCCTAATAGCTTGATTGTGATGCTAATGTAAATTCAATATTTTGGGGGATATGGGGGGATATTTTAGTCCTGAGAAAGTTGAGTTGCTGTGTGTCCATAATCACATGGGGAATAAGTGTTAGAGGAAGGACTTATACTCAACCCAGTCTTCCTTACTCTGAGACCCCCTATCTACTGTAACTGTTAACTCTCAAATTCAATTTTGCAAGTGGGAAATGCCAAGCAGTAGTCATGTTTTCATTATTCATAATTAACCTAGTTCCTGCACTCTCTTGGAGGACAAATTATTAAGAAGAATTTCATAAGGAAGAAATGAGAAGCAGGATAATATAGAAGAAAAAAACACTGTACTAATTACATAAACAAAACAGCAATAAAAACAAAACAAACAAAAAACCCCTTTTGTTTGAGCTCTGACTACACCATTTACTAGCCAATGATAAAACCTTTCTCAGTCTGTTTTTGCATTTGTGCATCAGGGATACAATTTTTTATCAGCTCTACCTTGCTTAAAGAGTTTTGAGGATCTAACAAGAACATGTTATAATATTTTGATTATTCATATTAAAATAGCCAAAACCATCACCACCACAAAAAAAAATAGGAAGCAAACAGAAAAAGTACTAATGTACAAAATTGATATCATCTGACCCTTGACCTTGGTGTATATTTATAATGTTACTAACAGTGACTATTATGTATATTTTGCTGAAGGAGGCAGTGGTGCTGTAAAATCTAACCACGGAAGACAATCTTTTCCATTTCTTCTAAGTGCACAAACGATCCTTGGGATTGCAGCTTTAGTTGAGGCAAACAATAGACCATTTTCTTTTTGGATTATCGTCCTCAGCACCTAGAAGAGGGTCTTCCATATAATAAGGACCTAATACATGATTTTTGATCCACTGAATTTTTTCTCCACTATCATTCAAAAGAGATACCTAATCAGATGGTCTGCTGTTGAAACTGAGGTTTCAGCTGCTAAAGTTTCTGGAGTTGAAGTTTCTTCTAACGGATAAATTTAGTTGCCTTGCTTCCCTAGAACTTTGCCATCAGTCACCTCACGTTATTGAAAAGAGCAGGCAGATTAAAAATTGGCTTTGTAAAGACTGTTTGCTGACAATAAGTTGTCTGTGTAGCCAGTTAATTTGCACTTTTGAATCAACTTGGTCAAAATGGCCTCTCTCAGGTTTTGCCTTTCACTATGACATTTCAAAGAATAGGAGAAACTTCAGAAGATATCAGGAAGAAAAGTAACCAATTAAAATTATCAGATACAAGCTGCATGTACAAATAATCCAAACAATATTATATTGAGGTTAATTTAATCCAATTATCTAAATACTTATAAAATTGGTCAAACTTCTTTGTTTCCATTGCTAAACAACTAAATGTTTTAAACATGGCCAAACTGGTTACTTTGATATAGAAACAGTTTTAAATTGATATTTATATATATTTTTTTCTCCTTGAGATTTGTTTTCTTAAACAAATTCTGACCTATGAATGAGGGGAGGTAATTTAGGTTATGATGCCACGTGTGTGGAACTGCTTTGAGCAGTGGCAGATTGGTCAGTGATGCTACTATATAATTGGACTTTTTATTGACATGTTTTAACTTACACAAGCTAAGCCTTGAGGCCCCCAAATGAGACATTGACGAACATTTCTGGTAAAAAGAGACATAAGAATCTTAGTCATTAGTAAGAGAAATATAGAGTCAGGTATTGTTCAGTGGTGGTTTATCATTAATGTGTGTCTTCATGTACCACAAGAGGAGGAAGTTGGGTTAATGAAATTCCAAGAGGCTACCCTCCAGCAATAGCACAACCGGGTCACACCAGGCTTTCATGAGTACCTGGCACACTTGATTGGATTTCTGTCTCTGATGTTAGAATCATGGAGATATCAGAGGCTGACTAGGAGGCCTACTGCTACAGTACAAGGGCACAGAAGTTTCCAAATGTGGAGAGTTATAAAAATGGTAGAAGCTGAAGGGTAGGTGTGAAGAGAAATTATGTCTAGAACAGAGGCATCACGTCCCACATGGGTTTTCTGGAGGTCAAAGAACTTCATTTCTTTCTCCCAAGCCAGAGGTTCTTATTAGAATATCAATTTCAAAGTATTGTTTTTATAAATTGAGGATATTAACTACCTTTACAATAAAATCTCTAACCATGTTTTCTTATATACTCTTTTCTTAAAAAAAAGAAAGAAAACCTCTTGGGATTATAATGAAGCCAAGGACAAATGCTGACATTTCAAGGTGGAATGATATTATTTTCTGAGATCTTGTCAACACTAATGTCTGATCTAAACATATCAGAAATCTTAACCCTTAAGTTTTAAAAGAAAGAAAAGCCACAAGGCTTAATAATAGTAAATATCCTTGGGGTAATTTGTTATCACAAATATTATAACTTCGTATCAGCCAAGTTTTCCTCATTTCTGTGCTTTATCTATAAATTCTCTTGAAAACAATGACATTCAAATGTTTTGGTTCCTTCTCTAAGGGGGAAAACCAAATTTTAAAAGCTTTAAGTAATATGAGTTAGAATTTCCCAGAAGATTAAATGGAAAAATATACAAGTTTAGCAAGCATAGTGGAAAAAAATTAGCTTCAATAAATAAATGAATGCTGTTTTGTTATTCTTTTCATGACAACTTTGCTTTAATGTATACCTTCCTCATGATAAAAATGCATCTTTATTGCTCCCATATTTCTAAGGCCCCTGTTTTCTAGTACCTTCTTTCCAAAAAAACTACCAGTTTGTTGGAAACAATAAATAATAATAAATAGTAATAATGATAATAACAGCTAGTTTTCACATAGCAGTTAAAATTTGCAAAGCTCTTTTCAGATATTATCTCATTCAGTCCTTACCATAGCTCAACAAGGTAGGTGGCATTATATTCCTTTTGCAGAAGAAGAAACTGACAGAGTTTATGTCACTTGCCTAGTAACACACAATGAATTAGTGTCTGGGACAGACTTTGAACTCAGGTCCTCTTGACTCTTAGTCTACCAGTCTATTGACTGAGTCATTCAGTTACCTGACAATTCTCTTCTTGTCTTTGTTGGAGGAACTTAGGATTGGAGAATTTTAGAACTATAAAGACTCTTAAAAATTGGAGCCTAAGTTTTCATTTTGTAGAAGAGGCTGATAGCTAGAGCACTATTTAATGTCAATTGTCCCAAATCACATAAGTAGGTATTGGGACTAGAACTGACTTCCAGTATAGCATCTTTCTGTAAGCACATTCCCCATCCTCACCCCATCCTGCCTTAAGAATTGCTCTTGAAGTACTTACTTCTGCTCTATCCAGAGAATATTTATTTTATCCTGAAGATAATGAGGAATAGCTCTTTGGGCAACTAGGTGGTGCAATGGATAGTGCTGGGTCTAAAGTCAACAAGACTCATCTCCCTGAGTTCAAATCTGATCTCAGACATTGTGTGACCCTGAACAAGTCACTTAACTCTGTTTGCCTCAGTTTCTCATCTGTAAAATGAGCTGAAGAAGGAAATGGCAAACCTCTTCAGTGTCTGCCATGAAAACCACAAATGGGGTCATGAAGAGTTGGACATGACTGAAATGACTAAAAAACAAAAAATCCCTTTCACATGTTAATTAAAGCATCAAAGGAAGTGGATGATGAACTGGAATGGGAAGTGACTTGTGGAGGGAAATCCAAGCATGATGTGATAAGGCCCTGCACCAGGGTAGTAACAGTGTCAGAGGTGACTATGGGGCAGATATGAAAGATTCTACTGTGTAAATGAAAGATACCATACTAATTTGTGGGTGGTAAAAAGGTCTTTTGCCCAAGGTAAGATGTAAGGAGAACCTTTAAGGAATTCATGGAAATTAGGAGATGGAGGAAAGAGAACATTCAAAACCTGGTATAACCAGTACAAAGGAATGAAATCATTATATAGTGTCATGTAGGAGGAACATCGAAGAGTCCAGTGTAGGTGGATTATAGAGTACATGGAGGGGTGTAAAGTGTAAGAAGACTAGAAAGGTAGTAATGTACTGGGTTTTGAATTGTTTTAAATGCCAGAGGATGTTATATTTTATCTTGAAGGCAATGAAGAATCACTTTGTTCGTTGCGCATGAAGAAATAGGAGAACGTTGATGACATGGTCCCACCTGTACTTTAGGAAAATCACTTGTGTAGCTGAATGGAGGAAGGATTAAAGCAGGACAAGACCTAAGGCAGGATGAGCAGTTAGAAGGCTTTGCAATTGTTCAGGCTAGAGTTGACTGTGTGAGTGGGATGCAGAAGAATTATACAAGAGATGTGAAGGTAGAAGTGGGCAGAGTAGAGAACTGATCAACTTTGTGGGATAAATGCAAGTGAAGTATCAAAGAAGTAACAAAGATCAAACCCTGTGAGCCAGGGTTATAAAGGGAATGATGATTATGTAGGAATCATAATCATGCCTCTAGCAACATGTGCCCTCCCCCTACCTGATCACAGCTTTTTCATGGGGGGAGGGGCTTGTTTGGCTCAATTGAAACTATGAGTTACGCCATGCAGGGTTACTCTAGTTGAATAGGTCAGAGTGGAGATAAAAGGTGATCCACTGAGAAGGAAATGGCTAGCCACTCCAATATCTTTGCAAGAAAACCCCATGGACAGTAGTAAAATGATAAAAGAGATGACTTTAGAAGATAAAACGTCAGATGAAAAGGTATCCAGTACGCTACTGGAGAAGGGTAGGGGACAACTACAAGTAACTCCGGAAAATGAAGCCACTAGACCAAAGTCAAAAGAAAACTCAGCCGTGGGTACATCTGGTGATGAAAGGAAAGTCCTGTTATTTTAGTAAAGAGCAATATTACAAAGGAATCAGGAAAGTGAGATCTATGAATCAAGGTAAGCTGTATGTGGTCAAACAGAAGGTGGAAGATTAAACATTGACATCTTTGGTGTCACTGAATTTAAGTGGACAGGAATGGGTGAATTTAATACATATACTACTGTGGACAAGAATCCCTTCAAAAAAATGGAGTAGGCCTTATGAGCAGTACTGAGGTATGATCTCAAAAATGATGGAATGATATCTGTTTGAATTGAAGGAAAACTGTTGAACATCACAATAATGCATGTCTATGCTTCAACCACTGATGCTGAAGAGGTCAAAGTTGGTTTGTTTTATGAAAACCTACAACATCTTCTAGAAATAACACCAAAAAAAGATGTCACATTCATCATAGGGGATTATAATGCTAAAGTAGGAAATCAAAAGATAAAAGAATAACAGGCAAGTTTGGCACTGGAGTACAAAATGAAGAAGGGGAGAGACAGAGTTTTGTCAAGATAACTCACTGGTCATAGCAAATACTCTTTTGCAAAACCAAAAGGCAATTCTATACATGAACATCACCAGATGGTCAATATAGAAATCAAATTTGTTATATAATTTGCAAGCAAAGATACAGAAGCTCTATACAGTTTGTTATAATAAGACCTGGAGTTTGCTGTATTTCTGATTATGAGACTTTTAAGGTCAAATTCAGCCTTAAATTGTAAAGAGTAGGGAAAAGTATCAGATTACACAAATATGACCCAAACATTACCCTTTATGAATATGAAGTCAAGATGATGAATAGATTTAAGTGATTAGATCTGGCAGACAAAGTACATGAAGAACTGTGGCCAAAGGTTTGCAGTATTGTACAGGCGGCAGCAATAAACAGACAAACGAATGAATAAATGAATAAACAAACAAACAAACAAGGAAAAAAATAAATAAATAGCAAGAAAATGATACTGATGTCTCATGAGCCTTTACAACTAGCTGAGGAAAGAAGGAAAGTTAAAACTAAAATAGAAAGGGAAAGAGAGCCAACTGAATGCAGAATTCTTGAGAATAACAAGAAGAGATGAGTTTTTTTTTTTTAAATGAGCACTGCAAAACAGAAAGCAAATAGAAGAAATCAATAGAATGGGAAAAACAAGAAACCACTTTAAGAAAATTATGGACTTGATAAAAAAAATGATAGGGACTTTACGGAAGCAGAAGAGATTAAGGGGAGGTTGCCAAAATTGATAAAAGAATTATACAAGACACAACTTAATATCACTGATAACCTTGATGGTGTGGTTATTGATCTAGAGCCAGACATCCTGGAGAATGAAGTCAAATGGGTCTTGGGAAGTATTAATTGTTAACAATAAGGATAATGGAAGTGATGAAATTCCAGCTAGGCTATTTAAAACCCCCCAAAATGATTCAATATGCCAACAAATTTGAAAAGCACAACAGTGGCCACTGCATTGGAAAAGATCAATTTATATCCCACTCCTAAACAAGCAGAATGCCAAAGAATGTTCAAATTATTGAACAATTGTTCTCATTTCACACACTAGCAAAGTTATGCTTAAGATTTCACAAGCTAGCCTTAAGCAACATGTGAACCAAGAATTACCAGAAGAGCAGACTTGGTTTTCAAAGAGGCAGTGGAACTAGAGACCAAATTGCTAACATGTATGGAGATTATGGAGATTATGGAGAAAGCAAGAGAGTTCCAGAAAAACAAACAAACAAACAAACACCCACTTCTGCTTCATTGACTACACTAAAGACTTGACGGTAGATCAAGACAAAATATGACAAGTCCTCAAAGAGATGAGTGTACCAGCTCATCTAACTTGTCTCCTGAGGAACCTGTATGTATTACACCTGAACATGGGAAAACTGATTGGTTTAAGATTGGAAAAGTAGTGTAACAATGTCACCTTATTTAACTTGCAAGCTGAATACATCATGTAAAATACCAAACTGTAAGAATGAAAAGCGAGAATTAAGGATGCTGGGAGAAATATCAACAGTCTCAGATATGTAGACAATACCACTCTTATGGCAGAAAGTGAAGAAGAATTATGAAGCTTCTTGATGAGGGTGAAAGGAGAGAGTGTAAAAGCTGGCTTGGAACTTAACATTAAAAAATAAACAAACAATGAGACTTTAGCAACTAAATTCCATCATTTCCTGGCCAATGGAGGGAGAAGTAAAGGAAGCAGAGTCAGATTTTATATCTTTGGGCTCAAACATCACTGTAGATGGTAACTGCAGCCATGAAATTAAAAGATTCTTTCTCCTTGGAAGGAAAGCAATGAAACAGTTGAACGGCTTACTGAAAAGCAGAGATATAATGTTGCCAACAAAGGTCTGCATATTTAAAGCTAAGGTTTTTTTTTCAGTGGTAATGTATGACTGTAAGAGTTGAACTATAAGGAGAAATGAGCACTGCAGGATCAACACTTGAATTGTTGACTTGAGAAGACTTTTGAGAATCCTCTGGACAGCAAGGAGATCAAATCAGTCCGTATTAAGCAAATTAATTTATGTTATTTATTGGAGGGTCAGATGCTGAAATTGAAACTTAAATACTTTGGTCATATAAAGAGAAGACAGAACTCATTGGAAAAGATTCTGATATTGGGAAAGATTGAAGGTAAAAGAAAAAAGGGATGTCAGAGGATGAGATGGATTGATAGTGTCATGGAAACAACAAATGTTGTTGTTGGACAGATTTCAAGAGATAGTGGAAGACAGAAGGGTCTGGTGTGTTCTGTTCCATGGGGTCGTGAAGAGTTGGACATGACCAAACAATTGAACAGCAACAGTATTTGAAAAGTTGGGAAGAGGGAAGGATTTCGGGGGAAAGCTTCCTTCCTGCCAGCTACATTGTAATTTATTCTATCTTACCTCAGGTGTGTAGTCTTATGCCTTTACGAGCCGTTGAGGCTAACCCAAGGCAGACATTTTGGGGAAGTGGATCTCCTTGAAAATTGTACAATAGTGATTCTAATACCCTCTTAAAGTTATAAGTATACCTAATAGATTGGAGTAAGCTTTTTGCAGTGGACTTTCTTTTCAGATGTGGATAGCATAGAACATTGTACTTGTAATTAGAAATTAGAAGTGGAATACTAAAAACTTATCACTAGCCATTTGAACTTGGACAACAAACATCACTTCCCTGGAACTCAGCCTCATCCAAAACTTGGGGATGTTAATGTTTACACTGTTTATGTTGTAAGCAGCTATTACCTGTAAATCATTTTATAAATGTAAAAATATAATGAAAATGTAGACCATTATTACAACAGCATTGTTGGTGGGTAAACTGGTACAAAAGATTGATAATGATACTTGCCCTACAGGTCAATACCTGAGAATTTAGCTACTGAAATTCTGCCCTACCTCAATATTGATGATAGGCAAGTTATTTGATCTCTCAGTACTCTAGGTGATTCTCTAAGACTATATAAGTTACAGATATGTTGCACATTATGAATTCCAGTTATTTCTCTGGATGTAGATAGTATCTGTCTTCATATGTCCTTTATGGTTAATTTGATTATTTATAATGGTTAAAATAACTTATTCACTTAAAATTGCTCTTAAAACAATATTGCTGTTACTGTATACAGTGTTCTCTGGAAGTATGTATAAAATAATTTTACACTCACACACTTATGTATGTACACACACCTATTTGCGTCTAATGGTAGCCATTTCTAGGGCAGGAGGAAGGAAAAATAAAGAAATTTACACGACAATTTTGTTACATATTTGAAAGGAATAGCAAATTGTACTTAGTAGATTTACAATTTTATATGCAATCATCTTTTTATTGTATTATGTTATGGGAATGCTTGCTTTATTTTGCAAATTAAAAATAAAAGGAGAAAAATTATGTCTACTTTTAGGTATGAGTTTTTACACTGGAAACTTCCCTGCATTGATGATCATCTCCTTGGTCAAATTTATGAACTATTACTTGCACTGAAGAGTTGAGTACTGAGAGTGGGTCTACTACACCTTCCCTTAGGGTTCTAGATTTGGTCATAAAGAATTGGGATGCACCTTTTTAATGTCATGGCCCCCAATCCGGTGTATTCTCTCCATACTAATTGCCAGTAATTCGCACCTTAGTATCATCTAACTAACAGCTAGTCTTTACAAAGGGGTATCTACTGAAACTATAGAGCAAGAAGCTAAGTAGAAACATTCTCTGTCCTGCCCTGTAACATCCAGGGACATAATTTCTATATCATCACAATTCCTATGGAAAATAGACTAAATTGGAAAGCAGTTAATGGAAAGTATTTGTCCCTCCTAAGTTCAATTGTGAATTCTGCATACCTGACAGACAAGTTGCCTTATCTTGGTTGTCACTGTGCTGTGCTGTGTCAAGCAGCCTTCTAGGGCATCTGTTGTCTTATTACTGGACCTCTGAACTGGACTTTCTGAAGCTCACAAGGTAATCACCTAATCCTTTCCATTTTTAATAGTCCACCTAAGTGGACCAAGTCCTAAGGCAGGAAAGAACAGACACAGTAAGTACAGAAATGACAGCAGGACCATGTGCTTATGGCTTCGTGTCAGGCTAGATGGGGAGAGTACATCAGTATCTCTCTCCCCAAACAACAAACATTTTACTGCAATCATTGACTCCTTATTTGTTTTTCTTTTTTTACCCCTCATTGACTTTCTATGTGATGTATCAACCAGGAAGAGAGAGTGGGGATTGCTTTGGAAAGTTAGTGCTTTTCTTTCCTTTTCTTCTTTCCTTCTTTCTTCTTTCAGCAATCAGGGTTAAGTGACTTGCCCAAGGTCACACAGCTAGTTAGCTTCAAGTGTCTGAGGTGGGATCTGAACTCGGGTACTCCTGACTCCAGGGCTGGTGCTTTATTTACTGCAGCACCTAGCTGCCCCAAGTTATTCTTTTTCAATGAATATCCAGTTCTAGCACAATAGCCAATTAGAAGTACATTTCTTCATCTTTTGGTTGGTAGTATAGGAAGAGTCTTAGCATACCTGTTTATACTCTTAAATGGAGAACAGAGCCCTTCCATTCCATGACATCAGAGGCTTCAAGAAGCATACATACCAAACATCCATGCTCCCAGAACTGAGTCCTCATTGGTCAATCTTCATTACATACAGATATAGTCTTATACTCCTGTAAAACATAAGCACCTTACTCCTCTCTCCATCTTAATCATGAACTTTGATTCAATAATTGCATTACTGGAATGGAAGAATAAGCATAGAGATTAGGCTTTTACGTTTATTACAATAGGAACCTTACAGGAGAGGGAGCACCCTCTATCAATGCATATAGGCACCTTTCCTCCATCTAGGGCTGCTTAGCTGCTTACAGTGCAGTCGCAGAACTAGTATGTATTACAAGCAGTACAGACAAACATATATCACATGTGCAAAATATCTATGTATATATAAAATTATATACATATATGCATATATATACATTGGAGAGAGACAGAGAAAAGCAAGAGAGAGTCTATGTCTTGGCCTCAAGTCAGAGATACCTGAATCTCAGCTCTGCCATTTCCTGGGATATATTGAACAAGTCCTTTAATTTCTATAGGCCTCAGTTTCCTTATCTGTAAAATAAGAGAATAGGATAAATGACCTCTTCCCGATTTGAATATATGATTTTATGACATATTCATCCTAATAAAATCATAAATCCATCAAAAAATGTTTAAGCTTATTTAAAGAGAGGTATTTTTTGGCTATGTTAGTGGTAAGAAAAGTAGGTTCAAAATTCAGGAATTGATCTTTGGCAATTGATATTCAATTAAGCACAAACAATCTTATCATGGTACGTTACATTACTATCTTGCATTACATCACTGCTCTCAAGAAAATGAATTGATGGTGTGATATAGTTCAGTATGATTAAAGTGTTGTTGCAGAAAATTATTTGTTGAAATGAAAGATAATATTTTAAACCTAAGGCCAAAACTATATTATGTCAAATTATCATTTTGGAGAAAAATAAACTTGTGGAGATTAAAATGGGCATTTCTTAAAGACATAATGACAGTTGCCTAACAAATTGCTTTACTGAAATTCTCTTTTTAGTAAGAGATTTTAGCCAAATGTGTTTGTTAGAAATTAATCAAGGTGGATGAAATGGAATGATCAGTTGCCCTATACTTTAGCAACTACCTTTATGCATGTTCTTTTCCTGATCAACAAACTGAAGGAGTTTGACCTAACCATCAATAGATAGAGTCATTTATAACAATGGAAAGTTTGCAGCATTTCTTCTGCTAAATTCCTCATCCTGGCCTGGTGGAGGCTTTGGGTTCTCCCAGTTTTGTTTATGGAGCACAAGGTAAGGAAGGTCCCACACCAATGGGAAGGTTTCAGATGTACAAAACCGAAAGACCAAAGCAAAAGACCCAACATTACTACAGGACAAACCTAATTAAACAAAGAAAGATTTGAATAGACATTCTCAAGACTATTTACTAGAGCATGGAAGGGTTACATCTGCATCAATAAATGGAATACTCCTACAAATGAAATCATAACTCCTTAAACAATCAATATATATCAACATTGTGGCTTTTTGGGACAGAAGGGTTTTTTTGGGGGTTGGGGGATTGTTTGAGAGGAGGGTCAGTGATTGGTCATTAGAGGCAGCTTAATACGATAGATATAGAATTGGTCTTGTAGCCAATCCAAGACTTAGATTCATTCCCTGTTTCTACACATAATAGGATTTTATGTATTCGGTATTTCAATATATTCTGCATTTCTGTAATTTATATACTGTATATATTCTGTAATTTAAATTTTGTAATAAGGTGAATATTGGTTAATGTCTCAGTGCTAGACACCATTCTCTAGATCTTTGAGCTGCTGATTTTCATTTGTGGAGGGAATTTGCACATTGAGAGTTCACTACATGAATGAAATTGATGAATTAGAAAAATAAAATCACTGGCCATATATTTCCCTGAGGGATAAACTTTCAGAGTCAGGAATTCAAGGAGAGTGTTTTTAGTGAAAATGTCCTTTAGCAATTCACATTTCCATTACAAAAATAGATTGGTTGGAGCTGGGTATATTATTGAACCTGAAACTTTCTGTCTCTATCTCCCTGTTTGCCTCCTAAGCACATACACACAAATACATAAACATATATATATGTATATATACACAATCTTTGTATATATTATATGTGTGTACCTAAAGAGAAAAACAGATAAATTTCTTTCCTCCCCCTTCCATTCTCTACTAACTCCAGCAATTGGAGTAGGATGGGATAGAAAATTTGAATTTCAAAGGCAAGAAGTTCCAAGAACTACCTTTTGGTTCTTCAGTAACTGGATCTTAAGAGGGTAGCCTTTCAATAGTGAAGCACCCAAATATCTCTGATCAGAGATATTTTAACTTTCAGAAGCAGTTATTGGTGCTAGACAGGGCTTGGCTTCAAAGCAATAGGACAGCTTTAGTAAGTAGTCTGAGCCTTAAGATAAATTTGAAGGCGAGGACCATTAGGTGGATACTTCAGTGAAGTTCATTATAGATCAGGTAGAAAATAAAAACAGAGAAGGAAGTTGAAAATTTTCTTTTTGAGCCATGGAACCAATGGAAATGCTTATCTTATGTAAAAGTTTTGATCAATAGCACAATTGACACTAACTGAAAGGAGGACAAAAATATCTTCCACTAAGTGTAGCCTCCAAAACTAGGTTATATGTGTAAATGTATGTGTGTATGCATATGTGTACATATATATAATCTATATCCATATCTGTATCTACATCTATGGCTATCTATCTATTTATCTATCTATCTATTTATCTATCTATCTATAACCTCTCCAGTATATTTCATATTCATTAGTCATTCAATAAGCATTTATTGAATTACTATGCATGCGGCATTGTGTATGGAATGGCCAAGAAACAATTTCTTTCCTTAAGGAACTTACCATCTAATATAGAAAATAAGACTTGAATCTAAATAACTCTAATAGGAAGGATGTGACCAGTCATCTGAAAATATAAATAATGCATTTGTAGCATTTTGGAGTTTTTAATGCCGTAGGAGTTCGGAAAGGACAAGATCATATCTGGCTATGTCAAAATGGAGGGAAGAAAGTAGGATCAAAGATACCTTTATGGAAAGAAGAAGATTTTAAAGATCTTGTAGACTGAGTAGGATCTCAAATGTCAGGGAGAAGTGGGGAAAGAAATTCCAGAGGAAAGAATGGCACAGACACAGATGAAGGGAAAAAGATGTGAATCTTATTCAGAGAAAGATATACATAACAATTTGGCTATAACATGGGGTGGACATAGGTATTATAACGTAAAGGAAAAGGAGAGTGACCCAGTGGAATGAGAGTTAGCCTTGAAGGCAGGAAGATCTGGTTGGGTTTAAGCTCTGTTTCTGTCACATACTGACTGTGTGACCCTGGACAAGTGTTTTAAACTCTCCTTGCCCCCAGGCACCACACTAAAATTATAACTTGCAGATGAGTTGAAACTACTAGTAGAGGTAGTTTCTTCAAAACAAGTTTCATATAAGGACAGATTACTATCTGGAGAACCATGTTGTAGAGCATCTTGAATACTAGATTTAGGAATTTGAACTAAGAGCCAATTGACTGCCAGTGAAGATTATTGAGTAGAGTAGTTAATGATCAGATTTAGAAAATTAGGATAATATTGTTTAGGATAGAATGAATGAGAGTTGATTGAATACAGGAAGACCAACAAAGGGACTGTTACATCTGAGATAGAGATCATGAAAAGCTTTTCGAGAATAGCAGTCATAATAGAAAGGTTGGCCTAAAAGCAGAGATGTTGAAGAGACAGAGTAAAAAGAGAATGGAATTGATTTATGGAAGAGCAAGAGGAAAATGTACAGTGTCTATAGTAAAGTGATCTTAACCACATCTTTAAAAAGGCTGCATGTTCATGCAGTTTTTTGCTAGAATACTGCATTAGTTGGATGAACATATGGTCTCCCTGTTGTAGGTATTCTCAAAAAGTTCAGATTGCAGCTCCTCTTTCCTTTGGGAGATAGATGATGCTCACTGGTCAGATTAACATCAAGTCAGATACTGGCTGATTAGTTTAGAGTTCAGGTTGTGTCAGGAGGCTGGAGTGCTAGAGAGCTCCAGTAGTAGAGCTTTTCTTGCTGAGTCATGGTCTTATTGTAGTTATATGAACAGCAAGAGAGAATGTGTGAGAAGAATGGAAGGTGATATGTGCATGCCTGTGTGCGTGTGTGCATGTGTGTGTGTGTGTAACAAAAATGTTGAACTTCGTGTGGATCAGTATGTGAAGCAAATAGAACATACACATGATCTCCAACAGACAGTAGAAATCAAGAAGTGTGACACAGGTGAAGCTGGGACATGCTAAGGGAGGCATTTGTATGGAGGTGATGGAAGCAGAACCTTGAGAATAATGCTAATTCAATAAAATAAATCCCCTATAGAAAAGAGAATACCTTTTGTCTTATCCTTATATCTTCAGCACAGAGAACAGCACCTTAAATTTTGTAGTCACTTAATAAATGTTTCTTTGATTTGATTCTTAGATTAATGAAAGTAACAGAATAGATTCAATTCGAGAGGTAGAAAGAGAATTAGGATGGTACCACGTCATCAGAAATTCAAGCAGGTAAGTTCATTGTCAGTAGGACCTATATAATTTTTCGTACTTGTATCCACAGGGTCTATACAGTGCCTGCCACATAGTGGGTGCTTAATATAAATGTGCCGGTTGATACACTTCTTGCTACAATGTATTTATTTGGCTCCTACTGTTTGCAAGACTTTATGTTAAGTGTAGGGGGACAAAGGAAGATTAAGATACAGTTCTAGTCCTTATGGAATTTCCAGATATACAACATGATGTGGGGGTGCTCTGAATTTAGTATAGTACCTGGTATACAGTGAACACTTAATAAGTGCTCGCTGACTGGCTAAACTTCTATAGTCTATGTTTTCTATACAACTAAATTTGATACTTAACCATAGTTCTTTTGTTTGGTTATTTATTTTAAATGGTCTCCCTGACTAGATTAAAAGCATTCCAAGGCAGCTGTGGTATATATGCTATTTTTGTAGGGATCCTATCACATAATTTTGCCAAGGGTACATGGTAAGCCCTGAAAGACTATTTCTAGAATGTAATAATTCAATTACCTGAGAAATGATCTTGAATCTAAAGTATAATGTTATCCATCCTTATTATTTCCCAACAAAACTCCATTTTAAATTGTATTAGTATCAGCTATGTTTTTCTCCCCATTGACTTGAAGTGGGAAAATAAATTTAAATGCTAGTAAAAATAATATAACATACAATAAGCAATGAAAGACATATGGCAGAAATTCACTCTTTTAAAGCCCAATATAAATGTCTAATACATTAGAACTCATTTTTTACCTCTCAGTAGTCTATTTTTCCTTGAAAACTAACCCCTTTGAATAAAACACCTACGCCTATCAAAACACTAGAAGGATATTGACAAATTGGATACGTGGAGAGGAACTGTGCAAATGATTAAAGGTTTGAGAAGACAGATTTATGAGGAAAGATTAAAATAAATGCATATGTTCAAATGATGACAAAAGACGGAAGCAGAAATATAATTCCCATCATGAATCTGAAAGCAGACTTCAGACGGAAGGCTCCTTTAGAATTGTGAATGTGATACACACTCAAATATATACACATAGGTACACATACACAAGTATGGATACATATATATTTAAACAAGAAAGCATTTATCTTAAATACAACAAAAAATTCCAAAGTAATATACTATCACATATAATAGTACCAATTGTAAACATAATTTTCTTTATCACTTTAACAGATTTTTTCAAAAAGTTGATAAAAGCATGAGGTAAAGATCAGTGTATTTTTTTTTTTTTTTGCTGAAACTAAGCCTTAAGTAACTGGTATGTGGCTTTTCTTGTTAATTTCTGCTATTCCAAGATAAAGTTTATTTCAATACAGCATTTGTATATACAGCATATATATTCTATAGAGCATCTATATATAGAAAGAGTATTTCTATATAGCATTTCTGTATGCTCTATTATATTTTCAATAACAACTATTAATAACATATTTATAGAGTTTTTTAAGCTTGACAAAGCATTTCTCTTAAAAGAATTTTATAAAATAGATAGTTGAAATATGAATAAAGCCATTTTACAATGAAGAAACTAAGTCCTGGAGAATTTAGAGTCCTGAACACAGATAAATCTTATGTGTATGACAGAGCCAGGGGTGGAGGGAGACTGGTGACTATATGGCTCTTTCCATATACCAAACAACTGAGGAGAAGTAATAAGTGACGTAAGTTTGTAAACTAAGTTTGGATTTGCATCTTAGCTATTAGTTTAAACTTAGTTCTTAACCAGCATATGTATCATCAATTAAAACTTTCTATCAGACAGTTGCAACTTTTAAAAAGAGTACACTTCTGTCTAAAATTAGATTCAATTATAACATTTATTTTAAAATATATTTTGAGTGTTACAAATGATTCATCCAATTCTTTTAAAGCCATAAGGTTCTTCTTTTTAAATTTTGTTTTCCTTTTATAAATGTATGCTAAAAGGCACATTAACAAAAAATAAAACATTTAATGGTTTATTTTAATTAAAATTCCTATTTTGAAATAATTGAATAAATGTGTGCTGTGTTTGTGTGTGCTTAAAATGCAAGATCTAAGTAATCTGAATAAGTAAAGTGAAAAAAACCTAACCTACTTTAATTCCTATTTCACATTCACTGTTAGGTGTTTTCAAAACTATTTTGTCATCATTATTTTAACCATTTAACTAGGGCCTGAAGGGGGAAAAAAAACCAACTGTTTTAAATTTGCAATGCACAAAGAAGTAGAAACCATTGTTGTGAATTTTACAAGTTTACAAATTGACTACTCAGCTGATTTTCATCAGAAACATATTTTCCCAT
This sequence comes from Notamacropus eugenii, assembly GCF_028372415.1. Taxonomy (NCBI): domain Eukaryota; kingdom Metazoa; phylum Chordata; class Mammalia; order Diprotodontia; family Macropodidae; genus Notamacropus; species Notamacropus eugenii. The sequence goes on along the minus strand of NC_092877.1, from coordinate 83,802,462 downwards.
CATACTTCTTCCATCTTGAACAGAGTAGTTTATATTAAATTTAATAAATATATAAATTTAATAATAACAATCATATTTCTATTTAAATGGACCAATGAATGAATAGTTCTAAGTTTCATCTGTTTTAAGTGAACATGGATTGTCTCAGTAGGCCAAACCATTCGATAAAATAATTTAAAGTACATTTTCCACAATTCTGTACATTACAAAATATGTAAAAATCAAGAGATATCCGAGTCTACCATTCTTTCTCCCATAAATATTTATCAAATGCTTTATATATGTAAAGTACTAAGGATAATACATAGCATAAGGGAAGATGATTCTTTTATTTTTATTTTTTTATTTAATAGTATTTTATTTTTTCAAATACATGTGAAGACAATTGTCAAAGTTAATTTTTTGAAAGATTGAGCTCTAAATTTTTCTCCCTTTCTCCTCCCTCTCCCCAAGATGTCAAGCAACCTGATTTAGGTTATACATATGTAATCATATAAAATATATTTCTATATTAGTCATTCTGTGAAAGAAGAAAACAGAACAAAAGGAAAAAAAAAAACATACACAATGTGAAAATAGTATACTTCAATCTGCATTCAGATCCCATCAGTTCTTTCTCTTGAGGTGGATAATGTTTTCCATGACTCTTTTGGAATGATCTTGGATCATTGCATTGCATTGCTGAGCTCAATTAATTACAGGTTGATCATTGTACAATATTATAGTTACTGTGTACAGTCTTGGCAAGATAGTTCTTAAATCTACTTATCTAGACTTAAGTTCTTTGATGACTTCAAACTCACATCTTCTTCTGCCTATTAAACATGTGAAACTGGATTTTCTGTAGTTTTTCTTTTTTTCCAATCAATGTATCTAATACTGAACTCATTATCCTTCCCCTACAACCTTCCCTCTTATTAACCTCCCTATTACTGTTGAGGGTAGGTACCAGCATCTTTCCTCTAACCTCCCCTCACAACCAAGATGTCATCCTGAATTCCTCATTCTTACTTGCCTTTCCCTCTGCCCCAGCCCCATCCAATTTGCTATCAAGGCCAGGTGATTTTTCCTTCTTATCATTTCTCATGTGTTCTCTTCTCTCCTCTAATAAGCCCTCATCATCTCATGTCTGGATCATTGTAATAGTCCTCTGATTGTTCTCTCTATCACAAGATTCTGCCTATTCTACTCCATCTTCCCCCCTACGGTCAGTTACCTTACTAAAGTTTAGAACTGACTATGTCAAACAGCTCTTTTCCCTGCCTCACCCCCACCGCTATTCCCTATTCTCCTTGAATTCTAATAGCTCCTCATCATCTGCAGATCAAATATAAAATCTTCTATTAAGTGTTCAAAGCCTTTCAGAGCCTGCTACCCCACCACCTTTCTAATTATTACTCCTTACATATGACCCATTGTTCTCTGCAATCCACTGACACCGTTCTCTTTGATCTTTTTTGTGGTTCTTGTTTAGTCATTTTCAGTCATGTCTGCATCTTTAAAACCCTACTTGGAGTTTTCTTGGCAAAGATACTGAAGTGGTTTGCTATGTCCCTTTCCAGCTCATTTTATAGATGAAGAAACTGAGGCAAACAAGGTTAAGTGATTGCCCACTGCTATTAAGAGTCTCAAGTCAGATTAGGACTCAGGAAGATGAATCTTTCCAACCCCAGGCCCATCACTCTGCCCTCTATGCCACTTTGCTGCCCTCTTTGCTCTTGCTTAAACAAAAAATTCCATCTCCCAACTTAGGGTCATTTTTACTGGCTGTCCTCAATGCCTGGAATGTTCTCCCACTTCATCTCTGCCTCTGTGCTTCCCTGGCTCCCTTTGAATATCAGCTAAAATCCTACCTTCTACAATAAGCCTTTCCTAATCCCTCCTCATTCTAACGCTTTCCCTCTGTTGATTAATTTCACTTTGTACCATATGTATCTTGTCCGTACATAGTTGTTTTCATGGTATCTCTCCAATTAGACTGAGAGGTCCTTGAAAGCAGGGGGTGTCTTTTGTCTTTCTATGTATCCTCACCATAAGCACAGTGACTGGTGTCATTAAGAGCTTAGTAAATGTCTACTAACTGTCTATTACATAAAACATAATTCACATTATCTTGGAATTTATGGGGGAGATGGCACTTACACAAATAACTATAAGAGAATTTAGTAATGGTAAGTGCAGAAGAAAGGGTATAAGTGCGTCAGGAGATCCAGAGGGGAGGAGATTGCTATGGTAGAAAGCTAAAAGAAGGATTCACTGAGGAGATAACCTTTGACCAGGCTTTGAAAGATGAAAGAATTTCCATTGAGAGGAATGGTAAGAAATTGCCAAACATAAGGATAAGTTTGAAAGTATAGGAACAGAAAAACATTAGACATGCACCTATAGAGGATGGCAAATAGTCTCGTTTGACACGTGTATAGTGCTTGTGAAGTGAAAATTATATACAGTAGTACAATAATTGCTATAAGGATTCAGAGAAGATCTTAATGATTGCAACAGCAACTGTGCTTTGGAACTTCATAAGGGAAGTGAACATGTACCCAAAAAGTCTGGAGATCCAGCCTATTCCTCCTTTATATTTTTATTCTGAGATTTACTATCTTTTTAATCTTGGACAAGTCATTTAACCTTTCTAGGCCTGTTTCTATAGCTATAAAACAAGGGGGTTGAACTAAATAGCCTCTAAAGTCCCTTAGAGATCTAAATTTATCATCCTATGACTTTATATAAAGTAATGTGCTCTATCACAAAGTACCTTAGATCTGGGTCAAGAGGCTTTCTGGAAATATGTGTCTTCCAAAATAGCCAAACCTTGTCAAAACTTTGCTTCTTGAGTTCCAGGGCCTCATCAATCCCATGCTTCAAATCCTTGCTGGAACAATAATCTTTGGGTAGAAGATGGAAATTCCCTGATACCTCAAATTGTATTTATCTTCCACAACACGCACTTAAACTATAATCTTTCTCTAGTCATATAAATTGGAGAGAACTGGGGTAATTCTACAGAAAATTCTATATGTCTGTTGGGGACTATTGGAAGAATTAATGAAACTTTGTAGGAGTATCAGACATGTTAATAAGTGCTGACAGGCATAGGTCTTTTTTACTTGTCAAGCAATCACAAAGACTACTTGGGTTTACTGGACAAACCCAAGAATGTGGGAGAGGGTGGAATTAGCAAGGGAAGAATATTAGGGCAGTATTTACCCCATGTATTGTTGTAGCAGGGGACACCTGCAAAGGTGAAGCAGTTCACCCTCCAGTCAAGCAAGATAATACCTGATACCTCTAAAGCACAATGGGGGAAGGATAGGGAAGAGATATAACCAGGAATGTCACCTTAGAGTCTCAGGAATGATGGTTTTTATCTTATGACAAGAAGAGATAGTACACAACTGCTTTGGGAGATAATTCTCCAAGGAACTGTTGTATTATATTAAACTTTTGTTAGGATTTCTGGGTTGATCTTTATTCCCTCTTTGGGGTAACTTGGATAGTTCTGGGATCAGGATAAATCAAGATTCAGGGAAACGCAGATGTTTTATAGGAGGGATAGAAGCCTGTTTAGATAGGTCTTCCTAGCTTTGAGATCAATATGCAACTATGGCATGCTATCTATAACACTATTTTGCGATTTAAATTAATATTCCCACCTTGGATTTATGTAGCATTATACTTACTAAAATGTATTCCACAAATTTTTAAAAGAATCTTGCTCAACACCTATATGCAAAGTATCCATTGTGTTTTCACATGTTTTATTTGTGGGTATCACCTTTTAATAATAAAATGAACAATAATAACTAACTATAATACTGATAGCTCACATTATTTCAATTTTACAATTTGCAGAATACTTACTTAATAAATTACTGTTTTGTACGTAACTTTTCTGCAAAATGCAAAACCTATGAAATTCAGACTTATAAATTACATTTTATTCATCTTGTTTTTATTCATGATAATAAGTTACCTCACTTTCTATTATCCATTTGGAGGGGTCATCTTTGATGTAAGTTTTCACCATAATTATTAATTTAATCTCCCTTCACGTGGCCATCACCTTAATTTACTCTTGGTGGCAAAGTAGATAGAATGCTGGACCTAGAGTTAGAAAGACTAGAGTTCAAATTTGGCTTCAGACATTTACTGGGTGTGTGACCCTGGCAAGTCATTTAACCGTTGTTTGCCTCAATTTCGTCAACTGTAAAATAGGGCTCAATCCTTCCTAGGATTGTTGTGCGGATCAAATAACATAACATTTGTAACATGCTTAACAGAGCTCCTGATACATAGTAGATACTTAGCAAATCCTAACCCTCCACCCTCTCTTCCTCCCTCCCTCACTCCCCTTCTTCAGCCCTCTGTTCCTTCCCCCTCTTTCCCTTCCTTCTTTTTCCTCCTCCCTTCCTCCCTTCCTCACTTCCTTCCTTCCTTCTTCCCATCCTATTTTTTGGACTAATGAAGAAGGCTCTCTATTGGTTTCCTGCTGCAAGCCTCTCTCCTGTCCAACTCATCATGTGTCAGACTGTCATTTTATAAACGAAGGTCTGACCATGTCACTGCCTAAATTAATAAACTTCAATGACTCCTTATTGTCTCTGGGAACAAATACAAACTCCTCTCTTTGACACTAAAAGACCTTTGCAACCCGATTGCAACTTAATTATCTATCATTATATGTTACTGCACTTCATGCACTCTATAATCCAAATAAATTGGCTTTCTTTCTCTCAAACATAACACTGCATCCTTCCTTTGGAGCATCTAGGTAGTACAGTAGACAAAGCAAAGGGTCTGGAGTCAGAAAGAACCATGTTCAAATCTAGCCTCAGACACTAACTGTGTGACCCTGGACAAGTTACCATCCATGTTTGCCTCAGTTTCTTCAAATTTAAAATTAGGATAATAACAACACTTATCTGGCAGGGTTGTTGTGAGCATCAAATGAGATGATATCTGTAAAGTGCTTAGCATAGTGCCTGGCACACAGTAGATTCTATGTATTTTTCATTTCTCTTCTTTTCCCTTTCTTCTCCCCTCCACTCCCTCATTGAGTAGCCAGATAGTGCAATGGATGGAGTGTTGCATCTGGAGGCAGGAATGGGTCTTTTTATTTCCAGAGCCTAGCTCAGTGCCTGTCACATATTAAGAGGTTAACAAATATTTGTGGATTGATTGATAAGCCATGGTTGGATCAATATTTTTTCCTGCATTATTCTGTATGGGTTATATATCTATCTATCTATCAAACTTTTGTGTTCCATGGATCCCTTTGTAAGTCTGGAGAAGTTTATGGACTGCCCTCTCAAAAATGTTTTGAATTGTACAAAATAAAATATGTAAGATTAGAAAAGAAATGATTTATATTGAAATATTATGAAAATTATTTTTATAGAGTTCATGGTTGTCAGGTTAAGAACCCCTGATCTGCTCAGCGTTGCCCACCTTGCCTTCCCACACTCCAACCATTGCATAGACAGATATATTCTTTCTTCAGAGATAAAAAAAAAACTTTCCAGAGCTTAGCCTCAGTCTCTGACTAAGATAAAGAAAAGCTCTCTAGCAAACTCCCTTGCTTTTCAAGGAGTAATGTGGTATTGGCAGGTAGGCTGAACATTAATAGCATGAGACCACCAGCTCATCACTAATTCTTTTTTCAGCACACAGTCTTGTGGCATGACTTCCTGAAAGCTCAGAGTTATACAAGTATTCATAATTTTATTATTGAAGAGTAATAATCATTAAAAATAGGAGATCTGCATTTATCCTTGTTTAATTTTCCTATGTCTACATATTTTACAGGCAACTTGTTTCAATGATGATGAAACTAGCCAACTGTATCATGTCTTTATTATGCTTTGCAACTGAAAAGTCAAATACAAAGAAGATATTGGAAGCAGAAATTAAATGCAATGAAAATATGAATTACAATAAAAAAGGAAATTTACATTTAGACCTATGAAGACACTGACTTTGTTTTCATTGCAAAAAGGGAAAATACACACACACATGCACATATGTTTGTATACATGCATTTATACATATATACACACATATATGTGTGTGTATATATATATTTCTGGTGAAATAATTTTTCATTGATATTTGATCAGTGGAACCATGAGCCTTTTGTTAGGGAAGCAAAAGAATGTAAGCTCCTTGAGCTTTTTATAGGCATGTGAAGGGTCAAATCATAGACTCTAAAATATAAGAGCTCAACTAAAAGACTTCAGTAGCATAATCTTTTACCCAGTGTATCAGTAAGCATCACAACATACACAGGGAGGCCTACTACCACAGGTTATTTGATCTGCTTTTCTAATAGGAAAGGCAACTTTTGAGGGGTTAACAATCTCCCTTAATCAAGCACATATATCATTCACTTAGTTCAGGAAATCAACAGATAGCACTTTCAAATTGTCTGGCATAAGCAATACATATCACAAATTAATAGACAAGTCCACCTCTCTGACCATAGTTGCCAGAGAGGGAAGCACCAACATCTGAGTTTTCAAAGCTGGGAGGCTCCTTGGTGGCTTCCCAGAGTCTTGTCTGGCACACAAAGCTTCTTCCAATAACTAAGCCCCAAAGTAAAACCTCACCCTCAGAGTATTTATACCTTTTTGAGAGCCAGAGGGCATCCCAATCCTTGAGAACCAATGCCTCATTAACAAAAGGTATGGGCCTTCCTACAAATCTTCCCTAATCAAGTTTGCCTTAATAGTCAGGCCTATTAATGGGTGAGGAAGATCTTTAATCATATTAACAATACAAATACACAATCTGTTTCTAGTAAAAGCAACTCTTGTTTCTGTACATTACACCTAGTGAAGACTCTTGCTGGATAAAGGCAAGATTCAATCACAGGCGCTTGATTATACTAAAACAAAGCAACAAAAGATCCTACTTTGCTTACCCTTATAATCCACCCTTCCAGGATGCTTGACTTACAATCTCAATGAACATGCATTCTGAAACAAATAGAGGCATTATACTTCTTGATTAGTTCAAGCAAGGACCTCAGTGTCTAGTGTTACACTGACTACCAAACTGAAGGTCTACAAAGCTGTTGTGCTGACCTCATTGTGGTATGCCTGTGAAACGTGGACAGTCTACCACAGCCATGCCAGGAAATTGAATCACTTCCATTTTAACTGACTTAGGAAGATTCTGAAGATCACCTGGCAGGATAAGGTATCAGATACTGAGGTCCTTACTCTAACTAAACCACCAAGTATTTAAACTATGCTTCAGAGAGTACAACTCCGATGGGCTGGTCACATTGTTCGAATGCAAAATGTACGCTTGCAAAAAGACTATTTTATGGAGAACTCATATGGGGCAGGTGATCATATGGTGGTCAGAAGAAGCAATACAAGGACACTCTTAAGGTATCTCTCAAGAACTCTGGATTTGATTGTGTGACATGGGAGACACTGGCACAGGACTGCTCAGCATGGCATGCCCACATCAGAAAAGGTGCTATGCTCTATGAACAATTTGGGGGAGGACTGAATAGAACACATGATCCTTGACACTCAGGAATTTAGAATCTAATATGAAAAAGAAAACTGATTTTTTTATTACAAAGAGAGAACTCAGCACTACACAATGTAGTTATAAATATAAGAGGAATTCAGAACAAGAAGAGGTTAATGAGGACTTTTTAGGTAGAAGTGAACTGACTTTTGTGTCAAACAGATAGGATGTGCCAGATTAAAGACATCTATAAAAACCAAACAGAGGAGTTTGAATTTGATAAAGTAGACAAATAGAAGCTATGATGGATTATTGAGCAGAAGTTTCCAAAGTTTTAGAATTGGAAGGGACCTTAGAGATCTTGACTGGGCCCATCAGCTTTCGAATTAAGACTGGGGCCCAAAGGAGGTTAAATGCCTTCTTTTAGGAGATGGATTTAGAATTAGATGAGAACACATAAGGGACCTAGTCCACCCCCTTCATTTTACATATGAGCAAACTGAGGCCAAGAGAGGTAAAGTTACTTGTGCAAACTCATTAAGGTGGCAAATGATGGATAGAGCCAGGATTTGAAGTCAAATCCCCAAACCCAAGGTCCCTTCTCTTGTCCTACATGTTCCCTTATGTATTCAAAAGTAGTACATCCTCTGAAATTTCTATTTGAGCCCTGTTTCCAAGAAGAACCAAAGAAACAATTCTAAGTTTTTCAATCCAATAAATAAATAATAATAAATTATAAATAAATAAAAATAAATAAATAATAAAACATAACAATGAATAATTGGAACAAAATATAACCATGCCCCCATGGAAGCTATTATGCTCTTGACCATTTCTTTTACTCATGTTACAGAGCTAGTTAGTTGTAGAATGAGAACTTAAAACCAGGTCTCCTGATCCCTAGCCCAGAGTTTTTTTCAATTAGGCAATTTATTCTGGCACTAGAAAGCAAGAGAAGAAAGAATTTTATTTTTTCATTGCCTCACTGGCTTGGAAAATGTGTTAAGAAATGAGTAGAGGAGCTTGAGATTTAAACATCTTATAGCTCAAAATTCTTCCTTCTGTCTCATGGCAAAGGGGATTTTCTTATCCCAGAGGAATCTGTATTTACATCAATTCAATTTCACAAGCATTGGTAAAGAATCTCCTATATGCCAGGCGTAGTGCAAAGTTTAAAGGACCAAAGACACAACAGCAAAAGAGCTCCTATCCTCAGGGAGGCTACATTCTCCTGAGGGGATATCGCATATTCCCAGATAGTCAAAGGCAACATTTTTTGGGGGATGGTGGGTAGAGATTATGAACATTTTGGCAGTGTTGGGATTGGTATCTCCTAGTAGATAGCACTTGGGCTAAACCTTGGGAAAAGAAATCTGGGAAGAAATTTGAAGAGAAAAAAAGCATTTCAGGCATGTGGACATCCTGGACAAAAGAAGAGTCCTGAGGTGTCAAGTTACCTATTGTTGAGTCATCTCAATCATATCCAACTTTCTGTGAACTGATTTAGAATTCCTTAGCAAAGATACTGGAGTGGTTTGTCATTTCCTTTTCCAGCCCATTTTACAGATGAAGAACTGAGGCAAACAGGGTTAAGTGACTTGCCCAGGACCATACAGCTAGTAAATATCTGAGGGTGTATTTGAATTCAGATCTTTCTGACTTTGGGCCCAGCACTCTATTCACTGAGCCATTTAACTGTGTATTATGCTTATAGATAATATTACTAGAGAAATAGTGTTAAGAATAAAGGAGGTTAAATTTCCCCTATATCTTTCTCTGGTCAGAATACACTTGCAGTATGGTGTTCAGATCCAGCAGCACAATTTAGAAAATAAATGATGACCTAGACTCATTTTTGTCATTTATTTATTATACCAAATTATACAAATAGAAATGAGCAACTGATATTTTTGATTACACAATATATTGTAGTGTTCTTTAAAAAAAATGAACAAGATTGATAAGCATCATATTTTCAGAGACCTGAAAGACTTCTAGATCATGATTCAATTTAAAACAAACAAACAAACAAACAAAAAGAACAAGTGGGGAGAGTTAGCTTGTGTAAGAGATCTAGGGGAAGACTAGTCATCTTTAAGTCTTTTGCAGAGCTATCTTGTGGGAGAAAATCTAGATTTACTCTTCTTATCCCCAAGGTCAAAACTAATAGTAAAGGTTTTAAGTATTAGAGGGGCAGATATTTGCTCCAGTAAACAAACACTTCCTGGCAACTATAATTATTTAAAGTATATTGGGTTTTAGTGGATTTCCCCTCATTAGATTATTCCTGGATGACTACCTTTGGGGAAGGTTGTAAAGAGCATTTCAGTCATGTATGCTTGTATAAGAAGTCTCTTCCACCCCTATGGTTCTATGATTCTTCTTTCAGATCTAATGAAGGAGGAACCACTTCTAGCTGAATATGTTGAAGAGGACTTAATCAAGAAAATTTCATTTAAACTAAAAGACTGGTAGAAAATTTAAAGAAACAGTGGAGAGGTACGGAGTAGAAAATTTGTTTTGACTCAATGTATCCAGTCTTTAAACTGGTTAGACTGGCTTGGAAATGAAGGGATAGGATAGCCTGACAGGTCTTCCTACAGGTATGTTTTTCTTCTCCATTTTTACTGTTTCCATTCTTGTCCAAGTCCTTATTCACTTAACGAACATCTGTAAAGTACTTGATATATTCAAAATATTGGAACTAAGCATTATACAAAGAAATATGGATCATCTAAACTGAATTGTTTCCCAAATGTAATCTTCTTGAGGTCAGGGTCTCTTTTAGTTTTTTGTCTTTTATAACTATTGCCCAGTACAGTTGTCTGTCATATAGTAGGTAGTCATTAGGAATGTTTCTTGAATTGAATGTCCTTTTTTGATTAACCTTAATTACTTTTTAATTTTTACTTTTTATAATTCACCTATCTATGATTGCAAGGTTTGTTTTCCTTGCTTTTTTAGGTAACTTCCCCATTGAAAAACCTTTATTAGTTTCCTATATCCTACTCTATCAAGGTGACTCTTTTAAGCCTCCCAGAGTCCCAGTTCTCTCATTTCTCAGTAAACACCAACAAGTACGCTCTATTCTAATCAAGCTTGTCTCTTCATTTCAGAGTCCTTAGTTTCCAACTTGAAATACTTTTTGCATTGATGTTACTGTAACATATAAAAAACCTTAAGTGGTTCCCTTCAGCTTAACTTGTACCTTATGTTATGGTGCAACTAATACACTCTCACTATGATACTAAAATAGCACAATGATTTTAGCCATTTTGACAATTATGTTTGAGTCTATCCTGGAAGAACTGAATAATTAATTAAATACCAAAAATAACAAAACAATACAGCACATGACCAGAGAGTAATATATAAATCTGACTAAATGTTTGTCCTGTGTGGGTTTCAATATTCATTGATCCCAAGTAGGAGAGGTATGCCAAAGGAAAGAAAAAGTGAATTAGCAAACTGACATTTGAATAGTTACTGGAATAATCCCTGTATATGTTCTGACATTTAAAGTTTCTTTAGAATCAAGACCTTTTGATATGAGGCCAATTAAGGAATAGCAACTTTGAGATGTGAATTCATTTATCTACCTGTCTGCATGCAGTCTGTGTTATGTTTTCATGAATGAAGGACTATCAATGCCGGAATCTATAGTACTTGGTGCAAAACATTCATTGTTTAGTCAGTTACAGTTAAAGGGAAGATAATATGTTAGCTCATTCTATCCCTGTAATATGGATGTAGTTATCAACCAATAGCTTAAGAAAATGATACTATTCACAGGCTATTCCTGAATGTTTGAATGAAAATGAACTATTTTGCTACATAAATATCCCCATAAAGTCCTCTTCTGATTCCTCCTCATAGTGTAGAATTGACAGCAGTTGTTGGAGAAAAGATGTCTTTAGTAACAATTCTTTCCAAAGAATTGTGAAAAGTGAGACAGTTTCAAAGAACATAGAAAAAGAGAATGAGATGGCCAAACTCAATTCAGATTTAAAGACAGAACCACAAATTACAATGCTACTATGACCTCACAGAGAAAAAATAAATACAATAGTAGAGAACACTGTGTGCTGAGGAGCAAGCTGAATATAACCATTATCTGGTTTTGTGAATCATTTAAACTGTATAGGTCCCAGAAATTAAGGCAATGTCCATTAATTTAACAATGGATCAGCAAATTGTGATATACATGTAACTGAATAATATGTTGCTGTAACAAACTGATGAGAGAGATATTTTTATAGAAACTCGGATAGACTTCTATGAATTAATTGAGAGTGGAGTGAGAAGAATCAACAAGAACAATTTATAATATAATGATGACATTATTAAACACAATCAACTTTTTAAAACCAAATAACTGTGATCAATGAAATAGTCAACTATGATTTCAGAGGACTGATGAGGAAAAATACTGACCATCTCCTGACAGAGAGATGATGGGTGGGCAGAGAGATGTGCAGGATGATTCCTTCATTTTTAAACATTGTGAATATGGAAATTAGTTACATGACTACGCAGTTGTGTTACTCAAGTTTTGTTCTTTTTTCTTTGCCTTACCTTGCCTTGTCTTCTCTTCCTATGCGTTGTCTTCTCTGACCTTGCCTTCCTTTTCTTTTCCTTTCCTTTCTCACACTTTTCTCCTCCAATGGTGAGGGGAGGTAATAGAGAGACAAAAAAGATTAATTTTTAAACAATAGAATTTAATTTGAAAACTAAGCTCTAAGGGATGACAGGAACTATGAGAGTAGTGGGATTATTTTTCCTCTGAAAAAGGGGACAAAGGTTCACTTGACTATAGACTATTTATGGTTTTCATTGTCATGCTACTGCTGGTAGTGGTAGTATATCAATGAACAGATTTCTTACCAAATATGTCCGTGTATGGAGTTTCCCATTCTGTGAGTAAGACCTTCATTTAAAGGCCCAATTCAAGAGCCAGCTATGATATAAGAATTAAGCTTGAACAATTCTTTGGAATAAATGTGAAACAACTCCAGCAGGCACAGGAACAAGATAACCCATCATTCAAGTTTTATTTACATAATGTCAAAACAAATGATATTCCTCTTAGGAACCTTCATCCCTCCAGTATTCCTCCCTTCATCCATTTCTAGACAGGCATCCCCTATAATAATTTTTAAAAGACAAAAAAAGAAAAAAGAGGAAAAGAATCATCACAACCGATCAATAATTCAAAAGAGCCTGTAAATATTTGCAATGTGCAACCTTTGAGGGCCTCCCATCTCGACAAAGGGGTTAGATAGGAATGTCTTCTCATAACTCTCCTTTCCAGGACATGTTCTATGTAATTTTACAACATTCACTTTTGATTTTCTTATGGTTTTTCTTTCCATTTACATTGCTATAATCCTTACATATGTATTTATAAATATATACATATATATATAATTTTCTTGACTTGCTTACTTCATTTTATATCAGTTTGTATAGATCTTTTGATGTTTGTATTCATCACTTCTTTACAGTATAGTAATATTCTATTACATCCATATGTCAAAATTTGTATAATCATACAATAATCAATGATGTTCATAATCAATGAACATCTCCTTTTCTGACTTGTTTTTCTTTCTTTTTTTTTTTTATTATTATTAAATTTATTTAACTTTTAACATTCATTTTCACAAAATTTTGGGTTACAAATTTTCTCCCCTCTTATCCCCTCCCCCCCCAAACAACAAACATTCTAATTGCCCCTATGACCAATCTGCTCTCTCTTCTATCAGCCCTCTCTGCCCTTGTCTCCATCTTCTCTTTTGTCCTGTAGGGGCAGATAGCTTTCTATACCCCTTTACCTGTTTTTCTTATTTCCTAGTGGCAAGAACATTACTCGACAGTTGATCCTAACACTTTGAGTTCCAACTTCTCTTCCTCCCTCCCTCCCCACCCCTTCCCTTTGGAAGGCAAGCAATTCAATATAGGCCATATCTGTGTAGTTTTGCAAATGACTTCCATAATAGTTGTGTTGTATAGGACTAACTATATTTCCCTCCATCCTATCCTGTCCCCCATTACTTCTATTCTCTTTTGATCCTATCCCTCCCCATGAGTGTCAACCTCGAATTGCACTCTCCTCCTCATGCCCTCCCTTCTATCATCCCCCCCACCCTGCTTGTCCCCTTATCCCCCACTTTCCTGTATTGTGAGATAGGTTTTCCTACCAAAATGAGTGTGCACTTTATTCTTTTCTTTAGTGGAATGTGATGAGAGTAGACTTCATGTTTTTCTCTCACCTCCCCTCTTTATCCCTCCACTAATGAGTCTTTTGATTGCCTCTTTTATGAGAGATAATTTGCCCCATTCAATTTCTCCCTTTCTCTTCCCAATATATTTCTCTCTCACTGCTTGATTTCATTTTGTTTTAAAGATATGATCCCATCCTATTCAATTCACTCTGTGCACTCTGTCTCTATGTATGTGAGCGTGTGTGCATGTGTAATCCCACCCAGTACCCAGATACTGAAATGTTTCAAGAGTTACAAATATTGTCTTTCCATGTAGGAATGTAAACAGTTCAGCTTTAATAAGTCCCTTATGACTTCACTTTGCTGTTCACCTTTTCATGGTTCTCTTCATTCTCGTGTTTGAAAGTCAAATTTTCTTTTCAGCTCTGGTCTTTTCATCAAGAATGCTTGAAAATCCTCTATTTCATTGAAAGACCATTTTTTCCCCTGAAGTATTATAGTAAGTTTTGCTGGGTAGGTGATTCTTGGTTTTAGTCCTAGTTCCTTTGACTTCTGGAATATACTGTTCCATGCCCTTCGATCCCTTAATGTAGAGGCTGCTAGATCTTGTGTTATCCTGATTGTATTTCCATAATACTTGAATTGTTTCTTTCTAGCTGCCTGCAGTATTTTCTCCTTGACCTGGGAACTCTGGAATTTGGCCACAATGTTCCTAGGAGTTTCTCTTTTTGGATCTCTTTCAGGCGGTGTTCTGTGGATTCCTTGAATATTTATTTTGCCCTCTGGTTCTAGAATCTCAGGGCAGTTTTCCTTGATAATTTCATGAAAGATGATGTCTAAGCTCTTCTTTTGATCATGGCTTTCAGGTAGTCCCATAATTTTTAAATTGTCTCTCCTGGATCTGTTTTCCAGGTCTGTTGTTTTTCCAATGAGATATTTCACATTATCTTCCATTTTTCCATTCTTCTCTCTTTGTTCTTTGATTTCTTGGTTTTGCATAAAGTCATTAGCCTCCATCTGTGCCATTCTAATTTTGAAAGAACTATTTTCTTCAGTGAGCTTTTGAATCTCCTTTTCCATTTGGCTAATTCTGCTTTTGAAAGCATTCTTCTCCTCATTGGCTTTTTGAACCTCTTTTGCCAATTGAGTTAGGCTAGTTTTTAAGGTGTTAATTTCTTCAACATTTTTTTGGGTCTCCCTTAGCAGGGAGCTGATCTGCTGTTCATGCTTTGACTTCATGTCTCTCATTTCTCTTCCCAGCTTTTCCTCCACCTCTCTAACTTGATTTTCAAAATTCTTTTTGAGCTCTTCCATGGCCTGAGCCCATTGGGTGGGCTGGGACACAGAAGCCTTGATTTCTGTGTCTTTGCCTGATGGTAAGCATTGTTCTTCCTCATCAGAAAGGAAGGGAGGAAATACCTGTTCGCCAAGAAAGTAACCTTCTATAGTCTTATTTCTTTTCCCTTTTCTGGGCATTTTCCCAGCCAGTGACTTGACCTCTGAATATTTTCCTCACACCCACCTCACCTCCTGATCCTCCCAGCCCGTATTTGTGGTCTGAGATTCAAATGCTGCTTCCAGCCTCAGGGCTTTTGGCGGGGGCAGGGCTGCTATTCAGTATGAGATTATGTTCTGGTGCTGAGGTCGGGGCAGGGCCACCTCTCAGGCTCAGTTCCCTCAGGGGGTTTATGCACAGACCTTCCGCAATGGATTCAGGCTCCCGCCCGCTTGGGGAGCCCCTGTCTGCAGCCGCCTCTCAGCTTCTACCTCCTGGGGGGGGGCCTATATTATGGGGGCACCCCACTCCCCTCTCGACCCGCCAAAGAGACTCTCTCACCCACCCCTGTCACCTGTGGGTGGAGGGACTTGTGCGGCCGCTGGAGATCCCGTCCCTGAAGCCTGCTCAGATCTGTTTCTCTCGGTGCCGCAGCCGTGGCCGCAGCAGGTCTGGGCTGGGCTTTGTGTCTGCAGCGAGACGGACCTTTTGCGAGAGGTTTGCAGATCCCTCTGTGGGTGGAGGGACCTGCGTGGCCGCTGGAGATCCTGTCTGTGAAGCCTGCTCGGATCCTGACTTGTTTTTCTATCACAAAAAGTAGTACTGTGAATAATTTTTGTATATACAGTACTTTGTTCTTATCAGCGGCCTCTTGGGATTATAAACCCTTCAGTGTCTGGAATCTCTGGGTCAAAGGCTATAGCAACTTTAAGAATTGTATTTGCATAATTCCAAATTGCTTTCCAAAATGGTTGTACTGATTCACAGCTCCACTAGAAATTCAGTAGTGTGCCTAGCTTCTCAAAAATCTCTCCATTATTGACCACTCCCATCTTCTGTCATCTCTGCCAGCTTTGAAGAAGAGAAATGAAACCTCAGTGCTGTTATGGTTTACATTTCTCTTATTATCAGTTATTCAAAGCATCTATTAAGTGGTTGTTAATTTCAGTGTTGTTTTAAGGCTCAAAGGAGATACTGGAACTAAAGATCCATGTAGATATACACTTCTGTTCTTTACAAATTAGAAAACAGTCTTGGAAACTTCAAGTCACATGAAGGAAGTGACAAATGTAGCCTCATTTTTACAATTTCCTATCCAGAATTCTTTTTTGTTATAATGGGCAGTTGATTTTCTTTTTCCATGGAAGAGGGTAGAGTGGAAAAGAAAATAAGTAGAAAAGAAAGGAACAAATTTATTTATAATGAGTAATGTGGATAATTTCTAAATGGGGCCTTTATAGAATAATAATAATTTTATATTAAGGTCATACTTTATATTTATAAAACACTTAACAGATCTGACTTTTTGGAGTCTGAGATCCAGAGAAAAATCTACTTATCCATGTAGAAATAAGCATGATTTCTATGCACAGTATTTCTTTTCCTGTTTGAAATATTTTATGAGTTCAAAACATGTTCGGAAATAAGTTACTATAAAGATAAGCCTTATAAATTGGTCAGTTAAGATGAACAAATAAAGTCCATCTAAGCATTCCCATTTCTAATCCTAATTCCTTTAAAAGGTCCTGTTCCTTTAACATCCTTGTCATCCCAGCTAGATTTGCTCCAATTTGCCAACATATAGTCTAGACTCTGATGTCCCAAACTGGACATATTTATCTAGATGGAATCTGACCAAGGTCAAAACCAGCATGATGTTACTCTTATCTCCCTTACTCAAGTGCTATCTCTTTATTAATGTAGTCTAGGACAATATTAGTCCCTTCCCTCCCACCCTATTGCAATACGGTTTTGGCTTATTTACTAAAACCATCAGATTATTTTTACATGAGATACTGTATAATCATATATGCAGCATTATGTACTCATCAAATTGATGTTTTGAATGTAAATGTAGGAAATGGAATTTAAATGAAATTTTATATTATTAGGGGTGTTCCACAATTGTAGCCTTTCCAGATCTCTTTTTAACTTGAATCTGTCATCCAGTATATTAACTATTTCTCTTATTTGTATCATTTTTGAACATAATAGCATGTCATTTGTATCTTCAGCTAAGTCATTGACAAAAAATAATTGTATCAAAGATGGAACCCTGGAACAATGTTAGAGACCTCCTCCAGGTTGACATTGATCCATTATTCACCTCTTTATGCCTTACTATTCAACAAGTTATGAATCCTCCTAAGTGTGCCGAAGTTATTCTACCTTTCTATCTTATAAACAACAATATTGAGGATAATAGGAGTATTTGTGTGACTTTGAAAAATGGCACAGTGCAGTAGATAGCAATTGGGATTGGAGTTAAGAAGACCTTGCTGTTGCTGTTTTGAAATCATGTTCAGTTACTTAGCTGAATGACTTATGGGCAAGGCACTTAACTCCTCTGAACCAATTTCCTTTTCTGTAAAATGGGAACAGCATAGTAATATCTATAGGACCTATGCCACAAAGCTCTTGTGAAGCTCCTATAGCATATCAAACTTACTTAGAATGGTAAATAAATGCCAGATATTAGGATTTGTTTAAGGACTTGCAGAAATCTAGGGTTGTTATGTCAACAGCATTCTTCTGGTCTGTTGTACAGAACCTCTATCTATATGTCTATAGAATATATATGCATGTATCTATACTATATTTACATATTGTGTGTTTAATGCTTATTTGATGATAGAGATTTGATAGACATACTATGTGCCCTTGAGATATACTGCAAATCTACCAAGATCACAACTTCATACTTTTGAAAGCTACCACTGCAGTGTGTACAACTAAGATAGGGGAAATTGCTGGACCATATACCATACTCTGCAATTTGAAGTGGGACGGTTAGAGGAGTTTTAAATGACTCTAGCTAAATGATTTCTTTGTTTGTCTGTGTATATGTCAAAATGGTGGGAAATACCAATCTAGGTGCTGTGATCAGCAAAATACAAAGTAAGAGACAGATTTAGTCCTATACTATTGGCATTCCATCTCATCAATATTCCAGTCTCATGAGAATTATGAAGCTATTTCCACACAAGTAAGTTTGGAATGCACTAAATAAGACAGCTGAATGTCATTGTTGAAATAATTACGATTTCACAAGGTTGTAGTTAGTGGAAAGTTCAAGATACATATTTTCTGCTCAAAGTCACTTTTTCTGAATATCACTGGAAAGAGATTTCTCTAATAAGTAATGAAATTAGAAAACACAAAGAGAAATATTTCTTTGTATTTAGTTTTTAAGGAACATTTTTTTTCTCAGTTAAAGGTATTCCTTATATATAAATGGTACAAGTCCAGTGGTAGGAGGTTTAAAAACTAAATACAATTTAATCTAGGTAATGATGTACTCAGCCTTGGACTGTCCTGAACTATAAGGGTAAGAAAGGTAATTTTTCAGGATCAGTGGGTGAGCCACCTTGGTACAGAAAGAAGGAAAGGTGACTCAAAGTACAGTAGAGAAATGAAAAATAGACCACAGAAAAAAGGATACAGATTCAGCCAGACAATAGGAAAGAATTCAGGAAAGAGCATGCAAGTACAGCAAGCAATCTCCTTGGAAATAGGACTAGGCATGGCAGAAAACCATGAAAATTACATAACTGAGATATCCCTAAAAGATGACTGAATGGCTTGGAGAGTAGGAGAAGGAGAGAATCTGCCTGAACAATGGAAATGGGGAGAGAATAAGAGAATGTTGGCTATACATAAAGTACTTAGATTAAGAGAGTACAGTGGAGAGGGGCACTCAGGCTATATATTCACTGATAGCTCATTAACCTTATCTTTTATCTTTTTAGATGGAATTATGAAGACATTAAAATATTTGGCTTTTCCCAGGTTTGTTCAAAGTTACATGAACTTGGAAGGTCACAACAATTGCCTTGTGTGTGTGTGTGTGTGTGTGTGTGTGTGTGTGTGAGCGTATGTGTTAGGATGTGTGTGAAAATTAAGAAGTGAACATCTAAGTAATTGCAACTATAAAAGACTTGGTATTCTGATGTTCATTAAAATTGATTTCACAGTATTCTCACTGACCCATTTGTTTCCTACAATGATTCAGATTATAATTCATCTATCCTTCACTGTTGTATGGGACTCCTTTTCATATCTTTCCATAGGTTCAACACAGGACAGTTCACCCATTCATCTTCCTTGCTTTCTTATGATGTCATGAGGAAGTGCTCAGGATGTCTTTCTGTCATTCCTTGCCTTCAACATATGACTAGCCCATCTTATTTAATCATAACATTTCCCAATGACAACATTTATCCCTATTCTTCCAAGTCCTTCATTTGTTATATACTGCATAATGCTCATACCCACAACATGCTTCTGTATTATTCTGCATAACATTCATTCACTACATTATTCAATTTGATCCTCACAACATTCTAATAAATTAGGTAGTGCACGTATTTCTGTACTCATTTTATAGATAGGAAAACTGAGACTGTGGGAGGTTAAGTGATTATGTAACAAAGCCTATAGTTTGTGGACACCATATGTAAAAACAAGTTGTCTGCTGATCTTTCCATCATACCTCTCAACATGTTAGAACGAAGTACATAAATTAAACATTTTATTGTTCTCTTTGGCTAGAAGGATCAGAAGATCCTTTATATTATGTGAGATGTATTTAATGACAATAACACATTCTGACTTATCTGCATGGAAGAATTAATGAAAAATAAAAGAAATATATGAAATAAAGTCTTTGGTAAACAAGTAGGTAAAGAAATGATTATAATTAAGACAGAGATGCTCAATGGAAATAGCTACTGATTATTCTTTTTAATTGGCACACAAGGTATAAACTTGAATCAGATCTACTAAATTGGGAATATAAATGTTGTTTATTTCCCAAACGTATTATCCAATAAACAGTCAAGGGGTCTTATGCTTTGCATTCAGTATCAAATGATAAAAACCCTGAGAAATTATTTCAAATGCATGTGAAAAGGACTGACCTTCAAAACAGTATATTAAACTTTCAAGGTACAAAATCACATGTTGCGTCAGTCAAAATGATCTCTTCAGCAGAAATGTTAGATAAAATTCTTAAATCCCAGTAGAAAGTCACTATGTCAAATGGTTTCTTATAAACCATTTAAAATTTGTTACCTGTTGTGAGCATAGGTAACAGACTTAACTTTCAAACTTTTCCTCACCTGTAATGTGAGGACAGCATTATTTGTACAGCCTTTCTCAGAAGGTTGATGCGAGAAAAGTATTTTGTATACTGTAAGTTGTTATGCAAATCAGAGAGAGCACAGTGGTCTAAAAAGCAGATGTCTTTAATCTGGACAGCTGACTAATTATGATCAAGACACTTAGTCTCTGAACCTCAGTCTCTGCAGATATTTGGAAAATAACTCTGTAAAAAAGTAACAGATAGAGGTCCTACTAATAAAAAGAAACATTTTTGAGAATAGAATAAGGCAATCTAAATGAAAATGTTTAAAAAAATATTAAACATACCATAAAAATGTACATTATTCTTAAATTGTAAACAATAAAATCTAAATAAACTATGTCCAAGTTCTAAACCATGATTCACAGATTTAGAGATCATTCTAAATGTTAGATCATTTGATTTTCCCCTAACAATATATGATTTCTAAAGTTGTTTTAATTTATGTTATTGAAAAAAAATAAAAGTAGAAACTGGAAGAAAAAAATTGAGACCAATATTTCAATTCAATCTCAACAAACATGTATGAGTTTTCTACCATATTCCAGGTACTGTAATCGATATTGGGAATATTAAGATAAAAAAGGACACTATCTTTGTTCTTAAAAAGGTTATATTTTGTTACATACACAACATGTAAGCATATTAATTAATACAAGGTAATATGAAGAATGAGAGAGCAACTGGGGCATGGGAGGGATAGAATAGAGATTCTTAACTATTTCTGGGCAGGCACACCTCTAATAGCAGAGTGCCACCTAATGATCGATACCCTGCTCCAGATGTTTTTAAATATGTAAAAAAATACATAGTTTTACAAAGAAAATAAATTATATTGATAATTATTTTTCTATCTACCTACCTATCTTTCCACATAAATTCACAGACCACAAAATAAAAAAAAAACAACACCAAGCTGGTATAGAGAATTAAGACTGAAGAGCTGATGATGAGAACAGAACAGACTTAATAGACTGGAAAAGCAGGGGAAGTGGAGGCATTTGAGGGTCCAGTGAAAACAAAATAGGGCTCAGGGTTAGGCAGAAAAGATGGAAAGACAGGAGCTTATGAACAGAGTGAGAAATTTTTGAGTTGCCTGTATTATAAAGGCAGCAAAGTGATGGGCAATGATATGAGCTAAACTATGACTACCTATTTGGGTGACTTAGGTAGAATGAAGGGAAGACCTGTATATTTTAGGAAAAATCAACATTTACATTAAGATTCCCAAGAATGAGGCTAAAGGGTGTGGTAGAAACAAAGATTATGAGCTAAATGTTGAATGCCTTGAGAAAGGGGGAAAAGTTGCTGGTTTCTAATGCAATACAATGATGTTGTGCTACTTTTAATGGTGACTTGAAATGAGATGTGTGCTGTAGGAATTCTAGCCTCAACTATTTATTAGGCCTTCAACAAGTCTGAGGAACTTGGGTAATTGACTTCTGTCTAATCTTTTGTTTCTCTATTTGTAAAGTAAATGTGTTGGCTTAAATAATCTCAAAAATTCCTTCAGATTCAACGTAATATAAAGCATGTAAATTTCAGGTTCTTTAATCCTTGACACACTTCAAAGAATAGAAGGATAAGTTAACTCCATTTGACATATATATTTTCCATTTAACCATGTTCAACATGTAGATTTGCATGTTCTTTGTCCAAGCTTGTGATACAATCACAGGAGACTTTCCATTCCTATTATGTGTAAAGTCCATAAGCTGTTTAATAATAATTAAGAATACACTATTACAGAATATACTACAGAGATAAATTTTGTCCCCCACATCCCATCTTAAGTCTTGAGACAGTTATATCAATCAACCAATAAATCCATTGATTAATCAACACTATGAACAGTCATCATTAATTATATCTGTAATATGCTAGTACCGTGTTAAGTTCTGAGAATACACATTAAAAAAATGAAATTTCCCCACAGTGCTTGGAATATTTTAGGTGCTTAATAAATGCTTGTTCTCTTCTCTTCCTAAGAGTGGAGATAGCATGCAAATATATAGTTATATACAAAACACATAAAATAAGCTACATGGTAACTTGGGGGTGAACACAGTAATAACTAAGGGCACCAGGAATACCCTCATTCATAGAGTAGGATAGTGCTTGAACTGAGTCTTAAAGGAATAACAAGCATAGTAACAATAATATTTAGTAGTATCAAATTATTATTAAATCAGTTCAATGAAACATTAATTGCTTAAAAAGAAGTTTATTGAATAATTAAGAATCCCTGAAAAAAATCTGGATTGAGAAACTAACTTATGAGCTGGACTATGGAATTGCAAAAATTAATGGTTACATCCTCTTAACTCCTTCTTCTAGGTTTATACAACATATGACAATGATAGCTAATATTTTTGGTATAGTGCAGGCAATAGACTGAAAATTAGGAAAGCTTATTTCTAGTTCCAAGATTGCAATCAACTTACTATGAACAGATATTTTAAACTCTGTGAGCCTTGATTTTCTCTTTTCCAAAATGAGGGGGTTAAACTTAGTGATCTTTAAGGTTCTTCCTGATTTAGCAATGTATGATTATAAGTATTAGGAAGTTTTGGTTCCATTGCCTAAAATAAATATATGCATATGATCCATATCATTGACAAAGGCAGATTCTATTTGATATAAACTTCTGGAAAAAAGAATAGCAGTCTATCATAAACTGCATTTAAAAGAGAATCTTTACACCAAATACTACAATAAGTTCCAAAGGAATAAATTAAGCAAATTAACAAAAATGCTATTCAAATTAGAGGAACATGTAAGGTTATATGTCTCATGACTATGTATAACAGAAAATGAGTTTATAAATATCTGATACAGTTTATTACAAGCAACAACTACTAAATAATTTAATTATATGAAAATTGTTTGTAAAAGCTTCTGTACAAATAAAGGCAAGTAAAATAAAAAGAAAAAAAACATGAACTAGTGGAATATTCTCAGAAAACTACTATCTCCTTGCTCTGATAAAAGTCTTACATTCAAAACTCAAAGGGAATTAACAGAAATATTTAATCATTCTTAATGGATAGATAGTTAAATTATATGAATGAACAATTCTCCCAAGAAATACAAACTATTAACAATAATCTAAAAAGGAACTTGAATTACTAGTGATTAGAGAAATGCAAATTAAGAGGTTTTGAAATATTACTTTATGCCCATTAAAATGATAAAGAGGGAAAAAGGAATGTTGGTATAAATGTAGAAACACAGGAACTACTGATGGAACTGTGACTTGGTCCTATTATTTTGTAAAGCAATTTAGGGGGGCAGAGCCAAGATGGCAGAATAGAAAGATGGACCTGTAAAAGCTCCCCATCGTAGCCCATAAAATACCTATAAAAAATGACTAAACCAATTCTAGAGTAGCAGAAGCCATAAAATGACAGAGGGAACAGATTTCCAGTGCAAGATAAGCTGGAAGGCAGACAAGAAAGGTCTATCACATCAGGCATGGAGGGGAGCCCAGTCCACTGGGCACAGCATGTGGAGCCAGCCTAGCCTTGGCTGCCCCACAGCAAGGACAGGACTAGAGGGGGCTTCAAGGTGCCACTGACAGCAGCTGTAGTTCCCAGATTCCTCAACTCACAAATGCCAAAGACAGCTTCAAAGGTCAGTGAGAAAGCTCTTTCATCTGGATGAGAAGAGAACCCAGTGGTCTAGCCCCAGCCCCAAGCAGCAGCAGCTTCCATTGTTGGAGCCCTGGCCTAAAGACCCTGGGGGAATTGAGCAGTTCATCTAGACCTCAGCCCTGAGTGGCGGCCCTGGGGTGAGGAGGAGCACTGGCTGTCATGGTGGACCTGGTAGAGGCTCTGGCAAGTGAATTCTACTCACAAATCCTGGACAGAAAAGAGTGTATATAGTTGCTCTCAGACCACAGTGCAGGTCAGGAGAGGAGTAGGCTCCTCTCCCTTGATTGTGTCACCTTGGAGGACTGAGAACTTACAGGTCTCCAGAGTATACCCTCCTCTTGACAAAGAACTCAAAAGTCAAGTAACTGACTGGGAAAATGCCCCCAAAATGGAAAAATAATATGATAATAGAAGGTTACCTTCTATTTTCTTCCATCCTTTTTGATGAGGAAGAACAATGGATACCAACAGAGCAAGACCCAAAAGTCAAGTCTTCTGCAACTAAAACCTCCAAAAAAATATGCAATGGTCTCAGGCTGTGAGAGAGCTCAAAAAGGATTTTGAAAATCAAGTAAGAGAGGTGGAGGAAAAATTGAGAAGAGAAAAGAAAGTGATGAAAGAAAATCCTGAAAAGTGAGTCAACAGCTTGCTAAAGGACACTCAAAAAATGCTGAAGTAAATAACACCTTTAAAAATAGTCTAACTCAATTGGCAAAAGAGGTCAATAAAGCCAATGAGGAGGAGAATGCTTTTAAAATCAGAATTAGCTAAAAGTAAAAGGAGGTTCAAAAGCTCACTGAAGAAAATAGTTCTTTAAAAATTAGAACAGAGTAGATGGAAGCTAGTGACTTTATGAGAAACCAAAAAAATTACTAAACAAAACCAAAAGAATGAAAAAAATAGAAGATAATGTGAAGTATCTCATTGGAAAAACAAACTGATCTGAAAAACAGATCCAAGAGAGACAATTTAAAAATTATGGGACTACCTGAAAGCCATGATCAATAAAAGAGCTTAGACATCATCTTTCATGAAATTATCAAGGAAAACTACCCTGATATTCTAGAAATAATTATTGAAAGAATCCACTGGTCACCACTTGAAAGAGATTTGAAAAGAGAAACTCCTAGGAATATTGCAGCCAAATTCTAGAGTTTCCAGATCTAGGAGAAAATATTGCAAGTAGCTAAAAAGAAACAATTTGAGTATTGTGGAAATAGAATCAGGATAACACAAAATCTAACAGCTTCTACATTAAGAAACTGAAGGACTTGGAATATGATATTCCAGAAGTCAAAGGAACTAGGATTAAAACTAAGAATCACCTACCCAGCAAAACTCAGTATAATACTGCAGTGGAAAAAATGGTCATTCAATGCAATAGAGGCCTTTTAAGCATTCTAGGTGAAAAGACCAGAACTGAATAGAAAATTTGACTTTCAAACACAAGAATCTAGAGAAGCATGAAAAGGTAAACAGGAAAGAGAAATCATAAGGGACATTCTAAAGTTGAACTGTTTACATTCCTACATGGAAAGATAATATTTGTATCTCTTACAATTTTTCACAGTATTTAGGTAGTTAGAGGGATTACACACACATACCACACACACACACACACACACACACACACACACACAGCACAGGATGAGTTGAATAAGAAGGGACGACATCTAATGATAAAATTAAAGGGTGAGAGAGGAATATATTGGGAGAAGAAAGGGAGGAATGGAAAGGGGCAAATTATCTCTCATAAAAGAGCAAGAAAAAGCTTTTTCAATGAAAGAGAAAAGAGAGGATGTGAGAGAGAAAAAGTCAAACTTACTCTCATCACATTTGACTTAAGGAGTTATTAGCATGTTACTCAATTTGGTATGAAAATCTATCTTACACTACAGGAAAGTAGGGGAGAAGGGAATGAGTGGGGTGGGGACTTGATAGAAGGGAGAGCAAATGGGAGGAAGGAATAATTAAAAGCAAACACTTTTGGGGAGGGACAAAGTCAAAAGAGAGAACAGAATAAATGGAAGGCAGGATAGAATGGAGGGAAATTGAGCTAGTCTTACACAACATGATTGCTATGGAAGTCTTTTGCAAAATTGTACATATATAGCCTATATTGAATAGATTGTATTCTCAGTGGGGATGGGTGGAGAGAGAGGAAGGGAGAGAAGTTGGAAATCAATGTATTTAGGAACAAATGTTGAGAACTATTTTTCCATACAACTAAGAAATAAGAAACACAGGTAATGGGGTACAAAAACCTATCTTGCCTTACAAGAAAAGAGAGAAGATGGGGATAAAGAAAGGTAGGGGTGTGACAGAAGGGAGAGCTTGTTGAGGAAAGGGGTAATCAGAATGCATGGTATTTTGGGGTGAGGGGAGGGGAGAGATGGGTAGATAATTTGGAACTCAAAATTTTGTGCAAATGAACATTGAAAACTAAAAATAAATAAACAAACATTTAAAAACCAATTTAGTTTTATGTAAAAAAGGTACAAAATTGTTCATATACCTTGACCAGCAACTCTAGGATTTATGGAAGGACAAAGGAGGAAAAAAATCATACAGGCTGTTTAGGCATTCAATAAATTTAAAAGGTATCTACAATGATAAAATCATTGATCTGTAATGATAAGTATAAAAATAACACATTTATAAGCATGGTTTACTACTCAGCTTATAGCTTCAAGGACATTATTGACAAGAAAAGAGCTATATGTATGGAAACATTCATAGCAATACTATTTGTAATAAAAAAATAGAAACAAACTATATATCCAGTGATTGGGAACTGAATGAACAAACTGAGTCACATGAATTTAATGGAATATTACTTTTCTATTAAGAATGACAAATGTGAAAACTTAAACAAATGTGGAAAGATCTCCTTACTATATGCAACCTGCACTGTAGTCATTCTATTTATCTCCTCAACCCAAATACCCTCTTCCCTGTGTCCTTGCAATTTACCCATAGATCCTTTAGCTCTGATACTCTGATAGATGAGCTTGTACTTTATCTTGCCTAGAAGCAGGTCCACATGGAACTTCTACCAACTCCTCACCAGGCATGAATAACCCCATCTTCTTCCTAGTTATGTATTATTTTAGTCCATCCGAATTTATGTGTCATTTTAGTCCATTAGAATTTAAGCTCTTTGAATTTAGGAACCCTCTTGCTTGTATTTGCTACTGTAGTTATATCTCTATCACTGAGCATGACTGTGCACTCAATCTAGATATATGCGTGCTTGCATTTATGCATGTATATAGGCATCATCTATTTTTCTATCTTCTGTCTCTTGTCTATCAGTGAGAACAGTAGTACTTGTAGCAGGAACTAAAAGAATGACATGCAAAAGGGGTACAATTTTAAAAGGCAAAAACATTGGACAACTTTAGTAATGACATAAGGTGTGTACTATTCTTTTCAAACAGAAAAAAATGAGAATGAAAGGTTTCATACAGCATTATTGACAGTCTAATTCTGTTTTTCTTACATATTTATAGGACCTGAATATTTTAAGAGGATTAAATTGGAAGCATTCTAGGTTTTCGTATATATGTTGAAACAAAATTCATCAAGAAAATTAAAAAATCACACTCTTAGGCTAGCCATAGATTATACCTTATTTGCTCTATGAAGTCATTCTGCATTTATAGTCATAATTGGATTTGACTTTTGAACCACCTGCTATTGCAATTTTTTCTGAAATAATGTTATTCTATGATTTTTACCTACAACGTATCACCGGGAGGGTCAGTGTGAAAAATGGGGACTCTGGACATGACTCTGGAATTCTTTACAGTTGTGGTCCACTCCAATCACATCCTTCCCTTCAATTCTAAGCTGTTCTTCAATAGCATCTTTCAAAGATCTAATTAGATTGGACTAACTCAATATTTAGCCTGATTGCATTTTACCAGATAAGCATATTATTATTATTATTATAAATAACAATGCTAATTGTAATAGTCCTCTAAGTTTTGCAGAGCCCTTTATATGTTATCCCAATTGACCATCACAATAAATTATGAGTTTGGCAATATTATTATTTCCATTATAAAGATGAAGAAATTGATGAACAGTGAGGTTAAGGGACAAGTCCATGGTTACACAGCTAATAAGTATGTGAGGCAGAATTGGAACTCAATGTTCCCAACTTCAAGTCCCATACTCTATCCAATATGCCATATAATTCTCTTTTATAAAAATTTGGACTTTTTCATACTCATTCCTCTTCTGAGTATATCCTTATGATACAAACCTTAAATACAATTATTTTATCATCTTTCATGGAGTTTATTTTGACTATACAGATGGGTCTTATTTAAAATGAATCTAAAATCATGATTTCTTTATTATACCAAGTGCTTTTTAGAAAATCAGTAAGTAATTGGCATAGAAGAATTTTACATTTGGTACCCCTCTTAATACATTGTATGCCTCTGAAACTTTGCCTTAGAAATTTGCCTTTGAAACTTTTCATATTTTCTCCTTGTATTTTTATAAAGGGTATCCCCAGAGTATATCTGGGTCATTCTCAAAAATATTTTCTAGAAGTGAAGGAATAGACATGTGTTTGGGAGTTTCAGATTCCTTCCTTTTTAGTTTTATGTGATAATCCTATCTTGTATGTTTTCCATTCTTCTGCATTTCTCCCTATTTGAAATTCCTAGAAAATTCATCTATAAATGTATTCTAAAACTGTGTTTTCTATGCATCAAGAAGGTTCACTCATTCTTTCTTGTCTCCTTAAGTGCCTATCACCTAAATAAAGTATTTCCACTGGTGTTGCTGATGAAAATAGATGACTATAGAATCCTGAGTAGGTCTCATATCTCATTTAGATTTGTATTCTTTCCTCCTTTTTCCTATATAAAAGTTCTCTGGGATCTAGCTTCATTGAACCTCATGTCCCATATTCTATAGGTTCTGCCACTCAATTCTCTGCAAAATGTGGCCATAAAATGTTTTTTTTAGTTGAAGTGGACTGCTTCTCCCTGCACTTCTTTATTCTATTTAGTTAGTCAATCACTACTCTTTGTAATATTTCAACAACTGCCTCTGTGTTGATCTGCACATGAGCTAATGCACTAAACCAGCATTCTCCTTGGCTACTGACAAAACACTTTACTGGCTAAGCCTTTTTTCCAGTTCTTTCTGCTTCCTTTCTCTAGTTACTATTTTGCATCATTTAAACTTCAATAATTGTTGATGGAGTCAATGGCTTTACTTTTATTCATTGCTTCCTTTGGGAATCATTCAGATTTTTAAAATGTTGGAGCAAAGCTGCTATAAATAGTTTACAGGAAATATCTTCCTTTGTCCTTATCCTTCAAGTTTAATATTCATTTCAGTATAGCAAGTTGATGATTTTATTGGCTGCCTATAGGCAGCTGATTAAAAATGATTAGCATGTCTATCACCAGATTTTTCTTGTCTGTTAAGATATAGTTTCTTTAATGGATTTTTTTGCTTGTTTATTTGTTTGGGTATGTCTATGATATTGTTTGGTGTTGTCTATTCCCAACACTGCCTTACTCATTTCTTGGGAATAACATTCATGAAGTATAAGCACAATTCTCTTGAGTAGTCTATAAGTTTTAGTTTCATTTCTTATATGCAACCCTTTTTTTCCAAAAGAAAATTCAATTCCCTTCTTAGTTTCCTCTTCTATAATATGTAGCTTTTGTTCTGCCTATCTTATAAGGTGCTATGAGGATCAAATGTGGACATATATTTGAAAGCATTTTGGAAAATGTTAGTCTGATATTGGTTCAAGATACTTTCCCTTTCATTCAGAAGCTTTTTATGCAGAGGAATAATAAGGAAAGTGATAACAGCTATATCTTGATCCCAATATTAAAGTAGTAAAACATGGTTAAGTATGATTATGTCAGAGAGGTATGAATACTATAGATCTCCTCCAAATGACTGGTCAATAGACTGATAAATCAAAGCAACAGCAAAAATGCTTTTTCAATACAAATAGATTTGGGATGACAAAATGTCCTCTTTTTATCCCACATTGAAAAGACATAACAATATTCCTTTTAATATTTCTAAAAATGATTCAGCCTAGAGATTGTTTCCGTGGGAAATATTTTTTCACAAAGTAGAATTTCCATAGTACTACATGAGTGTGCTTCATTTCATTAACATCTTTTTTTATGTGCATTGTGGTGGCTTTGATTTGTATGTGAAGATTCTGAAATGGTCCTTTTTGTCTTCTTTGCACATTTCATCCCTGTAAAGTTAAAAAGCATTAAAGCCATGCTCAAGCCACTGCAGATTAGAGCAAAATATCCTGGGCGCTCAAGCCTTAATCAAAGGCTTTCCTTCCCCTTATTTACATGCAAAACTCAAAAGGGATATTTGCCAAATCAAGAAATCTTAAAAGTTAATGCCTTTAGTAATAGCCTTATAATATACACTTTTTTTTTAAATTACTTGTATTCTAGAATTGAGATAAAATCACAAATCCTATTATTACAAAACCTACTTCTCTGAAAAGCCTCCAAAGAAAAGAAACAGTGATTCATTCAACACCTATTCAAATTATTCAACACTAAGTATGTGTAGATCACGTAATTGTTAGTGATAAAGGAGCATACAGGAAATAGAAGGCATGCCTTGATTCTTAAAAGATAGTTAATTTGGGGAATAGTACTTTTCCCCAGGTGTTTATTGAAATTTAAGGGCCTAAAGTAGCAAATAACAGATGATCATTTCCAACAAATTATATGGAAATACGCTGCGTGAAATTAGTCATTTACTTTTTCTGGGCTCAGTTTCCCTGCTTGTAAGATGAAGTTTTGAATGAACATTTCTCTAATGTCCCTTTCCATTCTGAAATCTTTGACTTACTCTCAATGCCACATAACACTCCTATAAGTTGGATTCTGATTTAAGGAGAAAATTGAGGTGTCTAAGAGAAACATTCCTTTAATAAGGAAAATGATTCTTATTAAAAAAGGGTTAACAGTTAACTTATTTTGAAAAGCTCCAAAAAGAGCAACTGAAAAAAATGGCTTAGCATTTGGTGCAAAAACAAAACAAAGGCAAATTCTAATGCCCCCAATGACTCAAAGAGATCAGAATCTCCTTGTAATCTTGAAGGCTGACCTGGTAGGTATCACCAGCTAGGTCCTACAACTGTACCTCATCCTCGGTCATACTACACTATTTTTCTCTCAGTCTTCTTAGCAAGGAGAGCAGCACAATCTAAGCACTCTCAACCTTCTTGTTTCTACTAGGGTTTTGACAATGGATAAAACTTTCTTTCAGTTCTCTCCACAGGTACTGCATTGTCAACATTTCCTCTGCCTCTTCAATTCTTAAGGAAATGAACAATAATTCTTCACTAAAGTTTGTGGACCCTTGCCAAAAAGTGTAGGTTTGGAAAAGAATAATAATAAGTAATAATGACAATCTAGTAGTCACAAAAACTACAATTTATATAGCACGTACTATATGCAAGATACTATGCAAAGCAAGTATTATCTCATTTGTTCTTCACCACAAACACTGAAGAAAGGTGCTATTATTATCTCCATTTTACAGTTGAGGAAACTGAGGCAAAGAAGTTAAATGACTTGTCCAGTATCACACAATTAGTAAACATCTGAGGCTGGATTTGAATTTGTCTTCCTGATTCTAGGTCCAGCACTCTACTATGATAACTGCATGCCCCTTGATCTGTTATTTTATTGGTGTGAGGAAACTCCCTCTGTTTAGGAAGATTATCATTTTTCTATTACTATAGTCAGAGAGGGTGGTCTTGAACCTTGAGAGGGTTAGGTGCTTTCCCGGATTCACATAGCAAATGTATGTCAGAGGTGGAATTTGAACTCAAGTCTTTCTGATTCCCATTCCATCTTTCTATGTTCAATGCCGTACTGTTCCTACAAGGTTCTATTCCATTTCCCCAAGTCTCCCCATAGGGGTAATTCTTTTTGGCAGTGCAAATATAAAACTACTAAGAGACATTTTAAGGGAATTAAGTTGAAACTGTATGAAATTACGAAACTCTTCTGGGTCATTTGTCATGTTTCAGTGTCCCAGCTCTTGCTACAATCTGGAAAGATGACTCAGACATGATGGAGGCATTGAAGAAGATGTCTAGAATGTGGTAAATCCAAGTGGCATACCTTCACATCTGGGTTACAGATTGAAAGTATGCATTAATATCTTGTAAGGAAAGGGGCCAAGAACAGAAACAAAGAAGCCATGTACCTTCCTGGAATTTGCAGCCATTAGTGTTACATAGTGCATTGCTCATAATAGGTGCTCAATCAATATTTGGTGAACGAATACCCTCTGGAGCAATTCAGAGGAAACCTACTCCCTGATCTAAGACATATCTCTTCAAACAATGAAGACTGCTAATACAACTTCCCTTAATATTCTCTCTAACACTTAGACATCCACAGTTCCTTTAAAAATTCCTCATAGGATATTGTTCCCAGAAGCTTCACTGTCTTAGTCACTTTTTTTGCTGCGATTCCTTGTTTATTAATGTACTTATTACAATATGGTATCCAGTTTTGGAAATCATACCATAAGTATAATCTCATAAGTACAAGGTATAATAGGATTACTTACAGTGACATGGAAACTATACTCAATAAACCTTTAATGAAATTAAAATATTATTGATTTATGTGTATGTGTGTTAAACTCATCAGATTGGAAGATCTCCAAGATCAAGTAGACCAGAGAATGGTAACCTTTTAGAAATTGCATGCCAAGTCTTCATATTCCCTCTGTCATGAAGGGAAGGAGAGGAAGGCTGAAACCCATCTATTTCCTTCCTTTGCTGGAAGACTTCCAAGAGTATTATTAAATTGAAAATACCCTGGTAGGAGTTACCCCTGAAATGCTTATTCTTTAACACCTTAGTTATTAACTAACAATTTAGCTTGACCAGGACACAGTTTAGGTGCAAGGAAAGCAATAATGGTAGTAGCAGAGGTGGAAAAAATGTCAAAGATAAATTCCATAATTTTGCCATTCATCTCTCTCCTTACATCAATTGATTAAATCACTGTAACTCATCTCATGTATCATTTTCATCCAACATGATATATACTGCCAACTTCTAATCTCTTTTTGAGATGTACTTTGTATGTTTCAATGGCACAAACACTATTTCCCATAATTCACACTGAAGAGAAATTCACAATGTGGAAAATGCCTAAAACAATCACTCTGCTTCTGCCGAGAGAATAAGCCAACCCCAAACCTCCTTATCGCAACTAGGTTAACTCCCTTATCAGATAATTATCAAAAAAGAAAAGACAGCAATATCGACATTTTATAAGTTTATAGCAACCAGAAACTGTGATATCTGAAATCAGAACAGTTTTCAAAACCAGATGGATAGTATTGCTAATGAAATCAGTCAATTTGAGCTTAAAATGAGAAAGACAAAATGAAGAGGAAAATTGAGCACTTCTCACTATCTTATATGACATGCTACTTATTCAGATAATTATATTACCAAATTCAGCATCTGAAATTGAGATTATTTGGGTTATCTAGGCTGTCACGAAACTACAAGAAAATAAATCACTGCCAGAAAAATAAATGTGACATATTTTGGTGACATATTTTTTGTAGCATGTTCAGATATATCTTTTGCCTCACAATCAGACAGAACCATTTGAATTAGACATTGACAGCCAAATCATGGAAACAACAAGATCATCAAATTCCAAGTTCCTTGATCAGTAGGAGCATCCACAGCTCTGCATATAAGGTTGTTTATGGAGGTGTTTTGCATAACTACACATGTATAATCTATATTGAATTCCTTGCTTTCTCAATGGGGGTGGGTGGGGAGGGAAGAAGGGAGATAACTTGGAATTCAAAAGTTTTAAAAACAAGTGTTAAAAAACTTTTTTTACATGGGACTGGGAAATAAGATATATAGACAATGGGGTATAGAAATCTATCTTGCCTTTCAAGAAAGTAAAGGGGAAGAGTACAAGGGAGGTTGATAAAAGGGAGAGCAGACTGAGAGAAGGGGTAATCAGAATCTGTCTTAAAAACCTTGACGTGCTTTATATAAAAAATCTTAATTATTAGTGTTATCAAACAATGGTCTCATCAATTTGGTTGTTCTTTCCCCTACTGGTAAAGGAAACCAATCCATACTCTGTGGTCCAGCGTGATTACATCCTTCTAGAATTCTCCCTAAAGCAACTGCTCTATATGGTGAGGTTTTCCTGATGGTCTTTTAATAGTTCTTGGGTACTGGCACAATCCTGGTCTGTCCATCTCTTGTTCTTATTTAAGTGACTGCAACATTTTCTTTTCAAGTCACACATGTTCTTGATAATATCTTGTAAGTCCATCCTTATTTGAAAAAGTATAGTATGGTTGTTATTGTCTATAGGAAATATCTCTAGGTCTTTTCTATAATTATGAGGTAAGAATGAGAATTGTGTGATCATTTTGTAAGATTACAAAAAAAAAACCACATTACCAGACATTTAACTTACTTTGTGTCTTTTCCTTCTTCTCTCATGCTAATTTGAAAATCTCAACTGAGTTGAATAAGCAAACATGAAGCAACATTTTTTTGTGGCAAGCTGGCCTAAGTTTCAAGTAACTTCTACCAAAGATGATTTAATGCAAAATGGAACTTTTGTGTATGGTTTTGATTAGGAAATGAGAGATTTTGAAAGTATTTACTTGAAATTTTTCAAAAATCTGAAATGCAGAACAAAATTAACTGGAACAGCACATGATCTGGAGACTGAAACTGCCAGATATTTATAATTGCAATGAGAATTGAGAACTTTTACTATTGTTTTTTGTTCACATATATGTATATTATTGAATTCTCATTCACATTGTCTCTGTTAAGATGTTTAAAAATAAAAATTGTAGTGTCTTGTATGCAGACAAGTAATTATTAAATCAGTTTTCTTCTTAAAAACCATTGGTTAACGATAATTTAAATAGAAAAATACATTATGCTATATTTCAATGAATTTAATACAATACAGTATGCCTTTCTGAGCTTTCAGGACTGTAGGTTTGTAATGGTTCATGGCACTGCCAA
Source organism: Notamacropus eugenii (assembly GCF_028372415.1). Lineage (NCBI taxonomy): Eukaryota > Metazoa > Chordata > Mammalia > Diprotodontia > Macropodidae > Notamacropus > Notamacropus eugenii. The sequence continues at coordinate 83,767,385 of NC_092877.1, read as the reverse complement.
TAATGAGTCTGCAGGGAGCTTTGTTATAAATGTCCCAATTCTTTCATTTGCTCTATTCCCGGTGCATGCTGGGATGCCTAACTGTGTGAAATCAAGCCATGGATTATCCATTTACTGCCACTTTATCCCAGGGGAAATGAACTTGAAAACAAATAGGCTATGCTCTTGTAATAAATTCAGAGGAAAATGTGTTTGTATTCAAGAAAAGAAATGACAATGAGTCAAATTTATTTAGAATTTGAAAACTTCTTTTTTTTTTTTTTTTTTTTTTTTTTTTTGCCAAAATACTGTAACTGTTTGCTGGTCAGAAACAAGTGGTAAAAATAAATACTGGGCATTTTCTAAGTGAAGGATTCTGAAACAAGTAACATGCTTGTATTTGCAATAATTTGTACACATCTTTGGTTATAAGAACAAGGAGACGAGATTAGTCAGTTTTGTTTTTTTTTACTTGTTATTGATGGCATATAAAGTCCATTGAAATACTGAGTAAATCTAATACCTCAAATTCTTATCAATAAGCAAAATGTAGGGAAAGAATGGGTTATTAAAATGTGTCATTTCCCCTCCCCTATTCTCTTTAAACTACTGCAACTTTTAAAAATTTAATTGAATATTTTCTTTTTTATTGTATGATGTTGATGCAATAGGTTCAGAATAGTAAAAATGCCCGAAGACCATATACCATTATTTTGAAACAATTATGTAAGTTGAGAAGTATACAGTAATTTCAGCAAATTCACTTGCAAAGCACAGCAAATTAAGATGCTATGCCTACTGTAATCCAGTCTGTCATTCAGGATTATGGCTGCCAGTAGGCTAACTTTGTCCAGGGGGATGAACTGGGACAGATCAATCAGTTTTCAGAGCTTTTGTAAAAATTGAGCAGCTGGAGCTAAAAATTACTCATCTTCACTGTTGAAGTGACCAACTCACCAGAGATCATGGATTAAACCATTAATGATAGCTAAGCTGTACAAATATAGTGCTCCTCAAATGTGATTTGACTTAGAAATCTAGTTCTAAGTACTCTTCCAATGACATTTATTAGAAAAGATCATCTTTAAACTTTTGAATATAAATTAACTCTTCTTAATAGTGGAAGCAAGGTCTTAAGATTGCACGGTAGGCTGTGTTAGAAGACTTCTGGGTTTCTCTCTTGGTTATATCCACCTCATGTTTCTAAAGGTCCAGAAATGTTTTCTGTAAGACTCTTTGAAATAACAGTAACTGTAGTTCTTTGAGGTTTGCAAAGCACTTTTGTCACAACAAATCTGTGAGAATGAGGAAATGTATATTTAGTTTATAATAATGATTGAAAGTTTTAAAAGTCAATGACAATATTAACTTCATGCATTTTACCCTGGAATTAGTTAGATACATATCATATTCAGAGATGATAATGTCAACAGTATCACTAACAGTGAATCAGGAGGCTCATAACTATAAATTAAGTTTTATTGCATGCCCAAAGGGGTACTGAAAGATACCACCTAGTGGAGATTGGAGAGATAAGGACTGCAGAAGACATGCTATGGTCTACGCTGATCACATGTTGCGTGACAATTCTAAGGCTAGTCTTGAAGTTTACCACAAAGGTCTAGAGCTTGCTGCTTCTATTCTTTTCCTCAGTGTGACAAGAGATACTAAGATGGAAACAAGTTGTCTACCTGCATAGCTGTATCTTTGTTCTTGTTCAGTCATTTCAATTGTGTCTAAGTCTTTATGACCTCATTTGCAGTTTTCTTGGCAAAGATACTGGAAGGGTTTGCCATTTCCATCTCCAGCTCATTTTACAGATGAGGAAACTGAGGCAAACAGTTTGCAGTTTTCAATAGCATTTTGAGGTAGTTTCTGCAGGCATTATTATTCTGATTTTCATAATTGGAAAACTGAGGCTCAGAGAAATTAAGTGACTTGCATATAGTCATACAGCTAGTATGAGAGGCTGAATTGGAATCCAGCTCTTTCTGGTTCCTGGTCAAAAGCTCTCTCTACTGCATGACTCTATCTTTCTACTATGGACAAAGTTAAGTGTTACGTGCTCAGGCAAGTAAAAAGACAAAGCGTTCTTGCCCTGAAAGAGCTTACAATATAATGTCTGAATTGTTGTAATTTTTCTAGGGTCATGCAGGAAGTGTCTGAGACTGGATTTGAACTCAAATTTTCTTGATTCTGGGCCCAGCACTCTTGTCATCATACCACCTAGCTACAGATCTTTTGCTCTGATGGTGATGGTGAAAGTATGTGAAGAAGCCATGCTACAGACCTGCTTAGCTTATAATAGGCCTGCCCACAATTAATATATATATGTTCGTCCTTTGTTGCCAAAGAAGACCGTGCTATCAGAGAAATGATGATGCGACTTGCACTTGACTTTGTTTTGGGTGAGGGAGGGCTGTGCAGGTCACCAGCCTCACTTCTCCTCCAGAGCCATCTGAATCCAGTGACCAGATATTCATCAGGATGACTGGAGATGATCCAGGATGAGGCAATTGAGGTTAAGTGACTTTCCCAAGGTCACGCAGCTAGGCAGTGTCAAGTGTCTGAGGTGAGATTTGAACTCAAGTCTTCCTGACTCCTGCACTGGTGCTCTATCCACTGCACCACCTAGCTGCCCCTATCTATCTTGGGGAACAGATTGCTATACAGTATTAAATATATTGAATAAAAGTGTCAAATGTAATATACAAAGACTTATTAGGGGTAAAAGCTCAGGACTATAATTTTGTCAGCAAATTTTTCCTCCTGTGATTTCTATATGTTACTCAAATTAAAGTTGAGTAACCAGATGGCTTGATTAACAGCAAGGACCATATAGTCACCTAGATTCTATGTGAAACTGGGATGACGGTCAATTTGGAATTCTGTGTGGGCACCCTCATAAAATAACCAAATTAAACATTAATAAATCAGAATAGATTATCTCTACAGTGAAACTTAAAAATTAATCAATAAATCTACAGCAGCTTCAGGTACGCACACAAAATCACCACTACAGCACTTTAAAGGACACTTGGCTTCAATGATGCGGTTGACTCTGCCAGTGATATTAATCATGACCTTAGCAAATGGTTCCACGTGTCTTTGCCCACCCCACCTCCACCCCCACCCAAAATGTTATCCAAAGAGCATTGGAAAAGCAAACAAACAAAACAAGTGCTGATTATATCATTAGTTATTCATAACCTTGGAGAACATGGATTTTCATTGGGTTCTACCTTAATGTCTGCATTAGAGGTTGTTTAGAAAGAGCAGATAGCAGTAGGCAAAGGAGAACTAACAGTGTGTAGAAGGGTCAGAAAAAATGTATGATGTAAGAGAAGTGCCACAGAATTATTTAAATTTCTTTTCAATCTAAATGAAAGTACATGGTGCGGTCAATAGAGAATTCAATTAGAAAAAGGAAGACATGTGTTCAGATTCTTGCTCTGGACCTTATTAGCTATGTTACTATAAGTTACTATAAGTACTATAAGTCACTTATTTTCTTTTAACCTGATCCCTTATCAGTCAAATTCAGGCAATGAAAACTGTAATCATGAATTCACAGTCTTGCTATGAAAATGGAGTGAGATGATATATATATATAGTAATTTTCAAACTTAAAACTCCGTATAATTATCAGTTATCATCTTTTTTTCACTTCCTTTATTCCACATAGGTAGACACTCTTTGGCACCTCAAGGATACCAATCAGTCATGCCTTCCACAAAAGAGGAAGGGAATGAGGAAATGGATGGTCAGTTGATGCTGTCCTTGACCCAGTGATGCATCACAAAGGAATGCTCCTTTACAAGAAAAGCATGGCTGGTTCATCAGAAGACCACTATCTTTAAAAAACACAATACTTCAGTTCTGGTGAGAACACAGACTCCTAGCCATTTTCCTTCTTGCTAGGATCTAAACCTGCCCAGTTATGCCTTCTTGATAAACGGCAATATCACACCTTATTCAGTATGAGACTGAACAGCTAGTTCTGAAGTTGATATGTCTATTTCCAAGGGACAAGTCAGTTTGAATCAATGGGGTCATGTTCTATTAACAACAGAAAGCTATTTTCTCAATCCTCCCACATAACTCACATCAGTATCCAATTTGCTGAAGAATTTTTTTTTGAGTGAAGGATGGGGCTGGAGCCAAAATGGGAAGGCTGTCATTCCTGACATCTTCCACTCCTGCTCCTTTCTTCCTTTATTCAAAACAGTAAAAAAATTCAAATTACTATAAAGAAATAGAAAACAATCCCAACACATATACTGCATTGGATCCTACTCTTGAAAAATTTATCCTTACAAAATCATTTTAAAAAATCTCCCTTTAGCTTGGTTTTTTTCTTATATTGTTTGAAAATAGTTTTGAATGTTATTCTATCACCTAACCCCTAATATTTTTTCCCCTGAAAATAACAGACATCTGTAACTTTATTTTAGAGTAACTGCCACCCTGGTGGCTGTATTATGGTAACACCACCTGTGTTTTACTTAAGAATCTGCCAGAATTTCACAGTTTTATAACTTTTTCATAGGTTTGTAACTCAGTTTTACAAATTTCCTCCTAGCAGAACCTTGGCTTACAAAGTCCCAGCCTAAGGGCAAATTATTTTTATACATTTTGTAAAAGAATAAATACTTTGAAAGTTAGAAGGAATCAGATAAAATACACAACCTAGGGCCAATTTCTTCTATGATTTAACTGTAGGAGATTTTAGATGAAAAACTGAATCTGAAAACAAATGGTATGAAAAACCAGTATATTTAGTTTTAAAAAGAGGAAAAAAATGATCTTTCTAAAAAGACATGACTTTATCTCTACACCACCTTTCTGCTTTTTTATCATAGCTTTCAATTCCTTCTTGTAGAAAATGAAATCTAAAGCCTTAGTTTTCTTCACATTTATGAAACGAACATAAAGGTAATTCCTATTAAAACTGAATTAAATCTTTGGCTGTGTTTGTTTTATAGTCCCTCTCACCACTTCTGCTATACACGGTAACACCACCTGTGGTTCACTTTAGAATCTGTCAATTTCACTGGTTTTAATTTTTTCATATATTTGTAACAACCTTATAAATTTCCTCCTAGAAAAATCTTGTAATGCAAATACTCAGCCTATGGGTGAATATTTCACTCAGACATACATGCACATGAACAGTCATATGCACCAAGTGGTTTAGGAAGAAAAACATAGAACCCATGCAAATGCTGACTGTTTTAGTGCACCAACTCAGTGAAAGCATCTTGGCTATCATCTAGATCTAACCTGTTTTCCAATCAGCAAATTAATCAGTCAAAAGCATTTGCTAAATTCCAAACATGTCCAAGTCAGTGGCTAATACTAAAGGAGATAAAAATGATGTGTAAGTCATGGCTCTTGACCACTAGGAATTTTACTGTTGCTCAATCATTTTTCAGTCATGTCTGACTTAAAACACATGTCTGGGATTTTCTTGGCAAAGATATTGGAGTGGTTTGCCATTTCCTTCTCCAGCTCATTTTACAGATAAGGAAACTGAAGCAAACAGGATCCCATGGCTAGTAAATGTCTTAGACCAGATTTGAACTCACCAAGATGAGTCTTCCTGATCATAGGCCCTACACTGTATAAACTGTGCCACCTAGCTGCCCCTCTAGGGGTTAACAATCTTAACTAACATGGAATGCAGTCTCTTCTCTTTCCTAACTTCCCAATCAGCTTGTGTGTAGAGACCTAGATTATTAATACTTCTAAATACTCTGTTGATTTCATTATATATTCTCATAACTGTGAGTTTTCTTACCAATAATATTCATAGCAACCCACGTGCCCCTTCTCATCTTGTGTGTCTTTTGTCCATATCCTTCCATAAATCTTCCAAAGGATGTCCCTTAAGAATAGTATTATAGATCCCTTCACAATATAGGGGTACTAGAACAATACACAGACAGTTCTTTTCTCTTTCAGTGAATAACTGGTCTACATTACTTTCTCATTCAGTCAGTCAGTAAGCATTTATTAAGCAACTACGTTGTGCTAAGCCCTGTGCTAGTTGCTAAGATATCAAAGCAAAAATAGTCCCTGCTACTAAGAGCTCATAGTCTAACAATGTTGAAGCCATTGATTGTATATCTCATTTTGAAGTCAATCCTTCTCTAGCCAAGCTTCCAACTAAAGAAGAAGTTTGGAATACTATTATGCTTCACTTGTGTAGCAAAGTGTTTAGTTCTGATTCCATTCCAGGGGAGGTTTACAAGGTAGGGTGTCCACTTCTCATGCAAAAGCTAATTGAAATTTTCCAGGTCATATGGCAAGAGGAGATTATCCCTCAGGACTTCAAGGATGTCTCCATTGCCCATCTCTATAAAGGAAAGGGAATCACAATGGGATTGTGGGAAAGGGAATCCTATGGCAATCACGGGGGGGGGGGGGGTTCCTCTCTTAATCATTGCTAGCATGATTCTTGCCAGAAACCTCCTTAGCTGGCTTATGCTTCACCTGAAAGATGGTTGTCTACCTGAGAGCCACTGTGGCTTCAGAAAGGGCCGAGAAATGGTAGATATGGTGTTTGCTACTGGATAGCTCCAGGAGAAATGCAGACCAATGTTGTCTATACACAATGTTTCTTTAAACTAACTAAGGCCTTTGATACTGTCAGTCCTGAGGGCTTGTGGAAAATTATGGCAAAATTTGGTTGCCCAGAGAAGGTCATCAGAATCAGATGGTCAGTTTCGTTATGGTACATTTATGTGGGTTCTGGATAATGGATGATGCTCCCGGGCACCAATGGAGTAAAGTGGGGCTCTTTGCTTGTTCCCATACTTTAAGCATTATGTTTCTAGTGATGAGGTTGGATGACTTCAATGAGGATGAAAATGGCATCAAGGTCAGGTACTGCACTGATGGTAAATTATTTAAGTTGAAAAGGCTATAAGTCAAGACTAAATGGAAGGAGAGTTGATGCTTGATTTCTTATTTGCAGATAACTGTATGCTCAATGCTGCCTCTGAAGCTTACATGCGACAAAGTATAGACTGATTCTCTGTTGCTTGTGATAATTTTGGCCTAACACTTAACATGAAGAAAACATATGTTCTCCACCCGTCAACACTGCATCACCCATACATAGACCCACTGATTGTAGCAAATGCAGAAATTTTGAATGCTGTGTATAACTTCACTTACCTTAGCAGCATACTTTCCAGAGATGGAAAGGTAAATGATGAGGTTGACACATGTATTGCCAGAGCTAGCTCAGTGTTTGGGAGATTCTGAAAGAGAGTGTGGGACAAAAAAGCTATTGCAATGCCTACCAAATTGTAGGTCTATAGAGCTATTATGCTGACTTCATTATTGTACGCTTGTGAAACCTGGACAGTCTACTAGTGCCATGCCAGGAAACTGAATCACTTCCATTTGAATTGTCTTAGGAAGATTATGAAGATTACCTAGCAAAATAATGTACTGGACAATGAGGTCCTTTCTTGAGTTGAAGTACTAAGCAATCAATCTCTATTGCAGATAGTGTAATTCTGATAGGCTGGCCACATTCTTCAAATACCAACAGTATGTTTGTGTAAAAGACTATTTTACAGAGAACTCACACAAGGCAAGCACTCACATGGAGGTCACAAGAAGCAATACAAATACACTCTCAAAGTCTCTCTGAACAACTTTGAAATCAATTGTGAGATATGGGAGACACTGGCACAGGACCACCCAGCATGGCTTGCCCACATCAAAGAAGGCTCTCTGGTCTATGAACAAAACAGAATTGCAATAGTTCAAAAGAAACATGAGATGCATAAATTTAGAGACATCTCTATTCCAAGCATCCATGTGTACTATTTGTGTCTGACCTGTGCTAGAGTCTTCAAAACTAATGTTGCTCTGGTCAGCCACAGTGAGACACATTGTACTTTGACCCCAACATAGAGATGTCATTTTCTTACTCTTTGAGAATGAAGAATGTTGTTCAAAGGAAGAGACAACATGAAAACTACTCTGTTCAAGGTATATATATATATATATATATATAAGATAAATTGGAGATAATCAACAGACAGAAGACATCAGTATTAAGGGGATAGGGAAAGGCTTTCTGTAGAAGGCAAGATTTTCAGTGAGATTTGAAGGAAGCTAGTAGGGGTAGATGAGAGGAAGGCATATGGGATAGTCAGTGAAAGACCCAAAGTCCGGGGGTGGAGAGTCTACTGTGAAGAACAGCAAAGAGGCTAGTCCTAGTAGATTATGTACTTTGTAGAGGGGAGCAAGGTGTAAGAAGATGGAAAATGTTGGATGTAACTACTTGTGAAGGTATTTGAAAGCCAAAATGAGGATTTTACATTTTATTTAAAAAGTGACAGGGAGGCATTGGAATTTGATGAATGGGGGTGATATGATGGAGGTGGTATGATGAGACTTGCACTTTAGTAAGATTACTTGTACAGTGGAGTGGAGGGTGGTTTAGAATGAGGACAGACTTGTGATAGGGAGACCAACATGAAAGCTGTTTCAATAGTCCATGAATGACATCATGAGGGTCTGTATCAGGATGGTGCTAGTGTCAGAATAGAGAAGGGGTCATATGTGAGAGATGTTATGAAGGCAAAATCAATAGGACTTAGCAACAGATTGGATAGAGGGAATGGGAGGGAATGAAGACTAGAAATGACAGCTAGGTTGCAATTTTGGGTTACTGAAAGAGATGGTGGTACTTTTAAAAGCAATATTTATTTGATATCACATATGCTACTTCTCATGCACAAATCATTGGGTATAGTAAGTTATATTCTACTCATACCATCATAATTATCTACTGATTTCTGAGTGATTAGAAACTTTAACTCTTTGGAATTGGTTTTCCATGTTTCTTGGGAAAATATCTTCAGAGTTTATTAGGATTAAAAATGGATCTTGTGTTTGCACAAGGTGTTTATTGCTGTCACAGAGGATGTCCAGGATCAAATCCAAATGGAAGTGGGATCTCCTAGATACTGTGGTTTGAAATTAAAATTGTACTGATTGTATCAAGCCCCAGAAAATTGAAGAGAATTCTAAGTTAGATCCATAATTATTTTTAAAAGTTCAGTTCAATGATGCATACAAGAAAAATCAAAGGCTGGAATTTCTGTTTCAAATGATAATATGAAGTTGGATGGATAGCCCATGAAGCTGAAACCTCAGCCAACACACACACACACACACACACACACACACACACACACACACATATATATGTGCATATATACATATATATGTATGTATTTATAAAATGTTTTAAAGTTTCCAAACTATGTTATCTACTTTATCTTATTTGAGGTGCACAACAATCCTGCATGATATGTCTTTATAAAGTATTATTATCTCTATTTCACATATGAGGATAATAATAGCTAATGATAACACTAGCTAGGATTTCTATAGTACTTTAAGGTTTGCAAAGTTCTTTACAAATATATCATTTTATCTTCACAACAACCCTGGGAAGTAGGTGCTATTTTTTTATCACCATTTAATAGATGAAGAATCTAAGCCAGACACAGTTAAAGTGACTTTCTCAGGGTCATACAGCTACTAAGTGTCTGAAGCCAAATTTGAACTCAAATCCTTTCGTAAAGGGAGTTTCTTCAGTAGAAAGTTTCCTACATCAATAAAAGTACAGATATAATCCCTATCTTATAATAGGTGACAAACATGTGATTTTAAATCACATTTTCTTGACTCCAAGTCCAGTATTTCATCCAATCTACCATTCCTTTATTCATGATCTTAGTGGTCTGAAGTTGACTCTGGTTATTATGGATGTCACAGTGGCTGATGTGGGGGTGACTAGCTTCCTGTAGGTAATATTACTTGGGTCCAGTATTCACTATTGCAAAAAGTCTTCAAGTATTGTCCAAACAATGATTGTTTCTGCTTTCTATGGACTAGCTTAGCTAAATTCAGATAGACTCACGACTGGTAGGCTGGCTATATGGGGATGACTTCATTAACTGTAGCAGTCTATGAAACCAGGGATTTGCTAAAAATAGTTGACAACTGGTTTTCCAGAAAAAGAAAATATACATGACATACTTTTAATTTTAATCTTTATTATTTTTCTCCATCACTTTCTTAAGTCTGGATAATCAGGCAAACAGTAAATGAAGCCTTGATTTGTTATTGTTGTTCTGTTGTTACTATTGGTGTCATTGATCAGTCATTCAATACTGCTTCATTCTTGTTGACTCCATGGACTCCAAGGCCAAAATTGCCTGTTCTTCCAAATATCTTTTGGTTTCCTACTTTAGCATTCCAAACCCCTATGATGAATGTGACATCTTTTTTGTCCTGTTATTTCTAGAAAATACTGTAGGTTTTCATCAACCTGATCATTTGGCCTCTTTGACATTAGTGGTTAGAGTATAGACTTTTATTATCATGATGCTGAATAGTTTGCCTTGGATTTAAATAGATGCTATACTGTCATTTTTAAGACTATACCCTAATACTATTTTTCTTATCCTCTTATTGACTATGAGGGCTACTCCCTTTCTCCTAAGAAATTCTTGCCAATAGTAGTATATGTAATGATCACTTGAATTAAATTTACTCATTCATTTACATTCATCGACACCCAAGATGTCCATCTCCTGTTGGACCACATCGAGATCACTTGGTTCATAGATGTTACCTTCTAAGTTTCTATGCAATATTGATCTTTGCAGCACTGGACTTTGCTTTGGCATGGTCTTCTTCAGCAACGAAGGATGAACACACACACCTCAGATACTGAGCTTCAGTTGAGCTTCCTTTTAGCTTTGGTTCAGCTGCTTCATTAATATAGGTGTTAATTGTAGTGGTCCTCTTCCTTAATAGCACATCACACACTTTTTGACCTGAAGGGCTCATCTTCTGGTGTCATTTCTTTTATCATTTTAATATGGCACATGAAGCTTTCTTGGCAAAAATTTGGCATTTTCTTCTTCAGTGGTTCATCTTTTTGTCAGAGCTCTCTACTACGACCTTTCCATCTTAGGGAACCTTGCACAGTATATATTGTTCATAGTTTCATTAAGATACCGAAACCCCTCTGCTATGATAGGGTAGTGTTTGCCAGTTTCCAAGGATTAAATGCTCACATTAAGAGCCTAACAATCAGCACTTGTGAGCCAATTTGATCTGGCTCCAAGTGTATCACCTCATGAAACCAATTATCCATATCTGTTATTAGTGTACTTAATTGATTATAAGTGATAATTTTGAGTTCCTAGCTTGTAAATGTGTATAAAATACACACAGGCACACATATGCACATACATGTACACACACATAGAAATGTACTTATGAAATTGTCTTGAATTAAGATGTCTTCATCAGTGATATCTCTGTAGTGCTCATGGTTCAATATGCATGCATACATACATACATACATATGTACATGTTTTTGTTTCCAATATCCTTATTAGTATACATACACAAGCATATATATATATATATATATATATATACAGATATTTATATGATTGTCAAAGTCAATGTGTAGGAAGAATCCATTTCTATTTTTCATTTTGATACCACTGCTTACATATATGCATAAGCATATACACATATATATATGTATTTATACACAAACACACATGACATATATGCACACAGAGAAAAGCATTTGGCTTTGTGTGTATATATGTATATACATATATATGAACCTATACACACATAAAGCCGACATCACTGATCACCCAATTTGTACAAGCCCCAATGAGTTGACATGTAAAGCTATTAACTATTTTTTTCATACACAATGGAGTTGTAGTTTACTATGGGTTAACTTCTGATTTAAGGTAAAAATCCAGTATAGTCAAAATTATCCTTTCTGTATCAGGTGATTGGATTCTGATATGTTGGAACAACATAGGTAAGAGAAGACAAATCTATAATTTTGAGTAAGGGATTGGTTTTAAAGTCTCACCTCAAGAGACCAGGCAGGAACTGTGGTTGCATGACATGCAGTTTCTTCCTCTGCCTGGTGCCTATGTGTTGCCTCTTTGCTCCACCATTTCCCCCACATTCTTTTAGCTCTCTCTTCCCTGTACCCTATGAGGGATAGGATAGTAGAGTTAGGTGGGGCAGTGGTGTCAAACTGAAACAGAAATGAATTCCTGCTGCATATCAACTATAAAGGACAAATTAACATTTTCTATGTTGTAGTGTATTTTCATTTATTTTAGTTAAACATTTATCAATTATATTTTGATTTTCTTCTGGCCTCATTCAGGAGTTTCAAATGTCACCTTTGATCTGAGGTATGAAGTTGAGTGTTAATGGCAGATCCATATCTCTGATCTCACGTTTACTCTAGGGCAGGGGTTCTTAACCTGAGGTACATGATAGTCTTAACCTTTGATCCATAATTTTCATGATATCGAGGAACTTAGATGGGAGAAAAAGTTACAGTTTACTTTCACTAACCTCTAACTGACATTTAGCATTTCCTTCAATTATTAATAAAGGCAACAAACATTAGCTTGAGAAAGGTCCATAGGATTCAGCAGACTTCCAAAGGGAGTCATCACAACGCAAGAACAAACTTAAGAATCCTTGCTATAGGGACAGGCTCAGAGGATCATAGATATAGAACTAGTAAGGTCCTTAGAGGACATCTAATTCCAGGACCTCATTTTGCAGATAAGAGAAAAGAGGCCCAGACTTGTTAAGCAACTTGCCCAAAGGTACATTAAGCAGTTTCAGAACAGGGATTTGAAAGAAGGTCACCTGATTCTAGAGTCACTGTACCTTCCATTATACCATGCTATCTCTTGATGTTTACTGAGTGGAATGAGACTTGGAATCATCCACAGTATTTAAATTATTATTTTTAATCTCTTTTTCCCCCAAGCACACACATTTTAATTTGTGCTATGTTGAATAATTTGAATTCTTTGTAATTTTCCTATAGGTCATAAGGAAATTATTCTATTTTATGCTAAAATGGCTACATCAGTGAAGGCCATTGTGGAATTTTGACTCCAAAGACAGGAAATTGAATGTAGAGCTCTGACTCCATATCTGGTTTTGTGTTTTTACAGAACAAAAAGATACATGGAGAAAAATAAGGTGTTCTGAAACTGGAGGATGGCATTCTGATTTTGTTTATGTCTGCAATTTAGTGATCTGCTTCAATTCTCTGATGACAACATTGACTGCTATTACCTGAATCTTAAAAGCAGAAAGTGATAGCAGCAACAATTAAAGGGAAATCTAGATCTTCATTAACAGTGAAGACCATTCTATAATAGTCATGATCATCTTAATTTGACTGTTGGTAGAAATTTGGTCTGAATAAAATAAAATTTAGTCTTAAGAAAGTTTTTTTTCCCATAATTAACCAAACCACCTAGATATGTAAAAGGGAAAAACAAAAATAAAATAGAAATCCTTTTTTCTTCATTAAGTGAAATGGCTGTTTGGGCAATCCAGAATTTACTGTAATTGATAAACCTCTGCTATTACTCATGTTGTATTCCTAAACACCAGGGTTCATATTCAGCCCTGGAGCTTAAAAAAAAAAAAAAAAAGACAAAAAAAAAAAAAAAACCATCTCCCTGGCATACTATTTAAAATGAAGCTTAACAGGTTTGATGTTAAGATCATGATTGATGCAACATTGGCAAATTTTCACATTCCCTTCTTCCCGGAGTTAACTCCATTACAATAATTTTAATTAGGATAGTTACAGAAACAGAAAATATGGAGGGGGGGGGACTGCTACCCTTGTCAAAATATTGCTTTGTAAAATATTGTTTTGAACAATTAATTATATATTACTTTAATAAGCAGTGTTCAAGAAAAAAGTGTTTATAAATAGTACAATGCACGATGTGATACAGTGCATATGAAATGATTGTACTGTAAATCACCTCCCCGACAGAATCACAAGCCAATTTACATATTTTTTTAATCCTTAGAATTTGAAATACAATGAAGGAACATGATTTTTCATTCGCTTTCACAGCTAGGAAAAGTAAGTAAGAAATGGCTTAAATTGTTCATACAAGGTCACTAAGAAAATCTGCTACAGAATTGGTAATGAAAGAAAAGCAGGCTGCAATCAGAGACATTCCAATCATTCATTCTACAAACAATTGTTGAATGATCATTATGTAGACATTATTGACTCGATACTGAAACCCAATCCTTGACTTACAGCTTTTATACACAATATTGTCTGCCATATTTTTAACTCTTTAATTTTCCCCACACGCCCAGCCTAACTACTTTTAAAGATAGTATCCCCACCAGTCCTTTCCCCAAAAAACACTGGAGTATGCAGTGGATTTTTAGTTAGTTCTCTCCTAACTACCTCCAGCAGATCCTGACTCTCATCTCAATGAATCACATTCAGCAGGCAGATCCAGTAGACACTGATCTATTCAGGTTAGAGGCAACAATGTACTGTGGATAGAATACTGAACCTGAGGTGTAAAAGATCAGAGGTTGAAATCCTGCATCAGACACTTATGAATTGTTTCATTGGGCCAGTCATAAAGACTTTTATCTTAAATGTAAAATGGAAATTATACTGATAACACCTATCTTATATGGTTGTTGTAAATACCAAATGAAAGAGTGAATGAAAAGTTCATTATACATTTTAAAGCAGTGAATGTAATCCCAGTATCAAAACCCATTAGCACTGGATTCTCACTTTGTTAGTGGAGATCAAAGTCCTGGCCCTGCAAAAAGGGCAAAATGAAGTTGGTGAGGATGAGAGAAGAGCTTTCCTGTTCTTCAGTGTCTTGGAGTCTTATTCAAGCAAAGAGACATATTGTACATTCACGGCATCCAACTCTGACAGGGAAGACAGAAAAGGACAAACTTCAAGTTGGTGGAGGATAAGTCTCTGGGAAGACGAGAGGAGTTGGAAGCCTCTATTATGTCCCTATCTCCAGCTTGCTTCAGGGAATTTTGCCTTGGGCGAGAGGTTGAACTGAGTTACCTCACTCCTAATGGGAGAGTTCCTTCACTCTGTATCATTTGGAAAGTATTATTCTATTTATGTTTTCTCTGATTTCTGTTTTGCTGCAATTTGGATAAATGGGCTTCTTTGCTAAGTGTTATGTGTATTCAATGGGGAACCGGTATTTGATGGAAAAGAAGGTCAGGCTATGGATGTAATGTTTGGAGTCACCTTTCCCCCAATAATGACATAATGATCAGAATTTAGGTGGTCTCCTAGACCAGCAATATCTAAGGGAGAAGATAGATATAATTCTAGCCTAGATCCCCTCTCTTTGAGGAGAGCAGAGTAGACTGGCACCACCCTCCAGCTTCCTCTAATGATAAGATTTAGTCTCCCTTGGGAAGGGTAAAAGAAGAAGAAACTGGGAATGTTTATTATGCCTCCTTTTAAGCCATACAATGACAATCCTTTGCAAAAAAAAATGGGCTAATTTGTGGAGACCTTTCTCTCTATACATGTACATGAACGGGAGTTATCTTTATTTGAAGAATTAGTAGTCTGGGAGTGGACCTGATGATTATGCCCTGAATTGAGTGATAAAATATGCAAAGCCTCTCCTGAATTGGGTAGTAGGGAATGTGTGGTGAGGTTATTAGTTAAAAGACAATACCATTATTTATTTATTTTACAACCAGAAAACACTTTATGGAAATAAAGGCAGGTCTACATAATTGGAGGAATAGTAATTACTCATGAGTAGACTGAGCTAACATAATAAAAATATTACCATACTTAATGTATCTATTCAGTGCTGTATCAATCAAAATACAGAATAAATACAGAATACAAAATAAAAATAAAATAAAGAATTACTTTATAGAATTAGAAGAAAAAAATCTATGTCTAGAGGGAAAAAGAATCAAAAATCTCAATGGAGATAATGAGAAAGGCAGGAAGAAATAGGCCCGGAGGCCTCAAGCCATATCATAAAGCAGAGATCATAAAAACAATTTCATGTTCATTAAAAAGAGTCTATAGAGCATATTAGTTATAAGCTCTATAGAAGCAAATAAATCTGCCTCTATTTTTTTTTTACTTCCCATTCTTTTAGTTTACTTTCAAAGGTTAAATTTCTAATTTTTTGTTTAGCTCTTTCTGAATGAATGGCTTGGCATGTATGCATGATTATTAGATTACAATTCTACATGGGCAAACATATCTAGAGTTTCACTACAATGTACTTTCCAAAGTGAATCCAAGGTCATTGGTCGTAAACTAGAACTTCTTCATTATTCAAATTCTTTTTTTAAATTAATTTATTTAAGTTTCCAACATTCATTTCCACAAAATTTTGAGTTCCAAATTTTCTACCCATCTCTCCCCTCTCCCCACCCCAAAATGACAAACATTCTAATTACCCCTATAACCAATCTGTCCTCCTTTCTCACATCTCTCCCTTCCCTTATCCCCATCTTCTCTTTTGTCCTGTAGGGCAAGATAAATTTCTATACCCCATTACCCGTATTTCTTATTTCCTAGTTGTATGCAAGAACAATACTCAACAGTGTTCCTAAAACTGTGAGTTCCAACTTCTCTTCCTTCCTCCCTCCCCATCAATTCCCATTGGGAAGGCAAGCAATTCAATATAGGCCATATCTGTGTAGTTTTGCAAATGACTTTCATAATAGTCACGTTGTTAAGACTAACTATATTTCTCTCCATCTTATCCTGCCCCTTCATTTCTTCTATTCTCTCTTTTGACCTTGTTTCTCCCCCAGAGTGGTGACTTCTAATGGCTCCCTCCTTCCATTGCCCTCCTTTCCATCATCCCTCCCACTCTGTTTATCCCCTTCTCCCCCACTTTCCTATATTGTAAGATAGATTTTCACACCAAAATGAGTGTGCATTTTATTCCTTCCTTGACTCAAATGTGATGAGAGTAAGCTTCATGTTTTCTTTCTCACCTACACCCTTTTTCCCTCCAATGAAAAGTCTTTTATTTGCTTCTTTTATGAGAGATAATTTGTCCCATTCCATTTCTCCCTTTCTCCTCCCAATATATTCCTCTCTCACCCCCTAATTTCATTTTTTTGGATGTGATCACATCCTATTCAACTCACCCTGTGCTCCCTGTCTCTCTGCGTCTGTGTCTGTCTCTTTCTCTCTCTGTGTGTCTGTGTGTGTGTGATCCCACCAAATACCCAGATATTGAAAAAAGTTTCAAGAGTTACAAATATTTTCTTTCCATGTAGGAATGTAAACAGTTCAACTTTAGTAAGTCCCTCATGACTTCTCTTTGCTGTTTACCTTTTCATGCTTCTCTTGATTCTTGTGTTTGAAAGTCAAATTTTCTTTTCAGCTCTGGTCTTTTCATCAAGAATGCTTGAAAGTCCTCTATTTCATTCAAAGACCATTTTTCCCCCTGAAGTATTATACCAGTTTTGCTGGGTAGGTGATTCTTGGTTTTAGTCCTAGTTCCTTTGACTTCTGGAATATCATATTCCACACCCTTCAATCCCTTAATGTAGAAGCTGCTAGATCTTGTGTTCTCCTGATTGTATTTTTACAATACTCAAATTGTTTCTTTCTAGCTGCTTGCAGTATTTTCTTCTTAACCTGGGAACTCTGGAATTTGGCTACAATATTCCCAGGAGTTTCTAATTTTGGATCTCTTTCAGGAGGTGATCAATGTATTCTTTCAAAATTTATTTTGCCCCCTGGTTCTAAAATATCAGGGTAGTTTTCCTTGATAATTTCATGAAAGATGATGTCTAGGCTCTTTTTGTGGTCATGGCTTTCAGGTAGTCCCATAATTTTTAAATTTTCTCTCCTGGATCTATTTTCCAGGTCAATTTTTTTTTCCAATGGGCTATTTCATATTATCTTCCATTTTTTCATTCTTTTGGTTTTGTTTTGTGATTTCTTGGTTTCTCATAAAGTCACTACCCAAGGCCTGTTCTCATCCTCCTTCCAGAGCTGCCACACTGTACAACCAAGGCTGGGCTATACTCTTCTTTGGGTCTGATGGGACAGATGTTTCCTGTCAACCTTTCAGGTCACCCTGGGCTGGAAATCTCCTCCACTCGGTGGTTCTGTGGATTCTGCTGCTTTAGAATTTGTTAAGAGTTTTTCTTTACAGGTATTTTTTTGGGCTGTGGGAGAAGAGGTAGTATATGTGCCTCTTTCTGCTCTGTCATCTTGGCTGCATTACGATCCATTATTCAAATTCTTTAAAATTAAACCTTGAAGATATACCTAGTCATATTTTCCATTACTTACTAATGTATTTTTTAAAAATAGTGCTTTATTTTATTTTCCCAATTACATATAAAGATAATTATTAACAACAGATTTTGGGTTCCAGATTTTTCTCTGTCACTCCATTCCTTCCCTCCCCACCTCCTAAAATGGTAGGCTATTTTATATAGGTTATACATGTGCTATCATGTAAGATATATTTTCACATTGCTTGCAATTGTGAAAGAAGATTTAGAGCACTTCTTCATATGCTTGTAGATAGTTTTAATTTCTTCATCTGAAAACTGATTGCTCGTATCCTTTGACCATCTATGAATTGGAGAATGGCTCATATTATTCCTTTAACTCAGTGCTCCATATATTTGAAAAATGTGACCTTCATCAGAGTTACTTGCAGTAAAGATTGTTTCTTTGATTTCTATTTTCTTTCTAATTTTGGTTGCATTGATTTTGTCTGTTTAAAACCTTTTTAATTTAATACAATCAAAATTATGTATTTTTCTTTTTATAATCCTCTCTATCTCTTGTTTGGTCATGAGCCTGTAACTCACTTAACTTCTTTAAGAATTTGGATGCTATACCATGTGGCGCATACATGTTTAGTCTTCATATTACTTCATTGTCTATGGTACCTTTTAGCAATATGTAGTTTCCTTCTTTATCTCTTTTAATTAGATCTAATTTTGCTTTTACTTTGTTTGAAATCAGGATTGCTACCCCTGCTTTTTTCGCTTCAGCTGAAGCACAATAGATTCTGCTCCAATTCCTTATCTGTACTCTGTGTATGTTGCTCTGATTTAAGTGTGTTTCTTGTAAACAACATATTGTAAGATTCTGGTTTTTGATCCACTCTACTATCTGTTTCTATTTTGGGGAGAATTCATCCCATTCATAGTTATGATTACTAATTGTGTATTTCCCTCCATCCTATTTTTCCTTCTGTTTGTCTTCTCTCTCCTTTTACTCTTTCCCTCCTGAATAATGTTTTGCTTCTGTCTACCACTTCCCCCATATGCCCTTTCCCTTCTTTCAGTTACCCACTTCCCACTTTTCATACTCTCCCCTCCTGCTTTTCTGTTGAATAAGAGAGTTTTCTATATTCAGCTGACTGTGTATATTATTTGAGTTAATACTGATGAGAGAAAGATTCAAGTGATGCCTATCACCCACACATTTTTCCCTTCATTGTAATAGGTTTTTGCCCCTTTTCATGTGAAAGAATTTATCTCTTTCTGCCTCTTCCTTTTTTCTACACCCAGTGCACTCCTCTTTCTCTTCCCTTAATTTTTTTGTCATTCCTTCAAATTTACCTCATACCAACACCCTTTTTCTATGTATATTTTTTCAAGCTCCACTCTTAGTGGTGTAGGTTTTAAGAAGTACAAGTATCACCCTCATGGCCAGCCTTGTGCTAGCTGAACCTAATAGTTTCACAGGGTGCACCCATGACCACACAAGCTCCAAGGTTCTGCCTGTCTCAGATCACTGGGGTCCCAGCTCCCTACCTCCACATACCATACCCAGAGGACTGTTCTGGCCCTTATACCTGAAAATGGTCTCAGCAAGCATAGGAGCCATGCTGGTAGGGGCAAAAGTGTTGGGATTACTGAACCCATCTGATCACACCTGAAGTCCTCTCAAAGTGAGGTAAACTCAAAACAGAGCTTCTGGGGCTGAAAACCAGACAAGAGCAAGATCAGATTTCTCAGCAGCAGTGATCTGCAGGATCAGCTTATGACACAGTAACACATCATTTTTATGAATATGGACAGTAATTTTGCTTGTTCCAATGTACTCAGGGTTCTACATGAGCATTAATAAATTCAGCTGTAATTGTGACAACATTTGACCTGAGAATTGTTTGAATGAACTCTCCTTAGCCTTTGGAATGTAGTTTGGTAGCTATTCACTTTTGTTCTGGATATGTAATTCTGTAAATGACATGTAAAATATGTTGTAATTAAAATTCTTGTGCTGACTCCTCAGTATAAAAGAAAATTATAAGTATCATCTTCTCACATAGAGATGTAAACAGTTAAACTCCATTGAATCCATTATGTTTTCTTTTCCCTTTTCCTCTTTTTAGGATTCTCTTGGGTCTTGGTATTGGAGATGATTTTTTTGGTTCAATTCCGGTCTTTTCCTTATGAAAGACTGAAATCTTATCATTTTGCTTAAATTTGAACTGTGCTCCCAGGGTAGGAGGTGCACTGTCTCAGACTTCTTGTACCAGAGTCTGCACCCCCTTGGCTCTTTACCTAGTGCTGCACTGATGTTGCCCTTAGGCTCATGGGGAACTTTTGTATCTGGTGCTGCACTGAGGGGATGGTGTAAGGGTAGCTGGCACTGCAGTAGGGTCTGGCAACTTACCTGGTGCTGAGCTGGGGTCCTAGTGCTAGGGTCTGAAGTGTGCTGAGGCTGGTGCAGTATTTTTGTGTTACCCAGGGGTTACAGTGAAGATGTGGAAGTCTGGCCACTAGAATTTACTTGTTTGCCCAGAGCTATGCTGAGACATGTGGGGGTCCTGGTGTTGACATTTGCCTGCTCCACTGCA
Source organism: Notamacropus eugenii (assembly GCF_028372415.1). NCBI lineage: Eukaryota > Metazoa > Chordata > Mammalia > Diprotodontia > Macropodidae > Notamacropus > Notamacropus eugenii. The sequence continues at coordinate 83,746,653 of NC_092877.1, read as the reverse complement.
CTGGAACACAGGATCCCCCAGCTGTTTTGCTGAAGTAGGACTTGCTGATGGCTTGCTGGGACATTTCCTGTGCTGGACTGCATTCCCCTTTTACCCAAGTGAGATAGAACTTTCTAATCTTTCTAATTTTCTTGGGTTAAAAGATTTTTTCACCTCATTTTTTTGCTCTTTCTGCTGTTCCAGGATTTGTTTGGGGACATTATTTTTTGGTTGTTTGGAGGTGAGTATGGGAGAGTTATAGTGATTTACTGCTTTCTCTGACACCTTGGCTCCCAGAACCCAGGACAATACTGTTGATGGGGACCTTTATTTGTCAAGACTTAGATTTAGTTCCAGTCTGGTTTTTTCTGCCTTTAAATAAAACTTCCTCTGTTTAAGTAGTGTACACTGTGTGCTTGCAAAGTGAATTGGCATCAGTAAATTAGCATATGATGCATAATGAATTCCCTTGATTTTGGAGGTGGATGCTACAAGGCAAAAAGGTAAAAAACTCCTCCAAGTGTACTTGGACCCCATTTATCTCATAGGACAGCCTCTAACACAAATTCATAAAATTCAAGATCTGTGTCTTTGTTCTCAGGGAAATTTGAAGACAGGGCATTCCTACATGCATCATCCCTTTTGGTAATAAAGGCTACTTATGGAAACTCTTTTTAAATTTGTTTCATTTGTTCCACATAAAGGAACCTCTGTACCTCTGTAAAACAAGACAAAACAGAATTCAAGGTAAAATCCAGTATGATTGCAAGTCCATGTGCCACACAAACTCACATGTGCATGGTGAAGGTGAAACATAAATGAAGGCTTTCCCCATCTTTTAAGGACAATTTCCTTCTATTTACCAGTGCTATATTGGAAATTCTCTTTTATGTGTGATTTTGTAACTTACTTAAAGTGAAGGACAATATTTATTCCAGGTTATTGTGTTTAAAATACAGCTTTCTTGAAGTTTATCAGATGGTACGTTAGCTTAGTTTTTGAAGAATGTTTTTTTCTAAACAAAAAAGCATACACTTACATCTTGGATCTTAATTCGTATACGTGACTCTTTTAAGGGAGCAATATATCCAAAAAAAGTTTAAATTATGCCATCTAATATTATCTATAGAATATCTATGTGTTCAAATAATTTGATTGTTTAAATGTATTACTCATAAGTTACACAGCAGGAATGGAAGCATATGATTGAGGATACACTATTTTCATTAAAATATTCTGACATGTAAAATTACTTGAATGAATCTGTGATCTCATTCATTTGAAAGTTTTCTCTCATAATATGACCCATAACTTATCCATGCTTGCCTCTCCATTGCAACTCTTGGCAATATCTTCCCATTAGGGCACTATAGGGCTTTCCCTCAACATACTAGAGGCATACCTTGCTTTCTCCTCACAACTTGAGGATACCAGCGGAGCCCTCTGACTGTTCACCTTTTATTTCTGGCTCTTACATCAGACTAGTTGTTTGGTAAGAGAAATAGTCAAATTCTATTCAAATCAATGTCTGCTTATTAAGCAAGCTGTTTACTAAATACAAGATAATATGCCATGTGCTAAGGATATATTTATAGCCCTCATGGAAATTAGGATCTTGTTTTCTCTTAAGAATTTAATTTCCGTACTTTTTCCTGAGAAACAAAGTCCATTGGAGTGAGTGGAAGATGGCAAAAATGAAAGAACTTTTCTAGATTTTTCCATTTAAAACAAATCCTTAGTTTCCACTCTCCCTTTTTCTAGAAACATGACTCACTGTGTCATGTAAGAGAGTCTGGATGTTTAGTGACTGAACCAATAGAGGGAAGAAAATGTCCTACAGAAAAGTTATCTTTCCAGTTATGAAATTAACCAAAAGGTACAAAGAACACATAATTCTACTGGTGCATATTATTTGGTGACTATTAGAAGGCATTTGATTCAGTAGAGAAAGAAAAAAAATCTCTCTAAAAAGGTACCTTCCTAGGGGCAGCTAGGTGGTACAGTGCATACAGAAAGGACCCTGGAATCAGGAGAAACTGAGTTCAAATCTAGCCTCAGACACTTGCTGCTTAATACCTGAGTGACTCTGCACAAATGACTTAACCTCTATTGCCTCGCAAAACAAACTAAAAGTGTCTTGTTTCTATATGTTAAAAACAGCAAAAGATTTCTTAAAAGATGGAACAATAGGTTTTTCATGAACTTTTAATTATATCAAGTCACTTATGATATTCAAAAATAAGGCTGTGGCCTTATGGAGTCCACCATCTAATGAGGGAGAGAACATACACACACTCCCCTATAAACAAGTTACATATATACATACATACATATATATACATACATATATACATATATACATATATATATATATATATATATTCTATAGCTACTCTCAGAAGGAAGGCATGAGAAATAAGGATCATAGGGAAAGCCTCCTTGCAAAAGGTGGGATTTTACCTGAGACCTGAAAGAACCAGGGAGGTTGAGACAAGGAAGGAGAGAATTCCAGGCATAGACGACAATGAGGGAAAATGCAGAGAGTAGGTAGATGCGAAGTTCTTATGTGAGGAACAGCCAGAAGGCCAGTGCCACTGGGGTCATAGAGTACAGGGGGGGTTGCTGTAAAAAACCAGAAATGTAGAAAGGGGTCAGGTTTAGAATGGTTTTAAAAGCCAAAGCGAGGGTTTTATATTTGAATCAGTGTATAAAGACTCATAATGAAAGGAAAAAACTCTAGATCAAACAAACTTTTTTACTTGAAACATGCTTCTTAAATCCATTACACTGCAAATGATTCATCTGATCTAATAGAGATTGTAAGAAATATTTCTTTTCAATTGTGAATTCAGTAATCATTGACAATTAAACACTCAAGATCACAAGTAAAAAGGACTGTACAAGAAACTTTGAACTTCTACTACATACAGTGTGTGTTTATCTTCATATCATTTTTATTGATGTCTAACTATTAATCTACTTACCTATGTAACTCTCTGTGGCTATTTCTATATCTTTCCATTTTATCTATCTATCTATCTATCTATCTATCTATCTATCTATCTATCTATCTCTTTCCATTTTATCTATCTATCCATATCTATCATCTATTTCTATATCTATCTTTTTATCCATCACATCTATCATCTATTTCTATATCTATGTTCTTTATCTGTCATATCATAACTATCTATGTATCTATGTATCTTTCGTCTATCTATCTATCTATCTATCTATCTATCTATCTATCTATCTATCTATCTATCTATCTATCTATCATCTGCACTTGACCCAACAGTAACAATTTGATATTTTTAATCTCTTCTGCATCTCCCTTTCTTTTCTTCCTAAAACTTTAAAGATTATTAGTGATTTTTTTATGTCTGTCACTGTCCATCAACTTACCTCTCTCCTCAAGTAGATTTTCTTACTCAAAACAAATGTTTATAGTCAAGCAAAACAAATCAAAATACTGAACATATCTAATATCTTTAGTTCATTGCTACTTTACAGAGAGGTGAGAAATAGGCTTAATAATTAATCTTTTGAAATCACAATTTGTTGCTACATTAGTAAAAGTTCTGAGGCCTGTCAGAATTATCTTAGAATTTATTTACTGGGTATAATATATAAATTATTCTCCTGTTACTCCTGGTTTTTCTCATTCATTGTATCATTTCATGCAAGTTGTCCCATATTTCCCTGAATCTGTCAAGTTCCTCATTTCTTATGGCACAATAAAATGTCATTGTATTCATGTATTCCAAGTTGTTTAACCATTCTCCAGTTGATGTGCACATGTTTTATTTTTCAGTTCTTTGCCACAACAACAAAAAAATGCTTCAATAAATATTCCTTGTACATATAGGTCCCTTCCCTCTGTCCTTAATAACCTTGGAGAATATATTCTTATTGTATTCTTAATAATCTACATCATTCCTTTCAAAGATGAACTTATGAGCAAAAACTACACATATATACATATGTACATATATAAATATACATATACATATGTATACACACATATGGTAAGCTATATACTGAGACATATTGGGGCCAAAAAAAGAAAGATCCGAAGTTCATCCTAAGCTCAAGAGACTCTTAGAATCTTCATAAATGTAACATTTTTCTTTGAAAGAGGTTTGGTGATATGATGATGTAGATGTCACTGAAAGAATGTGAAGGGACAAAGGAAATTAAATTGTAGAGTGGAATTTGGTGATACTTTGTAGAATAAAGAGAAGAGAGAAATTTAATAAAATTCACTTTCAAGTTTTTCATCAGCTCAATTTACAAAAAGAAGGCAACATTTAACTGCAGCAATAGACTGTCAGCCAGGTTTTTTATGTTCTTTAAATTCTTCGAGCACATGGCCTCTTAAACGATCTCTTCTTTAGACAAAATTATTTAATATTAATTAAAATTTCATCTCTATATGGTCATTATTTCTACTTTGTGGGTTTTTATAGACCATTCTATTGTATTAATGTAATGAGACATTCACATACTATGCCCATGACTCTATTAGAACACTCTATACTTTTTCCCCTAGCAAGAAACACAATGTGCTTCAACAAAAATAGCCTCATTTTATATCTCTTGTCGTGCTCTAACTCTGAGTATGCCATTCACAGAAGAGTTAAGTGTTCTAGAGATGTAAAAATCACAAAACTGAAGCATTTAAATATGTTGTTAAAGAAGTCATATTACCTGGAGGTGACTGGCTTATTCCCCCATATCCAAAGCCTCACTGTAAGCTACTGTTGCTCACTTTGAAGATATTTTTTCAGAACTTACCAACCTGAAAAGGAAACCATATTATATTTCTTTAAATGAGAGGAAGTAAGGCTATTTTAAAATATTTTAAAATACATTCTAGGTAGAACTGTGAATCAGACTAGTGACTTTGGGAAACAATTTGGAATTATGTGAGAAAAATAACAAAATGACTAAATTCTTCATATCCTTTGATCTCATAACTTGGCATATATCTCACAGAAACCAAAGACAGAAAGGTACAGTGTGTCTGTGTGTGTGTGTGTGTGTGTGTGTGTGTGTGTGTGTGTGTGTGTAATGTTGTTGCTGAGTCATTTCGGTTATATTTGATTCTTTGGGATTCCATTTGGAGCTGTCTTGGCAAAGATATTGAAGTGGTATGACATTTTATAGACAAGGACTGAGGCAAATAGGGTTAAATGAGTTGTCCAGGTGACATAGCTAGTGAGTATCTGAGGACAGTTTTGAACTTAGGAAGATGAGTCTTTCTGACTCCAGGCCCAGAGCTCTATCCACTATGCCACCTAGTTGTGTGTGTGTGTGTGTGTGTGTGTGTGTGTGTACCATACCACTAATATGTGGCACAATTAATTATATGTACATATATGTATATATATCTAAATATGCACATATATACACATTTATATTTCGAATACATATTTATACATAATGGCATACATTATGTTTATGGGGGGACCCAACTAGATGGGTAACCCAGCTCATACTCTCCCTTTTGTCACCTCCTTCCTTCCTTTGGGGTTTACTGGTCTCCTTTCCTTCCTTCCTTCCTTCCTTCCTTCCTTTCTTCCTTCCTTCCCTCCTTCCTTCCTTCCCTCCTTCCTTCCTTCCTTCCTTCCTTCCTTCCTTTCTTCCTTCCTTCCTTCCTTCCTTCCTTCCTTCCTTCCTTCCTTCCTTTCTTCCTTCCTTCCTTCCTTCCTTCCTTCCTTCCTTCCTTCCTTCCTTCCTTCCTTCCTTCCTTCCTTCCTTCCTTCCTTCCTTCTTTCCCTCCTTCCTTCTTTCCTTCTTCCCAAAACATTAAACCCAGTACACTCTGAAGTCCATAGACTGGACAACAGTGGGTGCTGCCCAAGCTCCACTTAATGGCTTACTTAGAGTGATCCTCAATAGTAACAGTTTCTGTTTCCCTCTCAGCTTGATTTATTTATTTTTTCTTTTGTTCATCAAAAGGACCATTCCCAGACTACTTCTTAAAGAGGCCTATTGACTCAATGGGTGTTACCTCTCTCGAATTTGAGTATCTGAAAAGGTCAGGCTAAAAAGCCCAAGGTCTCCCTCTGCATCCTGGGCCATCTCCAGTCATCCTGATGAATATCTGGCCACTGGATCCAGATGGCTCAGGAGGAGAAAGTGAGGCTGGTGACCTTGCACAGCTCTCCTTCACTCAAAACAAAGACAAGCGCTGATGCCATGGTCTTCAGCAACGAAGGACAAATGCAACAATAACAACATGTATGCATATCTATATCTCTCTATATATATCTATATCTATATACAGATATTCTTAGTAATATATTCTGATATCAAATATGGAAACAAAGTGAATTGAGTAATCTTTGAAAAAATAGTATGTTATGGGATAACATTGAACAGTGAGAAATGACAAAGATGAGGAATTTAAATAAACATAAACTGATTTATATGACCTGATGAAACATCAAATAAGAACTAGAAGAAAAATATATAAAATCTCAGCAATGCCATGCCCTATCACTTCCTGTCCTGCATTCCTGAAATGTTCCCTCAATACTTCTTTGTCCCTTAGTTTTTCTGACTTGGCTCAAATCTTTCCATTTTCAAGAGACTTTTCCTACTCTCCCATTTGTTTTTTTATATCAATGGATTTGTAATTGTATTAGTGTGCTTTCCTTCACCAATGCAGGTGGGTGACATAATCATATAAATTCAAGAATATAAATTCAAGTTTCTTTAGGGAGAAAAATCTCAAGATAGCTAAACTTGTAAAATAGTTTTAGGTCAAATGTGATCTTCATTTGTAAAATAGGTGAAGCTACTTAACAGTAATGAAAGTTATAATTATATTAGACAGAAGAAATGGTGTTAGACAAACCTAATAACTAGGTTTGAAAAATGCATTTTCATTTTTAGTCTACTTTTTCTTGATCACCACTGTCAAGAATGACAAAAATATAATCCCTATTTTCTTGGTTATAAAATAGCTCATATGCTCCTTTTCCCATCTTCTGGATTTGGAGGCTTTCCTCATTACCTTTTCTTTCACTTTTTCCTCACACACTTGCTATTCAGGAGTATATTCTGAATATTATTTCCTGATATTCATGTTCGAGGCAGAAGAAGGAGCCTATTCTCAGAGAAAACAGTCAAAGAAAGAGTGTGGAGCTCTGTGAGCTAAATTAGAGATCATTATTCTTCAAACTTGATTCTCTTTCAGACTGTCAATGATGGGTTGTAGCAAAAAAAAAAAAAAAGATAATAATCCCAAATTTCAATTTTCATATTGAAAAGTAGAAATAATGGTAATGATGCATTGCATAGGGATGTGTAAGAAATAACCAATTGTGTCATATAAATAGACAATAATGCATTTCTATTAATGATGCTTTTAAGCGAGGATCACCTAACAGATTTTTAGTAATGTTCTTTCTTCCAAGTGGGGGGGCAGGAATCACAGGTAACTCATTAGTCTTTGTAAGGTATCTTTTATCTCATCTTTAGAAAAAGTAGCATTTGTGCAGAGTGGACTAATATCTTGACATTTCCTTAGGGCATGTCTTAAGATCTAAAAATATGCATGGTTCAAAAAAGCTGCTGAACTCAGTTATACACACTGAGAAAGTCAATGCTGTTTATATAATGCCTGCTTTTGATTTTTAACATGGTTTCATTCTTTTGGAATCACTTATTCACATTGTAATAAAACTAAATAAGGGTAAAAAGACACACGTTGGAAAGAATAAAAGAAAAAGAAGGCAGATGGAAAATAAGTTCTTTATAAATCTATGAAAGCATATGTTTGCATATGCAAAATGTTATCACAAATTCAATAATGTTCATTTTCCCTTTAAATTTGACTAGATCCTGATGGTTTAGGATCAAAATTATTCCAGTACTTTGTAAAATGAAGGGCAGTGTTGCATAGTGGATAAAGATTTGGTCTCAAAGTAAGGAAAAAAAGACCTATTTTAAATTTAGCTTCCTACACATACTGGCAGTAGGTGCAGTGGGCCACCGGGCAAATCTCATAACCTGTTAATTCACTCAGGCAACTCTTTAAAAGTACAAGTGAAGAAAATTTTGGATCTTCATTGACAAAGTGAATTTCTTCATCAGGGAGGTCTCTATAGTAATGAAATAATAAGTTTAGACAAAATAAAAATACTTTGAAAAATAATGCATTTTGCTAACCATATCTGGTGGCTTGGGTCTGATGAATCGATTTATGGGAAAAATTGGGAAGAAAAAAACCTTTATTACTACTTGAACTAAACATAATATCTTAGTTTTGATTCAACAATTACATTAATAGAACAACCAGCCCAAAAATTTAGAATAGTTTTTACCAGTGTAGCAAAATACTTTAAATAGAATAAAATATATTTAAAAGTCTAGTGGAAACATGCTTAGTTAAAATGATACATATGTTTCAGATCAATTTAATCAATACCAATGACGGCCCCCATCATAGCCTTTCAATTTGTCAAAATCTGTTCATTCTGTCAACAATACTTAAAATATTCTATTGTCTATGACATATAAATTGTTCAAATGATGTTTCCAAAAAGAAATGGCAGATAAATATTTAGAAAGTTAAAGAGAGAGGGGGCAATTATTAATATATTTAAAGTAAAAAATTGTTTCCTAAAGAGAGTTCTAATTTTGTCTAATTTTGACACTGTACTGGGCATTAGAGAGGATAAAACAATTTGAGAACATTCCTCCTGCCTTCAGTTCAACTATTCAATCAACAATTAAATGTCTGGTATGTGCCAGGCACTGTGCTGGGTAGTAGAGACATAAACACAAACAATGAAATAAGCTCCACATTCTGCAAGGTAGAAGTAAGGGTAGGATTATACAGATCATCTAGACAGCAGTAAAAGACAGTATATAATTGAGTACAAAATAGTTTGGTGTAGGTTTTTTAAGTGCTATGATTCAGAGAAAGGTGAGATAAAACTGGGCTACAGTAGCTGGAGACAGTTTTGTGGGGGAGGTTGGATATAAGCAGGTCCTTGAAGGTTTCGTATTGAGTGATTATCAGAGATTAAAGATGATAAGAATAATAACAAAAATAACTATAGGACAGAGCTATAACAGCAAATCATAGGCTGTAAAAGTATAATACTTACTGAATACATAGTAGCCAAAATTATGTACAGGAAGTTTGTTGTCTTTAATGGACAGTGGGATGCCAAATGTTTAGATTAAAAATATAGAGTTCAAAATGTTTTGTAGAACTTAAGTAAGATAATGTACAGGAATCAATACATTATTCCTAATGGTCTCTTGACCAAATTAATCAATAGTTGCATGGATTTTTGGTACATGTAGTTGATTTCCTAGCTTGGAAAGAAATGGAACAACCCTAGGATATCCCTGTTGAAGACCTTCTGTAGGAAACTAGGTGGGTATATGTCGGAGATGGGGGAACAAGGGCAGGGAACAGGATGAAAGTATGTAGTATCTATATTCAATGTATAGTAATACTCAACATGTAGTATTGCTATAATATCAATAAAGGATTTTTTTTGCATGAGTAATAACCTCCAGAAATGAGCTGATAATGATAGAGTACAGACTCTGGGAACCCCCTTGAATTATCCTTGAACTTTCTGCTTGATCTGGCATTCACCAGAGGCCATAAAACTTTCATTATTGCTGTGTCCAATTGCCTCTGGCTGCTTCCCATCCTTGATCCTATCAAAATGTCTATGTCCAAATCTGTTCTCCTTAAACTAGCCAAAACCTCCATTGTCTGTTATGTCCTGATTGTCTCCAGCTGTTCCCCATCCTTGATTCAAGGATCAAAATCCCAAGCTCTATGGTTCTGACCTCTAGTTACCACAATACCACCAAGATCCTCCTTAGACTTCTCCTCAAGACCCTTCCTAAACCCCTCCTCCCATCACATCACAGTACTAGACCCAACCCACCCACCAGATCTCTCCCACAGACTTTCTGTAAATAAGTTCCATCTTTCTTCCATGAAAGTGCTCATACTCAATCTAGCTCAGACTCAATCTAGTTCAGATTCAATCTAGCTCAGATTTTACCTGACCGTGGGGTCCTAAGCAGCCTAAACCTCAACGTTATGGTTCCCTGACTTTAACAATAGGAACTGTTTCTATGCCAGCTGGCATAATGAAAATCTCATTAGAGGAAGAGAGTGATCTTTTCCAAGGAAACCTAAGTTTTCAAGGTGTTAGTCAGTCTTTTACTTACTGCTACAATACTGATATAGTAGAATACTGCTACTTACGCAAACCCTCATCTTCCATCCAAAACAATGGTTTAAATCATCAGTCCCCTTTTCTATTTTTTAAAAGTCCGTTACTATTTCATTAGCACTTTGTAGATTAATTTTTTTCTCTTTTTACCTATGAGCAAATTATCATGTAACTATAATTTTCAATTTTTTTCTTTTTTTGTGCAGAAAGACTAGAAATGACTGTTGAGATACCAACAGGATTTTGAACATCAGGGATCTTCATCACTGGCAAAAGCTGTTAGAAAAGTCCTCTTGTAGTAGACAGAGCCAAGACAGCAGAGTAAAGGCAGGGATTAGCCTGAGCTCTCCCCTAAATCCCTCCAAACACTTTTAAATAATGCCTCTAAACAAATTTTAGAGTGGCAGAAAGCACAAAAAGATGGAATGAAGAAATTTTCCAGCCCAGGACAACTTAGAAAGTTGATAGGACTGCTACACCAGGGGGAGAGAGAAGCACAGGTCAGCGCAGGTTGTGTCAATTCAGACCAGACCCCAGGAACAGACGTAGGGGTGACTGAATCAGTGACAGCACTGCCAGTTTCCTAAACTCTCTGTTAACAGGTGGAAAGGAGATTGAGCAACAGATTATAAGGAGATACACAGATGTCCCTTTGCTGCTACCAGAGGCAGAACTTTATTGCATTGCTTATACTTGGATCTGGGACACACTCCTGGGTCCCAGAGTGAGGAGGAGCACTAACACAGCAGAATTTGAAGCCTTAGGAGAGCAGGAACCCTGGTTCCAGTTTCAGGGTTGAAAAGAGTGCTTGTGGTGACTCACAAGCCAGTGCAGTATAGGAGAGTAGTCAACACACTTCTCCCCAGATCACACCATCTTGGAAGAGCCAATATCTTACAGGTCCCCAGAATTACCTCTGAAAACAGCTGCACAAAGAACCTTAAGCTTGGGACAATGCCCCCTCCACTTGGGAAGCAGAGCTCCATTTTAGCATAGAGTTAAAAGTCAAGAAATAGTCTGGAAAATGATCAAATAACAAAATAAATTCTGACCATAGAGAATATGGAACTCAAAATGTGAAGAAAGGGAATGGTAAAATTGTTTTTGCATGGAATTGGGAAAAATAAAATATTAAATAAGATTTTTAAAAGTTTCTCTTTTAAACGAGGTCTTGAGGTATTATCATTTAGTTAATAATTGGGTTAATAAGAAAACCCACACTCTAAGCTGAAGAAAGAGAAACCTCAACATCATCTATACCTCCAGTAGCTTGGAACAAATGCAACTTGGGAAATTCCAGACTTCCCTTGTCTGTGGTTAAATGAGTGGTAATGTTGGGAGAGAAGAGTATGCCTAGTGGGGAAGCTATACTTAAAAGCAAATTCCAGTAGTTTTAAGCAGACATAGCCTTGGATATTTTCTTTGCACACCTTTCTGAAGGGAGGGAGAAAGTCTCTCAACCTAATTCTGTATAGCAAAAGCTCTTGGTTATATAACCTATATTTTAAATGTCTATAACCATACTATGTACTGATAATCTCCAAGCTACAAGAAACCCAAAATCTTTCATGACATAGAGATACCAAACAACTCAAACTCACATGGGAAAAGATGAGATATAGATCATCCTGATTATCCTGTCTGCTATTTGGGGGTTGCATCAAAGATGACTTCAGTGAGCCTGCAGGTGATAAACTTACATTCTCATACTTTTTGTTGTTTTTGCTGTTTAGCTATTCAGTCGTGTCTGAGTCTTTGTAACTCCATGAACCACAGCAGGTCCAGACCCTTCTATCCTCCACTATCTCCAGAAGTCTTTCCAAGTTCATGTTTGTTTCTTCCATGACACTATCACATCCTCTGCTGTCTGCTTCTCCTTTTGCCTTCATTTTCCCCCCAACATCAGAGTCTTTCTCAAAAAGTCCTGTTTTTTTCATGTGGACAAAGTATATAAGCTTCATCTTAAGCATTTGACCTTCCAGAGAACAGTTTGAATTAATTTCCTAAAGGATTGACCTATTTGATTTTCTTGTCCAAGGGACTTCCAAAAGTTTTCTCCAGCACCACTATTCCAAAGTGTCAATTCTGTTGTGCTCAATTTTCTCTATAGCCCATTTAAAAACCATAGCTTTAACCACATGGATCTTTGTCGGCAAGGTGCTGTCTCTGCTTTGTAGTATACTGTCTAGCTGTCTCTGCTTTGTAGTATACTGTCTAGATTTGCTATAGTTCTCCACCAAGGAGCAGAAGTTTTCTGTTGTTTTTTTTTTTTTTAATTTGATAGCTGCAGTTACTGTCTGCAGAGATTTTTGAGCTTAAGTATATAAAATTTGATACTGCTTCCATTTCTTCTCTCTCTATTTGCCAGAAAGTAGTGGGACTAATTGTCATGATCTTAGTTATTTTTTTTAATGGTAAGCTTCAAGCCAGTTTTTACACTCTCCTTTTTTCCCCTCATCAAGAGATTTCTTAATTCTTCCCTTTTTGCCATTAGAATCGAAATATTTGCATCTCTGAGGCTGTTAATTGTTCTCCTGTCATCCTAGATCCCAGTTTTTGATTCATCCTGCCTGACCTGCATGATGTACTCTGCATATAAGTTAAATAAATTAGGTAAAAAAGGCAGTCTTGTCCTAGTCCTTTTCTAATCTTAAAGCAATCAGTTGTTCCATGTTTGGTTCTAACTATTACTTTTTGATTCACATACAGCTTCCTCACAAAATAAGTAAGATGATCCTAGTACTCCCAACTCTCTGAGGATTTGTCACATTTTGTTATAATCCACATGACCATGTATAGCCAATGAAGCAGAAATAGATGTTTTTCTGGAATTCCTTTCTTCCCATAATCCAGTGAAGGCTGGCAATTTGGTCTCTATTTTCACTGCCTCTTTGAAAAATGTCTTACATTTCTGCTAATTATCACTTCACATATTGCTGAAGCCTACCTTGTAAATCTTTTTATTCATCTATAAAAATATTTTTTATCCCCCTTTAATAGTCTGCAGAATATTAGGTAAGAAGGAATAATATCTGGATACTGACTTTATCCAGAGCTGTTTCTCACTGAATATCATAGAAATAGAACAGAAGAATCAGATGATGATGAAATAGTAACACCATTAATGAAACACTAGGCTTATCACACAGAAAATCAATAAACATTTATAAGAAAATAATATATTGGGTGAAAAGTGGGAGGAGTGCACCAGAACATCCCAAAGTTATAAAGAACACATTATTGATTTATTAATTATCCAACAAGTTGTCTGAAAGCACTGTAACATTTATAAAGTCATTAATGATTTTTTCAAAGTCTTCGATTTAGGTCTTTTCTCAATGCTTGTTCATATACTGAAAATACATAAAACAGACAAAAGTGTATTGAGAGAATGTTGGAGTGCTTGCTGTCTATGTGTGAAAATCCATTCAATTTAAAATGTGTTACCAACCCCATGGAAAGTGCACCAGCCATGGAGTCAGGAAGACCAGGGTTTAAATTGGGTCTTAGACACTTCCTAGTTGTAGGACCCTGGGGAAGTCACTCAGCTCTCATCTGTTCCTCATCTGCAAAATGAATTGAAAAAAGAAATTGCAAACCACTCTAGTATGTTTGCTAAAGGTAGTCACAAAGAGTAGGGCATGACTGAAACGATTCAGCAACAACAACCAACATTGCAATGTCAGGGACAATTAAAATAATACATAATGTTTTTCAAGAAGATAATTTAAGTACATATGGTTCTGCCTTGGCTTAAATATTTTATAATATTTCTTATGTAGAACAAAGAATAGGTTTTAAGACAGAGTAGTCAAACCCAAACAATGACATCAAAATGTCATTTACTCTCAGAGGGTGAAAGAATAAAACTCTTCAGAGAGTGAAAAAAAAAGGATGCAAAGTAAATAGAAACCGAAGAGTCTAATTTTGGATCCAGAAAGCAAATTAATCAGTGGAAAATGATGACACAAATACATTGGTCTTCAACAGGCAAGACCTTTTTAGAGTAAAACTATCAAGGAGAATGCTATGACTGTATGTCAAGAGCCCAACAGGAGTTCTGAAATGAAATCTCAGTAAGAACAAAAATAAATAATATTATAAAATTATTATTATTGCCATCATGGTTATTATTAATGTGACTAAGAATAATAGCTCATATTTGCATAGTACTTTAAGGACTGTCAAATATTTTATATACATTGCTTCATTAGAACTTCCTAAAAACCCTAGATGATATTACCACAGATATTAAATTCTCCATATTTGCTATGATAAAATTTATTGTTCAGAGAGATTAAAATCTTGCCTACACACAGTAAGTGTCAGAAATAGGAGTACCTCAGGGAAATGTTATAAACAACAAATACTTGAACTGTACCATGGCATTTAGTAAATTCTCTTGTGAGATTTTTATGGGTCAGATATTGAGAAAATTAGGAAGATTTATAGTGATACCCTGAAAGAGTGATTAACATATTGATGTTAACTTAGGACAATGCCCCAGGACTTTGTTTGTGACCTTTTTATAGTCAACATTTTATCCCTTGCCTTTGATGAAGATATAGCATGTTTATCAAACTGAGTGGTTACACAAAGCTAGGAGGGATAGCTAGTATGTTGACTGACAGATATGGGGTCCAAAACAGATTTCACTAGGGAAGAATCATGTGCCTAATCTAATAATCTATATAAATAGGGTTCTTATAATGTCTTGCATTTGAGTTAAGAATCTGTATAAATATGAAATGTGCTTGAAAAATAATTCATAGGAAAAAGACCTTAGGGGATGTTAATACAAACTTGTCACTAATCAATAGTATGACCTGACAGCAAAAAAGGTTAATGTAGAATGCATTCATGGAGATGGTGGTTTTCTTTTTTCTCTTCTGAAAAGAGAACAATCTTAATCTACTATGCCTTTGTCAGACAATATCTGTTGTATCATGTTCACTTCTGGGTACCACATTTTAGGAAGGTTATTGACAAGAAAGATTGGTGCCTGTTTAGAGTATGGCAGCTGATGATGGGGGATTTTCTGCTATACTCTGTGAGGACTGAATGAAAAGAAGAGAAGAGAAGGATTAGGGAGGATGTCTTCAAGTAGTTGAGGACTATTATGCTTCCTTCCCTCCCTCCCTCCTTCCCTCCCTTCCTTCCTTTCCTTCTTTCCTTCGTTCCTTCCTTTCCTTTCTTCCTTCCTTCCTTCCTTCCTTCCTTCCTTCCTTCCTTCCTTCCTTCCTTCCTTCCTTCCTTCCTTCTTCTGGTCTTTCTCTTTCTCTCTGTTTATTCCCTCCCTCATTTGTTTGTTCATTTCAATATTTTTGCTTAACAAAGCAAAGAGACTATAGGTAATTTTTTGCTTGACAGAGCAAAATGAGGAACAAAGGGTGTCAACTGCAGAAACATATTTAATTTTACCCTAACATAAAAAAAATCAACTTTCCAAATCAGAATAGGTTACCTCAGTGGCAAGAGTGAGTGAGTGGGTCATTTATAGGTTCAGAGATGAAAGTCTTAATCCAGATATGGGTTGGGTCAGATGAGCTCCAAAATTCCTCCCAACTCTGAGATTCTATGAATCATTCTATGAACCTAGTTTGAAATGATGTCAATATGAATTCTTATTAAGAGCATTCACAATTATTATTTACAGCCAACCAAAAGAAGAGAAGGAAGATTTGAACTGGCTTCTGAGCTAGAATTGAAATTACTTTAAAAAGACAATAACTAACTCCAGGGTTTTCTGTAGCCTGCCTGTTTGTAATCCGGCAAAGTGATGCCATTATAAGCATCTATGTAGAAGAAAGGTCTTAAGCCTTAATCTACCGATCTAGCCTAAGACATGACCAGACATGGGAAAATACGGGCCTTCTGTTCTTTGCCTTTCTTCTTTCCTTCTTTTATGTGAAGAAAATAGTGGTGAGTTTGTGAGCTATGAAAGGCCACAAGTAGAAGCAACCGTAATTCCACTGTTGGGAGTACAAACCAGAGTTTTCTATGAGATAAAGACTGAGAAATATCCTGAGGAACAGAGGTCAGAGCTGGTGCTATCTCAGATACTATTTCAGTAGTTATGACACATTTGGATTTGAATTTGATAAACAAATGTTTTGTAGAAAACTGCTTTAAGTTTGATCTCATTCTCCAGGGGTATTAAGTTGGAAAAGGGAAGGGTATGTTCCCTGACCTCAGAGGGAAGTATTTTACTTATATTCTTGCTATATCTTCTTAGTAAGTATCTTTTTACAAAAGCTAATTGTTATTAATTGATTAAATAACACTAGAACAATACTGGCAAATGTTGTGGAATGTACAATGAATGGGGTCTGAGTCAAAAGCAATAGCAAAGAGTAACCTAAGCTTTAGATTCTAGAGATCCTCCTAGAATCCTGGGAGGGAGATATAGCCTTGATCTGGGGGACCTGATCTGTCAGTGTGAATTAGGCACACTGAAAAAGACCTGTCCTCAAGGAACTTAAATTCTTCTAGAACACTAGAGTTTTTTTCCCTAAAAAACTTAAGCAGTGAGTAGTGCTCTGACATAAGAAAGAAAAATAAAAGTGAGAATTTCCTTAGTAAGAATTCATTGTTAATATATACTGTGGGCTATGAATGTAAAATAAATATTTTTATAATTTTATTTTCTGTGTTTGCATTTAATTCAATAAAGTTGATAAGGTAACATAATTTTCTCAATATGGTGCTCAGTACCTTTTAGAAGGAATTTTAACTGATTGCTTTCCTATGTCAAAATAGATGCAAAATGTTTCCAACTCAGGATCCCAGGGGCTTGTTAAGAGTAAATAATTCCACAAATATCAAGTCTTGCAGTTTTCCTTATAATAAGTAATCCTCCATATTTCAAGGATGAGTGTGGGAATAGGTGCTGGGTCAGCAACGTAGCTTGCATAGCATACTGGCTTCTCACCCATGGAGCAAAGAGAGTAGTTGCTTCCTCCTGGAAGGAAAAGAGTTATTCATCTGGAAAAACTTTACTTACTATTCCACTTAACTGAATGCTTTCAGGGGCCTAAAGTCAATAATCTCTCTTCCTTTTGGGCATGGTACTTTCTCAGACTCAAATAAATTAGGAAGCATAGAGGACTTCTCATGTCCTCTCATCAAAGAGAGGTGACTGTTCGATGTCCTCAGCTCAGGAATTGGGAATAGGAACCTCTTAAGCATGCATTAGATTTCAAAAGAGATACTCCTCATGAAACTTTTTCATCTACAAGAAAACAATGCCTAAAAAGGAAAGGAGGAAGAAAGAGTAGAATAGGGCACTGAAGAGTTCTATAATTAGATACATGAAGAGCTGAGTTCAAATCCTAGCTCAGACACTTAACAGTTATAACCACTTAAACTTTCTGTGCCTCAGTTTCCCCATCTGTAAAATCCCAAGAATAAGACAATAGCTAGCTAAAACATTTGTATAGCATCATAAGGCTTACAAAGTACTTCACATATATTCAATTATCACAATAATTCTGTGAAGTAGTTTCAATAAATTATTTATCCCCATTTTATCAAAGGCAGAATTCAAATTCATGTCCTTCTGTCTTCATATCTAGCACTCTATCTACTGTGTCATTTAAAAGTTTACCTAGATAACATCTGGATCCTTTCCTCTGATCCCATGTTACTTGCTCTAAAAATAATAATTTTACATTTAGATCTAACCTATTAAACTCTGTGAATTTGGTCCATGCACAAAAATCAAATTGCATGGGATCAGATGGAATTGTTAGAGGGTTTTAGGAGGATGTCTAATTTAATAGGGCTATTTGCGAAAAAAAAAATGTCAAGAAACACTATGGCATAAATGAAAATGTGAGGAATTTCTAAATTCTATACATTAGACAGCAGTTATATGAAATATATATACGTATATATATATTCCTTTTTGTAATGCTAAAAATTTCAGTTGTGTTGATTTTGTTTCATAGAATAGTGTTATCTACACCAGTGGTTTCAAACTCAAACAGAAACAGTGGCCACTAATCAGAATATAAGGATATCTGTGGGATGCAAAAAGATTGTTTTAAAATATAATATTATCTGTTTTATTGCCATTTTATTTTGTTAATTATTTCCCATTAATAGTTTCATCTTATTCAGGATGCACTCAGGAGACTTTTGGGCTGCAAAAGACCTGTGTTTTTAGTGTATGACACCTTTGAATCTCACTATTTATATACTCTCTGTTGAACTCTATAATGCCAGGGACTGTGTTTTCACCATTCTTCTATTCCCAGAACTCGGCACAATATCTGGCACATAATAAATACTTAGACTGAGTTCTCCTCCATGGACACATTATTCCAAGGAGAGTAAAACTTAAAGAAAAAATGAAAACTATTAGGTCATCTCAGAGACAAACTGATTATGGGGAAAGTAAAGTACAAAATCAAATCAAATAAAAGATACATGTAATGTATGGAATTATATAAAAGTATTCAAAGTGTGCCAGCAATTTAATCATGAAATTAAAAAGAGAGCGAGCACTAATTTCATAATCAATACAGTGTACCATGTCATCGCTTAGCCAATGGAGGTAAAATGCTTTAATAATGGTCACTATAGTAAAAACATCAGTATTTTCATTTTGGTGAACTCCAGAGTCACTGTATTAAGGTCTGTGTGTTTGTCCTTCGTTGCTGAAGAGGACCATGCCATCAGAGAAATGATGACATGACTTGCACTTGACTTTGTTTTGAGTGAGGGAGAGCTGTGCAGGTCACCAGTCTCACTTCTCCTCCAGAGCCATCTGAATCCAGGGACCAGATATTCATCCAGATGACTGGAGATGACCCAGGATGAGGCAATTGAGGTTAAGTGACTTGCCTAAGGTCACCCAGCTAGTGAGTGTCAAGTGTCTGAGGTGAGATTTGAACTCAGGTCCTCCAGATTCCTGTACTGGTGCTCTATCCACTGCACCATCTAGCTCCCTCAATATTAATGTCTAAAGAAAGAAAGAATGGGTTTGATTCCGCTGGTCATCTTGTTGCTTGTGCATCCTATAGAAAATGTGAGTAGCTGAACACATTCTCTCTCAAAGTATTTTGTTTTCCCAGTAAGAGAGGAGAATGATACCTCCTCTCTTTATCCTTTCTAAGAGCAGCCCCTTGTGCTTATGGTTTCTGGCCGGTCTGCCCTCTTTAAATTACTCTTCAATGTGTACAGGAAGTCAAGCCAGAACAGGTACATCCTGCAAAGAATTCTATGAAGGACAATGTGATCCCCCTCCCCCTTCCATGCAGGCTCAGTGTGGAAAGAGTGAAATAACAAATAATCTGCTATTTACTTAATGCTTTCCAGTTTTAAAGGACTTCATAAATACCATTTTACTTAATTAGAGCATTAACTTGTTTATGATATCCCAATCTTGAATGCTCCCCCCCCCCATGTATTATGGTTACCTTCTGCTAGTATCACAAGTACTGAAGAGATTCATTCAATCCCTCTTCCAACTGATATCCCTTCACATAATTGAAGAGATCTTTCATGTGTCTTTTGAGCCATTTTTCTCTTTTCTAGACTAATCATGCCTTATATATTCAACTAATCCTCATATGACACAGACTCAAGTCTCTTCACTTTTTTGTGTGTCTTCTTTGGAACACCATTCAGCTTATCAATGTCCTTCTTAAATAAAATAGTGTCCAGAATCGAATGCAGTGCTCCCGTAGAGGCTTCAAAGGGCAAAGCATAGTGAATGCTTCACCTTCCTATTCCTAGAAGTGTGCTTCTATTAATGTAGAACAAGACTGCACTAGCTTTTGGTTTTTTACTATTTTGTCACATTGCTGATTCCTACTTCATCTGCAGTCCACTAAAACTTGCAGACTGAATTCTTTGAACATGAAGCTTGTAGATGAATTAAACTGGAGATTCAAAGCAATATTTCAAATACCTTGGTCTTCTCCAGACAAGACATATTGAATAAGCATAAAGTAAAAAAAGAAAGTTGAGGCTATATATATATAGATATATATATATATATATATACATATATATTAATGAATTTATTAGAATTGTGAAATCAAAGCTTACTGAAAAGAACTCAGTTAGATACATTAATACATTTCTAATATTATTTCTGATGTGTACTTTTGACATGGTTGAGTGAATGGTCTCTAAATAGTGACCAAACAAAAACCTGTACAGCATTACTGAAATCTGATGGCTATTATAGAAAAAAATGTTACCTCCTCACCAAAAAGGAAAAAAACAAGGATTGATATTTTAAGAGAACATGAAAAAGATGTTTAAAATTAGCTGAAATAGTTTGAGGAAAAATAGAGCCACCAGCTCACAAAATAACGTTAAAAGCTGAGAATAGGTCTATTTCACCAGATTTGTCAAATATAACCAAGCGATTTACCTCCAGATTGAGCCTATGAAATGGCTAAAATCCAAGAGTGGAATTAAATCTCTTTATTGAAGACATACAGATGAACTCACCCAACAATATGTCTATAGAGAAGGATGAAGATATGGCTGAGTCATGTTAATTTGTATATAGAAACATAAAGGTTGTGATAGTGATTCAGGATCTGGTCATCCCCACCAGGAATTTCAGAAATGTTAGGCTTAAGGAGTCTAGAGTTATTGATCAATGCAGAATAAGGAAGGACACTATGGAAAGAGTGCAAATCATCATTGCTGGCTACAGAAAATGAGCACTTAGTAATGTCATAGCAAGACATCACCTGATGGATAGAATTATATATTAGAAATTGGCTATTTTTCAGAAACAGACAAGAAATTCTCATAGTATTAAAAACAAAACATAAAATATCCTTGAGAATTCAGGAAATACACTGAAATACACTGGAATGAAGCCTTTTTCTTAGATATAATTATTATTCACAATAAATGGACATAAAATTTATCAATGAAAATCCAAGAACAATTGTTTAATAGTGTTACCATACTAAACAGTCATAATGTGAAACATACCTGAAACAAAAATGAATGAAAAATCCTTTTAAAATAAATCCACTTAGCATAAAAAAAAATCAAAATCATGTGGGATAAGGAAAACAGCTTTTCCACTTATCCACAATCTTTTCCACTACCATATCCACTAGTGTACTATATTCTGAAGATATTTTTACTGAATATACTGAAGGTAACTGTAACTTCTAAAGGTTTTACTCAGTTACATGCATTATATTGTAGTGGTTATTATGTGTGTGTGTGTGTGTGTGTGTGTGTGTGCGTGTTCTCAACGCTACTTTTTTCATTCTGTATCATACTGTTCAAATTTTCTCTTGATTTTGGAGTTTCTAATATTCATCATCTCTTACCCCATAAGAGACATTTTTCTCTCTTGTACACTTAATAACACTTTTGTCTATTTCTCTATACTATTAGAGTATTTGAACTCTACTTACCTGTGTATGTTTTGTGTCCCTTTGCAATAGTTCAAAAGGTCCAAGATTTCAGTGCTATAGATATCCTATTTACTTGTACTGATGCAAACACTACCTCCTAATTAAAAACAGTTTATCCAATTCATAATTATTATCCAATCAAGATGTTGATCATTGTTGTCTACAGATAACCAGGACATGCTCCATAATTTCCCTGTCTGGCTTATAATTTTTCTTTCTTCCTTCAAAATATCAGCTTCCCAATTCCTCAAATTTCATTTCCCATGACTCCATCACAAAGATGGTCATGCTGTGAATTTTGCCAACACTCACAGTTATTCTACAACCATGTTCATAAATTTTGAAATTCCTTTATCTGATCATAATCCACTGTAATTCTACCTCTTTTATGCATTGCACCTCCAAATCCTGCTCTTTCTCACTTTGGTTCTCAACCAAAAATCCCTCCAGTCTTCCTTCAGTTCTTTCTCAAACCATCATCTCTGCCCTAGCTTTATTGTCTACTCTTTTCCATCTTGATCCCTTGGTGAACTAGGGTTCAAGTTTATTGTCCATTTCTCTTGAATCCCTTAACCATTTTATCTTTTAGATGTTGCTCTGCCAAATTCCAGTTTTACTTTACTCTCACCATCTGCAGACTTTGCTCCTACTCACATACTGCTAAGTGAAACTGTGTCTACTTTGTAATCTTGTCTGGACTCTCACTGTGGCAAGGCAATCCTTTTAGATCTCCCTAAATGACTCACTTCCCCATTCATCACAGCAGCTTTTTAAACCATTTCATCTTTTCTTAAAGCTCCCATAAATCCTCACCTGTTATCCTCTCAAAGAAGTACCTTGTCTTTAATTCACTGAAAAAAAATTGAGGGTATTCTCAGAGATATCCTATTCTTTGTTTCTCATCTCACGTCACTCATATGTCTCCTGCAACTACCCTCTACTTCAATATTACTTCACATGAAGAGGTAATACTTTTCCTTACTAAGTCCCATTCTCTACATACACAAACCATTATTTTCCATTCTGTGTCCTCTAGCAGATTGTCGCTGCTATCATCTCTACCCTTTAGCTAATCTCTCTACTGCCTGCTTTACTACTACCTATGAACATTTCCATGTCTCCTCCATCCTTAAAATAGTTCTCACATGATCCAACCATCCTTGCTAGCTAATGTCTTATATCTCTCCTCCCTTTGGTGGTTAAACTCCTTGAGAAGGGTGTCTAATACATATGCCTCTGCTTCCTTTAGTTTCCTTTAAACTCTTTACAATCTGACTTCCAACCTCATCATTTACCAAAACTGCTTTTTCTAAAGTTATCAATTATCTCTTAATTGAAAAAAAAAACACTAAACTTTTCTCAGTCATCATCCTACATTTGCTGGATCTTCATCCATTTCATTTCCACTAATCCATGGATGTCCCCCAAAGTTTGGTACTGGGATTTTCCATCTCAATTTAGACTATTTGACCTAATGATCCCATCGGCTTCCATGGTTTCAATGATCATATTTGTGCAAATGGTTATCACATCTTCTTATATAGCTATAGCCTCTCTCCAGACCTCCAGTCTCATATCTCCATTTACATTTTAGACATTTCAAAATGAATATCCCAAAGATATCTTAAACTCAATATATCCAAAACTGAATTTATTTTTCCCTCTAAATCTTCTCTCTCTTCTAAGCTTCCCTCTTCCTTTGATTGATATGACTTTCCTCCCAGTCTACCAGGCTTGGAATACTTAGGTATCATCTTCAACTCTACTCTCTCTCACCCCAACATCTTCTTTGTTGCCAAGTCCTCTTGATTTTACCTTCATAAGATCTCTTGTATGTATTTCCTTCCCTTCTCCAATACTACTCTAATACTACTTGGTGAGGCCCTATTCACTTCATACCTAGACTATTGCAGTAAGTTTTCAGTTGATCTCCCTGCCTTTAGTACCTCTCCACTTGATTCATCCTTTTCTCAATTGTCTAATTAATCTTCCTAAAGCATAGGTCATGCCATTCTCCCCTCTGATAAACTTCAGTAACTTTCTATTATATCTCAGAGTAAATATTATAAAATCATCTATTTGGCATTTTAAAAGTCTTTCATAACCTATGGTATTCATACCTTTCAAGCCTTCTTATACCTTATCCTGTTCCACATATTCTGTGATGCAATGACATTGGCATCTTTGATCTTCCTTGAATTAGACACTCTTTCCAACTCTGAGCATTTTTCCTGATATTCTTCATGCTTAGAATCCTTTTCTCCTTGTATTTTCCTCCTGAATTTACTGGCTTCTGCCAAAGATCACCTGAAGTCCCATCTTCTGAAAGAAGCCTTTCCCAATTCTCCTGAATATTAGGGTCATCCTTGAGGACCTATGTGCACAGTTTTTCCTTGGTGTATTGTATTTGTACACAAGTGTTTGAACATTGCTTCCCCATTATACTCCTCGAGTGTACACTCTCTGTGAGCAGGAATTTTTTAAAATTTTTATTTCTTTTGTCTCAGTTGCTTAGCACAGTGCCTGGCACTTGACTGATGCTTAATACTAGTTGACTGATTGACTCGCAGGAAGTACTAGAACAACCACAAGGTTTTACATACCTTTAGGAGAGAGCAAGGGGAAAGCAGTGAAGAGGTTGCTGAAAGAGGCAGAAGGAAATAGAAAAAAAGAATGGAATTATTTGAAACAAATTTTGTCAACTTTATCATTTTTGTCAAGGACTAGTACCTAGGATGATGTCTAATATATATGAGGACCTAAAGAATTACTTGCTATTGAAGTACTCTTAGAATACTAGCAAGTAGTTACAGTTATGCAGTATAAGAAGTTCATGAGATGAAAAATTTGTCAGATACACTAATGAGTCAAGAGACTTATTAGAGTAAAAATAAGTTAAATTATGTATATTACTCTGACTTAGCCCCTTGAATCCCTGAAAGCAGAGATCAAAGTATTGTCGAACATAAGTGAAAATCATTAAATGATGTCATAGTGCTAAAGTCATTTTCAAAGATGGCATTTATGTTTATATCCTGACTTTTGCTAAATTGAGATCAAAACACTGTAAACAGAATATTTAACTCAATTCTAATTAGACTTTCTAGGGCCATATGAAGAAGTTATTTTGTGTCATAAATGTTGTCAAATCTTTTCTCCTACAGAATTCTAACCCTTAGAGTATTGTATTGCATGAATTAAATCTTGAGACCAGAGTGCCTTTAATCTGATTGGATAGGAAGCAACTCCAGATGAAAAGAAAAATTAACAGTAATACACACACACACACACACACACACACACACATACACACACCCCTTTTCAAAAGATATCCCTACTTTTTTTATTTCCTACTGAACTTCCACTTGTGGTAGCTTAGTGAATTTCATTTGCATGATAAACAATTTAAACTTAAATAAAAGAATGACCTAGGAACATCAGACATTATAGAATCAACATATAATTCAAGTTTGTTACATTTTTCATCTTAAGATACTATAATCAGTTTTCTGATACTTCAATTACCTTGAAATGTTTTCATGCTAGTGGGAAAAGCTATACTACATCTCCAGTAACAATTATATAAATATACCAAATAAGGTGAACATATTGAAGTCATCTAAAAATGTTCCTTTAACTCTTACAGTTGAAAAATAAAACAATATGGGAAAAATAGAATGATTAACCCCTATCACAATGACTTCAGAAGAGGAATTCTAAACAGCAACAAAGCACTCCTCAGCTGGATGGAGGTGGGTTTAGGAGGGAGGGATATGATGAAGTGAGCAGAATGCTGAACTTAGAGAGGACTTTGGATTTGAATTCTACTTTTGAAATTTAATAATTTTATGGTGGGGCAAGATATTTAACCTATCAGAGCCTTAGGTAACTTGTGTAAAATGAAGTGCTACTTGTAGGTCCAGAGGAAAATTGGACCTTAAACTAAACATTAAATCCTATGTAAATATAATTTGATGCAATAATTATTGGAATATCCTGTTCTGGGCAACTGGGTTTAGGTATAAATAAGTCATTTAATATTTTAGTCATTAGGATTGCAAGAACAACTGAAGTATAATCTTCCTCTCCTGCCATCACATCACAAGCAGGAAAGATGGCCTACGCCTAATGTTAGGAAATCTTGAGATTTAAATACTGGTCTTTCTGAATTTTATAGTTCCTCCTTCTGTCTTTGTTTCCCATTCTCTTTGTAATTACATTGTTTACTGTTTATGACCTCTACTACCCTTTTTGATGTCTGCCACAACTGGTACTAATATGAGGAATTTTTTTCTCCTCCTCCCCCTTCTCTTATCTCTGGTTTCTTCTCTCCATCCTGCTCCCATAAATTTCCATTTTGAAAAGGCAGTCGTTCCATGGATTTGCCAATCAAAGCAATGTTCTTTTGGGGTTGAGTAGAGATATCAATTTAAGTAACTATTATCTCTGGATCTTCAGATTTTGGGGGGTTTTGGTCATGGCTTATTGTTCAAAAAGCATTATTTTTCTCCAAGAAAGTATTTTCTGCTACTTCTTCATTTAGTGCTCTGGTTGTGTGAAAGGTAAATATGATTAAAGACTGTTGTTGCAACCAATTACTGAGACTCACTCTTGCTAGCCAAGCAAATTCCATGATTTTTCTTACTACTTCCTAACAGACATTTACCAACTGTTTTTGCATAATGATAAGTACATTACTAATCTAATGTTTTGTGTATATATATGTATATATGAACATATATATACACACACATATATATATACACACATACACAAATACATACACACATATGTGTGTGCAAGTGTGTATTTAACTCTGTATGTATATCCTTATTGTTTAAACTTCTAATAATACCTGCCAGGAGAAAGAGAGAACAGATTGAATTATCTCTGGGAAACTTGATAGTATTTTTAGTGACTTCTTTCTGAAAAGATTTCTTTCTGAAAAGAATAGAAACCCATCTTTTCAACAACAGCATTCTTTTGGTGATAGTATCAGATTGCAAGTCATGGAATATTAGTCACATAAAAATAAACTTAAAGGTTACCCAAAGGTTAATAGAGAGGACTATCTGGAGCACGAATAAGCTCTAAGGGATGGCCAACCAAGAAGTATGGATTTGCTATTGAAAGTCCTTTGTTTGAATATTAGCAGTCTTACTCACTACCAGAGTGACATTAGGTCTATTATTTCTCCCCTCTTGTCTTGTTTTTTCATCTATAAAATGAGGGAGTTGGATTAAGACATGCCCTGAGGTCCTTTCCAACTGAAAAGATATGATCCAACATCTTAAGAGAATCAGTATAAACAACTAGAAAAAATGGATTACTTAAAGCCAAGCCATGAACAAATGAAGACATCAAATGTCATTGGTCCTTCTCCAAAACGAAGGACAAACAACAACTCCAAATCGCGTGACTCCAAGACATAGTTTAAATTATATCTTCAGAGAAATACATATTTATGACTGGAAAGAAAGATTTCTGAGAGATTGGGAGTCAAATGCTATATGTTATTATTAATATAACAATTAAGATCATTACATTTAATCTTTGAAGCACCTAGCATTGTACCTAACAAATAAAGGGAATAAATCATGGATTATAGGGATGATGACAAATTAAATTCTTCTATGAATGAATTTATTGAAGGAAAACAGGATTAATTGTCTTTTCAGCGAGGGAACCATTCCATTCCGAGTCTCTTTGCCCCCCAGATACTTAGGACTGCTCTGTAGGTGTGATTGTTTACAATATCAAGGGGGCTGGTAAGGTAGAATAAACAGCTAGGTAATTGTTTTGATACGATTTAAGTGAACCCAAGTTATGCTCATGCCCTAAAATATGCCCCACCCAAGATCATAATGTGAGACCATTGGGATATCACTGCTTCCTTTTCTACTAAAAATGCAAATAATACTTTGAAGAGTTATATTAAACTTTTATCAGCTAACACTTTAGCTAGTGGTTAACACATTAGGTATCAATTAACTGTGAACACTTTAGCCCAACATAAGCAGAAATTGGATGCAATAAAAACATTTTTCCATTCCCTTACAGCATTTTTATACAGATATAAACAGAACTAAAGGATTATTACAACCAAAAAAGAAATTACCAAAAGGCAAACAGGAATATGTACACTATAAGAAGAGAGATAGCATGGTCTAGCCAAATGAGTAACATTCCTATTGTAGATAGAATTAGAAGGCCTGGTTTTGGGGGATGATTCCACTATTTATTAGCCATGGTATCTTGGGCTGATGACTCTCCCTTTCCAAATATTCATTTTACTCATCTATGAAAATGGGAATAATTAAACTTTTCCTACTTACCTCACAGGACTGGAAACTCTCACAAATGTTGCATCATTTAAATGATCACTTGTGATGGTGGTGAAAAAAAAAAAAAAACAGGAAGTTTCCTGAACTCTCCCTAGCTTCTCTCAGAAACAATGTTAAATCAAGCCTCTAAATGGATTCTGGAGCAACAGAACCCTACAAGAAGACTGAGTAAAATAATTTTCCAACTTAAAATAACCTGGAGGAAATTCAGGAAAGGTATGTCTCACTTAAGTAGAAAGGGAGTGCAGTTCAGTGCAGATGGTGTCCTGGAAAGCCAGTGAGAAGCTCTTAGCCACAGCACAGATCAGCACAGATCAGCATTGACCCTATGATTCTGGCTGAGCATATCGATGGCATAGCAGGACAGATGCAAGGCTTCCAGCCCCAGCACAAAAGGCAAATTGTCAGCCTCAGAACCTAGAGCATAACAGGAATAATCTGGCCAGGTCATCCCAGCACAATGGGTAAGCCACCAGCACCCAAGGTCCTTGTGTAGACAGTCAGTGATCAGGCCCCTCGCCCCAGCAAAAGAACCTTGAGACAGTGCCTGCTGTGCCTCATGAGCAGAGCTCAACTTTAAAGTGATAACATAGGCTAAAGTGAGTAAGAAACAGAGAAGAGCCCTGATTATAAAAAGCTCCTTCTGGTGACAGGGAACAGCAAAACACAAACTCAAGAAAAGGAATGAAAAATAGGATGGAAGGAAATGCACAATTAGTTATCATAACTGTGAACATGAATGGGATGAAGCCTCCCATAAAATGAAAGCAGATAATAGAATGGATTAAAAACCAGACTCTTACAATATGTTGTACAAGAAACGTGTTTGAGGAAGAGAAACACACACTGAGCAAAGGTAAAAGACTGGAGCACAATATATTATACTTCAACTGCAGTAAAAAAAAAGTAGGTATATAATACCTGATCTCAGACAAAGCAAATTAAAAAATAGATCTGATTAAAAGAGACAAGGAAAGAAACTGCAGCTTGTTAAAAGGTACCATAGATAATGAAATAATATCAGTACTAAACATATATGCATCAAGTGGTATAACATCTAAATTCTTAGAGAACAAGTTAGTTACAGGAAGAAATTGACAGGAAAACTATACAAGTGGGCAACTTCAACCTCCCCCTCTCAGAACTAGATAAATTTAAATACAAAATAAACAAGAAAGAAATAAAGAAAGTGAAGAGAATTAAAACAAAAAAAAACAAACCACAAAGTAAGATATAGTAGACCATTGGAGGAATGTGAATAGGAATGTACCCCGAGGCTGAAGTGGTATATGGAACTTATGCAAAAATTGACCGTGTATTGGAGCACAAAAACCTTGTAATGACATGCAGAAAGGCAAACATACTAAATGCATCCTTTTCAAATCATGATAGAATAAACATTATGTGTAATTAAGGGTCATGGAAAGATAGATTAGAAATAAATTGGAAACCAAATAACCTAAACTTAAAAATGGGTAGGTCAAACAACAAATTGGGGAAATTATCAATAATTTCATCAGAGAAAATGACAATAATAAGAAAATCTACTAAAATTTATGGGATACAGCCAAAGCAATAGTTAAGAGAAATTTTATATCTCTAAATTCATACATCAACAAAACAGAAAAAGAACAAATCAATGAACTGGGCATACAACTAAAAAAAGGTAGAAAAAGAACAAATTAAAAACACAATTAAATAGCAAATTAGAAATTCTGAAAATTAAAGGAGAATTATAAAGAGTTGAAAGTAAGAAGACTATTGAACTAATAAATAAAATTAAGAGCTAGTTTTCTGAAAAAAAAAACCCAGCAATAATAAAATAGATAAATATTTGGTTAATTTGATTAAAAAAAGAATGAAGAAATTCAAATTACCAGTATCAAAAACATAAAGGCTGAATTTACCACCAATGAAGAGGAAATTAAAGCAATAATTAGGAGCTATTTTGCCCAATTGTAGCCAATGAATCTGAAAATCTAAGAGAAATGGATGTTTGCAAAATATAAATTGCTCAGATTAGTAGAAGAGGCAATAAAATACCAAAATAACCCTATTTCAGAAAATGAAGTTGAACAAGTCATCAATGAACTCCCTAAAAAAAATATTCAGTCGGATGGATTTACAGAAGAGTTCTACCAAACATTTGAAAAAGCAATTCCAATATTATATAAAATTCCTGGAACAATATGTGAAGAAGGAGTCCTACCAAATTCCTTTTATGACACAAATATTATCCTGATAACTAAGCCTGGAAGAGCCAAAACATAACAATGAAAATTATAGGCCAATATCCCTAATGAATATTGATGGAAAAATTTTAAATAAAATATTAGCAAAGAGGGTACAGCAATTTATCACGAAGATTATATGCTATGACCAGATGGGATTTGTACCAGCAATAAAGGGCTGGTTCAATATTAGGAAAACTATTAGCATAATTGACCATATCAGTAACAAAAAAAATAGAAATCATAAGATTATTTCAATAAATGTAAAACAAGCTTTTAAAGAAATATGGTGTGAGGGGCGCTCTGGACCTGGGCCCCCTGGGTGGATAGGAGACGCCCAAGAGTCTGGACCTGCTGACGTGGCTTTGCCACGGTGGCACTGCTGACGAGGCATTGCCACGCTGGCACTGGGGCGGCTCTACTGGACTGGGCTGGGCTCCGCCCTCAGTGAGGAACTGGGGAGGAGCCTACCCGGAATGGGAGGAGAACTTCTCCGAATGGGAGGGAGAAACCTAAGGTATATATTCACTGACCAGGAGGGGCTCGGGGGGATTTCTTGCTGACCGTCATGTAATAAAGCTGCTCTTACCCACCTCCGGTGTTCTGCCTAGTGATTCTCCCCTCGACCCCCCGAGGGGAGCCAGAGACGTCTGAAGACCCTTGGGCAGGGTGAGTTGATGTGGTAATTAGGGCTTCGCCCCTAACAATATGGTACCTATTTCTCTTAAAAAAAAAAAACTAGAGAGCATAGGAATAAATGAAGTCTTCCTTAAAATGATAAGTAGTATTTATTCAAAACCATTAGCAAGCATTACATGTGACAAAGATAAGCTAGAAGCTTTCCCAATAAGATTGGGGTGAAACAAGGATGCCCATTATCACCACTACTGTTCAATATTATAGTAGAAATATTAGTTTTAGCAATAGAAGAAAAAGAAATTGAAGGAATAGAATAGGAAATAAGGAAACAAAACTGTCACTCTGCAGATGATATGATGGTATACTTAGAGAATTCCAGAGAATTAACCACAACATTGCTTGAAATAATTAATAACTTTAGCAGAGCTGTGGGACATAAAATAAGCTCACATAAATCATCAACATTTCTATATAGTATCAAAAAATTCCAGTAGTAAGAGATAGATAAATTCCTTTTAAAATAACCATACATGATATAAAATATTTGGGATTATACAATACAAATGCATAATTAGAAAACACTTTTGAAATAAACAAATTGAGATCTAAAGAATTCAAACATATCAATTGCTCATGCATAGGCTGATCTAATACAATGAAAGTGACAATTCTGTCCAAATTCATTTACTTATTCGGTGCCATACCAATTAAACTACCAAAAATTATTTCATGGGGCTAGAAAAAATAATAGAAAAATTCATCTAGAAGAAAAAAAGATCAAGAATATTAAAGGTATTAATGAAAAATAATGTAAAGGAAGGTGGCTTAGCCCTACCAGATCTAAAACTATATTACAAAATAGAAATCATCAAAACTACTTTTACTGGTTAAGAAATAGAGTGGTGGATTAGTGGAATAGACTTGGCACACAAGACGCAATAATAAGTGATTATAGCAATATATTATTTGACAAACCCAAAGACTGCCATATCCTAGCTTCTGAGAATGGAACTCACTATTTGACCAAAAAACTGATGGGAAAACTGCAAAATAGTTTGGCAGAAACTAGGCATAGACCACCATCTCACACTGTATATCAAAATAAGGTGGAAATGGGTATATGATTGAGACATAAAGGGCGATACCATAAGTAAATTAGGAAAAGAAGGAATGGTTTACCTGTTAGATCTATGGAGAATAATTTATGACCAAACAAGATATAGAGAACATTATAAAATGCAAAATGGATCATTTTGATTATATTAAATTAAAAAGTTTTTGCACAAACAAAACCAATGCAACCAAGATTAGAAGGAAAAGAGAAAACTGGGAAACATTTTTTATAGCTAGTGTTTCTGATAAAGAACTCATTTCTAAAATACATAGAGAACTGAGTTAAATTTATAAGAATACAAGTCATTCTCCAACTGATAAATGGTCAAAGTATATGAACAAGCAGTTTTTAGATGAAATTATAACTATCATATAAAGTGCTCTAAACCACTATTGGTAAGAAAAATATAAATTAAAACAAGTCTGATTTACCACCTTACACCTATCAGTTTGACTAATATGACAGAAAAGGGAAATGGTAAATATTGGGGAAGGTGTGGAAAATTGGAACACTAACGCATTACTGGTGGACTTCTTGATTGATCCAACCATTCTGTAGAGCAGTTTGAAACTCTGCCTGTAGGGCTATAAAATTGCATACCTTTTTCAGCAGTGCCACTACTAGGTATGTATCCCAAACAGATCTAAAAAAAAAAAATGGAAAAGGACCCACATTCACAAAACTATGTATAGCACCTCTTTTTATGTTGGTAAAGAATTGGAAATTGAGGGAGTCCAAAAATTGGGAAATGGCTAAGCAAGTTGGTATATGAATGTAATGGAATACTATTGTGCTATAAGAAATAGTGAGCAAGCAGATTTCAGAAAAACAAGGAAAGACATACATGAACTGATGTGAGTAAAGTGAGCAGAACTGGCAGAACTTTCAACACAGCAATAGCAATTATGTGTGATGATCAACTATGATAGACATAGCTCTTCTCAGAAATACAAGGTTCCAAGACAATTAAAAAAGACTCACAATGGATGTGGATAGCACATTCAGAGAAAGAACTATGGAGTCTGAATTCAGATCGAACCAGACTATTTTCACATTTGTTTTTTTCTTTTCTTTTCCTTTTGTTCTGATTCTTCTTTCACAAAATGACTAATGTAGAGATCAATTGAACATGATTGTACATGTATAGCCTATATCAGATTGCATGCTGTCTTAGGGAGAATTGGGGGGAGAGGAAAACTGGGAAATCAAAATCTTATAAAAGTGAAAGTTGAAAACTATCTTTACATTTAATTGGAAAAAATACTATTAAGTGGGAGGAAAGTGCAAAAAAAAGGGGTCCTTGTTCTTTACTGTGTTTATAATATTCATATAGTATTTTACACGTCTCTCCTCCATTAAAATATACACTCCTTGATGGAAGGACTTTTGTTTTTTGTCTTTATACATTTGATTCTAATAAACCCTTAACACATATTTGTTTAACAATATTAAGGTTTTAATAGATTGTAGTTTTTTTTTCCTTTTAATGAAATGAGATGAATTACTTTTCTCAAGAAATAACACGGTATATACGGAATATTCAAAAGGAAAAGAATTAAGATCAATTATTGATTACATTGTACAAACAATAGTAATGATTTGCTCATAAATAGAAATATACCCAGTAAATTTCTGTGAATGTCTTGCTTGTGTTTTTTGGAGAAGCTAAGACATCAAGTGGCATGCAATTAGTGTAAGACTAAAAGCCTCCCTGAGAAGGAAAGTTACTTTTGCTAATACTTATGCAATTTTTTATTTTTTTTTTGTGGAAAACGTTATTAAATACAAAATAGGACAGGTGCCTTTTAAACCCATATGGTATTCAACACTTCTGAATATGCCTCAAGGTGAACAATTCTCTGTTTGGAACTTTCCATTCCCTTTATCACTGACAAGTCACTCCAAAAGAGATTTTCTGGTGTCTGCTTTCTGATGTAGAATCTTTTTCACTAATGGAGTTTAAATGTTTGCTCTCATCAATCTACAAGGTCAGTCTGCCCATAACACTCTCAGCATTTTATTCCAGTACTGCCAAAACCCTGTTTCAGGTTATTTCTAACTTTTTCTCTTCATCATTTATATGAAGGTCTTGTTACATGGCACCACTCTTGAAATCAGCTTTTGTATTTAGTCTGGAACGTCTCCCTTCCTGAGATCTAGCTCAGTAGCACAGTCAAAGCAGCTCAGCTAATAATATCTTTTCTTTCATCACTCTCTAGAATAACAATAATTATAATAATTCAGATGATTTAAGTCTTACAAAGTTGTCATTATCTTTGCAATGACTATATGGAATAGTGAATGTTATTATCCCCCATTTAAGGACAAGAAAAGTAAGGCTTTAGAGAGTTCATATGCATGGAATATTGGGAAGAACACTGGCTCTCGAGGTAGAAGACCTGAATTCAAATCTCATCTCTGGTGCTTCCTATCTATGAATTCATTTCACTTCTCCAGGTCTCAGTTTCCTCATCTGTAAAATGAGGGTTTTAGACTGGATGCTGATATCTCTTCTAGGTCTTGATCTAATAGATTATAACTCATCTACAGTTGCATAGCTGCCAAGGGTCAGGGCTAGGACTTCGACTCAGGGAAAACTCTCCTCACTCCAGGGCCTATGCTCTTCCCAATATGCCATGCTACTGGGGGCACATACTCTATGTGATAATAATAGCTATGGTTTACATAATGTTTCAAAGTTTTCAAAGTGCTTTATATATGTTTTGCCATTTGATTCTGGTATGGTCCTATGAGGTAGGTACTGTTATCATTTCCAACTTACAAATGAGGAAATTGAGACTTAGAGAGTTAAGTGATGTGCCCAGGGTCACACAATAAGTATTCTTTGTATTTGTATCTCTAGCACCTAATCAAATTCTTGGGACACAGTAAGCAAGTAATACCTACTGATTGGTATTGTCGATGACTGTAGCCTCTGATTTCAAGCCAAATGCTTAGCCCTTTTGGATTTAATCATGACCCACAATTCCTCTCAATTTCCTTTTACTCTCAAAAGAGCCACCTGTCACCACAGTATGCACCCTGTACCCTAGGTATCATTCTTTAATCTTCGTTCTCCCTCACCTCGTGTGTTACGGATTCTACCTACATAATATCTCTCATATCTCCCTTTTCTCTACCCACATGAATGTCACTCAAGCTCAGTTTCTCATCATATCTAGTTCAAGACTATTTCAACATCCTTTTAATTGGTCTCCTTATTTTATCTCACTTGAATCCCTCCTTAGCACAACTGCCAAAGTTATATTCCTTAAACACACATTTCACCATGTCATACCCCTATTTAATAAATTTCAGTGATTTTGTATTGATCCTAAGGTCAAATATAGACTCATCTATTTAGCATTTAAACTCCATCACAATCTGTTCCCAACCTACCTTTAAAGGTTTATTTCATATAATCTTTATTTTATTCGAATAAAGATCAAATCATTCTGTTTTTTTTAACCTTGCCTCACGTACAACATTCAATTTCTTGACTCCATATCTAATTACTAGGTATTCATTCCCCTTCTCTGAAATATCTCCTCTCCCTTTAAAATTACTGATTTATTTCATGACTCAGTTGAAATGTCTTCTTGTGTGTATAACATTTTCCCCCTAATTTCCCCCCAGGCTGCTTGCATGGGAATTGACCCTCCCCCATTACCTTGTATTCATTTTGTTTTATAATGTGTGTACATTATAATATATGTATATGTATATGTAAATATTGTTTGTTTTGGTAGACCCCTTGAGGGGAGCAACTGGTTCATTTCTTTCTTTTTTTATTGTTTTTTTTCAGTTAAAGCATCTCTATTTCCACCCTCTTCTTCATACATTGAGAAGTCAAGAAATATAATACCCATTATATGTAATAAGCCCTGAAAAACATATTTCCACATTAGCCATGTTGTAAGGGAAAAAAAAAACAAGAAAAATTAAGAATTTGAAAACAAATGTTTCAATAATCCCTGAGAATTCATCAGTTTTCACTCTGGAAGTGGATAGTATTTTTTATGCTGAGATCTTTGGAATTGTTGTGGATTATTGTATTGATCAGAGAAGCAAAGTCTTTCACAGTTGAATAGTGTTAGAATATTACTGTTACTATGTACAATGCTCTCATGGTTCTGTTCACTTCACTTTGCATCAGTTCATATAAATCTTACCAAGGTGTTTTTTTCCTCTTGAAATCATCCCCTCTATTATTTCATACAGTATAAGATATTCATGGAGAACCAGAACCTCTGGTGTTAAGGCTTTCTGAGTCCTTTTCAAGATTGTTCATCCACTTTTGGTGTCCACTTTTCACTCAATTCTTTCCTGTGGCTCCAAGGATTGGTAGCATGCACAGCTGCCATTGTGTAGGTCATCTCTGTAGAAGGGCTAAATCAAGCTGAGGTTAATTGACGTCTGAAACCTATCAGTGAGTTAGCAGGGTGTCTATGCCAAGCATGTGAGGACTTTCCCCAGTTGAAAGGATGAAAAAAAGTTTGTTCTAATGGTCATGAAGGCAACTAAAGCAGGTGCTATGGAGCACTTGGAGCTTGATCAGACATCGAAGACAACAAGGTAATCCACTGCATCCTGAGCCATTACCAGTCATCTTGACTTGTGCTTGCCACTTTTCTTCTATAACTCTGGAAGACAGCGAGGCTGATGACTTTTTTGCCTCTCTGCCATACTTCAATTCATTTGAAAGTCAAGACATCATCTGGTGATGTCATTAATCCTCTTTGAAAATGAAGAGTGTACAATGACATTCCATCACAATCATATTCAGTTATTCCTAATTGATGGGCATCTCTTCAGTTTCTAAATCTTTGCCACCACAAAAAAGTTCTTTTTTTGGGTACATTTGAGTCCTCATCCTTTTGTCTCATTAGTGTACATACCTAATGTATTCCTGGTTCAAAGATTAGACACAGTTTTATAGCCCTTTGAGCATACCTCCAAATTGTTTTCCAGAATGTTTGGATCAATTCACTAATTGTTAGTATATCTGATTTCCTACATTCCCTTCAGTATTCATCATTTTCCTTTTCTTTTGTCTTAAATCGATCCAGTGAGTGTGAGGTAGTATCTCAGAACTGTTTTAGTTATTAGTGATTTAGAGAATTTTTATATGAGTATTGCTAGGTTTGATTTCTTTTTCTAAAAACTACCTGTCTATACCCTTTGGCCATTTATTAATTGGGGTAATGGCATTTATTATTTTCATATGA
Source organism: Notamacropus eugenii (assembly GCF_028372415.1). Lineage (NCBI taxonomy): Eukaryota > Metazoa > Chordata > Mammalia > Diprotodontia > Macropodidae > Notamacropus > Notamacropus eugenii. Next base: position 83,709,493 of record NC_092877.1, on the reverse strand, counting down.
ACTTGAATCAGTTTCCTATATATTTTAAAAATGAGATCTTTATCAAAGAAACGGTGTAAAAGCTTCCCTCCTCATTTCCTACATTGCTTCTAATTTTGCTGTGCTAATTTTGTAGGTGTATGTAAACAAATGTAATGTCATCAAAATTATTGATTTTATCCCCTGTGATCCTCTTTATTGCCTGGAATCCTCTTTATCTTTTGCTTGGTCATGACATCTTTTCTTATCTATAGATCTGACAGGTAGTTTTTCTCATGTTCCATTAATTTGCCCAAGATTATCACCTGTTATGTCTAAATTACACATCCATTTGTTTTTTACTTTATCTTGGCATACGGCATGAGATTTTGGTCATGGTATGGTACCTGCAAAACTGTTTTCCAGTTTTCCTAGCAGTTTTTGTTGAATTTTGAGTTCTTGCTCCAATAGATGGGATCTTTGGATTTATCAAACACTGAGTTACTGTGGTCATTTACTTTCATATATTATGCATCTAATCCATGCCATTGGATTCCTAGTCAGTACCAGATTATTTTGAAGATTATCACTTTGTGGTATAGTTTGAGATATGGTACTTTTTATTTCTTTATATCTTTTAGAGCTAGCACAGTGACTTCCAAATTTTAGGTACTTGAAAAAAGTGGCTGAAATTTCCTTATGCTAGGCTGGAACATCTAGATCCTCTATCAAGTCAGTAAAATGACATAACATCTAAGCTCTGCAAGGCACCTGGGGATGGGGCTATTTGTCTGGATAGAGCTAACCTGGGAGAACTTTTATATACTGCTTCAATGTCCTAAGCAGGACAAAACTGGTGACTCAGTAGTAGCAGTGAATCAGATGTGCACAATCTTGTATTCTTCATGTGCAAGTAACTAGATACTTTCAATACAATTTATTAAACCCTCTAATTAGATACTTCAGTGTGAAACTTTGCCTCTGTTGTTGAAATCAAAAATGAGTAGAATGACCAAACTGATAATATGCCTAGCTATATTCCAACTGCTCAAAGTTCCCAAATCAAAGATAGACCAAAACAAGTAGATTAGCAGGAACACAAAATAATAATAGAAACACTTAAATCATTAATTCTGTAGAACTTATATTTGATTCAAGGGTCTTTAGAAGTAAGTTGCCTTCTTAACTGAATTATTATAACATGATAAAAGGGTCATCAATTGATTTCATTATAAGTCATTTCCCTCTCTAGACATCTAAGATGATTAAATAAATGGAATCTAAATTAGTTGGTGGCTTTCTGTCTTAAGTTTGCAAAATCCTGTGGTTTTTTTTCCCTTCAAACCTTTAAGCAAACCAAATTCAAACTTATTAAGGCCTGTAACTGACCCTGAGGCAAAGGCAAATGGTCCTTACATGCATGACTGTTTATATTAGTTTGTGACTATTCATTGTACTTATGACTTCATAATTCCAAGGAATGTATTCATTAAATTATACCTAGAGACACTGATGAAGGGAGCTACATTTCATTACCTATATTATAAAGAGTAAATTCCTTGTCCTGGAATTCAAAGAGATTCTTTCTCGAGACAAAATTTCCATCCTAATCACACTGCTTCCTCAGGAGTTTGAAATCTTTCCACTTCCCCTGTATTTGAACTCTCTTATAGAAATTGTCTTCTTTAATTAGTATGCAATCACCTTGAGAGTAGAGAGTTTCTTGTTTTTAATTTTTTTAAAATGTCTATTCCCAGCATTTAGTACAATGTTTGTCTCATTTCTTACCAGCTGCTCTCCTTGAACTTGAACTCCACCATCACCATGTTCCCAAGAACCTTCTTCACCACTAAACTCATCCTGCAATATTGTGTCAGCTTTGGTACTCACGCATTTTTAGAACACCTGGTACCTTCTGCCCTTCCACCTAGAGGGCTAGAGGGTGGAGCAAAAAACTCCTCAGAATTCCATTTAAAGAAGATAGTACACAACCCAATTCTTTGGATTTCTATTCTACTATGCCCCTGTAGGAGCAGCTAGATGGCTCAGTGAACATAATGTTGGTATCAGGAAGACCTGAGTTCAAATCCAGGCTCTTAATCTATGTTTGACCTAATCCACTGGAGAAGGAAATGGCAAACCACTCCAGTACCTTTGTTAAGAAAAGTCTATGAACAGTATGGCCCACAAACCATATTGTGGAATGGACACAAGAGATCAATAACAATGCTCCCCAGGGCCAATACGTCTCCCCTACCCTCTTTTGTGTATTGCCTTCCTCTAGTAAGCTTTCTCTGGCAGAGACTGTTTTTCTTTTTCTTAATTATAACTCTAGTACTTGAGTACAGTGCTTAGCATGTACTATGCACTTAACAAATATTTATTGCTAAATCCTTGGCATATTGTAAGTGTTTAATAACAGCTATTTCATTCATTCATAGTCTCCTGTAAACCTTAAGGTTCATGTAAGTTGGACTATCAACATGAACTCCGAGCCTTACCTAAACTGCACCACTCAGTGTCCTCTGTGTTCTTTCTTCTATATTTATATGGTAGCTTTTCCTTCTATATTTATCCATGGTCCTTTCTCTAACAAACTCTGTTGCAATTCGGAAGACCCAGTGATTGTGGGCCTCTGTGACATATAAAGAATACTTTCTGTCATAGCAGCCCTGGCATTATGGGCTCTCTGGGCCATATTCTGGAATTTTCCCCTCTGCTGTGCTTACATTCTTTATCTGATGCAAATCAGACCCTGCACACCTTCTCCCTGCAGTGTCCTAACACATACACACATATGCTCCGTCTGACTTGAGAGGGATATCCTAGAATTCTGTAAGTTGATTGATAGACATAACTTTATATGCTAACTGGCTAGTTTGTAACTAAACAGCAGATGCATGCCATTATTTGAGAAACCCTATGAGATGATTATCGTTAGAACGTTATATAATACCTTTCTTTGCTTTGGGCTATTAAAAGGATTTACTTTGTAATGTTAAGGACTGAATACCTCAGGACTAACATTCTGCTGATTCATGCTTCTAGAGACTTGCTCAAAACCTGTATAGGCATCACAGAAGCACATTACTGGGTAGGTGGCTCTAAAGCTGGAAATTAAGGCCAGAGGAGATCGTACAATGTCAGCCTGCCACAGCTGTAGAACTAAACATTGCATTTCTCAGTCACCCACATGACCACTGCAATGGGTCATGGAAGACTGTTACTATAGCCTCAGATGCAGCTGTCCTGATGTAGCCCAGTATGTTTGGAAATCTGGGGTGCAGAGATAAGTGCAGATAAAATGCCTGTGTCCTTATTGAATATTTTTTCCTACATCCATTGACCAAAAGATTCTGGACTTACTGCCAAACGAAAGAGCTCTGTATTCAGGATCAGAAAAACACATTTATAGAAGTACTGGCTTTGCCACTTACTACATACATGAATTTGAGCAAATCACTTTTTTATCCCCATTATACAGATGAGGAAACAGACGCACAGAAAGGTTAAATGACTTGCTCAGGGCTGAACTAAATGAGTTCTGAGATAATTTCCAACTATAAACCCATGGTGGATTCTTATAACATTTAGGAATATTTGTGTTTTAGTAGGAAAAGGATAGAAATCTAAAATTATAAAATATTAGAGCTGGAAAGGGCCTTAGGGAAAGAACGTAGGCCATAGACTTAAAGTTCTTTGACAGAGAGTGAGAAGACATTTTGGGCCCAGAGTATCCTGCTTAGAGCTTTATCCAATCATAATAACTAGGCAACTTTTAATTTGGAAAGCCAGTCTTGAATATATGACATAATTCTTCAGTTTAAATAGATATATTTATTTAAAACTATTACTCTAGAAATACTATAGTATAGAGCCAGTATTACAAACAATTAAAATGCATCTTGTAATCTTATTTGTTCTAATTCTAATTCTCCTGTGCAGTCTTCCATAGTATTTTTCACATACCATTTGTCACTCAAATGGGAAACAAGGGAATTGAGATCTAGGTCATCTTTTGCGTGCTCTTATCAGCATGTTGTGAAAAAGAGAAAGAACTTTCCTGAGTGGAAAAGTGGAAAGAAGAGAGAAAATGGAGTATGAAGTTTCTGTTCTATCCTAAGCTGTTTTCCCACTGACTCATTTTGTGACTTTAAATGCAAGTCACTCACTAATAATCTGTATTTACATGCTGCCTTTCTTCTGAGAAGCCTAAAAGGCTTAATTTCTCTGTGCTTCAGTTTCTCCATGTATAAAAGGGGAATTATAATGCCAACCATCTCACCATGCTGTTATAAGTAAATGTCTTTAAAGGGCTTTGATCTCTTTTGATGAATAATGCTAAGCATCAAGAATTATTACTATTATTAACTGCATAGTGATCACTAGTTGTCCGTTATTAAAGCATCGTTAAAAAAAAATAGAATCCTTCCCTACTGCTTAGAATATTAACGATACTTGAGAGAAGAAAGGCCATATTTCTGAAACTTCAAAACAAATGGTGAATTACTACACGGTGAGCTTGGGAAGTTTACTTTTACCTATTTGAGACTAGAAGGCAAGAAGGAGACAATCTGAATTTTTGTTTTAACGCACTAGATTTTCCCTGCTATGTACGTTTTAAAAAATGCATTAAGATTATTTTGAGGCAAATTGTACCTTTAAATGATTACGGTTTTTTGTTTTTTTAAGTATTTGATCAAAGTTGTGGGAAGGACAACTTTCATGCTTTCAAATGTTCTGTGTCTAAGGCTGATGACTTTAAGTGACCTCCACAGCAGGAAGGAGGCTACAGGGAATAATGCCAACCACAGGAGACAGAAAAGTCATAGCTTGTTGCTTCTGTTTCCCTATTTCATAGAAAAATATTCTGAAAGGCATAGTCAGGGGGCTACTTTTAGGGACTTTTCCAATATTCTCTGTATTGTTCTGTTTAGGATATTGTGAGGTGTTGATTGGTAAAAACTATTCCACTAGAATATCTCTCTAGAGATAGCTAGATAGAAGACCATCTAGCTATCTATCCCATGTTTCTTCAACTTAGAGACAGTGTAGTATAATGGATAGAGTTTTGAATTTGGAGGTGAGACGTATGAGGATTATATCCTATCTTTTAAACTAGCTAGTTGTATGATAGAAATTCCCAAATCATTAGAATGAAACATACTTGCATGTGGGATAAGCACAACACTTTAGAAGTAGGTTCACTAATGAGAATTGTCTTGGGCTTCCAAACTGTAATGCTCAAAATTTAGGTACTCAAAATTAGGAAACCCTTCTTTAATTTGAATATCCCTTCATCTAGATAAATTTGGATTTCCTAATTAGAAGGCCAAAATGCAGTATGTTTGTTTTGGGTTTACCTGGTCCATTAGTATTGTTACATTTGGATGGTAGGATTATGGGTTTCTAGAATAAATCCTTAACATCTGGATCGTAGAAACAACAAAACCAGAACTGTATAAATTGAATAGGTTTGAATCTCAGAGCATTGATGACCTTGGTAAGGCTAATTAAACTCTGTAGGACTAAATTTCCAAGTCTCCTAATCTGTAAAATGAGGAGATTGGATTAAATGATTACTAAAATGCTTTCAAACTCAATATCTATGATTCATGAAGTGTGATGCCATATTTGGCATTATCATGTTGACAACTAAATTCAATAAATAAGTGCCTCCTGTGTGCAGCAAACATATAAAAATATTAAATAGAATTGAAATAAAATATGATCCTTTTACCTCATGGCATTTATACTCTTTTAAAAAGATATGGGATGTTCAAGCTAATCATGATGTAACATTATATATGAAATGCATCAGACATCTCCCCCCTAGAAAAAGTGTATTGTGAGGTTCAAGGGGAAGGGAAGGCTTCAAGGAGAAGACAACATTTGAGTTGAACTTTAAAGAATAGGTAGGAATTCAAAGGATCAAAAGAAAAGGGAATTCCAAGCATGCAAAACAACACAGTAAAAGAAGCAAATGCTTAAAGCAGAGGTCATATTAGACGGGAAAGAGAAGAATCCAGTTCATCTAGAACAGAGAGTAGATGAAAGGATAGGAGCTAAGACTAGAAAAGGAGAGTGACACTAGACCACAAGACTTTCAATTTCAGATAAAGAAGAATTTATTTGTTTGGTTATAGGGAGCTACTGAGATATGAATAGAAGCATCTTGATAATATATTTAGAAATATTTAGTGCTGTTCTCATGGACCATCAGCATCTCATCAAAACTGGCCTGAAGTTTGTACTTTCCATTGCATCCTCAAAGGTTACTATTTTTGTTGTGTTTTCCATTACAACAGTCCCATAAAGAACTAGTGAACATTGGTTCCATTTGGAGCTGACGTTCTAATATCATCATGATTATAATATTACCTTTCCTTTGGAGGATGGAATATCATTTTGGTAATCCAGTAGAGACTACAAATCAGAGAAGTACTCAGAGGTCCAAACTTAAATCAATCCCAATGAAGTTACCCTAAGTTTAGATGGCCTAGTAGCATATATAACTAAAATCTGCAAACAACTTTGATTTACACTATAGTAATAAAACCAACGTACTTTTTATTTATCTCATTCCTAATCTTCCAAGAGAGATAACTAAGGACTGAGAAGCTCCATTAGAAAGTGTTTGCACTGAATACTTCTTATAAATATTCTTATATTCTCCCTCATATAAAATAATTAGTGCCATAAAATACATATAAAATTGTATTGCATAGCCCTCTTTCCTTATATGCATAGAGAATTTAATTTAATTCAACAAAAAAATATTGTCCACTAGATCATAGGTACCATGTGGATGTATATTGTGTGTGTGTGTGTGTGTGTGTGCATAGTTGAAACATTATTTTAATAATTGACAATTTTAAGCCAGTATAATGGCTCCTAACATTCATATGATTTCTTCCTTTGAGTATTAGGAGGATTATTTTTGATGCAAAGTTATACATAAATTACAATTCATTTCAGACTCAATTTAGGAAAATCCTAACATTTAGGCAAAGATTTGGCCAGCTGTCTTAATTTACGTTTGTATCCATCTCTAGTTAACTCCTTCTCTCTTTTTTTGTTTAAGGAAGGACTAGGTTTGTCAAAAACACTAGAACAAAGCAGATTAAACTATAGTGTCTGTGGATAGAAAGGCACCAGGAAACAAAGCAGGACAAAGAGTCGATCTTTTGTGCTTTTCTTGGGACTTTCTTTAGTTGTGGAATAAGTTGATCCTATTACTGGCATCAACTGGAGCCCTCTGCTCTGAGATGCCTAGAGGACAGTGACCCTCCACAATCTCCCCCTTCTTTGACCCACCTTCTCTTTGCTCTTTCATGGATGACTTTTGGGCTGCAAATTCTTTCTGGATTAGCTCTTATGACTCCATCCCTTATTTTTTCCTTCCAACCTTATAATTTCTGTCTACCTCTTTTTATACAAGTTCCTCAGGGCATGTCCAAGCCTTTCACGTGATGGCTTTGATTGACACGTAGTTCTAATTGTATGATGCCATCAGGAAGTATTTTTACATAACAGTGGTAATTTTAAGTGCAGTGAAGTACTTATTAGAGCACCACCATTACATAAATAAAATTAATTTCAGAAAAAAGTACAAAATCACACCAATAACTGAGGGAAAAGACTTTTTCTTAAAGGACTTAATACTTGAGGGTAGCCTTGAAAGAAGCTGGGGATCCTTAGAAGGGTAGTAAGGAGAACAATCAGTGTAAAGTCATCATGTGATAAGATAGTAGGCAACAGAATGCTCTGTTCCAAGGATAACAGGTCAATTTGCCTGGAAAATAGAGTGAGTAGGTTAATAAAGTAATGGACCCTGAAAGATAGGTAAAACCAAATTATTAATGCCTTTAAATACTGTTTATTTTCTGAAGGGGGTGGGGAATTGCTGAAGTTTCTGGACCAGTATAATCTGTTTTTATATGCTTCAGGAATTTCTAATTGGCAGCTTTGCAAAGAATGGATCAGACAGATCAGAGAAGGTTATTGCAATATCCAAACCAGAGAAGATGTAGAAAGGGCTAATTGTGCTAAGAGTGGAGAGGAGAGAGGTTCAAAAAATAATTTGAGAGAAGTATCAATAAGACTCAGCAACTCACTGGACATGAGAATAGAGGAACAGAAAGAGTGGATGAAGAGTTGAGATTGTAAACCTGGATGATTAGAGGAATAGCTGTACCCTCTATAGAAAAAAGGAATATAAGAATAGGGTTTTGCATGGAGGAAAGATAATTAGTTCTGTTTCAGATATGATATATTTGAGATATTTGGGAAGCAAAGGAAAAAGTTCCATTTCTACAGGGTCAAAACTCTCAGTGGCGACAGTTAATCAGAATTGTGAGCTAGAATGGTCAGATTAAAGGTCAGAAACTTGTGTGCAGGCTTGACAAGTTGTTTGAGGGAAAGCCTATCAGAAAGGAGAACATGAAGTCACTGTAAGGGCCATCTAAAAACCCAATTGCACTTGTTTAATGACATACAGTGAGGGTGTCAAAAGATTGTGACCTAAAAGAGAATGGACCAATCTATCCTCTGATGGGAAGATCTGTCCTCACTAACATTATGCTACAAAAATGCCCTCACTTTCATCTCTCTCTCTCCCCTTTTTGAAGAAGGGTGGAGTTCACCTTGGCCAAAGTATTTAATTCCTCTGAACTCCATTTTAATAAATTTTCCTTGATACTTTTCATTGTCAAGTGTACTTCTAACAGGTGTGTATCTGGGTGGATGATAGGATCATAGATTTAAAGCTACAAGAGACCTAAGAAGGGAATGGGTCAAACATGCTTATTGATATGCATTAACCTCACTACTTTCCTCATAGCAGTTATCAATATCACCTCCAGGTGACATATATGTATATATATAGTGTCTCAGAAGTGTTAGTGTAGAGTTAAGCTTTAAAGTGTAAACAGCTTAATAGCTTAAAATTGCACTAAAAATTTTGGGACACTCTGTTGATAGGAAGTGGTTGGGTAAAATAGAGAAATATGTTGTATTTGGAGTTAGAGACCATAAGCTCAAATCGTGGTTCTGCTCCTTGCTAGTTATGTGACTGGGGCAGATCAAAATCTTTTTAGACTCAGATTTTTTAGAAGCAAATGAGGGGGTCAGGACCAGGTGATTAATAAATCTCCTTCTAGTTTTAAATCTGTGCATATAGCCCTATTTGTTTTCCTTTGATTTTTCACTGCTGTATCTTTTATAGAAAGGATCAAAGCAAACTTCAAATAAATCAGTCATTGGGTCAAAAGGAATTTTATGAAGAAACATTCAAGATCACTTTCTTTCATTCTTCCTCTTTTACATGATTTGTGAAAATAAAACAAAATAAAAACAAAAACAACGTATTCATAACAAACCATTCCCACAGGCAGTTTCAATCTATTCATTCCTAAGTACATTGCAAGGTAAGGACTTGACTATTTTTCTTGGCATAAAGGAATGGGAGAAATGGTCAGTTTTTGATCCCTACATGCCAAGACACCTGGTGAGAAACAATTCTCCATTTTCTGTACTGTATTTTATCAGTCTCTTTTTAAACAATGATTTATTTATTTCAGTAACCATCAGGAGATGTCTCAAAGTTGAAAGACAGCCAGAGTTACATAACTAAGGTGATATCCTTGGAAGTACAAAGATGCATGCATTATTTTTGATAATTCATGGAATTCTAAATTTAGAGCTAGAAGAGATCTTAAAACCCAATATCATCAAATCCACCATCATTTTATGGAGAGAAAACTGAGGTTTGTCTTTTTTTTTTTTTCAGAAAATATAAAGTTTTTTACTACTTACTTAAGCAGACTGAGCTAATCATTTATATCCAGATAAGAAGAGGTTCTTTCTTTTCCTAACAACAAAATTTGTTAATATAGTTGTTAATATCTCAGAAATCATTAATACCAAATGTAATATGGTCTGCTGCTCTGTTAAATGATCTTTGTAATGTCAAAATTTTAGTAATGTCTTTACATTCCTTCCCTAAAGTTATTTACTCTTGATTAGTTTGATCTGAACCACATTCCATGGCCCCCCACCCAGGGATGTTGCCTTGTAGGGAACTCAGCTCAAGTTGGATTTTTACCTTCTAATTTCCTTGGTCCTTTCTATTAGGATGCATGGCATGAAGGGCAAAACAGACAAAAAGAAGTGATTTTCCTTGCCTGGATTGCCAAGGGCTACTGGGGTCTCATGATCAGTCCTTGCTATCTCACCTATCTCTTCCCCTTTTCCTCCTAAAACTATGAAAACTTTTTTCATAGGTCTCTTTAGTTGGGAAATCCACTGGAAATCCCCAGGGTGGCAGGTTTGTTGCCCTGTTATCCCCATTAAAGACTCTTTATTACTCAAATCATGGTTTTGATTTATTTTAGTACTTGAAAATGACAATTCATTTGAATGCTAAAAAAATACCCAAAACAAACAAAAACAAAAATCACATATATAAGTGTGTAAGTAAGGGACTATGCTTGGCGCTACCAGATACAAAGACAAAAATTCCTTAGCATCTTGTTCTCCAGAATTTTAGAGTTTAATGGGAGATAAAGCATAGGCATAGATAACTATGGTATAAACTAGAATGTACTGGAGACCAAGAAGAGGTTTAATGATTTGCTTTTACCAAGAGAAAACACTTCCACTTATGAGGAACAAAGAAATTTCATGGGAGAGAAAGTACTTGAACAGAGTACTAAAAAAAGAGGATTTTCAACTTGTGGAAATTAAATAGTATATTTTACGTACTGTAGATGGCTTATATCCTATAATATTTGGACACTGGAGTGGGCAGGATGTCATCAAATAATTATTCTTTTCTGATCATGCCAATTCGGCTGGAAATTTGACACTTTGAACAGGGGTGATATGAAGGTGAGTTGAAAAGAGATGATTGAATCAAATTGTGGTGGTCCTTAAATTCCAGGCCAGTTATTGTTAAGTCATGTCCAACTCTTTGTGACTCCATGGACCATAGCATGCCAGGCTTTTCTATCCTGTACTATCTCTCAGGCTAAGTTCTTATTTGTGGTTTCCATGATACTATCTATCCATCTCATCCTCTGTCATCCCCTTTTCTTTTTGCCTTCAATCTTTCCTAACATCAGGTCTTTCCCAATGAGTCCTGTCTTCTCATTGGGGCCATCTCCAGTCATCCAAATGGCTCAGGAGGAGAAAGTGAGGCTAGTGACCTTGCACAGCCCTCTCACTCAAATCAAAGTCAACTGCAAGTCATGCCATCATTTTCCTGATGTCATGGTCCTTTTCGTAAACGAAGGACAAACACAACAACCTTCTCATTATGTGGCCAAAGTATTTAAGCTTCAGATTTGTACTTGATCTTCCAGTGAATATCCTGAATTACTTTCTTTAAGTACTGCTTGGTCTTGCTATCCAAGGGACGCTCAAAACTCTTCTCCAGCACCACAATTCCAAAGCTTTGATTTTGTGGTGCTAGCTTTCCTTACAATCCAAGTTTCACAACCATACATTGCTACTATGAGATAGCCTTGACTATACAGACTTTTGTCAACAAAGAGATATCTTTGCTTTTTAGAGTGTTGTCCAAATTTGCTGTCGTTTTCCTTCCAAGTCACAAATATCTTTTAATTTCATGTCTAAAATCTCTATCTGCAGTTATCTTTGAGCCCAAGAATGTAAAATCTAACATTGGTTTCTGTTTTAATCTAATATAAAACTTGGGGTCAATGAAAGTTTTTGAGAAGGGAGTTAACTGTTCTTGCCTTTGTATAAGAAAGATTATCTTGGCAACTGAAAAGGAGAGAAAGGAAGTCTGGAAGAAAGTAAACCAGCAATTATAACAGCCCACATAAAAAGTGATGGGGGTCTGAATGATTCATTTCATTAGTCACTAGACTGTCAGCTATGGCTGCAAAAATGTCTAAAGTTAGAAAAGGGTAGAGGAACTGAATCTGTGATTTCAGTGCAAAAGGAATTCTCAGTTCAAGAAATTCCTTCTAAAAATGCAGGTCAGCAACTTCACTGCAGCCACGAACTCTTAGAGAATTTCATAGAGCACTGAGAGAATGAATGGTCCAGGTCTTGTGTATGTCAGAGAATGAAACTGACCAGAGGTTTTCCTGGTTTCAAAGGCAGCTCTCTGATTACTCAGCCACACCACTCCAGCAGAGTAAAGCAGCATTTTCTAGCACTTGGCAGAGTGCCTTGCATAGATGTGCATAACAATCATCCAATGAACTGAATTTTCTTTAGATTTATGAAATATTAGAGAGATTATATATTCTAATGCTTTCATTTCACAGATGGGAGGTCCCAGTTAGGTAAAGAGATTTAGCAATGGTAGAGCTAGAACGAAAATGGTATTGATTCTAGTTCAGTTTATCATTCAACCTCACACTACTCATACCTTGGAATTATGCAGCAACTAAAATCTGAGTAAATCTGATTAAAAGTCCATGATATCTTTTAAATGCCACTTGAAAAAAAGTAGTTTTCTTTAATGATGAGTTGAGTCTTTGATCTGTTAGGTCGTATATATAAGAAACGGGGCTAAAAGAATGAAGGGTCAAGATTGAACATTTTCAGTTTTAACAAACTAATTATACAGAATATCTAGAAAGATGAAAACAAAATGAAACAAAAAAGCAAAGGAAATTGCAGTCATAATGGTACATGCAGTTTTCCCCCAACATTTTTTACCTCAATGGCTAAATGGTAGAACACATTGTTATTATGACACACTGTTACCAATCGTATGGAACATCTCCTTCCATCTCAAAACATCTTTCTCACATTCTGTGAATAGGAATTCAGAATTATCCTCTGACGAGTTAGTATTTGGTACCTAAGTGCTATACAATGACACTGAAATTACATATGCCACAGATGGTTAGAAGTTTCTAACAACACTTGGAATAATTTCCATATACCCATGAAGGCTAATGATAATGTTGTGGTTTGAAAGACAGAACAATAGTATGTAATTACCCTGTCATTACATAATATTTGCCATTTTCCATGATTACTTATCATGCAATTTTGCATAACTCAATTGTGATGCAAAGGTCATGAACCTCCACATCCTCTCACACACTATTTGCCCTGAAGCTATGACTTAGATGCATTATAGTTGGACAATAATTTACCCTGACTGTTCCCAGTCTCTAAAACAACCAGGATAATTAAAATCGACACCAAATGACCTGGGATTTTAGATTCTGTTTCTTGAAGTGTGTATTTTTCCCCCAAAAATAAGCTTTAGCAAACAATATTCATGTTGTCTCTGGCAAGGCCATTGTTTTCGCTAGAGTTTCCATCCCTTCAAACACTAGGTAGATGTAAGTACGCATTCCTATACATGGATTTTTTTTTTTGTGGTTATGTGTAGGGCTTAATTACAAAGCTGCATAAATTCACATGCCATTTGTAACATTAATAGTAACTTGTCAGTGTGATTTGTTCTGCCAGTTTCTGAGCTAGAGAACACTGGAAGAAGAAATTCACAAGCTAATGGCCTGCCCTTTTCTGACAGCACACCAGACTTTCACACTATTAACTAACACTTTGCCTCCCTCATTCAACTGCTGAACTGTTGACAAGAGCACTTTAGCAAGTATGAACAGCAGAAAATATCAAAGAAATAAAAACCCACTCCTAAGGAAGAAGACAAAGAAGTAGCACAAAATAAATGCTTTTTTAAAAGTGAGGTTAAAAAAAGCTGGAAAATGGGTATTATTATACATTGACATTTTTGATGTGCTTTCCTGGCACATTACTATGGTATATTTCAAAAATGGAGTTTGTTTAAAATAGATTAATTTTTAAGTAAATAAAATTGAACAGTATCCATTTTTTTTCACTAAAAAAATCACATTAAAAAATTCTTAAGACTCTCTTTCATTAATTCTGAGTGACGAAGACTCTACAATGACTCATTGAAATTACCTGGAATTATTTTCAATGAGAATATTGATTCTTCTGCTACATCAAGGAGATTTTTTCCTCCCCCATAAACATTAAAAGTACTTTTAGCATTTTCTTCTGCACCATTCACAGAAAAGGGATGACTTTCCAAGTGTACCTGTGTGCATTAGTGAAAGTTCTATTTTAGAACACAGCAGACAACTCACTCATCTGATTTCAGAGCCTGTGCTCAGAGCCAGAGACCATTTACCAACTAGTGCCAGTTGTTCCCAGCTTAGCCTAGTATTGCATAGCTGACATTCAATTTTGCAAAATCTATATTGCCCTGAAATGTGTGGAAGTGAAATCTACTGGTACCTGACTCTTGGTAGGAGTATCAACTTGAGGGAGAGAGAGAGAACAGGGACATCTAATGTGTCACTGCAAATAACAAGGACAGTTTGGTCTATTCTATTTCAACAGAAATGATCCAGAAGTAGAATATGAAGAATCCCTAAAGCTCATTGGAGTTTTAGTTTGGCAGCTAATACATGGCTTTTAGCATGAGCATTTTAATTCAAAATTCTGTCTACACATTTTTTCTTGTTGTTGTTGTAAAATGTGCTGAGGGAAAATAAGAATAAAATAGAAACTAAAAATATGAGTAAATATGCAACCACAATTTATAAATCTAGTGCATCCTAATTCCTTTGTAATCATATAAACATAGATTTTAGGCTATTGGCAACTAGGCCCCAGAGATGAAATGGGAAAATAGTGCAAAATAAACTTTCTCTGATAGTACATATCTACATCCTGCTGAAGTCACTGAAAATCCCTTGCTATATTTGTGAAAGCTAGGCTAGCTTGCCTGGAGTTCATTTCGCAGTGTTTTTCTCTCCAGGATGATCATATATATGACATGTGCTCCATTCTGAAGCATTAATTTTGCTTTGTTAGAATTTCTTGGAAGATATAATTATAATGCAATATTTATTATTTATATGTATATTTTGTTACTAATGCTTATATATAAGAATATAAGGATAACTTCATACTTTAAAATAGTTAGCTTCTACTAAAATCCTACTCTGATGCCTCATCTTAGCATGCAGAAAACTCTGACTCCTCAGAATCTTTGCCAGCAGAAACCCGACTCTGACAGGCTGTGCCAAGTTGGTAAATCTTTGAGTCAAGTATCTGCCAAACTATGTGCTTTGTCTTGTAGGTTCTAACCTTGTGAGGTTCATTACTAAATGTTTGCTAAGTCAATGACAAATATTTTAGTGACAATCTCTTTAAACTCTTCTTTACTGGGTTCTGAAAGTCTGTTAAGTATTAGTGAGTAGTTCAAGGAGGTAAAAACAGAGATAACTGAAATAATGAAAAAGGTTATGTTGTTAGTAAGTGGAAGGTTGGGAAAACTTGAACAAATTCATTCTTAGGAGTCCATGAGACCCTGACAATGTAGTTTTTGTCATGTGCTCTTAAGAGATGGTTCATATTCGATATAGGATGGGGTATGTGGTGACGTAGTGGTGGGCTGTGATGGTGAGGTTGAACTCTGAAAATAAATACATCTGTTTTGTGTGTGTTTGTGTGTGTGTGTGTGTGTGTGTGTGTGCAGATGCATGTTCACAGTGTAAACTCCCTTGATTCAGATGACAGTCCTGTTTGCCACTTAAAATTTTAGAGAGTTGTCTGCCACTGTTTCTCTCTATGCAACATTCCCAGACTTTGCAGACAGGGAGAAAGCCTTCTTTATCTCCTGGTCTCCAGGAATCCAGACTCTGACAGGTGTGATTTCACCTTATTTTTTGGGACTCAGGCCCCCTAGCTACTTTCCTACTTTCTCCATACTACACTAGTAAAATGTTTCCCCTTTTCCTCTTTTCCCCTTCCCACCTTCTCCCCTGCCCCCAACTTTGTGTGTTGTCTTTCCCCATTAGAACGGAAGTTGCTTGAGGGTAAGAATTTTCTTGCTTGCCTGTATTTGAATCCCAGTGCCTAGAAAATAGCAAGTGCTTAACAAGTTTTTTCCTTCCTTCCTTCCTTCCTTCCTTCCTTCCTTCCTTCCTTCCTTCCTTCCTTCCTTCCTTCCTTCCTTCCTTCCTTCCTTCTTTTTCTTCTTCCTTCCCTTCTTTCTTTCCTTTCTTTCATCATCTAAAGGGTTAAGTGATTGGTTTATATTATCTAAACATGAACAAATATATATGAGAAGCTGGAGTGAATCCAGATCTCCCTAACTTCAAAGATCTTTATCTACCACAACCGGGTAGCTCTATGAAGAGAATACTGTTCCTTTGGTTAGGAAGAACACCTGAAATCCAGCTCCAAGCATGTACTAGCTGCATGACTGAAGGCAATCCACTTAAACTCCCTGTGCCTCAGGTTACTCAACCGTAAAATGGGGGATAATAATAATACCTTCTTCCCAGAGCTCTTATGAGAATCATTTGAAATAATATTTGTATTACACTTAGCACAGTGTGTGTTAACACAGAGTAGCCCTTAATAAATCATTGTACCCTTCCCCCTTCAACCCCTCATTAACTGATATTTTAGTTAATAAAAATAATTAGATTCTTAGTAAGTGCTGAGAAGCAAACAAGATACAACTGCAATAAAAAGAAAATAAAATAAGGGCTTAAACCTTGTAATTATCAATAAGATAAACTTCATTAATGACTATTAATAATATAGACCTTATCTGAAATTGTAAATATGAAGACACATACTTTCCAGAGTCTAGTCATATTCATCCACAGTGTAAGCAGAAAAAGAGATGACTATTGATGGGGAAAGAACAAAAGGAAAGGGATATCCTACAGGTTTATTTGAACTTTTCTTTGGGAAGCTGGGTGGTTCAGTAGATAGAATAGGTTCAGTAGATAGGAAGAAATGAGTTCACATTTGTCCACAGATACTTCTAAGTCACCTGAGCTTACTGCATCAGTTTTCCTTATATGTAAAATGAGCTGGAGTTCTAAGAACACTCTAACAGGGGTCACAAATTGTTGGACACAATTGAAACAACTAAACAACCACAACAACAAAGTTTTCTTTATGGGGGAGTGACATTCAGAATTAGGGAAAATGCTGTTTTAGAAATGGTTACTTTATGATTTGTCTCAATTAAATAAATAACTTTGAGATGAATATATGTTACTAAATCTGGCTGTCAGCCTGCTGATGAAAACAATCCATTCCTTAAGATTTCCTAGTTGCCCTCTCATGGCATTTTTCTTTCGCCTTGTCGTCCTGTATCCACATTTATCACGCTGGGCAATGTTCCTCACTTAATTTTTAAAGGTGTTGACATTTAGCCACAGATCAGAAATCAAAAAATTATAGATGACACTAAGCAATTCAAAATCTCTCTCTGGCTTCATCATGTACTTTTGAGAAAGCAAGATTTAACATAAGGAAAACTTATTAAAGTTTTTGGTGATATTTATAAAGAACTCACTTTGGGTAGTCTGTTTCAGACAGAAAAAAATAACATATACATCTTTGAATAGTGAAAATCAAAGCAACAAAATGGCAGAAAGGCCCTTTTATCTTTGGCTAATGAGTTGTATGACCCTTGGCATATTGCAAATTCTCTCCACTTCATACACAAAATGAAGAATTTGATGTAAATTACTTTTAAGATCTCCTCTAATTCTAGGTTTTTAAGATGAAAACTGCCTCTAACTTTTAAAATTTATTCCATATTTTCCAGGAATCTGTATATATTTTATTCCTTTCTTCCCTTTGAATTTTGGTGGTGGCATCAACTGGCTTCCATGTTCTCCCTAAATCTTTGCTTTAGTGTCTTACTAGAAGGGAAAAATTGCTCCCCAAATGTCATGGGCATCTATAACTAGAGAAAACAAATATAGCTGATGAACTTGGGCAATAAATCCACAGATCTATCTTTCTAGGTATATTTCAAAACATTCTCTCATACCTATTCTACATCTGAGCCAAACTCACCCAGGTGCTGTTGAGAATGTACCACTTTCATTCTTCCTACTGCTTGCCTTTGCACAGGCTTTCTTAGCACCATCTTTTCAAATCCCTGGGTCCCTCTAAGTCTAAGCTTTGGTATCAACTTTCTATAGGAGTCCTGCTCTTTTTATTTCAGGTGTCAATATTCTTCCCCTCTCTTATATATAATAATATATTTATGTGTGCATTCATGTCCAGCTAGGTGACACAGTAGATAGAGTGTCAGACCTGGAGTCAGGAAGACTCATCTTCCTCAGTTCAAATCTGATCTCAGATATGTACTAGCTTTGTGACCCTGGGTAAGCCAATTAAAGTCAGATAAACTTTTTGTGCCCAGGTTCATGAAAAGCAGGAAAATCAGAGCTAAGTAACTTCCTGTAAGGGCAGCCAGGTAGCTCCACGGGTAATGCACTAAGCCTGGAAGAGTATAAATCCAACCCTCAGACAATTATTAGCAGTATGACCCTGGAGAAGTCACTTAAACCTGCTTGCCTCATGTTCTCATCTGTAAAATGAGCTAGAGACAAAAATGGCAAAACACTTCAGTATCTTTGCCAAGAAACCTCAAACTATGTCACGAAGAGGTGGACATGATGGGAAAAGACTGAAAATGACAACATACATACATACATATACACACATACTTTACATATATGAACACATGCATAGGGTATATATTTAGGATTTATTTTGCATGCAATTTGTATTTACTTTTCCCTTTATTTCTTTACTTACTTTGTACTCCCTGTCCCTCCCACAAATAGAAATCAAGATCTTTGAGGGCAGCGTTATTTTTTAAAAATTTGTCTTTGTACCCCCAGTGCTTATGTTCACCACAAAAGTAAGTGTGTAATAGAGGCTTGTTGAATATGCAAAACAAATATATCTAAAGATTAATTTAATAATTCAGAAGGTAATTTCTGAAACTCTTAGAGCTCCCCTGAATCAGCTTCTAAAACAGAAAATATCAGGATATAAATAAATACAAAATACTCAGTAACTTTCCATAAAACCCATTTTTAGTGTATATAATTTTTAGAAATGACAAAATTAATTCTGCTAATTGTTATTCCACAGGTAATGAAACCTAATATTCATCACAGATTTGTTTACTTATATTTGCCATCTAGCAAAATACCAATTATTCAGAAAACGTAATGCAACACATCTCTAATGTCAATGAATGTGTAATACCTTCAGGAGTTCCATGATGAAAATTCCCACCTAATAATATTATTATCTTAAAGTTTTAGGACTTGGTAGCCCTTCTTTTAAAGTATAAAACAATTCGGAATATGATTAAACTTATTTAACAAATATTATATCACCTGGTTTTTAGAAATCAACAAGAGTTACATTTCTTTACATTCTTGTTTCTGTTTGTGAGAAGTATTCTATAATCCTCAGTCTCACACTGAGTTACATTATAAATGATTTCCTAATTATTTGTTATTAAATCTGTTTCTTTCATGTGTTACATTGATTAACTTTATCATTCTTCACAAACAAGGGGATTTTGAGTGATTTATAAATTATTTTAGTACTGCTTACTGTCAAAGTTGAGATTAGTAATTAGGTGAAATTAATGGTTTTCTACTTAGTAGAAAATTTAGTAAAAAGTGTTTACTGAACTATTATTGCCTTCCCACAGCCTGTTAAAAGCATTTAAAATAAATTCTGGACTTACTTAATTTTTCAATTCAGTAAAAATTGAATGGAAGATGCAATCAGGACAGTAACAGAGAGATAATGGATAGAATGTGAAAAATGATGATTATGTTAATATGTTGATGACCATTTCATGTTTACTTTGGTTTTAACAAGTTAAGTTTTCCACAGCATTATTCTGAGGTCTTTTCCTTTGTCTAGGGAGATAAATGCTTTAGCTGCTAGAAATGATGTCACATTGATTTTCCTTTGCTACATCCACTACGAATTAAGTACTTGAGAAGCCTTGATTCTTTTTGTTTTCTATTGAGAAAGTTATATAACATAAGTCCTTAAGTTACTTAAAACGTATTGGACAAATAGTTAACTCTAAATTATCTGAAGGTAGATAATCTGCAAAGGTAGCACATAGGTACATGCATACATAGGGAACCATCCTTGGATTCAGGAAGGAATGCTTTATAGTGTATTGGGTGTTGATGGAGGACTAGCACCTCTGGTGTGAGGGCTTGATGAACCCTTTTGAGGGCTGCACATCCCCCATGGTGTCCACCTATCACCCAACTCTCACCTGTGGCTCCAAGAAGTTGTAGCATTTGTAGCTGCCACACCCTTGTAAAAACTATCTGGGCAGATGGACTAATCCAAGTTGAGGATAACTGAAGACCTCAAACCAGTTTGTGAGTTAGGGGGATGTCTACTCCAAGCATGTGAAAACTTCCCTTGGTGGAATGGGTAAATAAGAACAATTTGTTCAAACGGTCATGAAGGCTGCCGAAGCAGATGCTGCTGAGGACTTAGGAGCTTTGTCAGACATCTAAAATGCCAAGGTCGTACACTGCATCCAAAGCCATCACCAGCCATCATAACTTTTGTCTTCCCACTGGACATCGATGACTCTGGGAAAGAGTGAGGCTGATGATTTTGTGCAACTCTGTCTCCCTGCAATTCAGTTCACATCCAAGTCCAGACATCACCCCATGATGTCATTTGTTCTTATCATTCATTGACTGAATGAATGATATGCAAAATGAGTGACAAAAGACAAGTCATTCAGTGCTTGAGGCAGCTATCTAAAGGTTATAATCAATAGATAAGTTGTCATTAATAAGCAAAATTTTCTCATATAAAAATGGATCTGCCATGACTATATTTGCAAACAATACAACTATTATTGTGAATAAGGTCTAGACCTGAAATTTCACTCATATCAATAAATTCTAAAGGAACAAACTTCTTCCAATGCAGGTTCACATGTTGTCTGCAATGTATGGTATTTGAGTATTGCTGAGAGATCATTGAAAGATTCAATGACTTGCCTAGGGTCTCAGAGCCAGTGTAATTCAGAGGTGAGACTTGAACCCAGGCCTTCCTGGCTCTGAAGTCTGCTCTCTACTGACTATATTACATAACCTTTCAGTAGTTATGAATATTCCTGCTTTCTCCATGTTAAACCTTCTTCTTTTTGAGCAGAAAAGGATAAAGCTCTAGCTTAAACTGATATTTCATGATGCATTGCACTTTTATGTGCTGCTGAGGTCTAGGAGTGTTGGGACCCTGAAATTCAAGGGAAAGCAAAGCATGTGTTGTTTCTCTTTAATTTGACCCAAGCTTTTCCTTATTATACTTTTGCTATAAACAAACAACCATTTTCTGAAAGCCAGAAGAGAAATACTGGCTAGTGAGTGAACTTATAACCTCATTTGATTAGACTTAAATAATTATTAAGCACCACTTGTATTTCATAGTTATGAACCAGAATATACTGTACAAATGTACATATAGGTTCTATTGGATAGGAGAGGTGAAGAGGTAAGAGAAAGGTTAAAAACTGTTACTAGTTTATTTATACTTGCTTCTGCAGATTAACTATTCAGGATATTTTTCCCTGAAAAATGTGATTTTGCTGTTGAAAGGTATGACAGAATACTTGAGGTAATCAAGGATATTAGAAAACTCAACTCTCAGTGCGCAATATGAATATAAAAAAACACTCTTTTGGGGGTCAACATAATTTCTTAGTTTGAACATTTTGAATCATTGTTTTCAATCTCGTTAATTAGATTGTAAGTTCTATGACATGAGGAACTATATCTTATCTCTACCATATCACAGTGCTCTTCACAGTGAATACTTAATAAATGTTTGTTGAACAAAAACTATGAGAGTGAATAGATGATGAATTATAGTATGTATATATACATACAAAAATACAGACATATATGTATATATACATATATGTGTGTATGTGTACATGTAGAAAAATTACATTTGTCATCTTAATAATAGTCTAAAATAGGAATACAAACTAAAAATAGATATATCTCAAAAAATAATGGTATGAATTTTCCATGGCATAATCTCAATAAGCCTTTAGGGAAACTGAGACATTCTAGGGGGAGCATTGAGAGTGACAACTATATTAGTCTATAATATCTTCCTTGCCTCCATTGGCAGACAAGGAATTTTATGCTGAATAGGTAACAGGTCTGATGATTATGTGATGAAAGCTTTGATCACAATACCTCCTCAGGTACCAAGCAAAGTATACTCTAAATAGTATGATATTCAAGGGAATTTCTTGAATAAATGAAAGAATGAATTATAATTATTTACACGTATTGTTTATAAGAAAGCACTCTTTCTGATTTACGTGATTGACTACTGGTTCAATTTAGAGGACTTCTAATCAAAATTGCTGGCATCTTATTTATTGGTTATTCACGTACGTAGTTTGGCTATTAGTAAAGTCTTAGATATTAGTTATTGCTTTCAAGTATTAGTGAGGGTGTTAGATACGGTCAAGGTGGAAGTTTTAGGAAGTCATTGGTCAGTGTCAGTGTGATTGGAAGGAGGTGGTTTGTAGTTGAAAATGAGTAAAATTTTCTTTTATTTCATGTGGCTTTGTAACCAGAGCACCTCAAAAGTACATGGTGTAAGGCAAACCTGGCTAAATAGAAAGAAGTGCATGAAAGTTAAAATTTAGCTCCCAACCATTCCAGGAAAAAAAACACAAACTAGAGAGTGAAAAAGAGGAAAGAGAATTTAATAGAATCAATTAAAACTAGTGTTTCCACTCAAGGGCAGAGGAACAAAAATATCCTTTCCCATCCTTTCTGTTGTAGTGACTTCAGAAGATTGCAGAAACTATAGTGAAAAAGTAAAGATAATGTGATCTTTGATGTACTCAGTGAAGAGCTCTTTCCCAAGCCTAAATTTAGTGGGGTAATTCAAAGTGTAAAACTTGACTGGGACTTTTCCTTTTCTTAAGTAATAAAGCTGGGATCATTAACTCCTTTGACTCATGTTACTTCATTTATGATTTATTGAAATATAGCATTGGAAACTTAAGCTTTGATAAAGCCCATTGGTATTCAAATAAAGTTTTTCTGGACTATGCCTTAAATCCAAATCACTCTAGCTCTCACTGACTGGCCTACAAGTCCCAACCCTAGCCTTAGTTGGTCATTGCTTAGATTTTGATAGCTCAGCATGAGTGTACATAGCAATTGTTTCTGTTTTGGCCAGAAACTCTGAGGGTCTTCCCTTACCAGACTGATTTTTTTTGACTATGTTTTTTAATAGTTCTCAAATAGATTTAATCACTGAATGGGCTTTGCCTCAGACAAACTGAGACCTGGGAAAAAACTTTAGCTTATAAAGATCAAAGTCTCCAACTACATCTGGGACCATCTCCAGTTATTGTAATCTATCTCTTGCCACTGGACCTCAATGGCTCCAGAGGAGGAAGTAATGCTGGTGACTTTGTGCAGCCCTGACTCACTTGAGTCTGAATCATTTGCAAGTCAAGACATTACTTTCCTGATATCACTGGACCTGTTTTAGAAAGAAGGACAAATAGCAAAGGAGATTTAGGTATGGGGACTAATAAATAAAAGGTGAAAGACTTACAAGAATTGTGATACAACACATCAGATACAACATGGATGGAAGGATAGCTTCAAGTCAGTGATATGAAAATTATCTATAATGGGCAATGAACAAAAGCCAAAGCTATTCAACTTTTATTTTGTTTTCTGTTATTTCTACCAAGGATCATGTTCCACGGATGAGAAGGATGGGATAAGAAGGAAAAAATTTGGCCATGAAAGCAAGGAAGTCCATCTTTCAGAGAAGTAGAAAAAATAATTTTGAGAACAAAGAACTGCTTTAAAAAAAGGTAGACTAATTTGAATATATAAATGAATGTTATGTTTCTTCGTGTCTTGTCCTTCTAACTTGTTTGCTATTGTCTGATTTTGTCTGATTAATAAGTTAAATTGCTGAGGTCCAGGAGTGTTGGGACCCTGAAATTCAAGGGAAAGCAAAGCAGGTGTTGTTTCTCATTAATTTGACCCAAGTCTTCCCTTGGCCAAAGACAAGGTTTATCAGAATAGTGGTTGGGGTGGGTGAGATTTTAAGAATCTGCCATATTTGTGACACTTGTATTGACAAGCAGGCCAGACTGAATCTGAGCATTACTCAGACTCTTAAGGAATCTGAGCACTTTAATGGAGGAAAGATGGACCTTTTCTACAGAAGACTGAACAGAGAAGGGAATTAAGGAATTAAGATGGAATTAAGGAGTGACAATCTAGGGTGGGTCCAGGTGCAGACAATGAGGGCCACAATGAAAGGGCATTTAATTATCCAGGAAAGGCCAATTTCCTGCAGTGTAGGAATGCTAGGAACTTGGCCTTGTGGGAAAGTTCAAAGAAAGTTCGGGGGGCAGGGGGAGGTTTCAGGACCTATAACCTGTCAAAATTTCAACCTTAAGTGAAGATAAAAGTTTAATGCCTGGGGAAGTAGGATGGCAAATCTGTAGATCAGTTGGTAGGAGAAATAAAGTGGATGAATCCTACTGAAGACTTATCTCATGTCTCAGAAATCAACTGTTATCTAGAGCAAAAAAGAGTCCAGAAGAGCTTCAAAAAAGACTATGAACATTTTTGTATGTAATGTCCTCTGAATTTACTCATACACAGGAATACCTCCTTGACATGTAGTGTTATCCTCCCTTGCCCTCTTCCTTCTATAAGATCTATTTTTATGTTTTAAGCCAGGTCTTCATATAGTTAATGACAAAGAGAAGAAAAACCAACCCATAGCAGTTACTAGCTTTGTAGTAATGGACATATTGTTCAACCTTTCTGACCCTCAGTTAGCAAGGTGCCTTGCACAAATGCTTGTTGACTCATCTCAGTTTCATCATCAATAAAAAATGGAAAATAAGAAATGTGATGTCTATTTCATAGAGTGCTGTAACTGTCAAATGAGATATTTGTAGAACACTTAGCATGGTGCTTGGTGCACAGTGGGTGCTTAATAAAAAAATCTATAAAAAACAAAATAAAGAAAAAAATCTTTGAAGTGCTACATAAATTTCAACTACTACATGACTTTGTTTTTGAGTCAAAGGATGCATTTTATCCATTAAAGTAGACTATCACCTTGGATAATATATTGTTCTAGACATTGTGACAGATACAAGACATGATTCCATCATCAATCCTTATAAATCAGAAAATAATTTAATAAGGTGAATAGCTTGGTAAGCGTGCAATCTGTAGCTGTAGACTAAAAAGAAGATAATTGGTGTACTTTTATTATTTAACTAAAGTGCTACTTTCTTTTTGACAAGTGTTTAAGACACGGAAGACATACTGGTCATACTAAACCAACCAGTTGTTAGCTAGTGAATATTCAGGGAGCAACTTTTATGAGTATTGCTCTGTGTTGCATGCCAGAGAGGAGTAAAGAGTATAAAATATAGTCTTTCTTTTTCAAGCACCTGAGATTTTTTCTTTTTTCCTCAGCATGCATTTCTGTGGTTTTGTCAGTCATGTGTTTGTTCTGGACAATAGGGAGGTACACTAGAAAACTTATGAAGGCCATTTCAGTTCTGATTTTTAGGACTTCAGCGGCAAAAATGATGCTTTCCAGATGGTCTAAATTGTGTAAGATAATGTTCCCAGAACATCAAGCATGGAAATATTAGAGACTCCTGAATAACTGTCCACCCAATAAAAAAAATGGATGAAGAATGTCTATTGTTCAGACTATGATATATTTTTGAATGGACAACACATAGAGTTTATCCAGTGGTACATATATTGGACAGTTGTAGCAAATGAAGAGTGGATTAACTCCAGAGTTGAACAGGCTTATGGAATCAGACTATATTATCTCTGAGGAATTTGGATGTGCTTTTAATGATACTGAACATCTCTTCAAGAAAAAAGCCTATATTTTAAACACTAATACCCTTCTGGTGATGCTGTATGACTGCGAAGCATGCAAACTACAATTTACAAAGATCTAGAGTTGAGTCACCAAAAGGAAAATTAGAAGAACATGGGAAACATAAGCAAGCTGCAGCCTTTTGAATACAAAGAACTGTACAGGAAAGATGGTGAAAAAAAGTTCACTAGAAAGATGGAAGACATACTAATAATAACAATAATAATTAATAATAATAATAAAAGATGAGCCACTTATAGAACAACATACCTAATATCTTCATTCTACTTTTATCCAGGGAATTACAAGAGATATAGATGTGTTCAAAGAGAACTAGCACCTCTGATATGAAGGCTTGCCAAACCCTTTTTAGGGTGGCTCATTCACCTTTGTTGTCTACCTGGTATTCCCCTTCACCTGTGACTCTAAGAAGCTGAAGCATGAGAGACAGCCATAGCCTGGTAAACCAAAATGGCAGATGGGCTAAGCCACAATGAGAGTAACTGACTGACCTCAAGCCTGTTCATGAAGTGTCCACCCCAAGCATGTGAAAACTACCACCAGCGCAGTGGGTGGATGAAAATACTTTGTTCTAATGATCATGAGGACAGCTAAAGCAGGTGCTATGGAATGCTTAGAGTTTGTTCAGACATTAAATCTGTCACTCACTATATCCCAGAGCATCACCAGTCATCCTGACTTTTGCCTTGCCATTGGACTTCAATGACTGTGGAATAGAGTGTAAGACTGATGACTTTGTGCAACTCTGTGACACTGATATCCAATTCATGCATGAATTAAGACATCACCCCATGACATCATTGGTCTTATAAAAAAAACAAGGGATGAACAACAACCAAGAGTCATAGGAAGAAGAGCCTAATTTGTTGAATTGATTTCCTAGAAGGAATGGTGAAATGACACTTACAAGTAGCCTAGCATAGGCCAGAGAGATATGGTAAAATTGTGCTAGTGGAGGAAGTACCATATCAATGAGCTAATAGATAACTTCAAACATAAAAGTAAGTAGCAAAACAACGACAGCAAAATGTTTTTGCTTCTTTCATCAAGTGATCTGTTCTTCAGCTGGACTGAATACCCATGATATGAAAAGACAATATTCAGGTTTGGTCTGGCAAAAACAATCAAAAATCAAACAAACAAACAAAAAAAGCAAAATGAGCAAATCTGATGATAGATCTCATCTGTCTGGTAGCAACGTCAAACTCTAAAGGAGTGCATTTCTGTATTTTCTTCCTTGTTTGTCTCAAAATAACCACATTGAATGTGGGTTTTAGTAGGCAATCTCATGCTAATGAAATGAACATTTCAAAGGCTACATTCTAAAAATTATTATTTTAGTTAGCAATTTTCATATTTGCATAAACCTGGTATAATAGCTTAATTTTAAAATGTCTTGCATTTTTCACCTCATTTAACAATTTCTCATATTTTTAAAGTGTATTGTGGTGAATTAATTTGGGAATATTGGCATCGTCTTATAAATAACATTGCATTGTTACATAGAGAAAAGAAGCCAACTGCTTTTCAAAAATATGTACACATTTGTTTAATCATAGCTTTATGTGTCTTTCCCCTGCATTTGCTGTATTATTGTCTGGACTCTTAGGAAATGAGTGCTAATATAATATGTGTTGACCTTTTTATAAAAAGAATATATATATATTTTGGAAAAAAAGAGTTTTTGTTCCAGCATATAGTGTTATATTTCTACGTCTACATTTCAAAAGGTTGTGGAGAGCTGCCTTTTCTTAAGGAAACTATAATGATAATAAAACGTTTTTTCTAAAGGCAGTAAGTAAATTAAATTACACATTTAATTAGCATACACACAAAAAACAGCACAATGTATAACAGAATGTTCCTCAACTGGACAATTTACTAAGCAAAATGGGTGAATCTAGCATGATCATGATAAATACCATAGAAAATTAATCATTTACTAATCAAGTAGTAGTCACTGACTGTCTTTCATCCAGCACTGTTTCACGTAATAAAAGATGCATACAAAATGTTCCCTGCCTTCAAGAGGTTACAATCCAATTGGGAGACAAGACATGTTCCTGAAAAGTGGTGGTGGAGGGGAAATATAATAACAAAAACACATTGCCCATTGCAGACACACACACAGTAGTTGTCATAAGTAATTAGAAAAGGAAAAGATCAGTGGAGGCCAACGTCAGAGGGTAATGTTTTAGAAAGAGCAATGAGCATCAAGCCACAGGATTGGTATGTCATTCCTGGTTCTTCTATCTTCCCCTTTATAAAGATGAAGTACAGTCCTTTCTCTTATTTGGATCTCAATTTCCTCATCCCCCCAAAAGATGGTTGAATCACATGTTTTCTAAGGTCCTTCGTGGCTCTAAATTTTATGATGCCAGGAAGCTAGTTTGGAAAGGCTTCATGGAAATGGTAAGATTTGAGGTAGGTCTGGAAATGTGGGTGAGTTAAAGAGAAGAGGAGGAGGTACAGGGTCGTGAAATACCATGTGCAGAAGTGTAAACATGGCAATGGGCATGACGTATTAGTATCAATTTAAAGGCAATCTTGCCATCAACAAAGGATTCACACAAAGTAGGAGTTTAGATGAGCAGGATGAAGGCAGATTTTAGGTGAAGTATGGACTTGATGTGACAGGAGATTGGAAACTAGTGTCTTCAGCTGGTTAATATGATTATATTGTTGATAATATATTGAATCATATATATGTTGAATTATATGTTATATATTGAATATATGAATATGGAATTATATACATGTATAGAATTATGCATATTGAAATACATATAGATGATAGATAGATAGATAGATAGATAGATAGATAGATAGATAGATAGATAGATGGATGGATGGATGGATGGATGGATGGATGGATGGATGATAACATATTGAAGGAAATCAAAGAGCCAAATGCACAAGGTATCGCAGAAATCTGAGTGTAGCTATAAGCTTTGAAAGATTATAGCAGTATGAAGACTTTTGAAATATGCTTTATTATTAAGATAATCATTAAAATGGTAAACCTAAGTAATGGGAAAAAATGAGAAAATGAGGATCAATTAGATGTAAGGAATACACTATAAAAATCACAAAAATTGAGTAAGGTTAGGCAGAGGGATGTAAAAAAGGTAGGCTGGTTTTGCATCCAAATTCAGGGATAACTTGTAAACAGTCCACATCCTCCATTGGCATGCATATCATGTCAAGAGACATATAGGAAAAGCTCTTATCCTCACCCCTAATGCTTTGGGTGAAGTCCACTTGGGAAGCCAGGAACAAGATGAAAAGACACAGATGAGTTTCAGTCGGTAGTGGTGGAAGGACTGTTCATATTGATGAAATCACACAAAAGCTTCAGTATAAATATGCTTTACTTGAGGATGCCATTAAATTTGCCAGTTACTCAGCTGTAGTAAGCACATACTGATTACCTGTTATTGTTATTTAAGGGACAATGGTAAGGGAAATAAGGTAAGATATGACAGTGAGGGAAATCAGTGTAAAAGAAGAGAAGGTCATATTTAAGTAACCTAAAATAGAAAGTCAAGGACCCAAACAGATAATATTATTCCCCAGTCCAATTGAAACCATTCAAATTACAGGAAGGGTGCTGCAGCAAGCATTTCCCTGACTGTGGGAGTGAGCTTTCAGAGACTAGTTGTCACTTTCCATAGTCTCTGACTGCTCTAAAACTCATCCACAGTCCAGCTGATCATGGCTTTGACCTTTAACCCAGATTTCACTTGCTCCAATATTTCTCTCAGCCTTCAGGGACTTTGCACTCTCCTGTCATGAGCAAATCCTCATGATTTGCTTTCCCTGGTTGCCTGGTTTCTGACTCTGTCTGCAATCATCCTGTTCCCTTGCTTGTTGTAGAAAGCAAGGACAAGACACAGGTGAAAGGTCTTGTCTAAATCAGTGAAGTCCTCTCCTTTTGAATCTCCTCTTCTCCTTATGGGGTTTAGCTTCTCTGAAGTGCAGTGGACAGTAACTAGCTTCTTTTGTTAGCCTCTCATATTCCAGACTCCCATGAGATACAGCAGAAAGCCCAAATATACATATGTGGAATAACTTGAAAGCAATCCTCAAAGCAAGACGCTATGTTCAAAATCATATAGAATATAGAAGTATTCATGATATATTTATTTGTGCTTAGGGAATCAAAAGTGAAAATAATGGAAGGCTTCCTGGGGGAGATAAGTTTTGGTAAGTTCTTGAAAGGGGTAAAGGACATAGATCAGTAGAGAGAAGAAGAATTTAAAGTAAAGGAAATAAAAGTGTATACAGTAGGTTAGTCTCTCCAAAATGTTTTCCATGAATTATTCATTCATTTAGGGCCTCTTACCTATCCCAGTGCATGGAACACAATATATTGTTTGCATTTTTATCCTTGTATCCCAAGTCCCTAGATCACTGTAGGTGTTTAATAAAAACTTGTTAAATTAAAGGTTCAAAAAGTCATCAAGTATCAAGCCATCATGTCTAATTTTCTTCCCACTGGTACTAATGCATACTGACTATTCTCATTAGTGACTATTGTTTGATTTCCTTGCTCATAAATTCCTATGGCCAATGTTCCACTGGCTATAGGGCATACATTGAAATTAGTGAAGTTCTTTTCCCTCTCTTTTTTCTTCATAGTTCCTTTGATTGGCTAATTTTTGACAAGAAATAGGTCTTTGTACATAAAACCATTCTACTGAATCCTGTATCTTAGGCAACATCTGCTTTGATTGGCCAATGTCAGGAGAGAATACTGAGAAAACACAAGAAATATAGAGACAGGGCCAAAAAAAATATTATGTATTTTAAAGTTTTTTTTTTTTTTTCTCACTACGGTTTGTGTGACTAAATCCTCCAGGGCTCTCCCATGTTTAGACAAAAATTGATGGAGATGATGTCCTTGCTCCTTTCTATCTGCCAAGCAAAGCATAGTTAACATCTATTATGTGTACAACATTGTCCACTATTAAATTTAAAGTACTGTCTCTGACATATATTGGCAGTGTGAACCTAAGCATATGAGTAATCCTTTTAGTGCTTTAGGTTGCTAGTACTGTAGACTGAAAAGATGTCAAAGGGTATTGGTAGAGGCAGTTTCTTCTTCCAGGATTCCTTATATCAGAAGTAACAAATATTCACTTGACACTGTTGATTCAACATTTCTGAGTGTTATGATACCAGTTTAAAATATAACTGGGAAATTTTTAACAAGATTAATAAAAGTACAAAGGAACATAATGTTAACATATCAATTTCTAAGTCAATGTGCTACTGCAGGAATCCTTATGCATGGTTTAATGGCCCACATTTATATTTCAATTTGATTCCAGTCTTCCATATCAATGATAACAGGGGTCTGAGCTGTTTCCTGAGTCCCAGCATTTTCTAATCTAACAAATATAGTAAGCCATCAGGTAGCACCTTTCATTGTGTGTGCATCATTGTGATGAACCCATTCTTAAGTATAGTAATATTTTACTCATTGTACCTCCAGGTTTTTAAAGACAACATTTGAAATAATTGTTTGCATATGTTATGAAGATCTTTGCAGAAATAAGACTTGACTTACATAGTTTCTCTTTGTAATTTTGAGAGGACAGACTGAATTTCACATCAAAGGGTACCTATTTTCACACACATACACACACACACCAAAATAAAGAAAAAACCAGAAGTGATAATAAGTGAGCCAAGTTCATACAAAATCATCTATATAGAACAGTTCCAGTGTTTGAGAATAAAACTTCTAATTATATATTTAAAAACACACATACAAAGCCCATAAACTTGTAGAAATGGTTGCTTGCCAGTCATTGTTACTGTGCATTTCCATAATGCTCTATAAAGTATTTAGTGCTGGTTTATAAACAGCTTTTTTAACCATGTCCTCTGAACAATGATGTGGGGTTTATAGAGTTTCTTGATTGTTGCTGTCTCTCTCTTTTTAAAGGTTACATACTGTTCTTGATGAGAAACTGGAAGGGGGTAATGGTCAGTATTTAGAATGACATTAGACACTCATGATGCTGCACAAAATTCTTATTCTATTAGAGAGCTGAAAATATCTTTTGTCTTTTTTTTTATCAGTTACTATTTAAACCACAGGTAAGGAATATAGCATATCCCATTTTTTTTAGGGTCAGAAACTCAGCTAGCTTTGAACAACAACACTTTTTCTATGTTAAGTTGTGTTCAATCGTGTCTTAGTCTTCATGAGCCCATTTGGGGTTTTCTTGGCAAAGAGATTGGATTGGATTGTCATTTCCTCCTTTAGCTCATTTTACAGATGAGAAACTGAGGCAAACAGGGTTAAATGATTTTCCCAGGGTCTAAAGCCAGATTTGAACTCAGGAAGATGAGTTTTTATACCTTCAGAACTGTCACACTATCCATTGCATCATCTTGCAGCTAAATACTTTTCATGGTTCTTTAAAAGTCCAGTTAGGGGATGGAGCCAATATGGCAAAGTAGAAAAAACAATCAGCTGTACCCTTTCAAGATTCTCCTTTAAACAACTTTAAAAAAATGCCACAAATCAAATTCAGGAGTAGAAGAGCCAACAAATGGTCAGAATGAGACATTGTTCCCACCCAAGACAACTTAGAAGTTCAAAAAGAGAGATCCATAACTTGGAGGTGGAGGCTGGCCTGAAGCCCACTTGCATTGTATGCATGAACAGGTGCTATTTGGCAACTCCATTGCCTGTGCCCAGTTCTGGATTATAGTTCAAAGGTAAAAAAAAGGAAAACAAAACCAATATTTTGTCTCAAGAGGAAATGGAAATCTGAGGGGCAATTGTTTGGCAACACCATTTTCTATAGCCAATTCTGGGACATAGTTCAAGTGCAGGGAGGAGAACATTTGGTCAGAGTGAATGTTGACTTTGAGGGGCAGTGTAAGTTTCCATCCCAAGGGATCAGGAATCAGTATTGATTACAATTCAAGAGATCAGGGCTCCCTCTAGTATGTATCAGAATACAGACCAGGATAACAATGACCATACCTCTCTACAGATCCCACTACTTTGGAAGCACCAAAAACTTCCAAAATCCCAGAATTACCTCTGAAAATAGCAGTGTGAAAAACATGAAGCTTGAGATCTTGCCTTTCTATGTCTCATGCTGGAAATAGAGCCCAACATTAAAATAAAGTTCTAAAGAAAAAAAAATATGGTGGGAAAATTAAAAAGGTTTTGTACAACTAAAACAAATGTAGCCATGATGAGAAAAAAAGCAGAAAATTGGGAGGAGGGGAATTTATACACAATTTCTCAGATAAAAGTCTTATATCTCAAATATAGAGAGAACTTTGTCAAATCTATAGGAATATAAATCATTCCCCAAATGATAAATGGTCAAAGAATAGGAACAGGGAGTTTTCCAATGAAGAAATCAAAACAATTTATAGATGTATAAAATGCTCTAAATCATTATTGATTAGGGAAATGTATATTTAAAAAGCCCTGATAAATCATTTTATATCTATTAGACTGGCTAAAATGATGAAAGTGGCAAATGCTGGAGTCAACATGAAAACCTTGGGAAATTACATTAATTCACTATTGCTGGAACTGTGAATTAATACAACCATTTTGGAGAGTAATCTGGAACTAAGCCCAAAGAGTTATTAAATTGCCTGTACCCCTTGACCCAGCAATACCAGTACTAGGTCTATTTCTCAAGATAATTAGGGGAAAAGGAAAAGAACCTATATGTTTTAAAATATTTATAGCAGCTCACTTTGTGGTGGTAAAGAATTGGAAATCGCAAGGATGTCCATCAATTTGGAAATGGCAGAATAAGTAGTGATATAAGATTGCTATGGAATATCACTGTGCTATAAGAAATGATGAGTTCAATGATCTTAGGGAAAAAAAAAACATGGATAGGCTTGCATGAAATAATGAAGAATGACATGAGCAGAACTAAGAGAACATTGTTTACAGCAAGAGCAGTGTCATTTTAAGAATAAGTTTGAGCAACTAAATCATTTTGAGTATTATAAATACCCAAATCAACTACAAGGGAACTATGAAGGAAGACACTGTGCATCCAGAGAAAATTGATAAATAGAAGTATGTATGGATATATATTTGGGTCTAATAGTAACACTCTCTTGAGCAGGGTAAAAGAGAGGAGGGAAGAAAGGAAAATAAATTTACATGATAACTTTTTTATATATTTAAAAGGCATAGTTATATATATGTACATACATATTCATAAAATAGACTTTTAGTTTCATGCATAATCATCTTTTAAGAGAAATTCTCCTGTTACAGAAATGCTTTTCTAAATTTAAGTTAAGAATAGCAAATAATTTTTTAAAAAGCTACTATCATGACAGGGAAGATCAAAACACAAACTCAGAAGGAGATAATGAAGTCAAAACAGCTGTAAGGAAAGCCTCAAAGAAAAATGTGAATTGGAAAGAAGCCAAACAAGAATTTCTGGAAGAGCTAAGTAATAATATTCAAAAGTAAATAAGAGTGGCATAGGGAAAAATAGGCAAAGAAATGAAGGCAAAGGAAGACAATTATGAAAGCATAATTAAAAGTGGTAAAAAGGGTACAAAAATATTGAAGAAAGTAACACCTTAAAAAACCAGAATAGGCCAAGTGGAAAAAGAGGTACCAAAGCTCAATGAAGAAAATAATTCCTTAAAAATTTGATTAGGGCAAGTGGAAGCTAATACCTCCACAAGACATAAAAATTAAAAAAAAAAAGAAAAAAATCAAATAAAATGGGATGTATCTTATAGAAAAGCCAATTGACTTAGAAAAATTCATTGAGAAAAGAGTATTTAACAATAATTGGAATATATGAGAGCTACTATCAAAGAAAGAGTCTAGAAATGATGTAGTTAGAAATTAGCAAGGAAAACTGCCTTCATACTCAGGAATCAGAGTGTATAATTGAAAATGAAAGAATCCATTGATCACCACCTGAAAGAGATGTCAAAATAAAAACTTCCAGGAATAACATAATCAAATTCCAAAGATCCCAAGTTAAAGAGAAAATACTTTGATCAGCTAGTAAGATATCATTCAAATACCATAGAGCCACAGTCAGGATGACACAAGATTTAGAAGCTATCATATTAAAGGAGTAGAGAGTTTGCACTATGATTTTCTGGAAGATGAAATAGGTAGAATTAAAACCAAGAATAACAAACCTGCAAATGTGAATATAGTCCTTCAAAGTTAAAATGAGTATTTAATGAAATAGAAGACTTTCAACCATTACTGATGAAAAAACCAGAGCTGAATAGAAATGTAACTTTCAAATGGAAGAGTCAAGGGAAACATAAAAAGCTGAATATGAAAGAGAAATGATAAAGACTCAAGGTTAAACTGTTTACCTTTCTAAATGGGGAGTTGATACATTTATCTTCTAAGAACCTTGTCATTACTACTGCAGTGTTAAGGATTCTACGTAGAAATAGAAGGCAGGAATGAGTCAGTTATGTTGGAATGATGGAAAAAAAAATGAATAACCAAAAAAGTAGAATCCTCTAGGAGGAGGAAGGTAGAAGCATAACAGGGAAAACATTAACTCACATTAAAGAGGTATGCAAGGAAGAGCTTTGACAGCTGAAGGGAAATAGGGGACAGCAGGCAACAACTGAATTTCAGTCACATCTAAGTAGGTTGAAATATAGAATAAACATACACACACACATACACACCTCCAAATGGTAATAAAAATCTCTTACCCTCAACAGGGGAAGCTGATAAGAGAAAGATGGGGGAGGGGGTGATAAAAGGGAAGGCCAACAAAAGAACTAAGCAGTCAAAAGCAAAACAGACTTCAAGGAGAAACATGGGGGAGAGAGAGAGAAAGAGAGAGAGAGAGACAGACAGACGGACAGACAGGCAGACAGAGACAGAGAGAGAACAACAAGCATAAGAAAACAGGATGGAAGAAACCCCCCAATTTGTAATAATAACTGTGAATGTGAATGGGATGAACTCTACCATAAAACAGAAGCAGATAGCATAGATAGTGTAGATCATAAACCAAAGTTCAACAATATTTTGTTTACAAGAAACATATTTGAAACAGAGAGATATACACAGTTAAAATAAGGGGCTGGAATATAATCTACTGTGATTAATCTGAAGTTAAAAAAGTAGGATTAGCAACTAGGATCTCAGAAAAAAACAAAAGCAATTAAAAGAGACAAGTAGAGAAAATGCATTTTGCTAAAAGGAATAATAGACAATGAAGTTATATCAATACTAAAATTATATGCAGCATATTGTATAGCAGCTATAATCTTTTTTAAAAAGGTAAGTGAATTACAAATAGAGAGTAAAACTATGTTAGTGGAGAGCATTAACTTTTCCCTCTCCTACCTAGATAATCTAACCACAAAATAAAAAAAAAGTCAAGTAGACGAATACAATCTTAGAAAAGGCAGATAAGATAGATCTCTGGAGAAAACTGAAGGGGAAGAGAAAAGAGCGTACCTTTTCTTAGTTGTACATGGTGCATTCACAAATAAATTAATGATGTATTAGGGCATAAGATATCCTAACCAAATGCAGATAAGCAGAAAAAATAAATGCATTGTTTTCAGACCACAATGCACTAAAAATTACATTTAGTAAAGGTCTATGGAAGCATACATTAAAAATCAGTTGGAAACTAAATGATCAAATCCCAAACAATGAGTGTAATTGTAACCATGAGAGTTTAATATCTTCATCATTCATTAATGGGCCTGCCCATTAAAGAAAGCTTGATTAGGGGAGACCCACACCTTTTGTTAATTTTCTAATGAGGCAATCGTTCTCAAGGGTTATGACGCCCTCTAGTTCTGAAAACTATACAAATCCTCTGAGGTGAGGTTTTACTTTGGAGCTTGGAAATGTTTGTTTGGCCATATGAAACTCTGGGCAGCTTCTAAGATGCCCCCCAGGCTTTGAAAATCCAGATGTTGATGCTTCTCTCTCTAGTAGCTATGTATGTATGGTCAGACAGTCATCTGTCTGTTGATCTGTCAGGCAGCTAGAAGCCCTGTCTGTTGATTTTTATTTCTCTGTATTTTCTCTGAAGTACACTGTTCTGACTTTTTCCCCTGAACTAAATGAGTGATACATATTCTTGATTAAAGTGGTTGTTGACCCCTCAGAACTTGCTTTCCTTTTAAAAAAGCAGGTCTGTGTATGTCAGGGTCCTTGCTTTTACAATGAGTGGGTCAAAGAACAAATTATAGAGATAATCAATTATTTCATCAACAAGAATAACAACATAGAGACAACATTCCAAAATTTGTGGGATGCAGCCAAAGCAGTATTTAGGGGAAATAAATATTTCTCCCAATATATGTCAATAAAAGAGATAGAGATTAATAAATTAGGCATGCACCTAAAAAAATTAGGAAAGGAGCAAATTAAAAATACCACCAAAACATCAAAATGAAAAACACCATAAAACTGATAAACCTGTGGTTAATTTGATTAAAAAAATGAAGAAAATCAAATTTCTAGTATCAAACATGAAAAGGATGGAGGTACCACCAATGATGATTTAATTAACCAATTATAAGGAGTTATTTTTCCCCATTATATTTCAATAAAAATCACAATCTAAGGGAAATAGATGAATCATTTAAAAAAATGCAAATTGACCAGAATAACAGAAAAGGAAATAGAATACTTCAATCACCCTATCTTGGAAAAAGAAATTAAACAAGACATTAATGAGCTCCCTAAGAAAAAGTAATCCTCATTACCAGATGGATTCACAAGTGAATTCTACCAGGCATTTAAGAAATAATTACTCACAATACTATAGAAAACATTTGGAAAATATATGTAAAGTAAGAGTCCTATAAAATTTTTTATAACACAAATATGGATTTGATACTAAACAAGAGAGAGCAAAAACTAAGAAAGAAAACTATAGACCAATTTCCTTAATGAATATTGATGGAGAAATTTTAAATAACATACTTGCAAGGAGATTATGGAAATAGATCACCAATTTCATGTACTATGATTAGGTGAGATTTATACCAAGAAAGTAGAGCCGGTACAACATTAGGAAAAGTCTCAGCATAAATGACTATGACAATTACAAAAACTACAAAAATTACATGATTGGGGGCAGTTAGGGTGTGTAAGTCCTCCTGACTATTGCACTGGTGCTCTATCCACTGCACCACCTAGCTGCCCAAAAAACCAAGAGTAAACATTATGTGCAATAGGGATAAACTTAAAGTCTTGCTAATAAGGTCAGGAATGAAACACTATTTTTTACTATTGCACTAGAATTTTATCTATAATAATGAGAAAAGATAACTAGAAAATAGAAATTGGCAATGAGGAAACTGTCGCGGATGATATGACTACATACTTAGAAAACCCTAGAAAATCAGCTAAAAAGTACTGGTGGAAACAACTGATAGCTTTAACAAAGTTGCAGGACATAAAATAAACCAACATAAATCATCAGCATTTCCTTATACTACCAACAGTAAACAAACAGTATAAGAAACATAAAGAGAAGTATCACTTAAAATAATCATAAACAGTTTAAAATACCTAGGAGTCTATCTGCAAAGACATACCAGGGACTATTATTGATACAATTAAAAAAAAAAAACTTTTCTCACAATTAAAAGCAGTGTTTAATTAATTTAATTTTAATTAAAAAACTCATTGCTTGTGAGTGGGTCAAGCTGTTATAACAAAAATGGAAATCCTACCTAAGTTGATTTATTTATTCAGTGACAGCAATCAAACTACCAAAGAATTAATCTTTAGGCAAGAAAAAAATAGCAATAAAATTTATGTGGAAGAACAAAAGTTCAAGAATATCAAGTAAATAAGTAGGAAAAAAAAATGGGCAAGGGAAGAGTTTATGACCAAGCAAAGGACAAAGGCTTGTGAAAACCAAAAATGAATAATTTTGATTCCATGAAACTGAGAAGGTTTTACACAGAAAAAACTAGTTCAGTTAAAATTAAAAGGAAAATAGGA
This sequence comes from Notamacropus eugenii, assembly GCF_028372415.1. Taxonomy (NCBI): domain Eukaryota; kingdom Metazoa; phylum Chordata; class Mammalia; order Diprotodontia; family Macropodidae; genus Notamacropus; species Notamacropus eugenii. The sequence goes on along the minus strand of NC_092877.1, from coordinate 83,670,726 downwards.
AACTGAGGAAAATAGTTTCTCTGACAAAGGCCTCATTTCTTAAATATATAGGGAAGTGAAGCACATTTATGAAAATGAAAGCTATTTCCCAGTTGATATATAATTAAACAATATGAACAGGAAGTTTTCAGAAGAAATAGAAACTACCAGTTGTCACAATGATTAGAGATACTACCTCGTACCTGTCAGATTGACTGACATAACACAAATGGAAAATGATAAACACTAGAGGGGATATGGAAAAATTGCGACACTGATTTATTGCTGTTGTAGTTGTGAACTAGTACAATCATTCTGGAGAACATTTTGGACCTACACCCAAAGGACTACAAACTAAATACCCTTTTGATCCAACAATATCACTACTAGATTTATATCCAAAAGAGGTCAAAGAAAAAGGGAAAGAGCCTATTTGTACAAAAATATTTATAACAGTTTTTTTTGTGCTTACAAAGAACTAGAAATTGCAGAAATAGCGATAAATTAGAGAATGACTGAACATGTTGTATATGTGATTGTGATGGAAGATTATTAGTATTATTATGTATTTGCATATATAATAAATATTAATAGAAATGATGAGCAGAATGATTACAAAAAAAAAATACCTAGGAAGATTTATATGAACTGATGTAAGATACATTGAGCAGAACCAGGAAAATATTGTACACAGTTAGAGCAATACTGTTAAATCAACTAATGAAACACTTTGCTACTCTGCTCAAGACAACGATCCAAGGCAGTTCTGAAAGACCCATGATGAAAGATGCTATCTACCTGCAGAGAAAGAACTCATTATCTCTGAATGTAGGGTGAAGCATTCTGTGTTTTCTTTTCAACATGACTAATATGGAAATATGTTTTGCATGACTTAATACACATGGCCAGATTTTATCCAATCAATTACTAAAATCTGTAAGTTTGTTTGCCCCTCTCTTCTTCATATCTGCTCTTTCTAGTCCTTCTACAATGGCCAGTAGTTCCAGCCTGTATAATTGGTCTAATTACAATTGTGGGGGACCCACAGCCTTGAGGCCAGATGTGGACCTCTAGGTGCTCAAGTGCAGCCCTTTGACTGAATCCAAGCTTCACAGAGCAAATCCCCTTAATAAAATGACTTATTCTGTAAAACTTGGACTCAGTCAAAAGTTCGTACCCAAGTACCTAGAAGGCCACATGTGACCCCGAGGTTGTAGATTCCCCACACCTGGATAGCAGTAGCTTATAAATCACCTCTCTGTCTGGAATTCTTTCACTTTCAATGCATCCAATATAATCTCAATAGAGCAGTCATTCTAAAATACTGCTTTTGTGGCACTCCCATGCTCAAAATTCATCAATAACTCCCTACTACTACTGGCAGCCTACGGATTAATTATTAATATGTTCATGAGGGAATTTATTAATATTTCATTGAATTAAACTTTTGAATGAGGTTGCTTTGGTATACAATCTAACCTACAAGTGGCAAATAGATCACCTTTTAAAAAATCAATTCACCTTATCCACTAAGAGGTAGAATATAGTGTACCAAAACTTTACTTCACTAAACTTGATTAAGTCTGAAATATGGGAAGAAAGTATAAGTTCATGCAAACTCATTGAAGAAAAGCTAGAGAGCAATAAGAATGAACAAATGAAGCAGAATCATGTACTGGTGCCGAGAACAGAGCACTGGGTCTAGAATCAGGAGTCCTGAGCTTAACACTCAGATACTTATTAGTGGTTGGGGCTGCTAGGTGGTGCAGTGGATAGAGCAGAAGTGCAGGAGTCAGGAGGACCTGAGTTCAAATCTCACCTCACACTCTTGACACTCACTAGCTGTGTGACCTTGGGAAAGTCACTTAACCCCAATTGCCTCATCCTGGGACATCTCCAGTTATCCTGATGAATATCTGGTTACTGGATTCAGATGGCTCTGGAGGAGAAGCGAGTCTGGTGATCTGCACAGCCCTCCCTCACTCAAAACAAAGTCAAGTGCAAGTCATGTCATTATTTCTCTGATGGCATGGTCTTCTTCGTCAATGAAGGACAAACACACACTTATTAGTGGTGTAATCTTGGACAGATTCCTTAACCTCTTTTTGCCTTAGTTTTGACATCTGTAAAATGGGGGTAATAATACCAACTACCTCTAAAGGTTGTTGTGAGAATCAAAACGGATATTTTAAAGTGCTTAGCAAACTGCATGGCACATAGTTGCTGCTCGATTACTTCCTGTTCCACATCATCTACCTTTACTCATGGAATAACAACACATGAGGTCATTACTTTGGAACCATAGGAAGTGTGATCTTGAGTGGGCCAGCAGTGCTGAGCAGGAAGCTGACAATGAGTTAAATTATTTATTATTTTTGTAGAATCCATGAGAAAGATACATCTGCACCTCTGGAAGAAAGCTAGTTATCTTTTGTGGTAATAATTTACCTAGATTAGTTGACATTCAATAAAAAACAAGGTGAAGGAGCTTGCTAGCAAGAGGGTTGAATGGAAGTAATGAAATGAGTATAAGATTTTAAAAAAATTATAAAGGAGCAGGAAATTAATGGGTGTGGAGCTTGTCACTCACATATAATACATTTATAAGAGATTATTTTTTTCTTTTATTCTGAATAATTATCTAAGAAATCATCTAAGGTTTAAAAAATCTTCTTTTACTACATTGCCTACTGCTATTTTTTTTTCTGTTCTAATGTATTTTTTGTTCCAGTGTCTGGGTGCTATGGTAATATGTGCCATAAAAAGGCATAGATAAGTTGGTAGATATAATTAAATCAGAATGAATAAGAGAGAGACAAATCTAAATGGGGATGGGTGAGTTCTGGCACTGATTTCTGTCTCTGACAAAAGCCAAGCCCAAAGAAACCTCCATCAACCTATGTCACAGACATGTTATGATTTGAGGAACTAGGAAAAGCCTCCCTTCCCTCAGATATCTAGTCAAACTCATGTATTATAGTGTCTGGAATTTAAAAAATTGTTGATTATTCTTTAGGATTAAGCACTGGACTTTATAGAAAGTCTTTTTTAAAAAGTAAATATATCTGAGAGGAGGAATATATACACATATTACTGAGATGTTATTGAGGGTAAAGGAAAGATGAGAAGGGGTAGATGGAGAACACGATCAAGTGAATCTGCTCTGTTTTGTGGCTTGAAGGCAGCCTTGACTATCCCTCCACACATTTTCAATCAGAGCAAGAAAGCCTAGATATAATTATATATTGACCAAAAAATGGAGGAGAAATACAGTGAAGTAAACAGCTAGAGGAATAGAAAGAAAGTGAAAATTAATGATGGGACCATTAAAAGTGCCAGCCTCTGACTGGATAAAAAGAGGCCAATAGGATATGAGCGGTGAATTATGTAGGAAATTGTGTTCCAAGATCCCATAGTACTATCAGGTAAGAGATTTCCTATGGTAAACCATATAAGGACGTAAATCCTCCTTGACTAGTCAGTCAATAAACTTTCATTAGGCATCTATAAAATACCCTGGGCACCGTCCTGGGTAAATGCTGGAGCAGAGTATTATCTGAAAGACTGGAAAAGTCTTTCTCTTTACTTTTCCCAAACCTTGTTCACTTCATAGTTCTACCCAAACCTTGGCTCTTCATGTAGTTTTGTCCAGATTTTTTTATGAATATATAAATGAATTAATAATTGAATAAATATAGGAAGCCAATGGTCATCATTTGCTAATGTGAAAAAGTACTGTGCTAAGTGTTGGGCATACAAAGAGAAGAGTAAGAGGGTCCCTGATCTCAAGGAGATCATGTTCAAATGGAGGAGAAAATACACATGGAAGGTTTCACCTACAAGTCAGATGGATAGATCCCATGATCCTTAGGGGGCACCAGCAAAGCATATGGCAATGCTTTTTCTTCAATGCCGTTCCCATTGTTAAAACCATATTTGACAGTTCCAAGCACTCTAGTGGCAAGAACTTTCCTTTCTGCATCTTCAGTATATGTGGCTATAGCAGCTGTAGGAGCAGGTGCCAGGCTGAATCTTTGCAGGAGATGATTTTCAGGATGATGGCTATGGGCTTTGGGATGGAAGCACCCTATAGTGTGAGGTAGTCAAGGTAATAGTGATGGTTTCATTTGCAGGTATATGTTGCATTCTGTCTCTCCTTCACATTGCCCCACACATCAGTTAGGGTGATTTGCTAACACTATAAGTGACAGTTGGTTGGTTGGTAGTTGATGGGAATGGTTGGCCCATTTTCCAAATTAATTTCTTTCAAGAATTGCTGTAAGGTCAGGGCTAGGAGTAGGACCAGAGCTATCTGAGGGATGCTACTACTCCCAGATTCTTATGTCTGTCTACCTGTTCACAGAAATTGTTGCTAGTGGTAATGAGAAGAGTGGGTCACTTTTCAACAATGATTTTTTCCTTCAGTGATGACTGTGTGATTTGGGCAGGAAACATGTCTGAGGATAACCCTGAAATGGAAATTTCTTGATGTGGCTAAAGATAGCTACATCAAAAATATTTATAAAACCAGTATTAAAGATTAAAAGATCTAAATTTTGAGCTTTAAGCAACCATAGAGGTCATAGAGGTTTAGCAGTTCTTAAACATTTTGGCTTCAAGATCCACATACTTTTAAAAATTATTGAGGATACTCCAAAGAGATTTTTTTGGGGGTGGATTATACCTATTGATATTCATCAGATTAGAAATTAAAACATCTCAGTATAAGTGTGATAATATTTTTGGCCTATAGGACATACTAAAAATGTCTGTGGGGTTGTGTTGGCCACACTGTCAAGCACTTATTTTACAGGGAAGGTCTGGGCAGGCAAAATGACTTCCTTAGCTTTGCATAGCCATTTAGTATCAGATTTGCTCTTCCTTCTATATCATTCTGTCCTCACAGTAAAATGTGACTCTGTGTTACCATACGTGTGACAAAATCCTGTACTACACTGTGCTGGTGGATTTCCATGGAGGCTCATGAGTACCCTCTGATCCCTAAAAGTATGTGTAGAAAGAGGCACATGTAGATTGGCAGAGGGAAATAAGAATACTAGGAATTATATATTACTTTCAGGTTTGCAAAGTGCTTTACATATATTAAATTATCATGAAATGTTGTAGAGTAACAGATAGTAAGTAGAACACGCCAGTATTTTTCCATGTTTTTTACAAGACTGAAAAGAGATAATGTATGTGCAGCATTTGGTAAGCCTTGAAGCACAATATAAATAGTGCTTATTTTTATGACTTCCCTTCTTTTAGCTGAATAAAATTCCACAGCTTTCAGAATTACCCATGAGCCCTTCATTTTCTGCCTCCTTCCAGGTTCAAAGTGCCACATCTAAATGAAATATTTGCTGACCACTTCCCAATACCCCAGCTTGGAGTACCTTCGCACAAAGTTTACTTTCTATCTATTTTTGTATATACATGTAACAACAGGTGTCCCCATGGAGTACTGGGGTCTTTGCTCCCCTCCCCTTTCCTTTCCTTGGGTTAGAGGCATGGAGTTTAGCTTCAGGGACTTGCATCTGTACCATCAGTTATGCTATTTTCAAATGGTTCATTCTTCCAGGAGAAATTTAAGTGAGCACCAAGTTCAGAGTTATAGGATGATTCATGAAACTTAATTGTGAATTGATAGTCTCCAGGGTGGTCTTTAACTTTCCATGCAGGGATCTAACATAGATTATTTGTGAAATGAAAAACCTCTCAGGGTTATCCACTGTTCAAATTCTGAACTCAAATCACATGCCTAGGGACAATGGTAACAAATTATTTATATGCACATGTGTTATACATATATACATATTTTATACACACATATACACATACATACACACACATATATGAGATCTATCTCTCTATCCTCTATCTATCTATCTATCTATCTATCTATCTATCTATCTATCTATCTATCTATAGATTATATATAAACTGAAAAATGAATCAGGCTCACAAAATAGCGATAGCAGTGAACAGTAAAATATGACATTTTTTTTGAAGTGTGGAAGGAAAGAAAAAGAGGTCATTCCTAATTCAACATGTTCCCCAGCCAAGAATGGCTCCCAACACTTTGGAGTCCTTGAATGGCATGAGTGAAGTTTTGTCTTCCTGCCATGGACAATATCTCTCGTCACTCTAGGAGAAGCCTCAATATTTTCCATTCTGTTGAGTTGATTCTGCCCTACTTTCAAGTCTCTGCATCCAGGGCTTCCATGTCTCTAATATTCTCTTCTTATCTTTGTGACCCAGACTTCCTGTGGTCCCAGTATCTTGTCCCCTCTTGACATAATCATGAATCATTCAAATGATATGCTCCATACCTCCAGGGAACTATTGAACCCAGTCCTAGAAGCTCGTGGCTAGGGGTACATTTATATTTATATATATAATCTCCTCCAACTAGAATATAAGCCCCTTGAGGGAAACACTGATCTTTATTCGTTCCTTTTCCTCTGCTCAACCAACCCCTTAAAGTGTGCATATTCCCAAAGACATTTTTGGACTTTTCTTCTATCTGTACTCTCTCTCTCAGCAAACTCATTCACTCCCATAACTTCAACTGGCAGTTCTATTCATATGCCTCTCTAGTCTTGTCTCTAGTTCTGACCAAGCAGGATCATCTCATTAAAAGTCTGGGAAAGCCCATAGTCATACAGCTAGTAAGATACAGAACCAAGATTTGAAGTTAGGTCTCCTAACTACCAATCCAGTGATCTATTACTTCTACAATATTTCTTCATGATCTGGAGTCTTTTCTTATAATGAAGAGAGAGAGTGAGAGAGAGAGAGAGAGAGAGAGAGAGAGAGAGAGAGAGAGAGAGAGAGAGAGAAAGCAGTTCAGTAAAAGCAGATAACAAGAAATCAGGTTTGACAGTATAAACAGTGTTTCAAATTCATTTTTCCACATTGCTGAGAAGAAGGTAGGGCATAGAATATACCTCACATACGTAAAGGGCTGGCTTTAGCGCAAGAAAAACCTGAACCTATTTCTGACACATAATAATTCTATGACCTTGGATAAGTCATTTAATCTCAGCACCCTAGGCAATGCTCTAAGATTATTAATTTGAGAAACAATGCCAGCCTACTTTGGTAAAGGAAGGTTGCTCATCTAGAATTTACATATATCAACAAATCCACAAGCTGTAGAACCAATTTCTTTTTTCTCTTCAAGCTTTAGTTTGGCTAGGTGTTGTTTAGTTGTTTTCAGTCATGTCTGAATCTTTGTGACCTCTTTGGTGATTTTTTTTCTGGCAAATATCATAATGTGTTTGACCATATCCTTGTCCAGCAAATTTTACAGTTGAAGAAACTGAGGCACATAGGTTTAAGTAATTTGTTCAGGCTCACACACCTAATACGTGTCTTAGGATGAATTTGAACTCAGGTCTTCCTGATTCCAGGTCAAGCACTCTATCCTCTGTGTCACTTAGATGTCCTAATTTGACTAAACCAGGGGTGGACCACCAGCTGTCTCAAGGTCACATAGGGTCTTCTTGGTGCTTGGGTGTGATCTTTTATTTGAATGCAAGTTCTTTCATTAAGGGGATTTGTTCTGTGAAATTTGGATTCAGTCAAAGAATCAAATTTGAGTACCTACAGGGCTACATGTGGCCTCAAGGACATAAGTTCCCCACCCCTGGGCTAGGTAGATCATCATCTCAAATTCATTAGTGCCATTTCCAATAGTACAATCCATTTGTATGAGATCGTTATCATCTAAAATGTCTTATTAAACCAAATTTCACTATATCTTGAATTGAGCTCAATATCATTACTCCCAGACCTGCTTCTTTTTCTAACTACCATTTTTCTTGGTGGTACCACCTTTATACAGCTACCAGCCCCCATGGTCTACCCATCTTCCCAAGATACTTAGGGATAGTGGCCATTTGTGGGCTTCTGTATGATCATACCTCATATTAGAAATCACCTGTATTTTCTTTTGGGGGTAGAGACAAGATGGCAGACTAGAGGAAACACTATAATTGAGCTCTTCAACATTACTCTTAAAATAACTTTAAAATAATGTCTCAAAACAAACTCTGAAATGGCAGAGTGAAAGATAAGATCATTTTTCAGCCAGACAATGCAGACAAAGATAAAACAAGAGGTCACTGAGAACTTCTCTCCCCCTACATTGAGGTGGGGGTTGACCTAGAACACACATGGAAACATCACTAGCTCTAAGACTTGGAGGTGGTGACAGCAGGAGCAACAGCTTCAGGACCTCTTGGTTCAGAGATGGTTAGGCAATTGGTCAGAAAAATATTGGAGGGAATGCCTGTGCTAGCACTGGCTGCAGGACTTAACATTGTTTGGCAACTTCATTGCCAATACTCACTTCAGTTGCAGTGTGCAAAGTACAGTGCACTTTAGGTTACAAGGGAGGAGAGAATCTGAGAACTAATATCTCTTTCAGTTGCAATGGAACAGTGGCCCTGAGAAACAGTATCACTTGTGTCTACAAAACGATTAGGGACCCTTCTCGGGTAAGGACCAGAGCAAAAACCAGGAGAATAGTGACCACACATTTCCCCAGATCATACCAGTTTGAAAGCACGGAAAACTTCCAAACCCCTAGAAGTTGCTTTGAGTAGAGCAGTTGATAAAGTCTGAAGCTTGACACAATGCCCTCTCACCCCACACTAGAAAGAGAGCACAAATTTAACATGTATTTCACAGTCAATAAATAGGCAAGAAGAAATAAGCAAATAGCAACATAAAAAAAAAAAAAACCTCATAAAACCATAAAAATGTAATGTGGTGATAGGGAAGCTTAAGACACAAAATCAGAAGACAGTGATTTCCAAATAGCTACAAGCAAAGACTTAAAGGGAAATGCAAGTTGTATGCAAGCCCAGCAAGAATTCATAAAAGAGATTATAAATGATTTAAAAAATCAAAGAGTGAAAGAGAAAATAAATGGGAAAATATATGAGAGAGATAAAAGAAATTATAAAGAAAATTCACATCTTGGTAAAAGAGGCACAAAATATTGAAGAATATGATACTATATAAAACAAAATTGACCAAATGAAAGAAGAGATACAAAATTTCACTGATGAAAATAGCACCTTATAAAGCAGAATTAGCCAAAGGGGGAAAAAAAGGTATAAAATCTCACTGAAGAAAAAGTATTCCTTAAAATTAGAATTGGTCAAATAAAAACTAATGACTTCATTAGGCATCAAAAACAATATAGCAAAGTAAAAAAGAATGAACAGAAATAAAAGAAAATGAACTATCTCATAGGAAAAACAATTGACCTAGAAATAGATTGGGGGGAGATATCTTAAGAATTATACATCTACCTGAAAACTGTGGTCAAAGAAAGCCTATACATCATATTTCAAGAAATTATTTGGGAAACGCGCCCAATAATCTAGAAGCATATGATCTAATAGAAATTAATATACATACATACATATATATGTGGGTGTGTATGTGTGTGTGTGTGTGTGTGTGTATATATATATATATATATATATATATACACACATACATACATACATACATAAATTACCTCCTGAAAGAAATCTCAACATAAAAACTCCAAAGAATATTATGGGTAATTCCAAACCACCCAATTCAAAGGGAAAATAATTCAAGAATCTCGAAAGAAAGAACTGAAATGCATGGCGCCACAAGTCAGGATCATACAAGATTTAAGAGCTTTTATATTAAAAGAGCTAGGATTTCAAACAATAATAAGCTACCTCGCAAAAAAGTATAATCTTTCAAGGGAGAAAAAGGATATACAATGAAATAGATGAAAAGTCTAGAGCTGAATAGAATATATAAGTTTCAAATACAAGACACAAGTGAAACAGAAAAAGGTAACATGACACAGAAGTCAAAAGAGACTCAACAAAGTTAAACTGTTTACATTCCTATATGGGAAGATGAAGCATGTAAATCCTAAGAAGTTTGTTACTAATAGGGCAGTTAGAAAGACTCTGCACAGACAGAAAGCATAAGAGTGAACGGATTATTTTGGAATGATCTCAAAAATATTGCATGAGTAAGAAATAAGTATGAACTGGGAGAAAGGTGAGGGGGAGAAGAATGGGGAAAATTTTCTCACATAAATGAGGTCAACAAGGAAGAGATTTTACAGTAGTAGGGAAAATGGGGGAGAGGACAATGCTTGAACCTCAGTCTCATCTGAATTGATTAAAAGGGGGAAGAATATATTTACTCACTCATTTGGATATAGAATTCTATCTTACCCAACAGGAGAATATGAGGGGAATGGGATAAGAGAAGAGTGATGAAAAGGAGAGCAGATTAAGGGATGTGCTGTCAGAAACAATACTATTGAGAAGGCACAGGATAAAAAGAGAAAGAGACAAGAATACATAGACAAAATAGGATAGAAGAAAATACAGCTGGTGATCATAACTAAATGAAATGAAATCATTAATAAAAAGGAGAAAATGGCAGAATGGATTAGCAACCGAATTCAATAACATGTTGCTTATGAGAAACATATGAAATAGAAAGAAGTGTATAGAGTTAGTATAGAGTTAAAATATGACACAATAGAGCCAAATCTATTCAGCTTCAACTGAACTTAAAAAAAAGAAGAGTAGCAATCATGATCTCAGAAAAAGCAGAGGAAATATAGACCTAAGTAAAAGAAATAAGCAGGAAAACTATAATGTGCTAGAAGGGACCACAGAGTGAAGTAATATCAATACTAACAATACTTACTCCAAATAAAATAGCATCCAAATTATTAAGGCAAAAGTTAAATGAGTTACAGAAAGAAGTAATAAAAGTATACTGATAGAGGACCTCAACCTTCCCCTTTCAGAAACAGATAAATCTAACCATAAAAAATAAGAAAGAAATTAATGATGCAAATAGAATCTTAGTGAAATTAGATATGATAGACTTCTGGAGAAAAGTAAATGGGAATAGAAAGCTGTATACTTTTTTCCTAAATTATATATTTTCTTAGCACCTTCACAAAAATTGATCATATATTAGGGGATAAAAGGCTCATAATCAAATGCAGACAAATTAAATATACCTCTTCAGACTATAATGCAATGAAAATACATTTAACAAAGATCTGTGAAAGCATAGATTAAAAATTAATTGGAAACTAAATAATCTAATCCTAAAGAAGTGGATCAAAAAACCAACCATAAAGCAATTGATCATTTCATTAAAGTGAATGAAAATGAGAAACATATCAAAATTTGTGGGATTCAGCCAAAGCAGTACATCCAGTAAAGCAGTGATGCCATCCTCTTTTTGATTGCTTTCTTTTTTTTAAACCGAGCTCAAAACAAACACTATTGTTGTTATCATTATCATTGTCATCCTTTTCAATCTCAGTTCATTCTTAGCTTTAGCACTTCTGATATTGCTTTTATGGGGACTTTACCATACTCTTAAGTTCACCCACTTTACCTATACTTGTATCCATTTTCTGTCTTTTGTATGTATTTGATAATCTAAGTTAGAAAAGTATGTTTTTTGCACATCTCTGTTGGTCTCTTTACACATCCTCTTTTTATCTTTATTAGAAATATTTTTTGTTTATGTCTTCATAATTTCCTTTGATTTGGTGAGCCAATTAGGATTAAGTGATCCAGATAGTAAGCATCAAGTGGCTGAAGCTGGATTTGAACTTGGGTTCTCCTGACTCTGGGGACAATCCCCTATTTATTGCAGGAAATTTCAATCTTTAGAGTTTCATTGTCCCCTTGGTTTGACTTTCCCTGAAGAATTTTTAGGTAATTGTTTTTAGTTATCCTTATTTTGAACCTCTTCCTCAGTCCAAATCAAGGACAAGTTCTAGTCTTGGCCTGAATTTCCTCTCCTCTAGAAGTCATTTTATGATGGAGCTTTCACTTATCTATTAGTTCACATTATTTCTACTTCAGCAAATCCTTTTTCCCAGTTAGTGTGAATCTTTTCAGGTTATTCTCTATCTCTTGAAAAGCAAAATTGTCCTCAAGGGAAGCAATATATTTTTTAGTTAATTTATTTTGGGCATAGTATTCCATTAGTATCATATTATTTCTCCATTTGACATTCATCTCCTCAATTCATATATTGTTCCTCTCTTTCAAGGGGTCTCTATTATTCTGATTCTGATTATATCACATAGATTTTTGTGATAGCTGATCTTAGCTACATCTTTTAGGAACTATACCATCTCTTCTACATTGTTGCTCCTCAAATATTTTAAGGTGTCTATCATGTCTTCTCAACTGGAAAAGACATTAATCTTGGCTCTAAGAGGTCCAGTTTGACTCCCAGCTACGATATTTACTAAATTTGTGACTACGGAGAAGCCACCTAAAGACAATTTATCAAATATGTAAAGAAAAATCATACTTGTAATACCAAAGACTCAAGATTTTGTTGATGTTAAAACATTGTATGGATCTGAAATGTAAGTGGTATGTGTGTGTATGTGTGTATATGTATGTGTGTGTGTGTGTACGTGTGTTGGTGGTGGTCCTCTTTGGCCATGTAGTAAAACCTATGCTTAAAATGCAGTGGGACTATTTCTGGGTCATCTCCAGTCACCCTGATCAATATCTGGCCACTGGACACAGACAGCTCTAGAGGAAAAAGTGAGGCTGCTGACTTTGCATAGCCCTCCTTCAAATCAAAATCAGTTACATGTCATGTCATCATCTCTCTGAGGTCATCGCCCTCTTCAAGAATGAAGGACAAACCACACATGCTTAAAATGTACAAAATAAAATATATTACAAAGGGAACCAATTATATAAAGTACTGTTTTCAAGATATTAAAAAAATTGTTCACATACCCCAGGTCAACTACCTCTGCCAAAGAACTCTTCAATGCCCTTTCAAAAAAACTGCTGCCTCTACTATTTTCTAGCTTACATTTCTCCATCTTGTCCATAAGGATGTCATGATAAAATTTTTCACTTAACTGACAATCTCTTCTTCAGGATAGCACCTATCATCTGTCTATCTATCTATCTATCTATCTATCTATCTATCTATCTATCTATCTATCTATCTATCTATCTATCTATCTATCTACCTACCTACCTACCTACCTATCTATCTATCTATCTATCTATCTATCTATCTATCTATCTATCTATCTATCTATCTACTTATCTATCATCTATCTAAATACCTAATCTATCAATCTATCTTTCTTCCCCCCACCTGCAAACATGTGTGAGTATATGTGTGTTTGTATGTATGTATGTGTGCTGGGCATTTCATTGCTATAGCTCATAGAAGACCTTTTCTAATGGAAGAAGAATTCAATTCAGAAAACTTATCTTCTTGACGCAGGAACTGTGGCCCATTTCCTCCTCGGCACCATTTTTCTGGGGTCCTTGCTTTTGTCTGGTAAAGTTCTTCAGGTCCACACATTACTACATGAAGTCATGTATGTCATCCATGCCTTAGACAGAAAATCCATGCACATAAGTAATAGGCAACTTTGAGTTCTTCTAGAAAGTGACAAGTACTTGGATGTCTTTGGGAAATAAGTTATGTTGGAAGTCCTTCAACCACATTTGAGAAAGAGTTTCACCTTGATTACCCAGAGCTGGGCTACATAGTAATGAAATTTATTGAGAAGTTTAGTACATATAGCAATAATATTGATTACAGCATCATCAATGATAACATTCTTTGAGGAAAGAAAACAAGAGTATATATAAAAGGAACTCCTGGATATTTTCCAAGTTTCAACTATTAGTTTCAGTTCAATTTAAACAGAACTGTTCAGAAGATCCCTTAAAGTTTCCACAATTATCAAACTTGTTGCCTGTTTGTGGCCCATAAAATGCACCTGTGGTGGGAACCAGATTAAAATGTAATTGGGTAATATTTAACAAAATAAGTAAAAATACAAGACAGCATAGATAATTTGCTTTCTAAGTTAATATGAGACCTACAGGTATCCATTATGAGTTAGACACCTCTGCCTTAAACAACTACAGGACCATAACTCCTCAAGCCTTCCACACTTTTGCAAATATTGACTTTGAGAATTGAAGCCTATAGGTGATAAACAACTTTATCTTTCCTGGAGAGAGCATATTGTATTGTGGCCATAGAAAACCATATAATAAAGAACATCCAAAGATGGCATATCTTTAACATTCTTTCAGTGAAAAATCAGTTTAGTGGAATGAGTCTCAATAATGAAATGTCTTCTATTCATAGATCCCAAAGTTTTGAACTTTCAAAGTACACAGGTTTCATTTCAAACTGTTGATGAAGGTAGAAATTTTTCAGAGAGACTATGATAATAATTAGTCGACAACAGACGTTGTTGTTGAAGTGTATCTATAAATCATCTTGGGTTCTGTTCATAAGCACTGATTCACTCATCCCTCTGACTTGTTTAGATTATGAAAATATACACACGAGCTTGTGCTTTCATGTGGACATGTCTTTAAATGATGTTATCCAAAACCATGTGAATAGAAAAAGATTATTAATTAGCAAAATTTTGATGAAGATCCATGTATCTATCTACCTCTATCTATCTATCTATCTATCTATCTATCTATCTATCTATCTATCTATCTATCTATCTATCTATCTATCTGTCTATCTATCTTTCTATCTATCTCTGTCTACCTATCCATCTATCATCTATCTATCATCTATCTCCCTATCTATCTATGCTGGATAATGTACAAATTTTAACTGCTGTTATCAGAATAAAGGCTAATATCTATCTGAAGGTCCTGAGAATAATTAGTATGACAGAATGTTACTATTTTGGACCTAGAAAAAAAATATTTGTAAGATATTTAATCTCATCAGCGTAATATTGATGATGCAGAATAGATTGGGTGATGCAAAAATGATCTCTAATTATCAATAAGAAATTAATTAAAATGTGGAAGTAACAATAAGATAATGTAAATAATATGATATTTATTTACTTATCACCTTAAAAAAAATTGAAGGTGTAACAATTATTTTTTTTCTTTTCTTTGACACTGAAAGGAAGAAAGCATGTACCTGAAAGGAAGAAACATTCAGTATTATCACTTTTCTCTTAATTAAGATGCACAAAGGTAAAATGAATTTCCCAGGAAATTCAAATAGCTCCCCACCAAATTACTATTGCAGTCTGGAGGAAATGAAATTATTCTTAAATGATTTTTAAAATTAAATTGTCCTACTAAATTACCAGAATGAGAAACATATTTTTGAACATGACCAAAATGGGGATTTGTTTCACATGGTAATGCATATTTTTTTTTCCAGCTTTTTGTTCTTTATGTTGGGAGATGAGTGCAAGAGAAAAATGCTTATTAACGGAAAAGACCATTTTTAAAAAAGGAATGTAATTTTCATTATTTAATTCTTTCTGCATATCTCTAGCATATAATGAATTTTCTGGCATATAGCATGTGCTTAATAAGTACGTTTTTAGTGACTGAGCAACTAAAAGAATTCAGTTGTCATATATTACCTCTCTCATATTGGTATTTCTGCTACACAATCCAGGAGCAGGGGTTTAACTAGTCTTTGACTACTGGGGGTTTGTCCAAGGGTGAAAATTTTAGAAGTCATTAAAGCTAGTGGATACTACCTGATAAAATTTGAAATCCATTAGTAGCAGAGGGGGGAAAAGGGTTTTGAATAAGTGACTGTTTAAAATAGAAAGTTATTTGAAGGTATATTGGGGATAAGTTCCTACCTGAATCTGTCTTGATGCTCTCTTTCAATGCCCATTATATTGTCCCCAAGAGAGACTTCAAGCCAGTGGCCTGGGGTTTGTGTAATCTCTCCTCAATGATCTCACCCCTTTTGCCTAAATTTTGGGTGAATTTCTCATCACTTTTTCTGGTTTATGGTTTTTGATATTTGCCTCAGGTGCAACTCCTAGTTATATTTCTTCCCATACACTCTTTTCCCACTTCATAGGTCTACTTATTTGAGGAACAAGGTAGGTGGCACAGTGTTTAGAGTGCTAAACTAGGAATTAGGAAAACTTAAGTTAAAATTCTGTCATACATATTCTAGCTGTGTGACCCTGAGTGCTTAACCTCGGTCTCAGTTTCCTCATCTACAAAGTGAGATTAGTGATTGCACCTACATCCTATGGTTGTTGTGAGTTTAAAATGAAATAATAATTGTAAAGCACTTTAGGAATCTTAAAGTACAAGATAAGTGCTATTATTTTTATGCAACTAGAAAGTCCAGTGGATAGAGTGTTGGATTTAGAGTCAGGAAGATCTGAATTTATAGCTTGCATTTGCAATGTACTTTCAGTGTAAATCTATACATCTCTCAGCCTTAGCTTCCTCATATATAAAATGGAGATAATAATCTCACCCATCTCACAGTGCTGTTGCAAGGATCAAATAAGATGAAAACATAAATATGAGTAAGATATGAAATGTTTTAAGTGTTATACACTTGCTATTTTTCTGAAAGCCTGTTTTGAACTTAAATGTTTCAAAGAAGTCCCATTATCTAGCACACAGAATGGAAGAATTAATTGTAAATGTCAAATTAAGATGTGAACATGGAATACATCAAGTTCAATCTTAATGGTCTAAGCATGCACCTCTCTTTGCTTCAAAAATACATCAGATGATCATAAATATCGAGGTGGAAGACAAAAACACTGTCTGGTTCACCTCTGTTATTTCACAAATGAAGAAACTGAGATGCAGGAAGATTTCATGACTTTCCCAGAGTCACATAGGTGATAATTGTCAGGGCTGAGGATGATGTGATGCACACTCAGATAAAAGTCAGTGTTTTCCCCCCTGAACTCCACTGAACCCTAGCTCTACTTGACTTGTAGTATTTGACTTGGTTTCATATTGGTGATTTCATAAAGCAAAGGCAGAAATAACACAGCATACATGGTACTCATATGGCATTCACTTTGATTCTGTGTATCTTAAAATATATTTTCTGAGGTAATATATTTCATTTGAATATTGGACATTCACATTAGTAACTAGATGAATGAAATAAGAATTAGCATTTATTTTAATGCATAAAATATCAACATATGAAATAAAACCCACAAAGCTGAAATAACCAAACTTATGTTTGCCATTCTGAAAGAGATTCAAGCATCTCTGGAAATTCTGGGTTGCCATGACAGCAAACAATTTGTATATTACCTAGTATTTTAAGCATTTATTTTTCCCATCTATTTTTTCCACATATTCAATGTCAACCTTGTTATTTTGTGAGCAATGAATTTTCTTTAGCACTTTGATAAATGGCAGAATATTAAGGGAGAAAATATGTCCAAGTCTAATTTTTTATCATTATATATTCTTTTTCATTTCTGATAAAAAGTTAGTAATATATTTAGTTAATTCTACCAATAGATAAAATACCAAACCATTCAAATTATTAATCCCATAGCCTAAAGATATCTTTTTGTTTTTTAATGTTTATTTATTTATTTTTACTTTTCAACATGCATTTCCACAAAATTTTGAGTTCCAAATTTTCACCCCATCTCTCCCCTCTCACCCCATAAAGCTTTGCATTCTAATTACCCCTTCCCTCAATATACCATCGCTTCTATCACACCCCACTCTTCACTTTACCCCATCTTCTCTCTTTTCTGGTAGAGCAGGATAGATTTCTATACCCCGTTACCTGGTTACCTGCATTTCTTATTTCCCAATTGTATGCAAAAACAATTCTCAATATTTGTTTCTTATACTTTGAATTCCAATTTCTTTCCCTTCCTCCCTCCCCACCCAACTCCACTGAGAAGGCAAGCAATATAGGCTACATATGTGTAGTTTTGCAAAAGACTTCCATAATAGTCATGTTGTGTAAGACTAATTATATTTCCCTCCATCCTATCCTGCCTTCCATTTATTCTATTCTCTCATTTGACCTTGTCCCTCCTCAAAAGTGTTTACTTCTAATTACTCCCTTCTCCCATTTGCCGTACCTTCTATCATCCCCCTCACCCCACTTGACCCCTTCTCCCCTACTTTCCTGTAGTGAAAGAAAGATTTTCCTACCAAATTGAGTGAGCATGCTATTCCCTCCTTAAGCCAAATGTGAAGAGATTGTTTCAGTTTTCCCTCTCACCTCCTTTCTTTTCTCCTTCACTGAAAAAGCTTGCTCTTGTCTCTTTTATGAGTGATAATTTGCCCCATTCCATTTCTCCCTTTCTGCTCCCAATATATTCTTCTCTCAACCCTTAAATTATTTCTTTAGATATCACCCCTTCTTATTCAACTGAACCTGTGCTGTGTGTGTGTGTGTGTGTGTCTAATCCCTCCAACTACCCAAATACTGAGAAAAGTCTCAAGAGTTACAAATATTATCTTTCCATGTAGGAATGTAAATAGTTCAATTTTAGAAAGTCCTTTATGATTTTTCTTTCCTGTTTACCTTTTCATGCTTCTCTTCATTCTTGTGTTTGAAAGTCAAATTTTCTATTTAACTCTGGTCTTTTCATCAAGAATGCTTGAAAGTCCTCTACATCCTTGAATGATAACTTTTTTTCCTAAAGTATTATACTCTATTTTGCTGGGTAGGTGATTCTAGGTTTTAATCCCAGTTCTTCTGAATTCTGGAATATCATATTCCAACCCGTATGATCCCTTAATGTAGAAGCTGCTAGATCCTGTGTTATCCTGATTGTATTTCCACAATACTTGAATTGTTTCTTTCTAGCTGCTTGTGGTATTTTCTCCTTGACCTGGAAACTCTGACATATAGCTACAGTATTCCTAGGAGTTTCTCTTTTTGGATCTCTTTCAGGAGGTGATCAGTGGATTCTTTCAATATTTATTTTGCCTTCTGGTTCTAGAATATCAGGGCAGTTTTCCTTGATAATTTCATGAAAGATGATGAATAGGCTCATTTTTTGATTATGGCTTTCACGTAGTCCCATAATTTTTAAAATGTCTCTCCTGAATCTATTTTCCAGGTCAGTTATTTTTTCCAATAAGACATTTAACATCTTCTATTTTCTCTTTTTTTTTTTGGTTTTGTTTTGTAATATCTTGGTTTCTTATAAAGTCATTAGCTTCCTTCTGCTCCATTCTCGTTTTTAAAGAATTATTTTCTTCAGTGAGCTTTTGAACCTCCTTTTCCATTTGTCCCATTCTGCTTTTTAAAGAATTCTTCTCCTCATTGACTCTTTGGACCTGTTTTGCCAATGGAGTTAGCCTATTTTTAATGGCGTAATTTTCTTCAGCAATTTTTTATGGTCTTCTTTAGCAAGTTGTTGACTCACTTTTCATGATTTTCTTGCATCACTCTCATTTCTTTTCCCAATTTTTTCTCCACCTCTCTTACTTGATTTTCAACATCCTTTTTGAGCTCTTTGATGGCCTGACATCATTGCATATTTATTTTTGAGGTCTCTGATGATAAACGTTGTTCTTCCTCATCTGAAAGGATGGAAGAAAATACCTTTGCACCAAGAAAGTAAACTTCCATAGTCTTATTATTTTTTCTTACCGTTTTTGGGCATTTCCCCAGCCAGTTGTTTGACTTTTGAGTCCTTTGTCAAGAGGAGGGTATACTCTGGGTACCTGCGAGTTCTCAATTCCTTCAAGGTACCGCAATCAAGGGAGAAGAGTCTACTCCTCTCATGGCTTGCACACTGGTCTGGGAGCAATCAAAAACTTTCTGCGCAGAATCTATGAGTAGTAGAATTCCCACTCCACAGTTACCTCCAGCTCTGCTGTGCCCCACGACCTGGTTCAGGGCTGAGACCCAGATTAGTTGCTCAATTTCCCCAGGGGCTTTAGGCTCAGTGCTTCACAAATGGAAACTGCTGCTGCTGCTACTGCTGCCTCTGCTGCCACTGCCTGGAACCAGGACTAAGGGAAGACCCTGCTCCCTTCTCGCCCAGTTGAAAAAGCCTTCTCATTGATTTTTGAGGTTCTGTTTAGCATTTGTGGATTGAGGGACCTGAGAACCTCCGCTGCTGCTGGGGATTCTGCCCCTTAAGCCTGTTCTGGTTCTGTTCCTCCTGGTGCCATGTGGTCTAGCCTGGGCTGTGCTTTGCTCCATGCCCTGTGTGATATACCTTTCCTCTTGCCTTTCCAGGTTACCTTGGGCTGGAAATCTTTTTCACTCTGTCTTTTTGTGGCTTCTGCTGCTCTAGAATTTGTTGAGAATCATTTTTTACAGGTATTTTATGGGCTGTGGGGGAAGAGCTAGTGTATGTTCTTTCTACGCTGCCATCTTGGCTGAGTCCTCCAGCCTAAAGATATCTAGAAGTAATCTGCAAGAAATTTTTTCATGTATGTGCGTGTCTATATAATGGCTATATATCTTGAACATATTATTAAAGAATTAGGATATAGGTAAGTTTACAATATAGTAATTGTTCTGATGAGTAGACTAATGTACAATACTAGAGTAAATAAAGCTATATAATAGAGTTAACAATAAATTATCAGTTAACAACAGTTTAAGTGTCTGGGCAAGGCTTTTAAAAATCTAGTTAATGGGCAAACTCCACTCTTCTAAGATTTTATATTCATCTACTAGAATATCTTCAGTATAGTTTGTTAGGAACTTGCATCATTGATTTTAAAACTTGAAAAGAAATAACTTGAAAAACATGATAAAATTATGTAAAAGATAAATATGAAATATTGGGATGACCTAATAAAATATAATTCATATTTTAAATGCTATATGAAGAATTCTTACAATTTAAAATATGGCTACTGAGACTTTGGTCATTGTGATTTTCCTTAAGATGAATCATCAGGAAAACATAAAAACAGATTTGTATTTTTTCCTATCTGCTAGGAGAGTTTCCTAGCACTGGAAGTAATAATAAAAAAAAAAAAAAGGAACTTGTAGAAAGTTGGCATTCTTTAAAAAATTTTAGTATTGATAATCCAGGATCACTACCATTAACTGTATCCTATATATAATTATTCAGGGAAGGTGGATAGAACTGTGCTATTTGTAAAATGCTGTGGATATTTACAATGGTATATTTATTACCTCCTCTCACTTCATATAGCTCTTCACACTTTCACTTGAATGATTGTATTCCATCTTGTATCATGAATGTGTGTATGTGTGTGTGTCTGTGTGTGTATGTGTTTTGTATACTGTCCTGTACTACAAGCTTCATGATGGCAAGTCCTGTTTCTTTCTCTTGTATTCTTTATGGTAACTAGAACAGTGCTTATACATATGTTGATACAATATTGATTTTTTTCATTATTATGGGAACACAATTCACTTAATTATAACCTCTCTGCACTTTAGTTGATCATTGCTATGGGGAAAATATCTATCTGGTCATCAACAAATAATATGTTGTCTAAAAGAAGTATTAAAATATCTATTGAATGACCTAGAAAAGCAAAGCATTTTTCATTATTATTATTGAGTAAAGATGGGATATGTGCTGATGCATACATTCTTTCAAATCCAGACCCTCTGAATCCAACATCATATACTTTTAAAAAGAATTTTAATAATATCTTATTTTCCCAATTACATGCCAAGAAAATATTTGGCATTCATTTTTACAAGATTTTGAGTTCCAATTTTTTCTCCTTTCCTTCCCTGTACTCTTTTGAAAATGGTAGGCTGTTTGATGTAGTTTATACATGTTCTATTATGTAAAAATATTTCCATATTAGTCACAATTGTAAAAGGGGAAAAACCTGAGAAAGTAAGAAATGAACAAATATCCTTTGATTTGCATTCTGAGTCCATCAGTTCTTTATCTGGATATGGATGCCATTTTCCTTCATGAGTTCTTCAAACTTGTCATGAATCTTTGTGTTGCTGAGAATAACTGAGTCATTCATAGCTTATCATTAAACAATGTTGCTAATACTGCGTATGATGTTTTACTGGTTTTGGTCATTTCACTTTGCATCAGGTAATGTAAGTCTTTCCAGGCTTTTCTGAAATCTGTCTGTTACTCATTTCATATTGCAAAAAAGTATTTCATTCCCCAAATTATGGGCAGTTTTCAATATTTTGCTATCAGGAAAAGGGCTGATAATTTTTTTTTTGGACATGTAAGTCCTTTTTCCATTTTTTATGATCTCTTTGGCAATAGACCTAGTAGTGTATTACTGGATCAAAGGGTATGTATGCACACTTTGGTTGCCCTTTGGGCATAGTGTCAAAATGTTCTCCAGAATGGTTGGATTAGTTCTCAACTCCACTGACAGGAAATTGTTGTCCCAATTTTCCCATAGTATCTCCAACAGTGATCATATCCTTTTTTTTTTTTTTTTGTTATATTAGCTAATCTGACATGTGTGAGATGATATCTCAGAGTTGGTTTAATTTTAATTTTTCTAATCAAAAGAAATTTAGATAATTTCTTTATATGCCCATAGATAACTTTGATTTCTTCATCTGACAACTGCCTGTTCACATCCCTTGGCCATTTATCAATTGCAGAAATGGTCTGTATTCTTAAGATTTAACTCTGTTTTCTCTACTTTAGAGAAAGGAGGCCTTTATCAGAGATTCTTGCTGCAAATGTTATTTCCCAGCTTTCTGTTTTCCTTCTAATCTTGGTTGCATTGGTTTTGCTTGTACAAAAGCTTTTAACTTTAATATAATCAAAATGATATATTTTATATTTTGTAATGCTCTTTGTCTCTTGTTTGGACATGAATTCTTCCCCTTCCTATAGATCTGACAGGTAGACTTTTCCTCACTCTTCTGTTTTACTTATGGTGTTATCCTTTATGTAAACTTATGTACTATTTTTGACCTTTTTTTGATATATGATGTGAGATATTGCTCTATACCTACTTTGTGTCCTGTTGTTTTCCAGTTTTCCCAGAAATTTTTGTCAAATAGTGAATTCTTATCCCAAAAGCTAGTCTTTGGTTTTATCAAACAGTAGACTATTAAAGTCATTAACTACTGTGACTTGTGCACATAATCTATTCAACTGATCGACAGCTCTATTTTTCAGCCAGTGTCAGATAGTTTTGGTGGTTATTACTTTATAATACAGTTTGATATCTGGTATTGGTAGGGCAGCTTGCTTTGTAATTTTTTCTCAATTTCCTTGATATTCTTGACCTTTTGTTCTTCCAGATGAATTTTGTTGTTGTTGTTTTTCTAATCCTACAAAACAATTTTTGGTAGTTTGATTGGCATGGCATTGAATAGGTAAACTACTTAAGCATTACTGTCATTTTTATTAGTTCAGCCTCCCTGTGACAAATTTACATTTTTCGAATTGTTTAGATTTGCTTTTGTTTGTGTAAAAAGTGTTTTCTAATTTTTTTCATACAGTTTCTGAGTTTGTTTTGTCAAGTTGACTCCTAAGTATTTTATATTGTTTACAGTTATTTTGGGTGGAATTTCTCTATATTTTCCTGCTGGGCTTTATTGTTTATATAAAGAAATGCTAATGATTTGTGTTCATTTATCTTATATACTGCAACTTTGCTGAAGCTGTTATTTCAAGTACTTTTTTAGCTGATTCTATGGGGTCCTTTTAAGTATACCATCATATGATCTGCAGAGTGATAGTTTTGTTTCCCCACTGCCTATTCTACTTTCATCAATTTATTTTTCTTTTATTGCTGAAATTAACATTTCTAGTACTATATTGATTAATAGTGATCAAAACGGGCATCCTTGCTTCACTTTTGATCTTACTGGGAAGGTTTCTTGCTTATCCCCATTACAGATAATGCTTGCTGATGATTTTAGATAGATACTACTTATCATTTTAAGGAATGTTCCCTTTATTGCTTTGCTCTCCAGTGTTTTTAGTAGGAATGTATTTTGTCAAAAGTTATTTCATCATCGATTGAGATAATTGTATTTTTTCTATTGGTTTTGTTACTGATATGGTCAATTATGCTGACACTTTCTCTAATATTAAGCCAACCCTCCATTCCTGGAATAAATCCCACCTGGTCACAGTGGATAATCCTCACGATGTATTGCTGTAATTGCCTTTTTAGCATTTTGTTCAAAATGTTTGCATCAATATTCATTAGGAAAATTGATCTACAATTTTCTTTCACTATTTTAGCTCTTTTTGATTTAGGTATTAGCATGATATTTGTGTCATAAAAGGAGTTTGGTAGGATTTATTTGCATATTTCTCAAATAATTTATATAATATTGGAATTGATTGTTCTTTAAATGATTTTGTAGAAGTTACTCATGAACCCTTCTGGCCCTAGGGATTTTTCCCTAGGCTTGTTCATTATTTGTTTCTAAGATGAGTTTATTTAGGTATTCTATTTTCTGGTTTGTTAATGTAGGTAAATACACACACATATACATATATGTATATATACATACATACATATATTTGAAACTATTTATTGATTTCAGTTGATTGTCAGATATATTGGCATATACTTGGATAAGATTTCCTAATGATTGTTTTAATTTCTCCTTCATTGGTGGTGATTTCACCCTTTTTGTTTTTCATACAGGATATTTGGTTTTC
This sequence comes from Notamacropus eugenii, assembly GCF_028372415.1. Lineage (NCBI taxonomy): Eukaryota > Metazoa > Chordata > Mammalia > Diprotodontia > Macropodidae > Notamacropus > Notamacropus eugenii. The sequence goes on along the minus strand of NC_092877.1, from coordinate 83,646,323 downwards.
TCCTTCCCTTTTTAAAAATCAAATTAATCAATGGATTATCTATCTTACTGTTTTTTCATAAACCAAGCTCCTAGATTTATTCATCAGCTCAGAAGATTTGTTTCTTTTTAAATTTTCAATATTATTAATCTCACCTTGGATGTTCTGTTCACTTTAATCTGTTCTTTTTCTAGATTTTTTTCCTCTAATATATGTCCATTCTATTGATCGGTTCTTTTTTTCCATTTTGTTGATGTAAGAATTTAGGGAAATAAACAATCCCCTAAGTACTACTTTGGCTACATTCCATAAACTTTGATATGTTTTCTCAGTATCATTCCCTTTCATGAAATTGATTGCTAATATGATTTATTCTTTGACCCACTTATTCTTTAGGATTCAATTATTTAGTTTCCAATTAATTTTTAATCCATATTTCCATGACTTTTATTGAATATAATCTTTATTGCATTATCATCTGAAAAGAATACATTTAACATTTTTGCCTTTTTACATTAGATTTTGAGGTGTTTATGGCCTATTACATGGTCAATTTTTGTGTAGGTGCCATGTGCTGCTGAGAAAAAGACATATTCTGTTCTGTTCCCATTTGTTTGTCTCCAAAGGTCTGTGATATCTAACTTTTCTAATACTCTATTTATCTCCTAAGTTTCTCTCCTGTTTATTTTTGGTTGGTTTTATCCAGTTCTGAGAGGCAGCAGTTTAGTTCAGCTATAAGTATAGTTTTCCTGTTTATTTCTTCCTATAATTCACTTAAATTAATTTGGAGACTATACCACTTGGTGCATATATGTTTAATTTTGATATGACTTCTTTGTCTATGTTACCTTTTTAAATATATAATTTATTTTTTTTTCAGTTCTTAACATTCACTTCCACAAGAATTTGAATTCAAAATTTTCTCCCCATCTGTCCACAAACCCCACCCCCTATAGCATGCACCACATTCACTCCTTCCTCCAGTCTGTCCTCTCTTCTATTACCCACCCTTATTCCATTCGCCTTCCCCTCTATTTTCCTATAGGGCAAAATAGATTTCTATACTCCATTGCCTGTATAGCTTAATTTCTAGTTGCATGAGAAAACAATTTTTAACATTCATTCTTAAAACTTTGAGTTCCATATTCTCTCCCTCCATTCTTACCCACCCTCATTAAGAAAACAAGCAGTTCAATATAGGTCATACATGTGTAACAATGCAAAGCACTTCCATAATAGTTATGTTGTAAAAGTCTAACCACATTTCCCTCTGTCCTATCCTGCCCTTCATTTCTTCCATTCTCTCACTTTATCTGTCTTCCTATAATTGTGTTTGCTTCTGATTATTTCCCCAATTTGGTCTCCCTTCTATTATCATTCTCCTTCTATCCCCTTTCCCCTTGCCTTCTTGCAGGGTAAAATAGATTTCCATATCCAAGTGAGTGTGTGTTATTCCTTACTTAAGCCAAATTCCATGAGAGTAAGGCTCAATTATTTCCTTTCAATTCACCCCTCTTTCTCTCCACTGTAGAAACTCTTTCTTCCCTCTTGTATGTGAGATGATTTTCTACATTCTACCTCTCCCTTTCTCTTTCTCCTAGTACATTCCATTCAGTAGTAAATTTTATTATTTTAAGGTATTCTCCCTTAATATTCAGTTCACCCTGTGCCCCGTGTGTGTGTATACATATATATGTACACATATGCATACACACATGTACATATGCATCCTACACATATAGAATATACCCATACAGACACACCCATACACACCTACTGACATATACATATATTTATACCTTCTAACTAGCCTAATACTGAAAAAAGATCTTATGAATTATAAATAACATCTTTCCATGTAGAAATGTAAACAGTTAAACTTTAGCGAGTTCCTTAAGGTTTTCTTTCCCATTTACCTTTTCATGTTTCTCTTGATTTTTGTATTTGAAAGTCACATTTTCTATTGAGCTCTGCTCTTTTCAACAAGAATGCTTGGAAGTCCTCTATTTAATTGAAATTCCATTTTTCACCTGAAGTAGTATAGTCAGTTTTGCTGGCTAGGTGATTCTTGGTTTTAATCCTATCACCTTTGACCTCTGGAATATCATATTCCAAGTCCTCTGTTCCCTTCGTGTAGAAGCTGCTAAATCCTGTGTTATCCTGATTATATTTACACAATACTTAAATTGTTTCTTTCTGGCTGTTTGTAATTTTTTATTCTTGACCTGGGAACTCTGGAATCTGGCTACAATATTCCTAGGAGTTTTTCTTTTGGGATCTTTTTTTCAGGAGGTGATCAGTGAATTCTTTCCATTTCTATTTTGCCCTCTGGTTCTAGAATATCAGGGCCTTTTTTCTTGGTAATCTATTGGAAGATGATGAGTGGCTCTTTTTTTGATCATGGTTTTCAGGTAGACCAATAAGTTTTAAACTATCTTTCCTGGATCTATTTTCCAGGTCAGTTGTTTTACGGAATGAGATATTTCACATTATATTCAATTTTTTCATGCTTTTGGTTTTGTTTTGTAAATTCTTGGTTTCTCATTATGTCTTTAGCTTCCGTCTGCTCCATTCTAATTGTTAAAGAACTATTTGCTTCAGTGAGCTTTTGTACCTCTTTTTCCATTTGGCTAATTCTGGTTTTTAAAGCATTCTTCACCTTATTGGCTTTTTGCACTCTTTTGCCATTTGGGTTAGTGTATTTTTAATTGTGTTATTTCTTCAGCATTTCTTTGGTTCTCCTTAACAAAGCTGTTGCCTTTCTTTTCATGATTTTCTTGCATCGCTCTCATTTCTCTGCCCAATTTTTCCTCCACCTCTCTTACTTGATTTTCAAAATCTTTTTGAGCTCTTCCATGGCCTGAGACCATTGCCTATTTTTTTGGAAGTTTTGGATGTAGATGCCTTCACTTTGATTTCTTCATTTGATGATATGCTTTGTTTTTCCTCATCTGAGAGGATGGAAGAAAATACCTTTTCAGCAGGAAAGTAACCTTGTATAGTCTTATTTTTTCCCCTTTTTAAGGCATTTTCCCAGCTAGTTACCTGATTTTTCATTGCTTTGTCAAACAGAGGGTATGCTCTAGAGACATGTACATTCTCAGTTCCTCCAAGGTGGCACAATCAAAGGAGAGGAGCTTACTGCTCTCCTGGCCTGTGCTCTGGTCTGGGAGCACACTGTTTTCTTCTCTGGAACTGAGAGTAAGATTCCTTCTCCAGAGCCTCCAACAGCTTCACCATGCCACTGCTCCTTCTCTCCCCAGGACCACCACTCAGGACTGAGAACCCATATCCACTCCTTGATTTCCCCAGAGTCTTTAGGGTGAGAGCTCCTAAAAGTAGACACTGTTTCAGCAGTGGATGCTGCTGCCTTGGGGCTCAGACCAACCCTCACTCAGGTGAACAAGCTTTCTCACTGACATTTGAAGTTGTCTTTGGAATTTGTGTGTTGAGAAATATGGGAACCAGAGCTGCTACCTGTGATTCCATGCCCTGAAGTCTGCTCCAGTCCTACCTGTGCTGCATGACCCAGGCTGGGCTGTGTGTAGCTCCAAGCCTGAGGCGATAGATCTCTCCAGTTGGCCTTCCAGGTTTTCTTGGGCTGGAAAACTCTTTCACTCTGTAGTTTTGTGGCTTCTGCTGCTCTAGAATTTGTTTAGAGTCATTTTTATAGGCATTCTATGGGCTATAGGGGGAGAGCTAGAGCAGATCCATCTTTCTACTCTGCCATCTTAGATCCATGTGTCGTACTTTTTGGCAAGATGCAGTTTCATTCCTCATCTTTTTAAATTAGTTCTATTTTTGCTTTTACTTTGTTTGAGGATTAGGATTAATATCCTTGACTTTTTTTTAGTTCAACTGAAGCAGAATAGATTCTGCTCCAACCCCTTACCTTTGCTCTCTGTATGTCTCTCTGCTTCAAGTGTCTTTCTTGTAAACAATATATTTTAGGATTCTGGCTTTTGATCCACCCTGCTATTCCCTTCAGTTATATGGGAGAGTTCCTTCCAATTAGCATCCACTACTAATTATTTTCATCCATCCTATTCTTCTTCCTGTTGGTCCTCTTTTTCCTTTTGCCTTTTTCCTCCCCACAAGTGTTTTGTTTCTGTCTTCCTCCTTCTCTGATTTGCCTTCCATTCTGTCAGGTCCCACTCTCCCTTATTTGATTTCCTCTCCTCCTACTTCCATGTTGGGTAAGATGGATTTCTGATTTTTGTATATTTCTATATACATTCTCAGCAGTATTGACTCAAAGAGGGAAAAATATACAAAATCAGAAATACTATTATTTGAGACAAGACTGAAGAGAGTAAGGCTGAAGTGATGTTCATCACCCACCCTTCCATATTTCCTTCTGCTCTAATAGGTGTTTCATGCCTCTTCAAGTGCGAAAGTTTCCCCCATTCTACCTCTCCCTCTTTTCTGCACCCATTGTATTACTCTTTCTCATCCCTTAAATTTTATTTTATTCCCTCAAATTCACCTTATACCTATACTTTATATCTATGTATATTACCTCTAGCTGTACCATTAGTGATTTAATTTGAAAGAATTATAGGCAGCATTTTCACATGTAGGGATGTAAGTAGGTTAGTTTTATTGAATCCTTCATGTTTTCTTTTCCCTCTTTACCTGTTTTTGCTTCTCTTGGGTCATTATATAGGAGGTCTTTGGTTTTTGGTTTCATTCTGGTCTTCTCCCTTTGAAAGCTTGAAATCCTTCCATTTTGTTGAATGACCATTTTTCCCCTTAGTATCTTATGCTTGATTTTGACATGTATGTGATTTTTGGTTGTGGTCCTATCTCCTTTGCCTTCTGGAATATCACTTCCCATGATCTCTAGTCCTTTAATGTTGCACTGGTCAAGTCCTGTGTAATCCTAATTGTGACTCCCTAATATTTGAAATGTTTCCTTCTGGAACTTGTAACATTTTTTTCCTTAACCTGATAGTTCTGAAATTTGGGCTGTGTTCCTTGGTGGTTTTATTTGAAATTTCAGTGCTGAGGTGATTGGTGTATTCTTTTTTTTTGATTTTTAAAATATTTTAAAAAATTAAATTACTTTGTTTTCAGTTTTCTACAATCCTTTCTATATATGTTAGATTCTTTCTCCTCCCTCCCTCTCATTGCCCTCTCCCTGCTCACTCCCTCCCCAAGATGGCATGCAATTTTATATGGGTTCTACACATACATTCTTATTCAATACATTTTCACCTTAGTCATATTGCATATAAGAATGAAAATTAATGGGAAAAACCATGAAAAAACCAAAACAAAACATAATGCAAGATAAAATGGCATGCTTCATTCTGTGGTCCAATTCTAGAGTACTTTCTTTCTTTTTTTTTTTAGTTAATATGTGATATTTAATGTTGAGTCTTTCATTTGTGTCTTCCCTCTGTAATCCTATTTGAATTTAATTTATTTATTTTCTGTATTCCACAATCACTACTATACAATCTAGTTTTTTTTTCTTCCCCTCCTTCCCCCCATCCCCCTGTGAGACAGCATACAATTTTATATAGTTTCTACACATACATTCCTATGAAATATGTTTTCACCATTGTCATGTTGTATAGAAGAATTAAAATGAATATGGGAAATCATATAACAAACAAAAACATAATACAAAAGAAAATGATCTGTTACAATCTGTAATTGAATTGCATAGTTCTTTCTCTGGATGTGGAAGGCATGTTGCCTTAAAAGACCATTGGGAATTTTTTAAATCCTTGCATTGCAATTAAGTTCTAAGCCTACCACAAAAATCCTTGCACATTGTGATTGTTGCTGTGTACAAAGTTCTCCTTGTTCTGCTCTTTCATTCAGCATCAGTTCATATAAGTCTTTCCCGGCCTCTCTGAAGTCTTCCTCTTCATCATTTCTTATAGCGCAATAATATTTATTCATATTACATATTGCATTATATTCACATACCATAATTTATTTAGCCATTATCCAATTGATGGGCATCCTCTTGATTTCCAGTTTTTAACTATCACAAAGACTGCTGCTATAAATTTTTTGTACATGTGGGACCCTTTCCCATTTTTACGATCTTTTGGGGATATAGTCCTAGAAGTAGTATTGTTGGGTCAAAGGCTATGCAAATTTTTGTAGCCCTTTGGGAATAGTTCCAAGTTGTTCTCCAGAATGGTTGGACCAGTTCACAGCTCCACTAACATGAATTAGAGTTCCAACTCTCCCACATCTTCTCCGACATTTATCATCTTCCTGTTTGGTCATGTTAGTCAATCTGATAGATGTGATGTGGTATCTCAGAGTTGTTTTGATTTGCATCTTTCTAATCAATAGTCATCTAGAACTTTTTTTCATATGACTGCAGATATCTTTAATTTCTTCCTCCGAAAACTGTCTGTTCATATCCTTTGACCAATTATCAATTGGAGAATGACTTGTATTCTTGTATGTTTGACACAGTTCTCTATATATTTTAGAAATGAGGCCTTTATCACAGACACTAGTTGCAAAAATTCTTTCCTAGTTTTCTGCTTCCCTCCTAATCTTGGTTGCATTGGATTTGGCTGTGCAAAAACTTTTCAATTTAATGTAATCCAAATTATCCATTTTGCAGTTCACAATGCTTGCTATCACTTTTTCAGTCAAAAATTCTTCCCTTCTCTATAAATCTGAGAAATACACTATTCCTTGCTCCACTAATTTGTTTATAGTATCATTCTTCATACCTAAATCATGTACCCATTTGGATTTACTCTTTTTTTTTTTATTTTGTAATGTTTAACAGTCACTGCCAAACAATTGTGATTTTATCCCCCCCACCTACCCCCCACTCCCCCCCTCCCTCCCCACGACTGCATACAATTCTGTATAGATTCTACATATACTTTCCTATTGAGTATATTTTCACTATAGTCATGCTATGTAGTCAGACTAAGATAAATGAAAGAAATCGTATAACAGATCAGAACATGATACACAAACACATACACATACACAAACATGATCTGCTACAATATGTGAGTGACTTCCATATTTCTCTCTCTGAGTGTGGCAGGCATTTTGCCTTGAGATCCTCCATTGGGATTTTTTTTTTTTTTTTTTTTTTTGGTAAGAAGTTCTTGTGTTATTACAAAAATCTAAGTCTACCAGAAAAAACTCTCACACACTGTGGTTGTTGCTGTGCATAAAGTTCTCCTGGTTCTGCTCCTTTGGATTTACTCTTGTGTATGGTGTCAGGTATTGGTCTACGCCTAATTTCCACCACAGTGTTACCCAGTTTTCCCAGCAGTTTTTGTCAAACAGTGAATTCTTATCCCAGAAGCAGGGGTCCTTAGCTTTATCAAACAATAGATTGCTCTATTCACTACTACTGTGTTTTGAGTACCCAGCCTGTTCTACTTGTCTACCTTTATATTACTTAACCAGTACCAAGTGGTTTTGATAATTCTGGCTTTATAATACAATTTGAGATCTGATAGAGTTAGGCCACCTTCCATAGCATTTCTTTTCATTAGGTCCCCTGATATTCTGGACCTTTTGTTCTTTCAGATGAATTTTGATATTATTTTTTCTAGCTCTCCAAAATAACATCTGATAGTTTGATTGGTATAGCACTGAATAAGCAAATAAATTTAGACACAGTTGTCATTTTTATTATATTGGCTCTGCCTACTCACAAGCAACCGATGTTTTTCCACTTACTTAGATCTGGCTTTATTTGTGTGAAAAGTGTTTTGTAATTGTGTTCATACTGTTCCTGGGTTTTTTTGACAGATGGATTCCAGATATTTTATAGTATCAACTGTGACTTTGAATGGGATTTCTCTTTCTATCTCTTACTGGTGGACTTTGTTACTAATACAAAGAAAGGCAGATGATTTATGTGGGTTTATTTTGTAACCTGTAATTTTGTCAAAGTTTTTAGCTGTTTCAAGTAGTTTTTTACTTGATTCTCTGGGATTCTCTAAGTATATCATCATTTCTTCTGCAGACAGCGATAACTTAGTTTCTTCTTTGCCTATTCTAATTCCTTCAATTGGTTTTTCTTCTGTTATTGCTACAGCTAGCATTTCTAGTACCATACTGAATAATCATGGTGATAATAGACATCCTTGTTTTGCCCCTGATCTTACTGGAAATGCATCTAGCTTATCCCCATTGCATGTAATGCTTGCTAAAGCTTTTACGTAGATACTATTCATTATTTTATGGAAAGTTCCATTTATTCCTATGCTCTCCAGTGTTTTCAATATGAACGGGTGTCGTATTTTGTCAAAATGTTTTTCTGCATCTATTATGATAATCACGTGGTTCTGTTAGTTTTGTTGTTGATGTGATTAATCATATTGATAGTTTTCCTAATATAGAACCATCTCTGCATTTATGGTATAAATCCTACCTGATTGCAATATATTATTCTCATAATAAGTTCTGCTATTCTTTTTGTTACTATCTTATTTAAAATTTTTGCATCGATATTCATTAGAGATATTGGTCTGGAATTGTCTTTCTCTGTTTTGGTTCTTCTTGGTTTAGCTCTCATAATCGCATATGTATTATAGAAAAAAATTGGTTGGACTCCGTCTCCAATTTTCCCAAATAGTCTGTATGATATTGGAATTAATTACAATTTAAATGTTCAATAAAATTCACTTGTAAATCCATCTGGCCCTGGAGATTTTTTCATATAGATTTCATTGGTGACTTACTAAATTTATCTTTCTGAGATATGGTAAAATATTCAACTTACTCTTCTCTTAATCTGCACAATTTATATATTTTTTAAAAAAGTATTCATCCATTTCATTTAGAATGTCAAATTTACGGGCATGCATTTGGGCAAAGTAATTTCTGATCATTGTTTTTAGTTTTAGTTGAATTCACCCTTTTCATTTTTGATATTGTTTATTTGAATTTCTTTCTTTTTTCAATCAAATTGACAAAAGTTTATCAATTTTATTATTTTTTTCATAAAACCAACTCAATTTTATTTATTAGTTTAATAGGTTTCTTAATTTTAATTTTATTAGTCTCTCCTTTGGTTTTCAGTATTTCTAATTTGATATTTATTTGAGGATTTTCAATTTGTTCTTTTTCTAACTTTTTCAGCTGCATGCCCAATTCATTAATTCCCTGTTTCTCTATTTTATTCATGGGGCCATTCAAAGGTATAAAATTTCCCCTAAGAAATGCTTTTGCAGTATTCCATAAGATTTGGTAGTTTATCTAATTATTATCATTCTCTTGAATGTAGTTGTTGATTTTTTCTATGATTTGTTGTTTAACTTACTTATTCTTTAGGATTAGATTATTTAGTTTCCAATTAATTTTTGGTTTATCTTTCCATGGATGTTTATTCCATATAATATTTATTGCATTGTGATCTGAGGATACACTGACTATCTCTGCCTTTCTGCACTGGATTATGAGGCTTTTATGCCCTAGTACATGGTAAATTTTTGCATATGTGCCATGTACCACTGATAAAAAGGTCTATTCCTTTCTATCCCTATTCAATTTTCTCCAGAGATTTATCATATCTATCTTCTACAGAGGGGAGGTGGATGTCCTTCACTAGTATAGTTGTGCTTTCTATTTCTTCCTAAAACTCCCTTATCTTCTTCTCTAAGAATCTGGATGCTATACCACTTGGAGAATTTATGTTTAGTAATGATTTTGCTTCATTGTTTATTGTACCATTTAGCAGGTTATAGTTTCCTTCTTTATCTGTTCTGATTAGATCTATTTCTGCTTTGTTTTGTCTGTGACTAGGATTGCTACCCCTACATATTTTTACATCAGCTGAAGCACAATATATTCTTATCCAACCTTTTACCTTTACTCTGTGTGTATCCCCTCTTTGAAATGTGTTTCTTGTAAACAACATATTGGATTATGGTTTTTATTCCTTTCTGCTATCCATCTCCGGTTTCGGGAGAGTTCATCTCATTCACATTCAGAGTTATGATTACTATCTTTGTCTTTCCCTCTATCCCCTTTCTACTTGTTTATGCTTTTAGTTCTCCCTTCTTCCTGCCCCTCCACAACAGAGTTTTACTTTTTGACCCCAGCATCCCTCAGTCTTCCCTCGCTGATTTTTCAGTCCTCCTCACTTTTACTCCCGTTTCCCCTTACTACTTCTTCATTCACTTTTACCTTCCCCTCTCTTTTCTTTCCCCTTTCTCCTTCTACTGCCTATGAAGCTAGGTAAATTTCTATATTTACCTGAGTTTGTTATTCTCTCTTGAACCATATCAGATGAGAGTAAATGTTAAACAATGCTCATCTTCTCCCCCTCTTTCCTTCTACTGTAATATATTCTTGTGCCTCTTTCTGTGACATAATCTACCTTTTTCTGCCTCCTCTTTTTCACATCTCTCATTACAATCCATTTATACCTTTAAATCACACATATCATCACATCATTTACTTTCTATCCATTCCCTCTATCTCTGTATATCCCTTTTATACATCATAATGAATATGCAATTCTAAAGATTAACAAGTATCATCTTTCATTACAGGGATGTAAACAGTTTCCCATATTGAATAACAAGTTGTTTTTTTCCCCCTGTTTATGTTTTTATGCCTTTCTTGAGACTTGTGTTAGAAGATCAACTTTTCTATTTCATCAGGAAGGTCAGGAAATTCCTTATTTCATTGAATGCCCATTTCCTTGCCTGGAATATCGTGCTCAATTTTACTGGGTAATTGATCTGTGTTTGTAGTCCCAGCTCCTTTGCCTTATAGAACATCATATTCCTATCCCTTCCATCTTTTAAAACAGAAGCTGCAAGGGCCTTTGTGATCTTGATGGTAGCTCCTCTATATTTGAATTGTTTGTTTCTGGCTATCTGCAGTATTTTCTCCCTCATTTCTTAGTTCTGGAATTTGGTGACAATATTCCTTAGTGTTTTGGGATTCCTTTCAGGAGGTGAATGGTTGATTCCTTCAATGACCATTTTGCCCTCTGGATCTAGGACTTCTGGGCAGTTTTCTTTGATGATTTCTTGAAAGGTTTTGCCCAGATTCTTTTTTGCATCATGTCTTTCTGGTAGACCAATAATTCTTAGATTATCTCTCTTCAGTCTATTTTCCAGGTCAGTTGTTTTTTCAATTAGATATTTGCATTTTCTTCTATTTTAACTTTTTAGATTCTATTTGACTGATTCTTGATGTCTCATAAAATCATTAGTTTCTACTTGTCTAATTCTAATTTTTATCAAATTGTTTTCTTCAGTTAAGTTCTGCATCTCCTTTTCCATCTGTCCAATTGTTCCTTTTAAGGGGTTATTTTCTCCAGTTAATTTTTGTAATTTATTTTCCGTATGTCAATTTTCCTAGTTAGGTTTGGTGCTTCCTTTTCCATTAGTTGGATTTTTCTTTTAAATCCTTCTGTGATTTCTTTTTTCATATTTTTAAAATCATTGGCCAGTTTTTCTTCTACTTCTCTAATTTGGCTTTTAAAATATTTCTTCAGCTCTTTCAGGAATGCTCTTTGGGCTTGACATCAGTTTGTATTCCCTTCTGAAGTTTCAGATGTGAGTACAGTCTCAATGCTTACCTCTGGTATTTATATTTTGGTTTTTGTCCCCGTAGAAAGAATCTATGGTCTTATCTTTTCTGTTTTGCTTCTTGCTCATGATTATCACCCTATTCCTGACTTTTAAAGTGACTCTATGTTTCTGGGGCACAGGGGGCTCTGTCCTACCATTCTTGTGTTTCGAACTTGAGGTTTGTATTGTGGCCTCTGGTTCTTTCAGCTAAAAAAAGCTAGAATGCTGTAGCTTACCTGATGCTGAGCTGGCTGATGTGGCAAAGCAGGGGCCAGGAGAAGTCTTTCTGAGTTTCCCCAGCGTTTCTCTGGAGCTAGATGCATTAAGTGTGGAGGAGGAGCAGTCTGGCCACAGAAGTTCTCCTCTCCTGAGCATAGGCAGGCTCAGTGGTTGGTGAACTAGGGTTTGCACTAGTATCTTCCCTATTCCCCTGGCTGTGCTGAGGCTGTGTTGCTGATTGCAGGTACTTTTTCTCCTGAGGCTCAGGATCTCCTCCAGGTTAACTTAGGTGGGCCTCTCTGGGACAGCTTCAGTCCCGCACTATTGCCCTTCAGCCACAGCAAGAGGAAATCCCCCTTTGCAATTTTCCTAGCTTCACAGGCTTAAGAGACTGTTTGCCCCTTCAGATGATCCCCCTGTTCTAGGATTTTTCCTGGGGATATATTCTCTGGGTTTTTCAAGGTCAGCAAGGGGAGGAGTAGAGCATTTACTGATCACCCCACCATCTTGGCTCCCAAGAGTTCAAGTAGGTGACTTACAGACATTGAATTTGTGGGCTGATAATTCCAGGAGTGGCTGCTGCAGTTACCTGGGGTTCTGCAGTTCTCTCTTGCTTGGTTTACACTGGACTCCCATCCTGGAATGATATGTTTGAGATTCCATAGTGCAGCTGTTGATTCACACCTGGGGCTTCCTGCTCAGCTTTGCTATGATGGGAGTGCACTGGTATAGCCCATGCGCTGTGTGCTCCTTCAGCCCAGTGCAAAAGGTCCTTCCTGTTGACCTTCTAGCTTATCCTGGGTTGGAAATCTGCCACACTCTGTCTCCTATTGGATTCTGCCACTCTAAACTTTGTTCAGATTCTCTTTTAAGAGGCATCTGAAGGAATTTATCTTAGAACTTAGGTGAGTCATTATTCTCACTCCACCATCTTTGCTCCACCCCAAATCAGTGGATTCTTTAAGTGCGTATTTTGCCCTCTGATTCCAGGACATCAGGGCACTTTTTCTTGACAATATCTTGAAAGATGCTGTAAAGGTCTTCATTTTCCTTAGGGCTTTCAGGTAGATCAAAGGTTCTGGCATTGCCTCTCCTGGGTCTATTTTCCAGGTTTGTTGTTTTTCTCATGAGGTAGTTTACATTTTCTTTCAGTTTTTCATTCTTTTGAATTTGTTTGATTCATATGTCTCATGGAGTCATTAGCTTCCACTTGCCCCATTCTAACTTTTAATGTGTTGTTTTCCTCAATTAGTGTTTGTATTTTCATTTCGCTTTTGCCAATTTTACTCTTTGAGTTTTGTTCAGTGAATTTTTGTGTCTCTTTTTCCATACAATTCTACTTTTTAATCATCTTCCTAAACTGTTGACTCTTTTTCCATAATTCTGTTGCATCATTCACTTCTCTTCCCAATTTTTCTTCCAGATTTTTAATATGATTTTCAGTTCCTTTTTGTGCTCTTCTATGAGTTCTCTTTAGGCTTGAGATCATTTCCTGCTTTCCTTTGGAGTTTTTCCCATATGTGTTTTAACACTGTTTTCCTCTTCTGATTTTGTATCCTGGTTTTCCCTGTAGTCACAATAACTTTCTTTGGTCACATTTTTTGTTGTTTTTTTGCTCATCTTTTTTGGCCTTTTCTCTTTCTTTTAAATTTGGTCTGTCCTCTCAGGGTAGAATGGACTCTGTCTTAGATTTCTTTTGTTAGGTCCTGCAGGTCCTTTGTATTTACCTGGTGCTGTGCTGATGTTACCCTGAGGTTCACCAGGGAACCTAATGGCTGGTTCTGTGTTTAGGTGGTACAGTGGGGGTGGTTAGTGCTATTGGAGGTAGTAAGGGTCTGGCAACTTACGTGGTGCTGAGCTGGGGTCCTAGTGATGGTGTCTGGCATGTGCTGAGGCACAGTGGGGTGTTTCTACATTTCCCTAGGGCTACCTTGAAGCAAATGTAGTTTTGATCATTGGAGGATGACTGTTTTCCCTGGGCTCTGCTGAAGCACGTGGAGGTCTGGGTACTGGAACATTCCTGTTTTTCCTAGGATGTGCCAAACACATGGTTGTTTTCACAGCTGATGTCTGATGGTTCCTCTACCTATGCTAAGGCATGTGATAGGTTGGGGTGGAGATTCCTGGTGTTGGCTCCTATTAGTTTGCTGAGGTAGGGCTTGCTACTGGCTTTCCAGGATGTTTCCTGTCCTGCAATGGATCCCCTTTTACCCAGGTGAGACAGAGCTTTCTTGTTGATCCTTCAAGTTTGCTGGGCTAAAAGCACTCTACCTCTTCTTTCTCCTGGCTCCACTGTCCCAGGATTTGTTCTGGGGAGAGATTTTATGCTTGTTTGGAGGTGAATGTGTGAGAATTATAGCGATTTACTGCCCACTCTGCAATCTTGGCCAGCATATACTTTTGAGAGAATTGTTTGAAATAATCTACTGCCAGAAAATGTAGTTTTTTTTCTATGTTAACTTAAACATCCTAGCAGGGGAAGTTAGGACTTAGAGTATTGTTTTCTTTAGCAATGTGGCATTAAATAACTAGCTATTCCAACACAATATTTTTTAAAAAACAGTAATTTTTATTTATTATATTATTAAATTATTTGTTAAAATACACAATTACATATGGTCTACATTTAGGCTTTATGGCAAAAATAGTTCAAAAGAAATGATTTGGTTAATGATACCTATGGTACCAAAATAATTGACAAAATGGTAAATTAAATATTTTATAAAGCCAAAAAAGAGAGTAATACAAATTACCATAAAACAACAGAGGTGATAGATTACTCTTTAAAAATTAAGGATATTAATTAATTTCAATCTAGTTGCATTGAGTGAATGATGTCATGCTGCTATGCATGCTAAGATTTGTGTGTGTGTGTGTGTGTGTGTGTGTGTGTGTGTGTGTGTGTGTGTGTGTGTGTGTATCACTTTATAATAGTTGGGGCTTCTTATCTCAACTTCTATTCATATCAAGAAGTTGTGTCCCCCAGAGCAAAGCTGGCTGCATCTCCTCCTCAGTGTTCTACAGCTGCCCTTGAAAAAGCAGCAGTGTTTCTCTAATAATATTGGCTCAAATTTCTTTTCTGTTGTGTTCATCACCACATTATTATTCCATTACCATTTAACCAATTAGGATCCATGGAATTTTAGGAGGGATATTTATTGAGAAGATATAAGACAAGAAGTAAAAACCATCATCTCACAATATCTAAGGGCACAATTTCCCTTCACTACATTGGTATCTGGGGCGTGTGGGTTCAAACTTCAATCAAAGCAAATTAGAGGACTTACTCCACCCAGCTGACTTCAGAATACAATGTAGTTGATGGATGACATTACTCCAGAAAATGGCACCTCGGTTTCTGACTGATTTGTTTCTGGCTTTCTGGATCCTGCTGGTGACTGAACAGAATGCTTTCTGACGCTTTCAATGAAACTTTTGTTTCTTTAACCTTTCTAATGTCACTATGTCAAAGTTCAGTCTCTTCCATATTCAATGTTTTATATGAGAGCAAAAAATAATAACTATAAAAGTTCCATTTATCATCACATTCTAATCTTTCCTTTATTTTACTATCTCACATCATGAGCCTTTCTATCAAGTAATTCACATGGTTACATGTAGGGAAATAAAAGGGCCCAAGGTCTCTGTCCACATCTAGGACTTTCAGCACTTCTGCCTCAGAGTCAGCCAAGAAACAGAGCAACCCAGTTCTCTGGTTAAAGCCTTTTGTAATCATTCTCTCTTGTGGCTTGGAAAGGTTCCATGTCTGAGTCTTCAGAAAGACAAGGAAGTGGTAGTCACAGTGGAAAGGGACTGGGTTGTCATGTGGATCATAAAATATTAACACGTCTTTTCTTTCTCCTTTCTTGTCTTACCTCTTCTAACAATTTCATGCTGTCTCCCTGAAGACAAACATCTTTGGATTCCAGGAACAGAAAAAGACACAGATGGTAGGTGAATGAAAAACCAATGTGTTTCCTCAGACTCTACTGGTCATATAGCCCTTATGGAACATTGGGACTTATTTCTATCTCTCTGGGTCCTCAGATTAAAACCTAGGTGTTGAGGGCAAATGAAACCAGAAGATTTGAAAGGAGACCAATCACTGAAAAGCTCTGGCTACTTTGATTTTAATTTGTTTCATCATGTGTTAATCCAGCTATAGTGGAGAGTTCCTTAGAGCGAAAAGATTGGGATAAAATTCCATCACTAACACCTACTAGTTCTGAAACCTTGGTTAGGTCATTGAACCTCAGCGGACTAAATTCTTTTCTTCTTCAAAATGAGAGATTGAACTGTATAGTCTTTGCTATCTCTTCCAGGTCTAACAGCCGTATACATATACATTTACATGTACATATACATGTATATATACACACACACATGTATACATGCCAAACACACATATATAGATACATATCCACAGGTATGTGTGTGTACACACATGTATACATGGATATATCTATGTGCATATGTATACGTATGTACATCTATCTATACGTATGGTATAGTGGAGCAGAGAACCACCCTTGAGGCATGGAAATCCTGGGTTAAACTAGCCTCTAACTTAGAGCTCTAGGTAACCCTCTAAGACTACAAGGTACAGAGAAGATGTTGACATTGGTCAATGTCATTTTATTACCCTTTACCAATGAAATCATAGGTCCAGTCCACATATATTTCTCTCTGAGTGTTTGTACACATGCATATATATGTACATACACATGCAGGTATATATTTATTTTGGATGTTTGGGATACAGAAGCCTTGACTTTTATGTCTTTCCCTGTTGGTAAGCATTGTTCTTCCTCATCCAAAAGGATGGGAGGAGATATCTGTTCACCAAGAAAGTAGCCTTCTATGGTCTTATTTTTTTTCCCTTTTCTGGGCATTTTCCCAGCCAGTGACTTGACTTCTGAGGTTCCTCTCCACACCCACCTCGCCTCCAGATCCGCCCAGCCAACACTTGGGGTCTGAGATTCAAATGTTGCTTCCCAGCCTTAGGGCTTTGGTGGGGGCGGGGCTGCTATTCAGTGTGAGATTGAGTTCAGGTGCTGGGGTGGGGGCAGAGCAGCCACTAGGGGCTCAGTTCCCTCAGGGGCTTTATGCAGAGACCTTCAACAATGGATCCGAGCTCTTGCATGCTTTGGGAGTCCCTGTTTGCTGCTGCCTCCTGAGGGGGCCTGAGTTATGGAGACACCCCGCTCCTGTCTCAGTGAGCTGAAAAGACCCTCTCACTGACCTTTGCGTCTGTGGGTACAGGGACCTGCAAGGCCGCTGGAGATTCTGTCCCTGAAGCATGCTTGGATCTGCTCCTCTCGGTGCCGCGCAGCCAAGGCAGGGCTGGGCTGCACTCCACATCTGTGCGTAACAGACCTTTGGCGTTGGTTTTTCAGGTCTCTCTGGAACAGAAATCTCCTCCACTCCATTGTTATGTGGCTTTTGCTGCTCCAGAATTTGTTGGGAGTTCTTCTTTACAGGTATTTTATGGGCTGTGGGTTTGGAGCTAGCGTATGTGTATCTTTCTACTCTGCCATCTTGGCTCCTCCCCCACATGCAGGTATATATAGAAATGTATGTGTATACACACATAATGCACTGATATATGTATGTATGCACATATCTGCATATATGTACCTAATACACCATTTTGTTCTGTTATCCATTTATTATCACACTTTGATCTTTTTCTTTTGACTTTGCCACCTTAGACATTCAGTCTTCCAATCAACTAGTAGTTATTTTTACTCTCATAGTTGTTTATACAAAAAAAGAACTGAAAAAAATTTCTGATGCAAAATACCAGAGCATTTAACCATAAAATTAATAGTAAATGGGGCTGGAAATTATAATTTCTGTACTATATATATTTATATATATATGTATGTATACATACATATACATACATATATATGATTGTGTTTAGGATAATTATACATGACTTTTATTTCTTCCACTTTGGCAAGGAGAACCAGGAAAGTTTGACCCTGATACATCCTGAATCCTAGAGAATAATCTTACACCCTTAGAGTCTTAGAGCTGGAATAGACCTTAGATAGTCAATAGATTTAACAAACTGGAAAATGGAAATCTAGAAATTTGGTCACAATTACTGCAGCATACTTGTTTTGTGGCAGAGCAGGGACTAAAATTCACATCTCCAAAATCCCAAGTCAGTGCTTTTTTGCTACATATTCCATATTTTCTAACCCTCAAGTAATATATTTCTAGATAATTTTCTATTTTATTTTCCATTTTATCAAGGTATTATCCAGTGCAAGAATTAAAGAGAATATCTTTCCTCCTTTCATTAAAATCACCACCACCATCACCACCACCACCATCATCACCACCATTTTCATCCTTAGAAGCAGCAGAATCTATCCAATCTTAAGACTTGGTATGGAAGGAGGTGTATGTATACCTACATACATACACAAAAACACATTTTTATGCATACATAAGTATCTATAAAAGTAATTCTTCAAAAAGCATGAAGCATTGTACAATTGTAAAATCCAGTCTTTTAAAACATCATTTCGATACTTTGACATGGGGAAGGCCTTCACAGGAAGGTAGATATTCTGGAAAATTTTATTCAACTAGAAATGTGTCCATTGATAGAGTACATGAATACTGTCTAAAGATCAGACTATATATGTTCATTATCAGTTTGGCTAAAGGAATCTAACATTGTTGTCCATAGAAAGTAATAAAAATCAACTATTTTCACAAGTAAAAGGAAAACTCACAAAAAAGTAATCATGGATCTCTGAACTGTTGAAGAAATATTCATATTTAAGTGTATACTTCTGCTCAAAATGTATTAAAGTATTATCATTCTCTCTATATGTATGTATACACACATATATGTGTGTTTTATGTAAAATTGTATCTATTTCATTATTATAAAATGATTTTGGTTATCAGAGGAACATTATTGTTATCACAAATGTCCTTTCTGTGATTTTAAAATATCTTATTAAACTTGCACTGCTTTTTAGGTTTTTTATTTTCAATTAGTAAAAAAACAATTCTTTGTAAATGATGAATAGTTAAAGAATTCTTTCAAGCTATGTCTTTGATTTTAATATTTTTGATTTTATTATTGCTTTATATGAAGTTAAGTATTGTGGACTGCTTTTCATTCTCAATAGTTTATATTCATTCATTCCAAATAAATGAAGATTTCTATTTGCTGTTTTAGAGTAACAACAATATTTGCTTAATGAATTGTATATGAAAAATTTCCCCTTATTTTTCATATGTAGTATGTTTCCTCCACAAAATCCTGCTCCAATGCATCATTATAGCAGAAAGGTTGCCTGGTGTTTTCAAAGTTATATCATTAAAGCAAAAATTCTGACTGATTCTACCCATATTGGAAAGGCTTTGAGCCTGACTTTGTTTTTTGAACACCTATTTTCCTTATTTCAGGGACACATCTCCTCTAGGCTGTTTACTCAGTAATATTTTCCTTTTCCTTTCCCTTCCCCTCCTTTTCTTCTCTCCTCTATCTGCTCTTTCTTTTGCTTTTTTTCTTGACAATGGCAATTCATGAACCAATGAATAAGTTTTTGGTCTTGTCTTCTACTTCTACAGTTGCAAAATTGGAAGAAAGGGGACAGAGAGAGTAAGAATTAGTTTCTAAACTACTAAAACCTTCATTTTGACAATTCTATACTAAATGTAAGATTCTTACTGAATAATCACAAAGTGGACTTACTGCTGAAAGAATGGAAACATATCAATCTTGACATTTTTACTATAAACAAAACAAGAAGAAAAAAAGACATTGCAGCTAAATGGAAGGCTGACTCAAAGATACTCCTTTGAGACAGGCAAAGATAGAAGTTGTTGGAGTGGGTTTTTATCATACACGCAGGGGCTATAAGAAGTATTTTATTAGAAATTTGAATAATATACTTTTTCAGTATCTTCAAATGACAAATATTTGCAAAAAGACTGCCATGAAAATAATTGCAACTTACATGCCTAAAAAAAACCAAAGGCTCTTGTAGAAGAAATAGAGAAATTCAAGAAGTAATTTGGTAAGACTTTTAAAAGCAAATAAGCTTTGCTTATGTGTTGACTGCAGTGTAAAGGGAGGGGAAATGAAGATCAAGAACATCATACATAAACATAAAGTTGAACATTCCCCATTTACTAAATGGTGAAAAGATGTGAATAGATTTTTTCCCATAAGGAAGAAATACGAGCTATTAATAACTTAACAATAAACAATCCATCTCTTTTGCTAAATTAACAAATACAAATTAATGCAATTCTGATATTCTGACATACAAATCAGATTAACAAAGTTGAAAAAGAGGAGCAGAACAAATTTTGGAGGGGCTTTGGAGAAACAAAACCTTTAATGGATTTGTTGGACCTGTGAATTTTTTCCTTCCATTATGGAAAGATATTTGGAACTTTTGCTTCCTCCCTCCCCCACCAAATCACCAAACTAAATACTCTTTGGTAGAGCATCAGTACCACTAGTTCCATATATCAAAGATATGAAAGACAAAGAGACTCACATGGACAAAAATGTACAGTAGCATTTTTGTAGTGATAAATAACTGTAAAATAATGGTGTGCCCATGATTTAGGGAATGGTTGAACATATCATGGTAAATTGATATAATGGAATACTACTGTGCCGTAAGAAGTAATGAAAGAGATAATTTCAGTGACACCTGACAAGAAATGTATGACCTGATAATAGTGAAGTAAGTAGAACTAGGAGAATCATTTATACAATAACAATGACAATGTAAAAAGCAGCAACTTTGACAGTTTTAAGAACTATGATCAACATAATAACCAATCATGATACCACAGGACTGATTGTATACAAATGATTAATTCAGGATATAGAATAAGATATATAATTTTTGAATGTGGGCAATACAGAAATACAGCTTGTTTGACTATGAATATTTAGTATGAAGTATTGACTTTCTCGTACTTTTCCAAAGGAGGATGGAATAAAGGAAGAAAAGTAGATTTTTGTTTAATTGAAAAAAGAAATGTTAATTTTAAAAAGAAAGGTATGAGTCATGAGAAAGACATATGAGAGAGCAAAGACTTGTACAAAGCTGAATATCAATTTAACTATCATGTAAATGTGTGTGTGTGTGTGTGTGTGTCTGTGTGTGTGTGTAGAATCATCTTCATTCTCTTAGGCTTTGGGAATCCAAAATTGAAAGATGAACAGGGAAGATAAAAGGGATCTATAAGCTTCAGGAATTAAAAGTCTCCCAATGGGCTATAAAGTATTGCCTAGACATTTTCCGGATGCTTGTAATCAATAGAGTAGGCACAGTCAGAACCTGACCTCTGGATAGTTGTAATGAAGTGTCTTATGAGAAAAGGTTGAGAAGGCAGAAGACAGAGCATGGGAAAGTTCAGTGATTAATTATTTAATACAAGTATGTTCAAGCATAAGAACTGTCAGTATAAGCTCTTTGAGACATGACAGAACAAGCAGAGTTTTAGCTACCCGTCTGTGTCATCTCTGTAAGTCAGGCCATTTGTTCTTTTATTTGAGCTAAGGAATAGATCTCAAACTCAGTTTGTAAAGGCTATTTATTTGGCAAAGGATACAAAGAGAAACAAAGTCCTCTTCTTTCCATGGAATTATTTGTCATTCCTACAATTCCAGACCTCTGAGGAAGTCTGAGGCATAGTAGGCACTGGAGAATAGGGTGATTAGAAAAATGCATAGGTGATATTTAGAATGTTTCAGGTTGGAATAACTCATAGATTAAATGAGACTGTGTGATTTTTTAAAAATACAATAAGCAGCATGACCACAATACTAAAGAAATGGCCCAATGAGGATGTGGAATCATAGCATTTGTGAACATCAAGATATTCATCAATTGCAGCAGGGGAATTGACTATCAAAAAATCCAGTTTGAGTGAAAAATGCATGATAAGAAAGTTCTCTCAGAAGAATTCAAAGCTTAGGAAAGTTTAGGAGTGTATTTCAAATGAATGAGATAACTCCAAAGTAGAGTCTAGAATGTCAGTTACCACAGGACATGTTATTTGAGTACACCTATCTGGAGAGTTTGAGAGTACATTTTAGGAAATCAGTTGTAGTTCTTCAGAGATTCTATACTGCTTTCTTTGAGAATGTTCTATTTAGGGACCATTGGGGTGATCAAGAAGTGAGGCATTGAGGTAAAAAAAAAAAACCATCTCTTTTTGTAGATGATATACTTGGAACTCCAAAGGCTCAGCTAACGTGTTAGTTGAAACAATGATTAATTTTAGCACAGTTGGAAGATATAAAGCAAATCCCCATAAATCATTAGCATTCCTATAAGAATTAGCATTAGCATTAAGAATTAGCATTCCAACAAGAATTCTCTGCAAGAAGAGATAGTAATACATACTCCATTTAAAATAACTCTAAGCAGTATAACATATCTATGAGTATACTGCCAAAACAAACCCAGGAACTCTATAAATATAGTTATTGAAAAAAAAAACTTTTAATAGAAATAAAATAATTGTAGAAATATTAATTGTTCATGGTTAGGCAGGACGAATATAATAAAAATTATAATTTTTCTAAAGTGATTTATATATTCAGTGCCATCACAATTAAATTACAAAAAAAAAATAAAAAGAACTTTACAGAATCAAAAAAAATGCCAAAATTCATTTGGAAGAAAAAAGTTAAGAATAACAAAGGAACTAATGAAAAATGTAAAGGAAGTAGCAATATCAGATCTTAAACTATTTTAGAAAGTAGTAATTAGCAAAACCACATTGTAGTGGCTCAGAAATACAAAGGTAGGTTGATGGAAAAGAGTATACTTAAGATTTGGAACAGCAAATGGTTATAGTAACCTTCTGTTTGACCACTATAAAGTCATAAGATTTGGGGATGAGGATTCATTATATGGTAAAATCTGTTGGAAAAGCTGGAAAGCAGTTTGGCAGAAATTGACTATAGATCAATGTTCTAAATCATTTACAAAGATAAGGTCAAAATGAATTCATGACCTATGTATAAAGAGAGGTATTACAAGAAAATTTGAAGAACATGGAACATATTACTTGTCAGACTAATGGACAGGTGAACAATTTATGAACAAACAAGAGATAGAGAGCATTAGGTGTAAAATGGACAATTTTGATTACATTAAATAAAAAACAAACTTTTTATACAAATAAAACAAATGAAACCAAGATCAGAAGAAAAACAGAAATCTTGGGGAAAATTATAGAGAGTTTCTTACATGAAAGTCTCATATTTCAAATACATAAAAAACTTTGTCTAATCTATAAGAATCTAAGTTATTTTCCAGTTGATAAATGATCAAAGGATACAAATAGGCAGTTTTTCAAAGAAGAAATCAAAACAATTTATAGTCATATGAAAAAATGCTCTTCATCATTATTAGAAAAATACAAATTAAAGCAACCTTGGGATGTTATTTCCCACTACCAGACTGGCTAAAATGATTGAAAGGGAAAGTGACAAATATTGGAGGGGATGTGGAAAATTAGGATACTAGTTTACTGTTGATGGAATTGTGAGCTCTGTCGATTTATACCCAAAGAGTTTTTAAACTGCCTATACCTTTTGACCAAACAATACCACTACTTGGTCTATGTCTAGAGATCATTAGGAAAAAAAAGGAGGAAAAAATCCACATGGTCTAAATATTTATAGCACCATTCTTTGTGATGACAAAGAACTGGAAATTTCAGGGATATCCATCAATTGGGGAGTGACTAAAGAAGCTGTAGTATATGATTGTGATGGAATACTATTATGCTATAAGAAATTATGAACTTGATGATCTTAGAAAAACATCAATATATTTGTATGAAATAATGAAGAGTGAAATGAGTAGAAACAAGAGAATATTGTATACAGTAACAGCAATATCATTTTAAGAAAAACTTTGAGCGAATAAATAATTTTGATTATCATAAATATCCAAATTAACTACAAAGGAACTAAGAAGAAGGATGCCATCTGCCTCCAGAACAAAGAATTGATAACTAGAAGAATGCATAGAATCATTTTCCATATTTGTGTCTAATGGTATCCATCTCTAGTGAAGGGAAAGGGAAAAATAAATTTACATGTTAACTTTATTTTTAAAAAGAATAACAAATTCCACATCACAGATTTGCAGTTTTATACACAATCATCTTTTTATTATACTGCATTATGGAAATTCTTGTTTTAAACCATAAATTAAAACCAAATACATTTTAAAAATCATAAGAAAGACACTGAAGGGTAAATTAACAAATGGAAAAGAAGTAAGGCAGTACATGGGGCTCTGAATCCAACATCTGCCAGTGAAACTTAAGTTCAGTGTATTTTGATGCTGATTCCTATGCCCTGATCTATTATCTGTGGTAATAAAGGTCTAGGGTTTCTGAATATCTGATGAACATTGTCCTGCTTCATAGTCCTCGCTTGAGGAAAAAACATTTATCTGTGCAAAAATATTTATAGCTGCTCTTTTTGTGGTGGTAAACCCCTGAAAAATAAAAGGCTTTTCAACTACTGAGGAATGACTGAATAATTCATGGTATAAGAATGTGATGGCATATATTGTGCTGTAAGAAAAGAAAAAATAGGTGATTTCAAAAGACATGAAAAACTTATATGAACTGATGAATGTGAAGTGAGAAATGAGAAGAAAATTTCATACTATAACTTCAGTATTACAAAGATGAATAATTAGAAGACATACAAATAGAAGAATTATAAAATGAACAAGGCAAGAAGAATTCATGGTACAAATAGTACCATAAAAAAACAAACTTTGAAAGATGCATGCAATGATTAATGAAATTGCCATCCATGATTCCAGAGGACTGATGATAAAATTTTATATTCATTTCAAATTGATGACAGCTTCAGTGTGCAAAATTATATTTATGTATATACATATACATACATACACTGTATATATATATATATATATGTATATATACACATACAAACATACACATGTGTATATATACATACACACATATATTCTTCTGAAAATAGTCATTGAGGGAATTTGCCTTGGGTGACTACATACATAATATGTTACAAGAATTTTTTTCTTCTCTAGTAGGGTAAAGCATAGAAGGAAGAGAAAGTAAACAGATTTCTCATGTCTTTTCAAAATAGAGAGGGGCAAATACTATAGATGCATAATGTTGCATAAAATTATGGCTGAGTAACTATATTATTAATTTCATTTAACAGTTTTACTTCATTATGAGAACTCTCACAAAGTGAGAATAATCTGCAAATTTTTGGAATTGGAAAACAAAAGACATTAATAAAACTCAAAAACAAATGAATTCAAGAAAGAAAGAAGGTAGAAAAAGAGAGTATATATCTAAAATAAAGAGTTGCTGAGTTTCAGATCCTGTGTGAGTAGAACTATATAAGGATTAGCAGTTTCAAAAAATGTGTTGATATTGTTAAATAAACCCAGGGATATAAGAACATAACTAATTATTATAAACAGGAATATGTCCTCTGCCAAGCTATCTTTTGAGTAATATGTCCTCAGAGTCTCTCATTATTTATTAGTGTAAATAATGGAGTTGACAATATGAGGTCTTTTGTGTGAGAATCCTAGAATCTTAGATTACCTGAGTTGAAATGTTGGGACACCATCAAGCCTTCCTTTATTTTTCTCCTACAGTAGGATTTTATAGTAACCCTTCTGAATACTGAATCTCAGAAAACAAATGAAAAGACTTCAAACCTCTTATAAATCATCCATCATGGAAATAAGAATGGGCTGTTAACTCAGATAATAGCACCAGGGAATTCAAAGGCATACAATATACTGTGTCAAATTTGATCTTTGAGAAATATAGTAAAATGGAAGCACAATTTAGTGCTAGAGTCAGAAGGATAACCAAATTCAAATATCCACCACTCATTTTGTTTATCCTTCATTGATTCTAATCTTTCTTTGTCTTCATTTCAGGAAAATGTTACTATCAATCTCAATGGTGCAAAATTAGACCCTTGCTTAATAATACTGAGTAAGATAATGAGCTAGATTATCCCCAATGTCTAGTTTACTCCCTGATACTGAGAGAGACGCGTTATAATTATATATATTTTTCCATCAGCAAAAATGTGCTTTCTCTCCATATATTCCAGCCCACGTCCCCTTGCATTCTGAGTCCTTCACTTCTGGATCAGCAGACTGGTAGCAGTTTTCTCACTAGTGCTCTGAAATTTTGACTGATCAATATGATGAATATTGCCCACAAGCTTCAATTCTTAGAGACTACCTTGAACTTCATAACATCTCAGAAACCTTGTTATGGGGAAGTCTCATCATCCATCAAGCCAAATCAGTGTTTGTATTCACCTGTCATTCTTACTCTCTGCTCCTGTGATTGTACTTGGGGAGTGGAGTCATGAACTGCAAAACCTCTATTTAAGGAAGAGGTCCAGGACAGTCATCTTATTTCCTATTAGGTGTATTTCTTTCAGACTTCCTAATCATGTCCCTGCACCAGGTACCTTTCTTTCATCCATTTTCAGTTTCCTTTTGTGTTTTGTCTCTCCCCATTAGATTGAAGTTTAATTAGGGAGAAAATAGAGCAGGTAAGCCCAGAATCAGAAAGGCCTGAGTTCAAAACCAGCCTCAGACACTTACTAGCTGCCTGACCTTGGACAAGTCAATTACCCCTACTTGCATCAGATTTATCATCCGTAAAATGACCTGGAGAATGAAATAGCAAATCACACCAGTATCTTTTCCAAGAAAATTCCCAATGAGTCATGAAGAGTCAGATATGACTGAAAAAACAGAACAATAATAACATTAGACTGTAACCACCTTGAGGACAGGAATTATCTTTCATTTAATTTGCATTTGCATCCCCTGTGCTTAGCACACTGTCCAGCACATAGTAGGCACTTAATAAATGTTTACTGAATGAACAGAGGTCTTCAT
Organism: Notamacropus eugenii; assembly: GCF_028372415.1. Classification (NCBI taxonomy): domain Eukaryota; kingdom Metazoa; phylum Chordata; class Mammalia; order Diprotodontia; family Macropodidae; genus Notamacropus; species Notamacropus eugenii. Next base: position 83,619,619 of record NC_092877.1, on the reverse strand, counting down.
TCTTTTAAAGTTCTGTGTCATGACATAGATGATTCTCCCGTTTTACTCTGCATCAGTTTATACAACTGTTGCTAGGTTTTTCTAAAGTCCCGACTTCATCAATTCTTATAGTACAATAGAATTCTATCACAAGTATCATAACTTGTTCTGCCATTCCTCTAATTTATAGCACCATCCTAGATTCCCATTCTTTGCCACTTCAAAAAGCTGTAATTTTTTTGGATACCTTTGCACCTTGTTTGCTTAGAACTAATCCTTCCTTCCAACTACCCTCCTTTTTCTGCCTCCTTCCCTTTCCCCCCTATTTTCCTGTTGAGGGAAATGTATTTCTGAACCGAACTCTCTGTGTGAAATAAATGGTACACAAAAAAGTGCTAGGGTATACCACAAATATGTAGAACTCCAATTTCAGCAAACATTCATTATGTACCTATTATTAGCAAGGCACTCTACTAGGTACTAGAAAAAAAACTTATTTGTAAAAAAAAGTCTTATGCCACATGTTCAGTATGTGTACCTCAGTTTCTCAATCATTTAGTTATTTCTTGCACAATGATTATCGTGTTTTGTGTTGATCTTTTCTCCATTTGTCTCACCCACATTTTTCCTATGTGAGCATCCTCTGAAAATAAAACAAAAAATACAGTATTTCCTTGGAACAAAGTGAGCATTTGATTAGCTACTATTACTCATTTACATATGATTAACTTGTATCTATTTTAAAAGGAAAATCAATTCAATATGTGGCACATTTTTTAAGCTTATTTGGTTCATGTCCAGATTACAAATGTAACAAGACAATGCAGTAAGTGTAACTTGCCTTCTGCAGAGCCTCCAATTTAAAATAGTTTGGTTCTCTTAGTGCTCTGTACACTTTAAGATGAAATCATCTTAATTGTATCCCTTAAGGAAATAGCTTTTATGTAAAATATTTACATTCTAGCCTCCTCTTGGTTTCCAAATATGCTATTCATAAAAGAGCTTTTTGTGTGCATGCTCCCATACGACCGACCATCAGAGAAGTTCAGAATTAGAGAACTGTGTTTCCTGCCAGGCTTGATATTCTGCCAGTGTGCTGCCAATAAACTTGGGTACTAAAGCTAATGTTATCCTGTTCTAGAATTACACTTTATTGTTTTTTGCAACAGTTGCCCAGGCATTAGTACAATACATGACAGTATTTTGGGTGAGTGCATCTTACCAGTCTATTTGTTTCTTGCTTTGAATAATATACATTTTGTTTCTTTATTAAGAAGATAATAGCCGAATTTTAATTGCTGAATATAGTACACATAGAATTCTTCAGAAAGAATGCAAAGCAATTTTCCACCTGTTAAAAAAGGTAATGATTCATTTAAAAAAATCAGTTGCAATGTGTTAGATCAAAGTACCAAGAGACTGCTAGTAGAAAAAAGAAAGTTTGAGCTGAAATCTAAAAAAAAAAATTAAAACTTTACATTTAATAAATTAATTTTAATAATTTTAAATGAAAGGATCATTATCCATGAACAACAATCACATAAAATCTGAAACCTTGGCAATTTTTCTTCTTTCTTTTTTTAAAAATAGAAATGATTGAAATAGAGAAGTTCTTTTGCATTATAAAAGACTTTTACTTTAAAGGCCATGTGCCATCACTCTCAGAGTAACAGTGAAAAGAAAATTCAGCAAGAAAATATAAACTTTTTAGTGTTCAAGCTTTAATGCAGCAGTTTATCATATCGGTGACGCTGGAATAAGCAATGAGATAGAAAGTCCTAAATGAAAGATAATTAACTCCTAGGTATCATCCTTTTGTTAGGGTGGTGGATAAAATATGATTTATTTTGGGAATTATAATTCATATTATCACTCCTGAGAAGACATGCCAATCAATTGCCCTATGACTCTAGTTCCTTTCCACATGACTTGCTATTCCCAAACACTTCCTTTGGGCCACAACATCCTTATATATGTTTTCTTCACTTGTAAGAAGCTAAGCACTTTGAGGGCATAGACAATCTTATTTTTCATTTTTTGCATTAATAATGCCTAACACAATGCATGTAATATGTATAGATAGAACTTTTCCTTTCTTTCTTCAATCATTTTTCTGCAGATAGATCTTGATATGAGGGCAGGATAGTAGAGTGAGAGAAACCTGGCCCTGCAAGTAGGAAGATCTATGTTCAAGTTCCATATCTGGTACAAACTAGTTGTACAAACCTAGAATAAAAAACCATTTACCCCCTCTAGGCTCTAGGTACCTTTATAAGACTTGAAGTTGCATAAAAGGTTCCATCAGTGGAAAGAGGTTTTTCCTCTAGAAGCTTCCTATTTCAATGAAATCACCAATCCAGACTCTGATCTCTCACCTGTATCATCAGAACCTGGTCTGTTTACAATCAATATGAAAATGCCTTTGAATTCCTGACCAAAGACCCACTGACCCTCTGATTGATTGAAGTAGTTACCTAGTGAGTATGTTGCATGTCAAGGGAAACTAGCAAGATGAAGGTAATATTTCCCATCACTTGAAATCCACCCCCCCCCCCCGACAACACACAATAGTTGACTGTGATTAGTATCTTCTTGGCAGAACATATTGCCAAATAATTATTTCATTGCCTAGATTTCAAGAAAATGGGATGATATGAAGCTAAAACTTCAGTGTTGAACGCACAACAATCTGGGGTCACTTCAACTGACATTTACATGCTACTTTACAATTTACAGAAATACTTTCACCACAAAAAAGACTACAAATATCATTGCTTTCATACAGATGAAGAAACTGAGGTTCAGTGATGTTGAGTAATTTGATCAATTTCCTGACAGTTAAGGTCACTGTGTAACACTGTATTTCTATTAGATTTATTTATATTAAATGTTTTTACTAGATGCATTCTTGTTTGCTACATACACGTGTGCATACTTATGTGTGTGTATATATGTACATATAGACACATGCATATGAATAGACATCCCTCTATATAGGTATATGTGTATGTACACATGTATGTATGTGTATACTCTCTCTCTCTATACACACACATCAGCACTGAAGAGGAATTTAGTCAATAACATATTTAGAGAGTGTTTATTGTGTTTCAAGTTTTATATGAAATGGAATATAAAGAAAATTGAAATCATGGCTAGTTTACTGGAGGGCCTTATGTTTGGGGGAAGAGTAATGATAATCCAAGTGATGAAGAGCTACTGATAGCAAAGGATGTTAGCTATAGCTAAGCCAATTTAATTACTCGAATGCCTTATTTTATGCGGTAGTTGTGTTTCTGAAATACTATACCATTTTCCTGGGTGCATTCCTTTTTTGTTCAAACTAAAATATATCTTTAATGCATCAAAGAAGCTTGCTACTTAAAAGAATCCTATAGTGAATCCTCCTACAAATCAGATTTTGCCCACAATTTGTTTTTCTTTTAAATCTAGTTTTTCTCTTATCCATTTCTTTATAATGAAATACTTTTATAAAATGTACATAGGGAAAATCAGAGCTTAAGACATTATTACTCATGGTTCTTTTTCTTAAAACATATTAGACTATAGAGTATGAGAGGTAGGTAGCAGGATGATAATGAATATAAATTGTTTTATGTCTCCATCCTTGCTCTTAGATCAAATAAAAGGCTTAATAAATTAAGGGTGGTAAAGTCCTTTGAAATAATGAAAAAAAAACTACCCAAGAAAGACTAAGTATTACTATGGAGAGCAACACAAATTATGGTTTTATGACTTGCAATTGTAATTATTTATTTAGTCTCTTCTCTAAACTGGTTGAAGGAAATGAAGCCAAGAGTTGTAATATATGGTACCATTAAGACTGACTACAATAAGCTTGCAGTGAATAAGTTATTTTAGTATGATAGAAAGTACACTATATATGAAATTTAAAAGGAGTCTTTATTTATATATGAGTTATTTTATGATTTACACAATTAATAACTATTTCTTCTACTTTTTAGTTTGGGTGAATTTTGTAATAACAACACATTAAATTATAAACATACAAATTGTCACAAATTGCCAATATTTCAATATAGCCAGCTGCATTTTATGCAGAACTGTTGAGGAATAAAATATAAGGGTTAGTTAGATATCCCATTAAATGGCATTATCATCTTTATTCTATATGGGTTACTAATTGCTAAATAATAATGCAATAAAATCTACATCACAAGTTATATTAAACAGAATTTAATCACCGATTATAAGGCACACTTTGCTCTGAGAGTGGCTCATAATTGTCGTGATGAATATTTTGTTCTAAAGGACTATGGCTTGAAAATTGGTTTAAGAGTTGGCTTACTCTGATCCTAATGACATCTATTTCCTAATAACAATCCTATTTATACATTCCTCATGTACGTTTCTACTCTAGGATATAGTTATTGATATTAAAAGAAATAACCTAATAAAGTATTTCTAAAAGCGTGTGCCTTGTTGACATCATCCTTATCATCGTCATTGTGACTCACAATGACAATATAACACTATAAAGTCAGGAAAGAACACACTATCTCTGTGTGTATACATACACACATACATATATAGACATGCATACACACGTATATGTAGCTTGATCCACTATAAAGTATGAAATATTTTCTCACTTGTGTCACATGAGTTACATTAGATGTACTGTGACGTTATGAACATTATGTTATGTCGTATAACAGCTGCTCTCTGCAGATGAAGATGCTCTTTGTACCTACATGATGGTCATTTTGACTTGTGCTCAATGGAGGTTATCCATTATTCTTGGCAACTTTGCCACTGTGGACAATAATGAAGATTGGTATTCACTAAGTTAACTGGCACTTACCAATATTTTTATCTCTTCATTACTCTCTAGGATGCATTCTTGACTCTGAAATTTCACTTTCCACAGAAACTTCTTCATGGGAGTTCACTCAATGCTTGTAATTCTCACACAGGACTTCAAACACTTCTCACACACTCCCCTATGCCCCGTGGCCTTGGTTTCTGGCTAGTTTCTCCTCCTGCTTTTACTTAAAGACTACACTCAGACTAAGCTTGTGTTCATTTCTCCCCAGGCTGCATTCCTGATTCTGGAATTTCTTTACCTCGGTATCCCATGCAGGTACTACATGCTTCTACTTGCTTTCATATTTTGTTTTCCAGTATTAGGATGAAAGCTCCTTGAGGGTGGGGGTTATTTTATTTGTGTGTGGGGTATTCTTCTTACTTAGTATAATGGCCGACACCGAACACACACACACACACACACACACACACACACACACACACACACACAAACACATACAAAATGATTTTTTGTTGAATTTATTTGACTCCATTTCTTCTTCCCCACCAGCAGAATCCTTCCTTGTCACAAAAAGTAGAGTGAAACAAAGCAAACAAGTGGAGAGTGTTTAAGGACATAAACTTCATTCTACCATACAGCACAGTGCCTGGCACTCAGGAGTCACTTAATAAGTATTTACTGACTGGTCGACCAGTAGAGCTACTCTCTACTTATGGGATGTGAGGGGCGCTCTGGACCTGGGCCCCCTGAGAGGACAGGAGACCCCAGAGAGTCTGGACCTGCTGACGTGGCTTTGCCACGGTGGCACTGGGGTGGCTCTACTGGGCTGGGCTCCACCCTCAGGGAGGAACTGGGGAGGAGCTTACCCGGAATAGGAGGGCGAGTTTTGGGGGATATAAGGCACAACATGGAAGGGAACGGGGGACTTCTGGCTGACTATCATGTAATAAAGGTGCTCTTATCCACCTCCGGAGTTCTGCCTGATAATTTCTCCCCCCAAACCCCAAAGGGGGGAGCCGGAGACATTCCGAAGACCCGTGGGCAGGGTAAGTTGATGTGATCAGGGCTCCGCCCCTAACAATGGGAGAAAGTAAAGTCTTAACATGAGCTTGATGGAGTCAAGATTGACTGCTGGGTTTATCTGATTTTATTATTATGAACTTATTTGATTGTTATTTAGTTTTTTATTAGTTTGGTCATCCTGTACATTGATTTCTTTTAGGCGTGTTTATTTCACTCTGTATCCACTCATACAGGTCTCCTATCTCTGAGTCCCACACATTTTGAGTATCTGGTTTGCTTGTAACATGTCTTAATAAAAGCAAATGCTGAACATACAAACAAAAAAAATCATTCCAGTTATTTGAATTGTTCAGTTAATGAGCCTGTAGGATAAATGGGATTTCATTGTATTCATTTATTGCATTAAAATAATAATTTTGCAATTATTAGGCTTCTTTCTTTTTGCTTTACACGTACATTTGTCTATATGTGCATGTATATACATACCTATGAATATATATATATATGCATATATATATTTACTCACATTTATGTGTGTATGTTTGTAAATCTATGTATATAAACACATACATACATATATTCAAACATACACATCCTTATATCTTTAAGACAGTATTGGTATTCGTACTTAAGATAATAATAGTGAAAGACATAGTTAAGTAGGCCAAATGCCATGTCCCTTTCCCATTTTTATCCTACTCTCACTTTCCCTTACATGATGACTGTGTAACTGACCTTGCTTGAGTATTTAATGGAGAATATGGGCCAATGACTCACTAAAATTTTCAATTAAATATTATGAGCACAATTGATTTTCAGTTATTCATAGCAGAGAATCAGTTTTGTAGATAATTTACTAGGTAAGACATCCACATACATCTATGATATCATCAATGCAAGTATTACTTCTGGCAAAGCAGATTGTGTGCTTAGAGTTCTCTTTTCAGAATAATATCCCTAAATAATTGAAGGAAACCCTTCATTTACATGGATGGTAATAAAAATAAACACCTAGTTACACAGGTAACACTAGCTACCCTAAATATTAGAAGATGATGTGCTGCAGTAGAAAAGCATACAGGATTTCTAGAGAATTCTGGTCCAAATCACAGCTTTGCTACTTCTTACCCACGTGACCTTGGGCATGTGGCTTAACCTTTTTGAACCCTAGTTTCTTATGTATAACATAATGGAATTGGACTAGATGTGCTTAAAGTAGATCTTTTCCAAAGTTAAATATGTAACCCTATAACTTATGATCTCTGCTGCTAATGACAATATTCTCATCTTAGCACACAATTTGGTTTTGAAGTAACTACATATATTATGCAAGTTTTGTTAATTTTGTGAGTGATAAACTTACTATATTGCTAAGCTGGATAGGTGAAATATATTTTAAATAACATTATTTGAATTTTCTTTTATTTGTAATAATATACCCAAAATTTCTTTAGATCTAATTGTTGGGAAGTGTTTCAAAGTATGTTTTTATACATTTTGCAAAATATTTCCCAATGCAATCTAAAATATTTGAACATTAATTAAAAACATTTGAGTTTGAAATTATCTCCCTCCCTCTCTTCTCCCATTCCTTGAGAAGGCAAGAAGTATAATATCAATTACACATGTGAAATCATGCAAAATATATTTGCATATTAGCTATGTTTCAAAAGAAAATATACAAACATAAATAAGAAAAATAATGGAAAAACAAAAGTATAATTCAATCTGCACTCAGAGTTTATCAGTTCTCTCTGGAAATGAACAGCATTTTTCATAATCGGTCCTTTGGATTTGTCTTGGATTGTTGTCTTGATCAGGGTAGCAAAGTCTTTTACAGTTGATTATCATTGCAATACTGCTATTAGTCCTTTCCCCTGGTTCTGCTCATTTTATTTTGTATCAATTCATATAAGTCATCTCAGGATTTTCTGAAACATCTTGCTTGTCATTTCTTATAGCACAACAGTATTCCAGCAAAATTATATAACACAATTTGTTCACTAATTCCCCAATTGTTGGGCATTCCCTTGATTTCTGATTCTTTGTCACCATAAAAAAGCTACTATAGTTTTTTTTCCTAAGAAAAAGTCCTTTTCCCTTTTCTTTTATCTCTTTGAGGCACAGATTTTATAGTTAATCTCAGGTTTTCCAAAGTCAGTCAACATTCAGCAAGAACTTATTAATCACTGTGTGCTAGGTACTATGCTAAGCACTGGGGAAACAAAGAAGGCAAAAACATGGTTCTGGTTCTTAAGGAGTAAAGTTGTAGAATGAGAAAAAATACGCGAATAGCTATGGACATAAAAACTATTTAGAAAATAGTTCAACATAATCTCAGAAAGAAGGCATTGGAAATGGCTGCATTGGAGATGGTCATATGGTGGGATATTTCAGTCATTGATGGGTATCCAATTAGCTTGCCCAGTACATAGCTACCTACTTAATCTACTGCTACTAGAAATTATACATACACACACACGTTTACATAAATATGTATTGCATATATTTATGCATATATGTGTATATAAACATTCTGGTTTTATTCTGTTGTTTTGTTCTTCGGTTTGGAAGAGGACCATTGACATCATGGGATAATATCTTGACTCACATGTGAATTGAATTTAAGTGAGTCAGAGTTGCGCAAAGTCATTAACCTCACTCTCTCTTCCCAGTGTCATCAAAGTCCAGAGGCAAGAAAAAAGCCCCATGAGTCACAAAGGCCCAGGATACAGTGGATGACCTTGGTGTCTTTGGTATCTGGCCAACCTCTAAGCACTCCACAATGCCTGCTTCAGCTACCTTCATTAATGTTGGAACAAATTGTTCTTATCTGCCATTCCGCTAAGGGAAGTTTTCACGTACTTGGTGTAGACATTCCCTTAAATATATATACATACATACAACATATGTGTATATACACACACAAACACACACATATGTATGTATATGTTCACACAAACATCATACACACATGTATTGCATATATAAACACACATGTATAGACATGTATGTACATAAACTCAAATACCTTGTTTCAATGCTTTTTGAGTATTTCCTTCCCTCAGGAGTCTGTATTGCTTTTCATGTTTCTTTTTAAAAGGCAAACTAACAAATATAGATGTAATGTAGGAGACATTTTTTTTGCTTCCTCAGCTCAGTAAACTTCCCATGGACCTAAGTTAATCCAGAATGGGGCTGTAGGGGAGGTGAGTAGAGTAAATTTTGGTATTTTTCAGCAAAAAACAAGAAGAACAATAAAAAAGATTTCATGACATTGTACTAACATCTCTCTCCTTAAGAAGATAAAAAGAGTATATGTATCTTGCAAACTATAAAGCTTCATATGAATGTTACATAGTAGTAGTAGTGGTGGTAGTGGTGGTTGTGGTGCTGGTAGGGAAAGGCACAGGGCTATGGCTTATAGTCTCTTTAGCACTGGAAGTTATATATTTCAGTGCCAATCAATGAGCACTGCCAAGTGGAACAAAAGGTTTCGGGGAGGAAAGAATGGGAATAGTGTATTATTAGGTTGGAAAGGTAGGTTAGAGACAAATAATAAAGGGTTTTATATTTCAAATCAAGGAATTTGTACTGTATCCCAGAGGCAATAGGAATACAAGTAGTAAATTCTCGAGCCCAAATTCAAAGACAGGTCCTCTGACTCAAGTCCAGTGCTAACTGTATTAGGCCATGAGTACTTTCCTATGCATTATTTCCTAGAGTCTTCATAAACTCTAAGGAAAATAGTCATCCCCATCTTATAGAAGATAAAACTGAGATCCAGTGGCTTACATGAGAAACTGAAAGCACTAAGTAACCATAGAGGTAACTGAGTTCAACTCCTTCACTTTACAGGAAGTGCTAGATATAAAACTGGAATGCAAGACTTCTAATGCTTGGTCCAGTATATTTTTTCCTAGATAGAAGAGAAATAAAGGAAAAAGAGAGGGAGAGGGAATGAGTCAGAAAGAAAAGGGGTAAAACAGAAAAGAGTAGAAAGAAAGGGGGGAAAGAGAGAAAAAAGGACGTGAACTGAGATTGTGGGGGAGAGACCTATAAAGAAGGTGTATAGATTCCCCTCATGGCTCCCTCTACTAGGTATAACAAGGTGATGGAGGTATACCCCTGAATAATCAAACAGGCATAAAGTATTGCTGCAACTTTTGGCAGTGTAAACCTAGGGCTGGTTTTGTCAGTCAGGGTAATTGATTTCTACTCTCCCCCACAGCTGAAAACATGCCCTGGACAGACCTTTATGTCAACGCCTCATTTCCTCTACATGAGATAGATAAAAGGCAGCTTCCTGTTTCTTTTCTGAAAATATGTTCCCCAACATTCCTTTTTTCCCTGAAAGAAGTTTAATATTACTCATCCAAAAAGTGATAGAGAGGACAGCCCACTGTTTGCTTATTGCCTTCTTACTCAACCTGATTCTTCGTTTTAAACCTGAAAGCTAATCAATACCCTGGGATGTGCTGCAGGTGTATTTTTAAGAAAGAAAAGCAATGAATGTGAGTGTGCCTAAAATTAAAAAAAAAAAGTGCTCATCAGTACATTTCAGTGACATTGGCAGCTGGATAGATGCCTTCTGAGCACATCAAATATTCCTGAGGCTCTGAGCCCAATAGGGCAATTGTGCTTAGCACAATCCTGGACTTTTCTCTTCATAAACTGTGAAAGGATCATATGAATATCTTGTCAGTTTTTCTGACAACAAACTTTCTTATATGCAAACCTGATTCTCTACTACAAGGTAACTGTTTAGCACAGTAAAGTTTCTCAAAGCATTAAATTTATTCTTAGGGAATAATTTATGCAGCAGGGACTACAGATCTCATTTTACACTGAGACAATTTCAGTTTTTTTTAACTTTTAAGAAAAAGAAATACTGTTTTATTTCCCTTTAACTTCAGGGTAGGAAAAAATAGGTCTTTAGTGTCAAAACAGCTAGATTCAAATGATGCTTCTAATATACCAGTATTTTGATCTTTGACAAGTCACTCAAATGACAAATATTCTTTCTTTGTCAAAATAGGTTATTTGTCCCAGCAAACCTCATGGAGATGATCTGAAGTTAGAACAGGGGGCATACCTTCACCTAATTTCATTTTCCAAGTATTAAGTAGCTACCAGGCACGACCCTAGGTGTTAGGCATACAATGATTAAAAAAAAATAAAAGAATTGTACCTTCAAAGAGCCCTCATGTTATAGAAGCTTTTTTTAAATTAAAAAAATGATAATCATAGAATGATAATATGTATCAGTTATTAATAATATGACCAAACGTAACAAAATCATGTCTCTAACTTGCTAGTCACATATCTTACTTGTGGGGCTATATTCCTTGCAAATAAAATATATTCAGTGAAAAAAATTATTGATGATGATGATGATGGTGGCAACAACAAAGGATGGATGGTAGAATACCTTCCAGACATATATATATATATATATATATATATATATATATATATATATATGTGTGTATATATATATATATATATATATATATATATACACACATATATTTGTAAATTTATATCCCTGTTTTGTATGGAGGGCAGCATATTACAGAACTCTACTGAGGGAAAAAAAAAGAAACTTCTACTAAAAAGGGCAGATACTGTGTATATACTGAGAAGGCCAGATAGAAAGATAACCTTAGCAGTGAATATTATTGCCCAATATCATCTATTTATAGAGAGGTAGGCTTTATGACCTCTTGAGAAAGTTAGTCTCTATTGAGGCAATATTACCAAGAAAAGGAAAAGAAAGCTATGAACAAAAGTGAAAAGTTCATGGGGTCATATATTTCAAGAAAGAAGGGAATCTTAGTGGTCCAATTTTCCCCATTTTAGAGACAAGGAAACTGAAGCGCAGAAAAGTTAAGAAACTTCCTCCCCTCCCCCCAATGCCATACAGGTAGTTAGCAACAGAGATTAAATCCATTGTCCTTTCCACTGTATCATGATGCCTCTAAAGTTCACTTAGCTGTAAGAAAACATTAAACCTATAAAGCTGAATATCTAGATTATTTGCAACTGTTTGTACTGTTTAGCACAATTCCTCCACATAGTAGGTGCTTAAGGAATGCAAGTTGACTGAATGGCTGTATCTTCGGTGTTCCAAATCGAACACACCTGGATATTCAATTACATAAGCATTTATAGAGGTTTTGCGTGCAAAATGTTGTTTAGATTCATGTGTGTAAATAAAAGCAAAAAATGTGTTGGGAACACTTTAAATGTGGCTGAGCCATCAATTGGTTATTGAATTGCCAGTAATTTACAAACTTGAAGAGAGGATAGCAGAGATGGGTGGTAGTATTATTGATTTAGTTGTTACTGGTAATGATGACCTTGATGGTGTTAATGATGTGTGTATGTATATATGTACATGTGCATATGTGTGCAAATGTGCATGCCTAAGCTTATAGCTAGCCTCTTGGAGAGGAATTATTTCTGTAGGTCAAACAAATTGATTTTTTATGGAATTCTTACGTTATATGACACCGATATGTATGACATATTTGTGATTAAAAGCACCCCAACTTTTTAAACTTTTTCTTTTAAATAGTGGTACACTCATACGGTAATAAATGAAGTAGTTTACTGGCTTTTGGTTTATGATCTATAGTGAATGAACAAAGTCTAACATGTTGCTCTTATAAACTTGAAGAAATTTAGAGTGAACTAAGGAAATGTTTCCTTTATAACTTGTTTCCTAAAAATTTCTTACACCAGTGTATTTCTCATGTATAATGAAACAAATATGCTACATACCTAAATTGTTCATGAGTACCTATTTTTTTAATTGTCAGTCTGACAAAGATTATCTTTCCTTAGAACAATACATAAATAGCAATAATACAGATGTGCATAAAAAAGCATTCACCAATTGCATGAATCAAGATCAATATTTATTGTATGTTGTGTTGTCGCTGTAACTTAAAGGACTGGGCAACTTATTCTCATGAAAATGACCACATGGAATGACAGAAATCCAGTTTTCATTGTACTTTTATGAAATCAAATAAATATTTCAACTTATTCAAACCCATGCTATTCTGACCCCTTCTGCAGTCACATTCAAAATCATAGGTACAGCAGATCAGATTTGTTGCAATACATGTGGGGACTCTAATGCTAACTCCAATTCTATATTATCTTACACCATTATATATATATATATATATACATATATATATATATATATATGTATATATATATATGTGTGTGTGTGTATGTATGTATGTATGTATCTCATATATGTGTGTATGTATTTGATACATATATCAGATCTCTCTGCCCCTTGGCAGAGATCCTCTGATCCTTGGCCCCTCAACCCTCTTCTTATTTGTTGACTTATAAGAATCTTACATAGCAATTAATATATTTTAAAAGCTTTCTTTTTGCAAACAGAGGATGTTTATGGTGATGACTTTTTTCAGTTTTGAATGCTGAAATTTATAAAGAGGATTCCATTTGCTTCTCAAATACAAATCGAGTTCTCCAATTTATGGTGACATCCAAAGATCAAAAGGGATAGTGTATCTGAAGTACATATGCCATTTCCTTACTTCTTTGCAGTTGTTCTTGCTGTGCTACTTGCTTGGAAGGCTATCTCCCAGTCTTTATCTACTCCCGACTCATTACACAAATGTGGGTACAGATCATACCTTCTCTGTGACACCTGATGTGAAAGCTCTGGAGAGTATTTATCTTGTCATTTCCAATGTCTTTTTTCACTTTCATTTGTTCTCTATTTTTTAACAATCTGTTGTATTCTTCCTTCTTTTCTAATTATTTCACATACATTAATTTTGTCTCTACAATTAGCATATAAACTCCCTCTGCACAAGAATCATGGTGCATCCTCCTTTTTTTTGTATAACTGTTATCATCCACTCTAGACTATTGCGAACTACCCATGCTCTCCATACTCTTCCCTTCTAATGAAGAATTCCAAGGAGCCCAGTTTGTTCCTTGACTCCAATGACACCCGATATAATGATGATTGAGTCTATAGGTTGCCAATCCAAATCTAACTTCCCCTATTTTTAACCATAAAATCATTAACTCATGTAATTTCAGAGTCTGATGAAAATGAGATGAAGGTTTTTTCAGAGAAGAGTGCAGAGAAGACTTGGGTTCATATGCCAGTTCTACTACTTTATACCTGTGTGAACTTGGTTAAACTCTCTTTTGGCTTTACATCTGGTTCTTAAACCTATGATCTCCCTCTAATATCATGTACTTCTTCTTCTTACTAAATGCATCAGTCTATTCTAGTCCATAGCATTTCCAGGTAAATATCTAGATTGTACTTGAAAACCTCTTTTGAAAGGAACTCATTACCTCACAAAGCAGACAACTGCTTTTCCATTGGCCCTAATTGTACTAACAATCATATATCTGTTAAAATCTCTATGAACACGAATTTTTTTGACACTTACCGTACCATAGTTCTCTACTGACCAACAAAGTGAGGAAGTAATATAGATACATACATACATATACACATGCATATATCTATGTAGATATATAATTGTAGATATACGTAGACATATAGATAGATACTGATATATTGATACACTATTTTTTGAGGGGAGTAGAATGTGAAAAACTTATGAATTATACTCAATTATTTTAAAAAGAACTTTGTCTTTGAAATTGACAACTGTTGTCTATGTGCTTCTTCCAAAGTACGTTTCTTTTCTGCATACTAAATAGGGGTAGGTACTTTTCCTAACATCTTCCTGGTGCCATTGGCTTTTTTACATATAAATATATCAGGTACTTAAGTGGTAGACTCTACATGTGGTAGTTACATAACCATTGTGGATTAAAAAATAAATTACCAGAAAGATGGCCACATATTTCTTTTATTTCATTCATTTGTTTTTCATCTCCCAGTTTCATCTACAAATATCGGGTGAACATTTTCACAGATACTTCTTAGAATCTCCATCTGCCTCTGAAGCTCAGCTCCATCTCCTACATGAGACCCTTCATAATGTCTGCAGTGATTAGCATGTTCTCCTCCTCCCTCCATATTATTTCATATTTAATTGATACATAGCTTGCATTTCCTCAAATGGACACATTGATTCTTTTGCAATGTAAATTACAAGAAGTAGTCTAACATTTTCTTGAAAGTCTTCAGTGGAGAGTGAATCAAACCGCCAACTCACTCTTACAGAGCTTGAATTCTTATTATTTTCCTTCATGGAAATGAAACTTTTTATCTGTGTAACTTCTACATAATTTTCCTGTATTTAGTCCCTTTATGCAAAAAGAAAAACTTAAATTCCACTTTCAGATGCCTTAATGAGAGCTATCATCTTTGTCCTCTTCCACAAGTCTTTTTTTTTTTTTGTCCTTCTGGTTAAATATTACTAATTCCTTCAGCCATTGCTCATATACTATGATCCTGAGGCCCTTCACTATGATGACTGCCCTTCTCTGAAAAGCATTATCTGTTAATGTCCATTTTAAAATTTGGCACCCAGAAGTGAATAGTAATCTAGAAGTGGCTTCACCAGGGTAAAGCTCAAATGGGATTACAACCTCCCTAGTTCTAGAAACTAGGCCTTTTGACAAGTCTAAGATTTCATTAACATTTATTTTGGCTTCCATATACCACTATCAACTCATATGCAACTTACTGTTTAAAAAAACCAATACGTTTTTTTTAGATGAACTTCTATATAGTTATGCATATGGTAGTTTATTTTTTGAAACATAAATGTAAGAATTTACACTTATTCTTTTAAAATTTCATCTTATAAGATACAAACTTACATTATAGCTTATAGATAATATCATAGATAATTTTGGATTCTGATTGTCATCCAATATTAATTATCCCTCCCAGCTTTGTGTCTTCTGAATTATTGATCCAATTGCTTGATAAAAATGTTAAACAGCATAGTCCCAAGCATATTTTTGGGGCATTCCATTAAAGATTTCCTTCCAACTAGCCAAAACAATAAAATAGAAATAACTTATGAATATATACCATATATATGGATATATGCATGATATGTGTGTTTATATGTATGTGTATGTATACATACACGCATACACACATATATATTTATGCGTATATATATGTGTGTGTGTGTATATATATATATATGTATATATATACATATATATATGTGTATATATATATATATATATATATATATATATATATATATATATATATATATAATTTTACTTAGGAGCAAATTGTGTGCCACAAAATAGTCAAGTGTAAAAAGAACAACTCATGGATTTTGTAATAAAAAAAAGCTGCACAAAGTTTTTTTTTCTATTTTTGTTAATCATTAAAAAGTCTTTGACTCAGATTTGTAAACATGGTTTATTCATTTACTTCAAAAATGTAAGAGCTACCCAAGTATAATGAAAATGCATCATCGAATCTTGTCATTTCTGTATTTGCAACATCTCATGCCACTCGTACAGTCTTTAGTCAGGCCCTCATTCCATCTGGCCTGGACAATTGCAATATTCTTTTAACTGATCCCTTTGCCTTTAAGTCTCTCCCTACTCCAATCCATAATCCACCTAGCTGTCAAAGTGATTTTTCTAAAGTATAAGTCTGATTACAAAATCTTCATTCTTAGTGAAGTCCATTGACTCCCTACTAATTTCAGGATCTAACATGAAGTTCTGCAGCATTTAATGCTCTTCTTGAACTTATTTTCCTACACACACACACACACACACACACACACACACACACACACACACACACCTCAAAATTAGTGAATTATTTGTAATTATTTGAACAGGGTGAGCTATTCCTCATTTTTATGTCTTTGCTTTGGCTATTCATAATACCTAGAATGCTCTCCTCCCTCAACTTCACTATTGGCTTCGTTAAATTCTTTCAAGGCTCAAATCCCATCTTCTGAAGGTGACTTTTCTAGGTCTCCACAATGACCAATGCATTTTCCTTTCCCATTGCATCCCATCTACTCTGTGTATATCTTGAATGCACATAATTATTTACAAGTTGGTTCCTATGGTATAAAATGCTGCTTGAGGGAAGGGATGTGATTTTTGCTTTTCCTTTATCCCTGTCATTTAACACAGTACCTGGATCATAGCAAATATTTTAAAAAGTTTTTTGATTGATTGGCTGTTTTTTTTTTCTAGAATTAAATCCATTATTGTCTCCTAAATAGTATAAATTTAGCTACCAAATTAAAATGGGGAATTGAACCAAAACATCTTATTAATCATTCTATGCACATTCATGATATTGATCTTTAAAATTCCACTGAAAAACAAATTAAGTAGTTCAATCATCTCACAGAATCTACCTCCAAAGGTATCCAAATGTCATTTGGACTCCCAAGTATAAAATTTCCAACCTAAAACAAGGACACCTAGTGAATTAAAGCTTCAAGCTTAAATAGGAAAATCACAGTCTCCTATTCTGTAAGGAGAGTAATTCTCTCAATAAAGAAAATATGTTATTGTAATTATTGCTTCACTTTCAAGGCATTTGATAACCATCCCTTTAATAATTTTTATGATTTTAGCAGGGATTAAAGTCAAGCTTCCTGGCACACATTTTTCAGACTCTGTTTCCTTCATTTCTTTTTAAATGGAAACTTTTTTTTTCCTTCTTCCTATATTATGGTAGCTCCCCAATTCTTTGTGTTCTTTGAGCACTGGCAGTAGCTCATCAATCACATGTAATGGTTTTTTGGTACCCAAGGATTGATTTATCTAGTACTGATGATCTACTCATAAGGCTGGCTAGGCAATTTTTGACTATCTCATTTAGTATCTTGGTTATCAAAGACATATTAACTTTCTTCATTATGTCCTCTGGCTAACTATAGCTTCTTTTGACGGAGGAAACAGAAGCAAAGATAGAGAACAGGTTTATTTTCTCTTCATCATCTATTATCCATTACATTCTAAGCAACATTCCCATCTTATTTTTATTCCAATAGAGATTCATCTTGCCCTTAAATTTCCTCACATTTTTACCTCAAATTAGGCTTCACCTTTATTTATTTTATTTATTTTTAAATTTATTTATTTAACGTTTAACATTCGTTTTCACAAAATTTTGGGTTCCAAATTTTCTCCCCATTTCTCCCCTCCCCCCACTCCAAAATTCTGAGCATTCTAATTGCCCCTATCACTGATCTGCCCTCTCTTCTATCATCCCTCCTTTCCCTTGTCCCCATCTTCTCCTTTGTCCTGTAGGGCCAGATAACTTTCTATACTCCATTACCTGTATTTCTTATTTCCTAGTAGCAAGAACAGTACTTGACAACTGTTCCTAAAATTTTGAGTTCCAGCTTCTCTTCATCCCTCCCTCCCCACCCTGTGGGAAGCAAGCAATTCAATATAGGCCATATCTGTGTAATTTTGCAAATGACTTCCATAACAGTCATGTTGTGTAAGACTAACTATATTTCCCTCCATCCTATCCTGCCCCCCATTGCTTCTGTTCTCTCTTTGGATCCTGTCCCTCCCCAAGAGTGTCGACCTCAAATTGCTCCCTCCTCCCCATGCCCTCCTTTCCATCATCCCCCCCCACCCTGCTTATGCTCTTCTCCCCCACTTTCATGTGTTGTAAGATAGGTTTTCATACCAATATGAGTGTGCATTTTATTCCTTCCTTTAGTTGAATGTGATGAGAGTAAGCTTCAGGTTTTTCTCTCATCTCCCCTCTTTTTCCCTCCACTGAAAAGTCTTTTGCTTGCCTCTTTTATGAGAGATAATTTTCCCCATTACATTTCTCCCTTTCTCCTCCCAATATATTTCTCTCTCACTGCTTAATGTCATTTTTTAAAGATATGATCCCATCCTATTCAATTCACTCTGTGCTGTGTGTGTGTGTGTAATTCCACCAACTACCCAGATACTGAAAAATTTCAAGAGCTACAAATATTGTCTTTGCATGTAGAAATGTAAACAGTTCAACTTTAGTAAGTTCCTTATGACTTCTCTTTGCTGTTTACGTTTTCATACTTCTCTTTATTCATGTGTTTGAAGGTCAAATTTTCTTTTCAGTTTTGGTTTTTTCATCAAGAATGCTTGAAAATCCTCTATTTCACTGAAAGACCATTTTTTTTCCCCCTGAAGTATTATAGTCAGTTTTGCTGGGTAGGTGATTCTTGGTTTTAGTCCTAGTTCCTTTGATTTCTGGAATATCATATTCCATGCCCTTCTATCCAGGCTTTACCTTTAGAACAAAATTCTTTTAGGATAGTACCCCATTTTAAAAACATTAATCCTCTATTATGTGCCCTTCTTTGCTTCATCTGAACATTTCCATTTATAATCTAATTTTGTTGGTATTATTCCTGTCCATTCATACCAATCACTAAGACAAATTCTTTTTCCTTCTCCCTTGAAATATTTTTTCTTTCTGTCTTCAACTTTCAATCTTGAAAAAAATCTCATCTCTTCCAAGCTTACTTCTCCTGGACAATTTGGCAATTAGATCTTACTTACTTTTTCAAGAATGGGGAACCTGTACTCTTGAGGACACGTGTGGCATTCTAGGTCCTCGAATAGTGCCCTTTGACTGAATCCAAGTTTTACAGAAGAAATACTTTTATAAAGCAGATTTGCTCTCTTAATTTGGATTCAGTCAAAGGTGTCACAGTTTTAGACTGCATGGACTGTGCCCTAACTTTCCTGGAGCATAGAGAAGAGTGATTCCACTGTACTAGAAGTGCAAATATTAGACACTTTATTCAGTTCACTGAAAAATTCACCTGGCTCTCTATTCTTAATATTTTATCTTCTACTTTGTAGAAGGTAACATGGAGAAATTATTGGATAAATGACTTCTGAGAGCATCTTCATTTCTGTGGGTATAATTTTCCTTATCATCTCTTTAGTTATCTTTTTTTCCCATCAGTATGGCAATATCCACTTCTAAATTCTCTTCAGCTAAAGCTTTTCCAGAGTGTAATAGACCACCTCAATATGTTATTGGTTACTTCTAACTAGAAGTCTTCAATGGAAGGTGAGATGACCACATGTAAGATATTTTTGGAAGCTATTTTAGTTCTGTTTAAATGGCTAGATGGCACCTGTAATCTTTTCGAATTCTGAAATTGTACGAGTTCTTTATAGTACTGAGTTTTAGGGCCTTACTTCTCTCACTGAGTAGTGATCTATTAGACATATTTCTTGACAATTCTGTGGTGGTGTCCTCATCTATAACATGATAAACAAGATACTTCTGAAATAAAAATCAGAGGATTGGATGAGGTTTTTGCAAAGTATCTGGTAAACATTACCCAGGTTTTATTTTTTTTTTTTAATTATCTTATGGGGAGGACTTTAGGATGAGAAAATGGATTGGATTACAAGTTAGGGAACAAATTCCTTTGTTTCATCTCAAAACTACCTAAGAAGTACCTGATTTAACAAAAATACCAAAAAGTTCAAAGTAGGACAGTGATATACTGACCCCCTGCAAAACTTCATATGAGAATATAGATGACAATTGGTAAAGCAGAAAATAATGTGTAAATAAGGAGGTCAGAATGAAGAAGTCTACCTGCAGATTACTTTTTTTTACAATGCTAACATTTTACTGAAGGTTGATAAGAAATTCATGACATACATGTAACAGAAGAATTTATCACTTTCTATTATAGAACTGATCACTCCCTTACTCCCATCAGTTTAGAGGCTCCCCATTTTAAGTAAGTGAGAGATAAGTAAGATAAAATTTAAGACAGAATAACTAAAATTGTTTAAACAAAGGAATAAAGCCATGTATCCTTTACATAGCCATAAATATACTATATTTCCTTAGAATCATCATTTTACAAATAAAATAGTGAAAAGGTAGTGGTGCAGGGTTAAAGCAAATTGTGTTTATGTTCAAAAATATAGATCCATGTCATGAAGAATGAGCATTATACATTCATGTATATAACTATAAACATGCACATTCAAATTACATTTAGCCAGCCCCAGTTTTTTACACAATTGTCCTTATCAATAGAAGGAATTTGTGAAAACTGGTCAGGATACTGTACTATAGGATCTAGCCACGGAACAACTCAAAGCTAACTATGTCACCTGGCCATTGAACCAGAAAGCTCTTCTGTATCACAATCTGAGCTAACTGAGATAACAAGCATTTATTTGAATCTGCAGTTATCATTTTACATTAAGGGAACCTACATTATGTAGCAGAAAAGTAAAGGTATAATTATCTTTCTTCCTTGTATAAGATAAAATTAGGTTGCAAATATCCTTTGAGAAAAAAACAAATCTATATAGGACTCTCTTTTTGAAGATACCTGCATAAAAAAGATACATTAATAGGGGTCTACTCAGTGTAGCAGCAGCCCTTTTTTCTCCACAGTGGTCACCTATGACCCCTGATTCCCCAGCAACCATGTTGAAGGGACCTGCAGTTCATTGATCTTGGCACCACTTACTTCTGTATGGGAGTCTTCCAACATGGGAAAGTGGAGATCATTGCTGATGACCAAGGAAACAGGACCACTCCCAGATATGTCACCTTCACCAACATAGAAAGTTTAATCTCTGATACTGAAAAGTATCAAGTTTCAATGAACCTCACCAACACAGTTTTTGATGCCAAATGTCTGATGGGTCACAGATTTGATGATTTAGTTGTACATGAAGCACTGGTCTTTTATGGTAGTGAATGATACAGGCAGGCCTAAGGTCCAAGTGGAGTACAAAGGGGAGACCAAAAGTTTCTATCCAGAAGAAGTATCTTCTATGGTCTTGACCAAGATGAAAGAAATTGCTGAAGCTTACCTTGGGAAGACTGTCACAAATGCTGCAGTCACAGTACCGGCCTATTTCAATGATTCCCAACATCAGGTCACTAAAGGTGCTGGAGCCATCACTGGTATCAATGTGCTCTGAATCATCAATGAGCCAATTGCTACTGGTATTGCATATGGCTTGGACAAAAAGGATTATACAGAAAGAAAAGTGTTGATCTTTGACCTTGGAGGTGGTACTTTTGAAGTCTCCATTCTTACCACTGAAGATGGCATCTTTGAGGTCAAGTCCACTGCTGGGGACACTCACTTGGGTAGGGAGGACTTTGACAACCAAATGGTCAACCATTTCATTGCTGAGTTCAAGCAAAAGCACAAGAAGGACATCAGTGAGAACAAGAGGGCTGTTCATCATCTTCACACCACTTTTGAACATGCAAAACACACCCTCTCTTCTAGTACCCAGGCCAGTATTGAGATTGACTCCCTCTATGAAGGTATCGACTTATACATCAATCACTCGAGACTGTTTCAAAGGGCTGAATGCTGATCTCTTCTGTGGCATACTGGACCCTGTGGAAAAGACCTTAAGAGATGCCAAGCTAAATAAATCAGAGATTTATGACATAGTCCTGGTAGTTGGTTCCACTCGAATTCCCCAAATCCAGAAGCTTCTGCAAAACTTCTTCAATGGCAAGGAGCTCAACAAGAGAATCAATTTTGATGAAGGTTTTGCTTATGGCGCAGCTGTCCAGGATGCCATTTTGTCTGGAGATAAATCTGAGAATGTGCAGGACTTGTTGCTGTTGGATGTCACTCCTCTTTCCCTTGGAATTGAAACTGCTGGTGGAGTTATGACTATTCTGATCAAATGTAATACCACCAACCCCACCAAGCAGACACAGACTTTTCCCACCTATTCGGACAACCAACCTGGTGTGCTTATTCAGGTTTATGATGGTGAGAAGGCAATGACAAAGGATAACAACCTGCTTGGCAAATTTGAGCTCACAGGAATCCCCCTAGCACCCAGAAATGCTCCTCAGATTGAAGTGACATTTGACATTGATGCAAATGGCATTCTCAATGTTTCTGCTGTGGATAAGAGCACAGGAAAGGAGAACAAGATCACCATCACCAATGATAAAGGACGTCTGAGCAAGGAAGACATTGAGCATATGGTCCAGGAGCCTGAGAAATACAAGGCTGAGGATGAGAAGCAGAGAGACAAGGCGTCTTCCAAGAATTCTCTTGAATCTTACGCTTTCAATATGAAGGTTAACATGGAGCATGAAAACCTGCAAAGCAAAATTGGTGATGAAGACAAACAGAAGATTCTTGACAAATGTAATGAAATAATCAACTGGCTGGATAAGAACCAGACTTCTGAGAAGCAAGAATTTGAGCATCTGCAGAAAGAACTGGAGAAGGTCTGCAACCCCATCATTACCAAGCTGTACCAGAGTGCAAGGGGAATGCCAGGTGGATTCCCAGAGGGTGGAGCAGCCCCATCTGGAGGTGCTTCTTCTGGACCCACCATTGAAGAGGTGGACTAAACAGCAGAAGAAAGAGCATTCCACTCAGCTTTCCAAAAATTGAAGGACTCAGAATTTGTAGCCAAGGCAGAAGCAGTTTAAAAGTAACATTTAAGCTACTGTGTAAATCTGGGCATTCTGAATACTTGAATGTGTGCAGAGGGAGAGAAGTGAAAAACATTGCACTTTATCAGTAGTGTGAACAAGTGGAAATGCAATTCTTGTCCTGGAGAAAAAAACTATTTAAAATTGGTACCATATAAGAAAAAAGATACATTAATAGAGAAAGAAGGCATGCAATGCAAGTGGGCTGACAATTTAATTTTTTTTTTTTCTATACAGTACTGTAGCTATCCTTTCTTTTGGTCGTAATACTTGAAATTAAAAGAAAAAATCTAAAAATCTTCTATCTTTGACTGAGTTTTAAGATTATAAGAATGCTATTAAAATAGATTCAGAACATTTTATTAAATTAAAAGTAATTATAATAAACACTCTGAATTCCAACTTTCTCAATTCTAACTTAGCATGCTAACCTGAAGGGCTATGTTGACCAATGGCCATCACACACACACACATACACACACACATTATTTATTTGATTTCAATGCACTCGTTTGCATGTTCAGTAAATATTTATATTGCTGGAAGGATATGAACAATCCTCTAGTATAGTAAAGAAAGGAAAAACTATTTAAAATATCCTTCATTTACCAGTTATGAACAAATTAAAGAAACTTAATGTACACGTAGTGCAATACTTGGCAACCTTGCCCTTGCACTATCCATGATTCAGCTCATTTAAGCCTTAAAGAGCATTCAGATGTCTTCATATCTGAAGGCAATGACAATTCCCTAGTGGAATAAGTTCAGTTACCCCAGCTTAATTCCTTGTGAAGCAAAGTGCAAACTTTCCTTCTATTTGCCTTTAGCTCTTTGTATTTAAAACAGCAACGTTCACAGCCAATTGACCTCAAAGTTTTGTTATAAAAAAGGAAGTACATTTTAAAAAGTTTTACCTAGGGAATGGATAGAATTACTCTAATAGAGGGAAACTTGACTATCGACTTTTAGACTAAAAACTAAGGGGAAGGAAGGCTGAAGGGTAAGAAGGAACAGGAGGAGTATATTGGGCCTGTTTCAACCTATGGTCCTAGAAAACTGCTTATAGGGGATTATTAGTTGTATACCCATGCAAATTTTAGTAATGAATTGATGACTTCATCCCTTTGTACTTATTAGCTCCAGTGATTAAATATCACTAAAGCTCTTAAGTGAAACCGTGAGATTTGAAAATCTTCAACACATCAAGGTCCTACTTTCAACCTTTGGGAGATTCTAGGAAAGAAGTTGAGATAAAGGATTGAAAATGAAAATGCTAACGATTAAAATATCTTTTCATTTATATTTGTTATACTAAATTAATTCCTGAAAGCAATTTAATCTTTTAAATATAATTCCACAGAGGAAAGTAGTCAGGTCAATAGTACTGACCTCTTTGATTTCTGTGTTAAGAGGAGGCCTACAGATCACAGCAGTGTGGCTCCTTCATTTGAAATGCCACAGTATAGTTGGTTGGAGAATGTCATTAGAAAGACTGTCTAGAAGGGGACAGATCTCATAACAAAACCATTAGCAATATTTAATTTCATCTCCTGAATAAGGATGTACTGAATTGATTACTACATTAAGTGGACTTGCAGAATGAAAGCAAAGACATCTGCCAACTTTGTGATTCAATAATGGAAAGAAAGTTACTGGATCATTTGGTAAGGGGATTCATTCATAGTTTGGCTATGTTTGGGTTGCAGGATCCCTGGGTCCTTTCTAGTCTAGGATTCTAATTCAAATCTTAGTTTGGAGGATCCTCATTCAACTAACAGCTCTGTCACTTACTAGCTATAGAACCTTGGGTAAGTCACTTAATATTAGGGGGACTTAATTTCCTTAATTTCCTCATCTATAAAATGAGTCAGGTGAATGGAATGTCTCTTAAGTTTCTTTCCATAAATAGGAATATAATACTCTTTCTCAACACTTGTTTATGGGTCAGGGGAGGGAATCTCTGTTCTGCTTTTCTTTTTTTAAATCTGTCAGGCACACATTTATTTATATATAAGCAAGTATGCTGCCACAGTTCTTTACACTTCCTTAGTCCTCCAACTTAAGCAACACTCACCTCATACTTTACAGTAATCATATTGTGTTCATCCTTCATTGCTGAAGAAGACTATGCCATTGGAGAAATAATGACATGACTTGCACTTGACTTTGTTCTGAGAGAGAGGGCTGTGCAGGTCACCAGTCTCACTTCTGCTCCAGAACCATCTGAATCCAGTGACCAGATATTCATCAGGATGACTGAAGATGACCCAGGATAAGGCAGTTGGGGTTATGTGACTTGCCCAAGGTCACACAGCTAGTGAGTGTCAAGTGTTTGAGGTGAGATTTGAACTCAGGTCCTCCTGATTCCTGCACTGGTGCTCTATCCATTGCACCACCTAGCTGCCCACAGTAATCCTAACACAACAGATGAAGGAAAGGTATAGCAATGAAAAGAAAAAAAAAAGTATGGTTTTGTAGAGTTTCAAAAAAATTGCTAAAGTTGACTAGAAAGATGTGGGTCCACCCTTTCTACAATTCTAGAAAGAAGATTAAATTTACTATAACCACATCCTTGGTACAGTCTTCTGATTCCTACTTCTTGGAAGATTAAAGATAATCTCTAGCTAGATTTGGTTCTCCATTCAAGAGAATTACACAACTAATTCATAATTTCTATAACACAACAAAGACCATTTTGCCACAGGCATTCACTTTATGGTAAGTAATTTCCTGACATGTTACTTAAAACACATAGCCCCAAAAGGCAATGTAAAGTACTTCTTATACAATGTAACATGTCCATGAGCATTCGTTATAATTAAATAAAATCCTTAGATAAATTTTGCAGAGTTCCAAATTGTCAGATTCCCTGTTGTGGGCGAAGAGAATACAAATTTGACATACATCAGTGGGGTGTATTGTGACAAATATGGCATTTTAGGATGTAGAAATGCTGAATTTCAGGATGCGAAATTAATCTTTAAATGACATACCTGCTTACAATTTTAAGAACCAAATAACTAATACTTTTTAGATAAAACACAATTATAGTTAGTCATTTATTGTATTTCATCATTTTCATTACTCATACATATCAAATTTAACCAATCACTCTTATTAGAGTAACTGAATTTAAATGAAAAGGATATAATGTTCTATTTTACTGAATTTCAAATGGAAGTGTAATAGTTATTAATATTTTTCTGAGGTCTCATAATCATCTGGTAGCATGAGATAACACTTTTAAAAATTAAATTCACAAATTTATCATTACAACTTATTCATTTTGTTTTTATATTATTGATCTTTAAGTTTATATATATATATATGTATATATATATAATATTAGTTTCTTAAGATTTGCTATTATTTTCATGGTTATTTTTCCCCCTTTATGGTAATGATATCTTTTACTTGCATTAATTAGAAATACACATGTAGTATGACTTTAGAGATATTTAAATACATTCCTTCTAAATGTACTTCTTTTCATTTGATCTCAGAAAAAACAACTTTTGCTTTTTTCTAAAAGTATGTCAATGTTTGCAAGTACTTTATATGCACCACTGAGGAATTCTAATACAAGTGAGACAATGGACTTTCATTTAATTAGATCTAACCGTGGAATAACACAGGAACTCCAAATATCTTAGAGATTATTGACCTCCCTCTATTCATATTTTTCCTCTTCCTTTAATGATCCCTCTTCTAATTCTCTCCCTCCTTTCCATTTTGAAAACAATTTTACATTAAAAATTCACTTCCATAAAGCATTTTCTATTGTTTTTGGACCTTGTCTGTCTTCATTTCAGTGACTCCTCCTTCTCTAGGTATTCTTATGTTACACTTAGCTGTCTGGGATCGACAATTGGGCCAAACTAGGCTAATATGTCATGCTACATTTTTTTTCCTCCTCTTCCCCTCATCAAAACTTCCCTTATCTGTTTTGTATTCCTTTAAGGATCTAATCTAAAATAGCTCCTGAGATATACTAATTTACATGAAGTCGGTCATGGCTGCCAAGGAATTGTAATTTTATACTTTCCAGTTATACTATATAAATATTGACCCGGATATTCAACATTTTAACCCAACAGGATGGGGGAATGTGAATAGATGAGAATTTTGAAAACTGGTTTCAGATAGGGGCTAGAAGGAAGATAATTAGATGGCAGAGATAGGGACATCATACCATATATGCTGTCTTATATACTTCCCTGAGGATTCACTGACCTCTATTCATCAGGCCAGATCATGGATTAAGTCATTGGTATAGTCTTGAGAAATGACAGATCATTAAAGCTACCTGCCTCAGACAACTCCTAAAGTGAAGCCCAAAAGCCACTGAAAAGTTAAATAAAATCAAATTCAATTATTATGCAACTGCCTTATGGAGGCAAAGTGTTTTCTGGATGCAGAAAATGCAGCAATCATTTACTGTGATATGGAGGAGTTACAGTGCTGTAGGGAGGACCCCAAAAGGATAGAATCACAAATCCTTTCAAGTATTTGAAGTAAATGTTCTTAGGTCTCTTTCATGTGTATTTATTTTATCCTGCCCAGTATACTTTCAGGTTCTAAGGCTAAGTCCTATATCTTTTATTTCCTTTCTATTTTTCAAAGGACCCAGGAAAGCACTCTGAACAGTACAGTCTTATTAACTGAATGACAAATGGCATGAGCTATATTTCAGTAGGAAAGATTAAAGAGAGACAGACAGAAGAGTTTCATAATAAGTATAATCTCTTTCTTCAGCTAGCCTTAAGAATAGGATTAAACAGGTACTGTGGGTGGTTTAAAGTAGGATTTGCTGGGATCCTGTGATAACGACAGTGGTAGCTCACATTTATACGGTGCTTTAGAGTTTACAAAGTGCTTTTCTCACAATAGGCCTAAGAGGGAGAGAAGAAGTGCAAACATCATTATCACCCTTTTACATTTGAGGTAACTGAGGCATAGAGCTATTAAGTACCTAGCCAAAGGTCATATACTTAGTAAAGAATCGAGCTGGGATTTGTATGCCCAGCTTATTTCTATTTTGAAGACCAGATATCCAGAATTTTTATTGCTTTGAAGAGTACTGGAATGGGAATGGATTCAGGTCAGCATGAAGAGACATCATAACTACAGAAGAATGAATATGAATTTGGACTTCCAAATTTTTTTAAACCCACAAAATAAATCGAGAAAAAACAGAATGAAAGGTGCTAAACAACTGATGAGGTTGTGATTTCTGACCTCCATATGAAATGGGTGAATATAGCACACTTTGTTTTGATTCTTCCAATCAGAAGACCTTTAAATTGAAAAGTAAAGGAGTCAGAAAAATGTCTGACTGGAAACTGGAAGAATAAATATAGGTCCCAAAGTTGTATTGCAGAGAACTGGTACTATCTGTGAAGGAGAGGGATAATAGTAGAGATATCTAGAAAATTCAAAGAAATCCAAGAAAAGAAAAAGCAATAAAATCTTACTACCCAAGAGGTAAACATATCTCTTGTTTCAGCATATCACAGAAATTGAGAATCTCAGGAGAATTGCCAATTATACCCTCTCTCTAACTGACCATTAGAATCCATTAAATACAGAGAATGAAATGGTAGAATCTCTTGGACCAAGGCTGATATGGGAGATGACAGTCCACTTTGAAGTTATGATCAATCATTTCTGCCATTTCTTAATGCTAACTATGCTCTGTAAGACCAGAAATCAGGAGAACTCTACCATAAGGTAGAGACTTCCAGAGCAAAACCTTAGAAGGCCAAGAATTTTTAACAAGATTAGGAAAGAAGATGTATTTAATATTTTAGTCTCTCTATTTTCAGTGCTTGACACATTGGTAGGCCACTGCAATTCATAAATCCTGATAGATTTTTTGATTTGTATCTTACTATAAGACTGGTATTTAACTGAGGCAATGCCACCTTAAAAGGAAAGAAGAAAGTAAATGGTTTCTACTATAATGCAGAGACAAATGGAATTACTCAATGGATTTAATGTGATAGGGAGTGACATGGGGGATTGATAAACCTCATCTTCTGCTGGGAGTGACTGTAAAATGTGGATAAAATAAAAGGTATCCACGGTTCCAAAGGAATCATACAGATGAATACTGACAAGGCAGGGCTATTGGGACTTATTAGAAGAAATTTACTGAGGAACACACTACAGGTCAGGTGCATTGGGAGAATTAAGTTGTTGTTCAGTTACATGCAACACTTTGTGATCCCATTTGGGGTTTTCTTCACAAAGATACTGGATTGATTTGTCATTTTATTCTCCATCTCATCTATCAGATGAGGAAACTGAGACAAACAAGGTTGAGTGACTTCCCATAGGTCACACAGCTAGTAAGTGTTCAAGGCCAGATTTGAACACCTGAAGATATGTCTTTCTTTTTTATTTATTTATTTATTTACCTATCCATTTATTTATCTATCTATCTATCTATCTATCTATCTATCTATCTATCTATCTATTTATTTATTTACTTGACTTTTAACATTCATTTTCACAAAATTTTGGGTTCCAAATTTTCTCCCCTTTTGTCCCCTCCCCCCACCCCAAAACACCGAGCATTCTAATTGCCCCTGTGTGCCAATCTGCCCTCTCTTCTATCATCCCTCTCTGCCCTTGTTTCCATCCTATACCCCTTTATCTGTATTTCTTATTTCCTAGTGGCAAGAACAGTACTCGACAGTTGTTCCTAAAACTTTGAGTTCCAACTTCTCCTCCTCCCTCCCTCCCCACCCCTTCCCTTTGGAAGTCAAGCAATTCAATATAGGCCAAATCTGTGTAGTTTTCCAAATGACTTCCATAATAGTAGTATTGTGTAAAAACTAATAATATTTCCCTCCATCCTATCCTGTCCCCCATTGCTTCTGTTCTCTCTTTGATCCTGTCCCTCCCCAAGAGTGTTGACTTCAAATTGCTCCCTTCTCCCACTGCCCTCCCTTCCATCATCCCCCCCACCCTGCTTATCCCCTTATCCCCCACTTTCCTCTATTGTAAGATAGGTTTTCATACCAAAATGAGTGTGCATTTTATTCCTTCCTTTAGTGGAATGTGATGAGAGTAAAATTCATGTTTTTCTCTCACCTCCCCTCTTTATCCCTCCACTAATAAGTCTTTTGCTTGCCTCTTTTATGAGAGATAATTTGCCTCATTCCATTTCTCCCTTTCTCCTCCCAATATATTTCTCTCTCACTGCTTGATTTCATTTTTTTAAGATATTATCCCATCCTCTTCAATTCACTCTGTGCACTCAGTCTCTATTTGTGTGTGCATGTGCATGTGCATGTGTGTGTGTGTGTAATCCCACCCAGTATCCAGATATTGAATAGTTTCAAGAGTTGCAAATATTGTCTTTCCATGTAGGAATGTAAACAGTTCAACTTTAGTAAGTCCCTTATGACTTCTCTTTACTGTTGACCTTTTCGTGCTTCTCTTCATTCTTGTGTTTGAAAGTCAAATTTTCTTTTCAGCTCTGGTCTTTTCATCAAGAATGCTTGAAAGTCCTCAATTTCATTGAAAGACAAAGTTTTTCCCTGAAGTATTATGCTCAGTTTTGCTGGGTAGGTGATTCTTGCTTTTAGTCCTAGTTCCTTTGACTTCTGGAATACCATATTCCAAGCCCTTTGATCCCTTAATGTAGAAGCTGCTAGATCTTGTGTTATCCTGATTGTATTTCCACAATACTTGAATTGTTTCTTTCTAGCTGCTTGCAATAATTTCTCCTTGACCTGGGAACCCTGGAATCTGGCTTCAATGTTCCTAGGAATTTCTCTTTTTGGATCTCTTTCAGGCGGTCATCTGTGGATTCCTTGAATACTTATTTTGCCCTCTGGTTCTAGAATCTCAGGGCAGTTTTCCTTGATAATTTCATGAAAGATGATGTCTAGGCTCTTTTTTTGATCCTGGCTTTCAGGTAGGCCCATAATTTTTAAATTGTCTCTCCTGGATCTATTCTCCAGGACAGTTGTTTTTCCAATGAGATATTTTACATTATCTTCCATTTTTTCATTCTTTTGGTTTTGTTTTGTGATTTCTTGGTTTCTCATAAAGTCATTGGCCTCCATCTGTTCCATTCTAATTTTGAAAGAACTATTTTCTTCAGTGAGCTTTTGAATCTCCTTTTCCATTTGGCTAATTCTGCTTTTGAAAGCATTCTTCTCCTCATTGGCTTTTTGAACCTCTTTTGCCAATTGAGTTAGCCTATTTTTCAAGGTGTTACTTTCTTCAGCATTTTTTTGGGTCTCCTTCAGCAGGGTGTTTTCTTGTTTTTCATGCTTTGCTTGCATGTCACTCAATTCTCTTCCCAGTTTTTCCTTCACCTCTCTAACTTGATTTTCAAAATTCTTTTTGAGCTCTTCCATGGCCTGAGCCCATTGAGTGGGCTGGGATACAGAAGCCTTGACTTCTGTGTCTTTCCCTGATGATAAGCATTGTTCTTCCTCATCAGAAAGGAAGGGAGGAAATGCCTGTTCACCAAGAAAGCAACCTTCTATAGTCTTATTTTTTTTCCCTTTTCTAGGCATTTTCCCAGCTATGACTTGACTTCTGAGTGTCCTCTCCACCCCCACCTTGCCTCCAGATCCGCCCAGCCAGCACTTGGGCTCCGAGATTCAAATGCTGCTTCCAAGCCTCAGGACTTTGGGCGCGGCAGGGTTGCTATTCAGTGTGTAATTAAGTTCGGGTGCTCAGGTGGGGGCAGGGCTGCCTCACGAGCTCAGTTCCCTCAGGGGGTTTATGCAGAGACCTTCAACAATGGATCCAGGCTCCTGCCTGCTTGGGGAGCCCTGGTCTGCTCCCGCCTCCACTGCTGCCTCCTGAGGGGGCCTGAGTTATGGGGGCACCCCACTCCCCTCTCGACCCTCCAAAGAAACCCTCTCACTGACCCTTGTCACCTGTGGGTGGAGGGACCCGTGTGGCTGCTGGAGATTTCGTACCTGAAGCCTGCTTGGATATGTTCCTTTCAGCACTGCGCTGCCAAGGCAGGGCTGGGCTCTGCTCCGGGTCTGGGGTGCAAGGGACCTTTTGTGAGAGGTTTTCAGGCTCTCTGGAGCAGAAATTTCCTCCACTCTGTTGTTCTGTGGCTTCTGCTGCTCCAGAATTCACCTGTGGTTCTTTTTTTACAGATATTTTATGGGTAGTGTGTTTGGAGGTAGTGTATGTGCATCTTTCTACTACGCCATCTTGGCTCCGCCCCCCAAGATATGTCTTTCTGACTCCAGGCCTAGCATTCTATACACTTTACCACCCCTAGATCCCCTTGGAAGAATACCTAGGCAAAACCTGTAAATGATTTAGGCTATACAGACCTATGGAGTGTGAAAATGATAGATGGATGCCATTATTACTAGTTCTTCATTTGCCTGATTAATTTGCTTTTACATGTAAAAAGATCTGTGCATTCATTGAATTTTGTGAATTATGTGGTTGGTCAAGGGATTTATTGAAATGGACCCAATACTTTCTTTTTGTGAAATTCCCAGATGATCTGGGTGTGGAGATGAGTCAGAGGTGTAAGTATTCCCTTCAATTTTACCCAGGGTCTTTGTGCTCATGAAATAAAAGGTTACATGTTCTCCAAAGTAGAATTTAACTTTTCTATTTAATATTAGATTTTACATTATTACCTATAACATATTCTGGATAGTAAATACATACAAATGAGGACAATGTTGATAACTTATTTTTGAAATTAAGGTTTAATTATTCAGTAATTCATTTCTACTCCCGATATCTATTCCTACTGACACTATCTTGGTAGAGACCCCCATTAATACCTGCCTAGTTGACTGCAATAGTTTTCGAATAGTTCTTCCAAATAGTCTGATGCTATCTCATCAAATCCTTCTTTGTTATTACTTGCCAAATACCTTTTTCTATGCATAGGCAATAACCAAGGGAAATAGTGAAGGTCAGGAAAGATTTCTATTCAAACATGGTGCTTGAGTTTCTTCTTAAAGGAAAAGAATAACTCTATGAGGCATAAACAAGTGCATTCCAGAAATCTGGGATGACCATTGCCAAGGTATTGAGAAGAGAGATGGAGGGTCATGTTTCTGTGGAACAGAAAGAAAATATTTACCTAGTCATTTCACTCCTCAGTTAAAATCCAGTAAAGTTAAAATGAATAAAATTTAAGAGTTCCCTAATGTTGTACTTTCCTACCTTTCTTTCCTTTCCTCAGTCCAATGGACTATATATCATCTTCAAGAAACACCTCACATTTTCTTGAATCTTTACCTTTGCTTATCAGTTTCTGACTTGGAAGGCCCTATCTCTTTCTCTTTACTTAATGAGTTTTTAACTGTTTTGAAAGTACAACATGACCACCATGTTCCCCATTTGGCCTGTTTTGATCTCTGCTGCAATAATTTTTATTCTCTTCGGGCTTCACAGATTATATTGACAATGAATTTTCTGTAGACACTGGAGGTGCTATGGTAGGTGGGAAATTGTTGAGTTTCTCTCTCCCAGTTATTTTCCATCCATGTGAAGAAGAAAACTAAATGTACATATATATATATAATAAAAAATCTGACATTTTGCCCTCAAACACTGCATTTTTGAGGGGGCTATAGGTGTATTAAGGACCCAGTTGTAAGTGAACTGAAGAGACATTTTTTTATTGATGTTGACATTTTTATTTAGTATTTATTTTCCCCAGTTACATGTATAAACAATTTTTAATCTTCATATTTAAAACTATGAATTTCAAATCTCTCCCTACCCTGCTCCCCATCCCTGCCCCCAATGAAAAGGCAAGCAATTCAACATAGCTTATGTGTAGTAATGCAAAACATAGCCATACCAGTCATATTGTGACAGAAAACAAATACAAAAAACACAAGAAAAAAAGTTTTGAAAAGTATGCTTCAAGTTGTATTCAGACACCATCAGCTGTTTACCTGGGGGACAGGTAACATTTTCATCACATCATCAGAATTGTCTTGGATTGCTGTGTTATTGAGAATAATTGAGTCATTCACAGCTGATCATCTTACAATATTGCTGGTTCATTTTATGGAGTACATTTCACTTTGCATCAGTCCATGCAAGTCTTTCCAGGTTTTTCAGAGAGCATCCTGCTCATCATTCCTTATAGTACAATAACATTCCATTGTAATCACATGCCATAAATTATTCAACCATTCCCCAATTGATGTGCATTTCCTCAATTTTTAATTATTTGTTCCTAGGAAAAGAACTGCTATATTTTTGCACATATAGTTCCTTTTTCTTTCTCTCTCTTTTTTTAAAAATCTCTTTTGAGACACAGACCTAGTAGTGTTATTGCTAGGTCAAATGGTATGCATGGTTTTATAGCCCTTGGGGCACAGTTCCAAATTGCTCTGCAGAATGGTTGAATCAGTTCACAACACCAACAGTATGTTAAAGTCTCATTTTCCCCACATTTCCTCCAACATTTGTCATCCTGTTCTATTAGCCATTCTAATAGGTATGAGGTAGCAGCTCAAATTGTTTTAATTTGCATTTCTCTAGTCAGTTCTAAGTTAGAACATTTTTTTCATATGGCTATTGATAGTTTTGGTTGCTTCACCTGAAAACTGATCATATCTTTTGATCATTTATCAATTGAGGAATGGCTTGTATTTTTATAAATTTGACTCAGTTCTCTATATGTTTGAGAACTAAGGCTTTTGTCAGAGAAACTTGCTTCAAGTATTTTTTTACAATTACTATTGTTAACTTTATTTTCCTCCATCCTATTCCCTCAGTTTATTCTATTATCTCTCCTTTCACCCTGTCCCTCCTTTTGCTTCTGACTATTACATTCCCCATTCTGCTCTCTCTCCTATGACCTCCTCCCTTTTCCTATGTCCTTAGCTTCCTACTTTCCTGTAAGGAATTTTGTACTCAATTGATTATGTATGTTATTCCCTCTTTAAACCAATTCTGATGAGAATAAGTTTCACTCACTTCTACCCACCACCACAATCTTCCTGTGTGCAAAAACTTTCTTTTGTCTCTTCTATGTGAGATACTTACCCCATTTTGCCTCTCCCTTTATCTTTCTACCATTATATTCTTCTCTTACTCCTTAAATTTGTATATTTTAGACATCATCCCTTCATATTCAACTCACACATATTCTTTGTCTGTATTTCTCTTTCCTATTTATCTCTTTCCTATGTATCTTTG
The DNA here is from genome assembly GCF_028372415.1 of Notamacropus eugenii. Classification (NCBI taxonomy): domain Eukaryota; kingdom Metazoa; phylum Chordata; class Mammalia; order Diprotodontia; family Macropodidae; genus Notamacropus; species Notamacropus eugenii. Next base: position 83,584,226 of record NC_092877.1, on the reverse strand, counting down.
TATGCTTCTCTTAAGTCTTTGAAAGTCAAAATTTCTATTCATCTCTGGTATTTTCATCAAGAATGCTTGAAAGCCCTCTATCTCACTGAATGTCCATTTTTCCCCCTGAAGGATTATATTCAGTTTTGTGACTTAGGTGATTCTTGGTTGTAATTCTAGCTCCTTTGCCCTCCAGAATATTCTATTCCAAGACCTCTGATGCTTTAAAGCAGAAACTTCTAAATATTTTGTTATTCTGACTATGATTTCATGACTTGAACTGTTTCTTTCTGGTTGTTAGTAATATTTTCTCCTTGACTTGGGAATTCTGCAATTTGACTATAATATTCCTGACCATTTTCATTTTCAGATCTCTTTCAAGGAGGGAGAGGTTGATTATTTCAATTTCTATTTTACCCTCTCATTCTAGAATGTTGGGGCAATTTTCCTTGAAAGATGATGTGTAGGCTCCTTTTTTGATCATGGCTTCAGGTAATTGAATGATTATAATGTTTCTCCTGGATCTATTCTGCAGGACAGATTTTCCAATGAGATATTTCACCTTGTCTTCTATTTTTTTCATTCTCTTGGTTTTGTTTGATTGTTTCTTCATTTCCCATAAAGTCATTAGCTTCTATTTTGTATTAGATAATAATTATATATTGCAATATAATTATTCATATATATTATGTATATTATACATAATGCTGTGCATTATGAATAGTTTTATGTAATATAATAATTGTTATTTCATATTGATATATATTTGAAAACATAGTGACAGATACCTTTGATTTCTTCATGTGAAAACTGCCTGTCCACATTATTTGACCTTTTATCAAGTAGGGCATGGCTTATATTTTACAAATTTGAGTCATTTTTCATATATCTGAAATAAGAAATCTGAGTTCTTTTCACAGAAGATAGGTCTTTGGTTTTATGAAACAGTAGTTTACTATGCTCATTGTGTCTTTTTTATGTAACATATTCCACTGATCCATCATCCTGTTTATTAGCCAGGACAAAATAGTTTTGATGATTGGCAATTTGTAATATAATTTTAGATCTGCTATGGCTAAGTTACCTTTCTTTGAATTTTTTTTTCATAAATTCCTTTGATAGGCTTGAACTTTTGTTCTTCAACATGAATTTTGTTATTATTTTTCCAAGCTTCATAAAATAATTTTGTTAGGTTGATTTGGTATGGCACTGAATAAGTAAAATAATTCTGACAAAAATCTCATTTTTATTATATTGACTTGGCCTATCCATGAGAAATTATTAATGTTTTTCAATTGTTTAAATATGACTTTATTTGTGTGAAAAGTGTTATGTAATTGTCTCCATAGAGTTCCTGGGTTTGTCTTGAAAAGTAGACTCCCAAATGTTTTATGTCTACAGTTATCTTAAGTCGAATTTTTCTTCCTCTTTCTGTTGGACTTTGTTGATAATATATAGAAATGCTGATGATTAATATGAATTTATTTTATATCCTACAACTTTACTAAAGTTGCTAATTATTTCAAATAGGTTCTTAGTTGATTCTCTGAGTATACCACCCTATCATCTGCAAAGAATGATAGTTTTTTTCTTCATTGTTCATTCTAATTCTTTCAATTTTTTTTTCTCATTGCCATGGCTAATATTTCTAGTAAAATACTGAATAATAGTGGTAATAATGGCCCTTCTTGCTTTACCCTTGATCTTACTGGAAAGACTTCTAGTTTATCCTGATTTTAGATAATGCATGCTGATGGTTTTAGATACACTACCTACCATTCAAAGGAAAGCTTCATTTATTTCCATAATCTCAAATGTTTTTCATAGGAATATGTGCTGTGTTTTGTCAAAAGCTTTTTATGTATTTATTGAGATAATCATATAATTTTCTATTGGTTTTGTTATGGTCAACTATGCTGATAGTTTTCTTAATCTTGATCCAGCCCTGCATTCCTGGAACAAATTTTATCTGGTCATAATGTATGATCCTTTTGACATATCACAGTAGTCTCCTTACTAGTATTTTATTTTAAAATTTTGTACCTATATTCATTAGGGAAATTGATCAATAGTTTTCTTTCTCTGATTAAGCTCCTGCTGGTTTAAGCATCAGTACCACACTGGTGTCACAAAAATTCTTTGTCAAGATTATTTCTTCAACTATTTTTTCCCCAAATAGTTTATATAGTATTGGAACTAGTTGCTCTTAAATTGCTTGGTAGGATTCACTTATGAGCTCTTGTGACCCTGGGGTTTTTTTTCTTAAGGAGCTCATTTATGACTTGTTCAATTTATTTTTCTAAGTTAACTTTATTTAAGTATTCTATTTCCTCTTCTGTTAATCTCAGCAATTTATATTTTTAAAATATTCATCAATTTTGCTTAGTCAGATTTATTGATATATATTTGCTAATGATTGCTTCAATTTCTTCTTCATTGGTAATGAATTCACTCATTTCATTTTTGATACCAGAAATTTTGTTTTCTTCCTTATTTTTTAATAAAATTAACCAATGGTTTATCTTCTTAGAACTTTTTCATAAAACCAGCTCCTGTTAATAGTTTTTTTAACCTTCAAGTTTATTAATCTCACTTTTCATTTTCTGGATTTCTAATTTTGTGATTTATTGTAAGTTTTAAATTTGTTATTTTTCTAATCGTTTTAGTTACATGTCTAATTCATTGATCAGTTCTTTCTCTATATTATTAATGTAAGAATTTAGAGAAATGAAATTTCCCCTATCTACTGCTTTATTTGCACCCCATCAATTTTTGTATGTTGCCTCATTGTTGTCATTCTCTTTAATGAAATTATTGCTCATTTTATAATTTATTCTTTAACCCACTTATGCTTTAGGATTAGATTGTTTAGTTTTCAAATAATTTTTAATCCATCTTTCCACGGTTCTTTTTTGAATGTAATATGTATTGTATTATCATATGAAAAGTATGCATTTCAGATTTCTGCCTTTCTACATTTGATTTTGAAGACTTTATGCTCTAATATACATTCATTTTTTGTGTAGGTGACATGTACTGCTGAGAAAAAAAATATATTCTTTTCTATTCCCATTCAAATTTTCCCCCAAAGATCTATGATATCTAACTTTTTTCTATTCATCTCCTTATTTCTTGTTTATTTTGTAGTTAGTTTTATCAAATTTGAGAGGGTGGATTTGAGGGCAACTAGTATAGTTCTGCTGTTTATTTAATTCTGTATCTCAACTTCTCCTTTAAGAATTGGGATGCTATACCACTTGGTACATATATGTCTGATATCTATGTCTATGGTCCTTTTTAGCAAGATGTAGTTTCTCTCCTTATCTCTTTTAAATACTTCTATTTTTTCTTTTGCTGTTTCTGGGATCAGGATTGCTGTCACTCTTTTCTTTTAACTTCAGCTGCAGCATAATGTGTTCTGCTCCATCCTTTTACTTTTACTCTGTGTGTCTCTCTGATTCAAGTGGGTTTCTTGTAAACAATACAAAATAGGATTTTTGTTTTTAATCCAATCTGTTCTCTGCTTTTATTTTATAAGAGAGTTCATCCCATTCATATTCAAAATTATGATTACTAACTGTGCATTTCCCTCCATCCTATTTTTCCTCCAGCTTTTGCTCCTCTCTCTTTTCACCTTTTCCCTCCTCACCAGTGTTTTCATTCTGACCACTGCCTCCCCCAATTTGCTCTTGCTTTTGGCAGTCTCTTCTCCTTTGTTTAAACCCCTTTTCCTTCTATTTCTCCATACTGTAAGATGTATTCCCACATGCAATTGACTGTGTATACTATTCTTTCTTTGTGCTAATTCTGATGATAGTGAAGTTCATGCAATGACCGTGGCCCATGCTCCCATCTTCCCCTCCATTGTAATAGGTCTTTTACACCTCTTTATATGAGAAAAATTGTTCCATTCTATCTCTCCCTTCCCTCTACTCCCAGATTAATCCACTTTCACCCCTTATTTTTTATATAATCCCCTCAAAGTCACCTTATACCTTCACTTTCTATCTATGTATAATCTTTCTAATAGCATTAATAGCTATATTTTTAAGAACTATAAGTATCATCATTGTGTGTAGGGATGTAAACAATTATTGAATCCTTCATGTTTTCTTTTTCCTTTGTAACTGCTTATGCTCTTGAGTCTTGAAATTGTGAATCAAATTTTTTTTTTAGCTCTGGTATTTGCATCAGAAAAACTTCAAAGTCATCTATTTCATTGAATGACCATTTTTTTTTTCATTCTGAAGGCATATACTCATTTTCTCTGTGCAGGTGATTTTTGCTTGTGGTCTTAGGTCCTTTGTCTTCTAGAATATAGTTCATGCCCTGCAATCCTTTAATATTTTTTTTAATTTTAATTTTTCGTTTTTAGCACAGTTAATATCACATAAAACAATTCCAACTTTTGGACAGGTGATACTTCTTTTAAAGCATTTACAATATAGACCACAAATGAATTTTTTTTAACATTAGCCAACTGAGACACAAATAATAACTATGTATGTTAACTTCATAAGCCCTTGACCTAATTGTCTCCACATTATTACTAAGAATTAAAGGACCCTAACTTATTTTTGTTGGTTTAAAGTCATAAGCCTAATGGCTTGATTTTAGACTTAACCTTGGATGTTCCCCTACAAACAATCTATATTTAATAGATGTGGTGTTAAGTTTACAAACCTTTTGACTATAGGAAATTGCCACAAAGAGTAGGGACATTGTGGGGAAACAATATCTCCCCAACTTCATATCAGTTCCAGGCAGCAGTAGATTGTCAACTTGCATTCAGTGAGGCTTAAAGTCTGCCAGGCATCAGTGGGGAAATTGCATCTGGAGAATCCTACCTCAGCCCAAGCTGAAAAGCTGCTCTCCCATCCTTCCCATGAGATCACCTTTTTCAGTTCATACCAGCATCTCACAGGCTTACTTGGCATCATGGATTGGAGACTCAGACCTAGTTACTCCGTTCTCCCATATGCCCTCTCTTCTATCATTCCCCTCACCCCACTTGTCGCCTCCTCCCTTACTTTTGTGTAGTATAAGATAGATTTTCATACAAAATTTAGTGAGCATGTTCTTCCCTCCTTAATCCATATGTTGAGAGAGTAGTTTTACTTTTCCCTTCTCCCCTTCTCCCTTTTCTCCTCTATAAAACAAGATTTTTCTTTATCTCTTTTATGAGTTCTTGCCTGCCCTATTCCATTTCTCCCTTTCTTCTCCAGTATTTTCCTCCCTCACCCTTTAAATTTTATTTCATTATTTTTGTTGATATCATCTCTTCTGATTCAATACAGCCTCTCTGTCTATGCGTGTGTGTGTGCGTGTGTGTGTGTGTGTGTGTGTGTGTACAATCCCTCTACCTACCCAAATACTGAGAAAAGTCTTGAGTTAAAAATATTTTCTTTGCATGTAGTAATGTAAACAGTTGAGCTTTAGAAAGTCTTTTATGATTTTTCTTTTCTGTTTACCTTTTCATGGTTCTCCTGATTCTTATGTTTGAAAGTCAAATTTTCTCTTCAATTCTGGTGCTTTCATCATGAATGCTTGAAACTGCCATATATATCATTGAATGATCACTTATTCCCTTGACGTACTATAATCACTTTTTCTGAGTAGGTGATTCTTGGTTTTAATCCCAGTTCCTTTGACTTCTGGAATATCATGTTCTAAGTCCTTCTATCCCTTAATGTTGAAGCTGCCAGGTCTTGTGTTATCCGGATTACATTTCCACATTACTTGAATTGTTTCTTTCTAGCTGCTTGCAGTATTTTCTCCTTGACCTGGAAACTCTAAAATTTGGCCACAATATTCCTAGGAGTTTCTCTTTTCAGGTGTGTTTCAGGAGGTGATGGGCGGATTCTTTCAATGTTTATTTTGCCCTCTCGTTCTAGAACACCAGGACAGTTTTCCTTGATAATTTCATGGAAGATAATGTCTAGGCTCTTTTTTTTTTGATCACGGTTTTCAGGTAGTCCCATAATTTTTAAATTGTCTCTCCTCAATCTATTTTCCTGGTCAGTTGTTTTTCCAATGAGATGTTTCACATTATCATCTATTTTTTCAAACTTTTGGTTTTGTTTTTTAACTGCTTGGTTTATCTCATAGTCATTCATTTCCCTGAACTCAATTCTCTCTTTCAAAGAACTATTTTGTTCAGTGAGCTTTTGAACCTTCTCCTTCATTTGGCTAATTCTTCTTTTTAATGCCTCCTTCTCCTCATTGACTTTTTGGACCTCTTTTTCCAATTGAGTTAGCCTCTTTTTAAAGGTGTTATTTTCCTCAGCATTTTTCTGGTTCTCCTTTAGAAAGCTGCTAAGTTGCTTTTTGAGCTCTTCCAATGCCTGAGCCCAATTTAAATTCACTTTAGAGGCCCTGGAGGCAAGGGTCTTAACTTCCTGTGACAGTAAGCCTTGTTCTTCCTCATTTGAAAGGATGAGAGGATACACCTGTTCACCAAGAAGGTAACCTTCTATGGTCTTATTTTTTCTCCCTTTTTTGGGCATTTTCCCAGTCAGTTACTTGACTTCTGAATCCTTTGTCAAGAGATTTAACTCAGCTGCTCAGTTTCTCTGGGCTTTGGGTGGAGGTGGAGCTGTCACTCAGGGCTGAAGTTTAGATCAGCTGCTCCCTACTGCCAGAGGCTTTAAGCTGAGCTGCCTGGATAATGGATCCAAGTTGCTTCCCAGCCACTGTATCTGCCTGCAGTCTGCTGCTGCCACCTCTGCTGTTGCCTGGGACTATTGCTGGAAGAACCCCTTCCCCTCTTGCCCAGCTGAGAAGCCGTCCAGCACTGATCTTTGGAGCTTTCTTTGTTGCTTGTGGGTTGAGGTATCTGGGACTTCCCCTACTGGGGATTCTGCCCTGGAGGCCTGTTCTGATTCTGGTCCTGTTCCTCCCTGTGCCACATGGCCAGGGCTGGGTTGCACTCTGCTCAGCCTCCTGTGAGATAGACCTTTATTGTCAACCTCCCAGGTTACCTTTGGCTGGTAACCTCTTTCGATCTGTTCTATGTGTTGTGCTGCTCTAGACTTTGTTAAGAGTAATTTTTTACAGGTATTTTGTGGGATGCAGGTGAAGCACTAGAGTATATTCATCTTTCTACTCCACCATCTTGGCTCCACTCCCCCAATCCTTTACTATTGAAGCTGCTAAATCCCATGTAATCTTGACTGTGAATCTTAGATATTTGACTTGTTTTTTTTTGTCTGCTTGTACTCTTTTTTCCATGACTTGAGAGTGCTGGAATCTGACTATAATTTTCCTGGTCATTTTCATTCTGGAATCCCTTACTAGTGGTTTTTGCTGGATTCTGTCAATGTCTATTTTATCTTCTGGTTCTATAATATTAGGGCAGTTTCCTTTGAAAATTTCTTGGAAGACGATGTCCAAGTTCTTTTTTTTTCCGATCATGGCATTCAGGTAGTCTAATGATCCTAAAATATCTGTTCTGGATTTATTTTCTAAGTCAGTTTTTTTTCCAATAAGATATTTCACATTTTCTTCTATTTTATCATTCTTTTTGTTTGATTCTTGATGTCTCATGGAATCATGAGGTTAAAATTGTCCAATGGTGATTTTTATGGAATTCAATTGGCTGTTTTTAAACTCCATTTGGACAATTCTACTTTTTAGGGAATTGTTTCTTCAGTAAATTTTTGTACATCTTTTCCCATTTTTTGTTGTTTCCTTATCAAGCTGTTGACTCCTCCCCATAATTCTCTTGCATCACTCTCAGATCTTTTCCCATTTTTCTTCTGTCCCATTTGATTTTTAAACTCCTTTCTGAGCTCTTCTAGCAGTATTTTTTTGAAGAAGAAAGGAGTTGAGATCAATTCATGTTTTTCTTTGAGGTTTTGCATGTAGACATTTTGGCATTGTTGTCCTCTTCTGAATTTTGTTTTGATCTTCCCCATCACCATAATATCTTTTGATGATCAGGTTTTTGTTTGTTTGTTTTGTTGTTCATCTTTTCTGGTCTATTTCATTGCTTTTAAATTTGAACTCTGCTCCTGGAATGGAAGGGGTAGTGTCCCAAGCATTTTGTGTCAGGGGTTGTAGGCTTTGATTGTTTGCCTGGTGCTGTCCTAGTGCTTCCCTGAGTCCTGCAAGGATCTTAATATTGTGCAGGGGTGGTGGGGTCTGGTGACTCATCTGGTATTGTGCTAAGGCATGAGGGATGGGCCTGTGTTTCTGTTGCTATTGTAAGGCACCTGATGGAGGGCCCTGGTGCTATACCAGCAACATGGAGATCTTCTATTCCCTTCCTTTTTCTTCAGGCAGGATGTGGGGGGGAGGGGTTTGTGCTGCTGTAGGGCAGCATTGGTAGGGTTGCTAGCCACTGGCCACTCTGCTAGGGCTCAGAGCGTCCTGTTGGCTTGGAGAATGCTGCCTGCCATAGACTGCACTCTCTTTTTACCTGAGTGAGACAAACCTTTCCTCCCAACCTTCCATTTTTGTCTTGGGGTAGAAAATTGTTTCACCCCATTTTTGTTGGTTCTGCCATTCTAGAATTAGTTTTGAGGTTCTATGTTATAGTTGTTTGGAGGTAAATATAAGAAAGTTCAGGTGAAGTCAGATGAAGACTCAGAAGACAAAGATGAACATGTTTTTGCCCTAAAGAAGCTCACAAAACCCTTAATCAGTCTTTAGCATTTTGTATACAGTGTCTCACTACTTCACATTATCATTGCCTCATTTTGATTCAATTAATTCAAATATAAGTTAGTAAATATATAGCTTTCCAGACAGTCTCCTTCTTTCCTATGGAGACAAGTCAGATTTCACTTTATAAAGAAAATTTAATCATTTAAAAAACAATAGTTTTCTTCCTGAATTTGGTATTCAGCAAACATCATTGGGATTCTTAACCCATACAGTTCTAATTGTATCTAAAATTTGTTAGATTGGGTAATGAGGTGGAGACAAGCAGGGAAATATACTTGCATGATAATAGGTAAGTGTTCTTTTCCTTCCAGTTTCTCAAAAGTACATGAACAGCAAAAATTACATGTAAATAGTATCACTATTTTATTTTACTCTTTAAGAATTTGAGACTAACAACAGGGAGCCATATTATGTTCAGTACTCCAAACCTAATTTGTTTATAAACTGGAAAATATTGTATGAATAGCAGTGAGGTATTCACTAGCTGAGGTGCAAATGTGTTATTGCTACAGGGAGGTGAGGGTGTTCAGTGGATTGAGTGCTGGGCATAGAGTCAGGAAGACTCATCTTTCTGAGTCCAAATCAGGCCTCAGACATTTGCTAACTATGTGAACCTGGACAAACCATTAAACCCTGTATGCCTCAGTTTCCTCATCTGTAAAATAAGATGGAGAAGGAAAAGGCAAATCATTGTAGTATTTTTCTAAGAAAATTTCAAATGGGTTCACAAAAGGTTAGACATGACTGAAATGACTGAACAACAGATAATGTTTCAATTATGCTTACTTAACTATAATGTCTGTCTTTCATTTCTAAAAGGGCATACAAAAACAATGTGAATCACAGGAGGAGGGAAGAGAAATATAGAGACAAAAGAAGTTGTAGGATGGTCAAGATGTGCTCTGGCCATTTTAAATCTTCCCTTTGTATTCTCGTTAGCAACAAAGTGAAAAGAGATGTACAAAAATTGATTTACAGCAGAAATATTTTTTGGCTACTCTGCCCAGGTATTGGAGAGAAAGTTGGGTTTGTATATATTATGACAGAGTTGTGGGTTGGCATAATGGGGATTAGGAGTCTAGCACATTCATTACACTGGGGAGTCAGGAAGCCTGGGACATATCCTGGCTCTGGTGATAAACAGCAAGGAGGCTTTGAACGGATCATTTAACTTCTTTGGGCTTCTATTACCTCGCCACTAAAATTAAGAGATTGGACTAGATCGAGGATTCTTAATACAGGATTGATTCTCCATGGAATCTGTGAATATATTTCAATGGACTTATGAACTTGAATGTGAAAGAAAGTCCACATCATTATTTTGACTAACCTCTGAAAGAAATTTAGCATTTCTTCATATTACCAATTTTTATAAAAAGTGTTCTAATGAAGAGTCCACAGGCTTTATCAGGATGACATTTTGACATGGGGGGGGGAGCACAGAAATGGAAGACTTCCTGCATTGGATTTCTTTTGAGGTATATTTCACAACTAAATATTTATGTTTCTTCTATAATTATCGCCAACAAAAGAAAATTGATAATATAGCAGAAGGAGCATTAGATTTGGAAAGAGAAGACCTCAGTTTGAATTCCAGCTTTTCTATTACAGAGTGACCTTGAACAAGTTCTTCAAAACCACTCTTGTTTCCTCAACTGAAAAAAAAAAAAAAAAGTGATTTGAGTAGATAGCATTTGAGTTCTCTTCAAGCTTTCCATCCCTAAGCCTCCAAATGGCATTTTACGTAGGAAATTAGAAGAGGAAATTAGAGAAAGGCTTTAACCTTTGGGATTTCACATATCTTAGTAAAATCTAGTTTTTTTTTTCTTTCAAGAAGTAGAGATAATTATATAAGCAATTAGGATGGACTTTTGAGCTGTCAATATGTCCATTGTCTTCCCCAAGGCTATTTCTGTGTTGTTTCAATTTTTCAGTCTATTCTCATCTTTTCCCAGAATTTTGTTTTCACCCTGTGCTTAATTTTCCTTTTGGAAATTCTTCCCCTATTCCCTTTTCTATTGCCATTTTAAATTTTCTTTAGTACTGAAACATCCAAATTATATGTAAAACTTCCTCTGAAAATGACCGAGAGGGCTAAAAAAACAATGACAAAATAACAAAAAAGAAAAAAATGGAAATTATTACTCAGACTTGTATACCTTTCAGAGTGCTTATTTTCCTCTAAGGCTCAGCTCAGGCACCAATTCCACTCTGAAGTCTCCCTTCATCTTCTTAACTATTTTTTTTATCTCCCATTTTTCAATTTGTTGCTGTTTAGTTGCTTTTTTAGTCATGTACCACACTTTGTGACCTCTTTGGGGTTTTTCTTGACAAAGATACTGTAGTGATTTGTCATTTTCTTCTCCAGCTCATTCTGCAAATGAGGAAACTGAGGCAAATAGAATTAAGTGACTTGTCTAGGGTCACAGAGTTAGTAATGTAAGATCTCAGATTTGAACTCAAGGAGATGTCTTCCTGATTTCAGACCCAGCACTCTCACTAGCTGTCTGCCTTTTCCCTCACAATTTCCCTTATATTTACTTATCTGTGAACCAATTTTAGCCCCCAGTAAAATGTAAGCACCTCAAAGTCAGCAGCTATTTTATTTTTTACTTTTATTCCTAGCACTGACAATAGAATAGGTTGTTAATTCTTTAGTCATGTCTGGCTCTTCATAACCTCATGGATCATTGCTTGCCAGGCCCTTCTGTTCTCTACTATCTCTAAATTTCTGTCCAGGTTTGCATTTGTTTTTTCCATGATACTATCTATCCATCTAATCTTCTGCCATCCTTTTTTCCTTTTCCCTTCAATCTTTCCCAATGTCTGTGTCTTTTTCCATGAGTCCTGTCAATATAGAGCCAAAATATTTAAGCTTTGGTACTTGGCATTCCTGTGAAGATATTGAATGAATTTCTTTAAGTATTGACTGATTTGATCTCCTTGCTGTTCAAGGAAATCTCAAAACTCTTCTCCAGAACCATAATTTGAAAGCATGTATTCTATGGCTCTCAGGTTTCCTTATAGTTCAACTCTTACCATACTTTGCTACTGGAAAAAAAACAAAACAAAACATAGGGCAGAATGTAGTAAGTACTTACAATCAATGTGGGTAGAATATAGTTTAGCTTTATTATTTTAATGCCATTTAAAAAGACTTTTAAAGTGCAGTATATTTGCAGTACATACATGTGTATATACTTGTATATGTATACACATAATCTTTTGGCCAAGCATGCATTTTGAACAATGTGACCAGCTCATCAGAGTTGTGCTCTCTGAAGCATAGTTTGAATGCTTGGCAGTTCAGCTCGAGGAAGGTCTTCAGTGTCTGGCACATTATCCTGCTGGGTGATCCTCAGAATCTTCCTAAGGCAGTTCAAATGGAAGTGATTTAATTTTCTGGCATGGCGCTGGTAGACTGTCTATGTTCCACAGGCATACAACAATGAGGTCAGTGCAACAACTCTGTAGACCTGTAGTTTGGTAGTCAGTCTAATACCTCTTTTCTCCCAAACTTTTCTGTGGAGCCTCCCATACATTGAGCCAGTTTTGGCAATGTGTGCATCAATCCCATTGTCAATGTGTACATCCCTGGAAAGTACACTACTAAGGTAAGTAAACTTATCCACAGCATTCAAAACTTCTCCATTTGTTGTAATTGATGGTTCCATGTATGGATGGTGTGGTGCTGGCTGATTGAGCACCTGTGTTTTCTTGGTGTTAATTATTAGGCCAAAATTGGCACAGGTAACAGAGAATTGATCCATACTTTGTTGCATCTCAGCTTCAGAGGCTGCACTGAGTGCACAATTATCTGCAAACAGAAAATCATGCACCAATACTCCTTCCACTTTAGTCCTGGCTTGTAGCCTTTTCAAATTGAAGAACTTACCATCAGTATGGTAGTTGACCTTGATGCCCTGTTCATCCTCATTGAAAGTATTTGATGACATGAATGAAAACATCATTTTCAAAAGCATGGGAGCAAGCACACAGCCCTGTTTCACTCCGTTGTTGACTGGGAAGGCACGAGAACATTGTCCACTATTCAGAACCCAGGCGAACATGCCGTCATGAAATTGATGTACAATACTATTTCCATAAGCCTTCAGGACTAACAGTGTCAAAGGCCTTGGTGAAATTGACAAACATTGTGTACAGATCTCTCTTCTGCTCCTTGCATTTCTCCTGGAGTTGTCAGGCAGCAAACACCATATTAACTGTTTCTTGGCCATTTCTTAACTCACCTTGGCTCTCAGGTATATGACCACTTTCCAGGTGAAGAATCAGCCTATTAAGGAGAACTCTAGCTAGAATTTTGCCAGCAGTGACTAAGAGAGAGACCCCCAGCAGTGACTAAGAGAGAGACCCCCTGTGATAGTCGCAGGACAATCTATTCCCTTTACCTTTATAGAGATTGACAATGGATGCATCCTTGAACTCCTGGGGGATAACCTCCTCAACATATAACCTAGAAAATTTCAGTCAGCTTTTGTGTAAGCAATGATACCCCAATGTTGTAAATCTCAGCTGGAATAAAATCAGCACCAGGTGCTTTGCCACATGAGAGGATCCTAATGACCCTCAAAACCTCTTCTTCAGTTGGAAGTTCAGCTGAAGAGGGATTGACTTCAACCTGAGGTAATGGTCAATGACCTCAGCATTGATTGATGATGGTCTGTTGAGAACGATATGGAAGTGTTCAGTCTGTCTCTCTAGCATCATGTCCTTCACTGAGTAGTTGTGATGATGCACCATAGCTTTTTGGTCCATAAATAGCTGTCATGGAATCATAAAAGCATTTGGATTGTTACTATCAGCATAAAACTGAATGTTATCTGCCTTCTTACTGAGCCAGGAATCCTGCATCTCTCTAAGCTTTGCTTGTACTTATCTTTTGGTGGAATTAAATGCTGACTTCTTAGAAGTGGATGAACTATCCTTCTGGTATATCCTGTGGTGCTTTCCTTTTTCATTTAGTAGAGTCTGAATTTCTCCACCATTTTCATCAAACCAGACTTGGTGTTTGTGAGTGTTCTGAACCAGATGAGCAAATGCAGTGCTGTACACCAAATCTCTGAAAACTGCCCACTCCTTTTCTCTTCCACTGTTGCCAACCATGTGTTGGCTCAACTTTCCCTCCACGTTGGCCACAAACTGTTCATGCACAGAGAAGAACTCTGATTTGTTGACATTAATTCTTCTGACAGTCATTTTGCCTTCGTGGAGGCACTTTTGATGAATGCAAATATTTAGCTTGGAAAGGATAATTCTATGATCATTCCAGCACTCTGCACCACACATTGCCTTTGTCACTTTCACATCTTTTCCGTCTCTTCTCCTTATAATCACATAGTCTATTAGATGCCAATATTTGTTGTGATGGTGCATTCATGAATATTTGTTGTGTTTAGGTAAGTGGAAAACAGTGTTGGTGATGAGAAGTTCATGCAATTCACAAGTTTTCAGTAGAACATGATCATTCTTGTTCCTGTTTCCAACTCCGCTCCTTCCTAGGACTCCCTGCCACGTCTAGTAGTCTGAGTCTTCTCTAGCATTAAAGTCACCTGGAATTATAAGCTTGTCCTCTTTTGGCACATTGATGATAGAACTCACATGAGGCAGGCAATCACATGGTCATCAGAAGAAGCAATACAAGGACAATCTCAAGGTCTCTCTCAAGAACTCTGGATTTGACTGTGCAACATGGGAGACACCGGCACAGGGCCAGTCAGCATTGTGTGCCCACATCAGAAAGGGTGTTGTGCTTGATGGGCAAAGCAGAATTAAGAAAGCACAAAGTAAAAGTCAGATGCACAAATTTGGAGTATTTACCCCAAATATTCACGCAGATTATCTGTGCCCAACCCATGATAGAGCATTCTGAGCTAATATTGGTCTGATCAGTCACAGTCTGCCACACACTGAAATTTCACTTTATCATGGTGATATTATTTTGGTCCTCTTCGAGAATGAAGAACAACCATGTATACACATGTGCACAAACACAAGTATATATGTACCTATATTCATACTATATATGTATATAAATTCCCATACCCTAAGATTCAGCTAAAATCCTCTTTTCTGTGAAGCCTCTTCCCACCTCTTAATTCCAGTTCCTTCCCTCTGCTAAGTATTTTCTATTTATTCTGTATATAGTTTGTTTTGTATACATTTGTTTTCATGTTTTCTTCCCTATTAGATCAAAAGCTCTTTGAGAACATGACTGTCTTTGCCCATTTTGTATCCCCAGAATTTAACACAGTGCCTGGCACGTAGTAGGCACTTAATAAATATTGCTTGATTGATTACTGGGCATGAGCTATTTTCAAAGCAATACTGATATTTCAATTATTTTACAGTTTACTTTTGAATATTGACCAACTGAACTCTAAGAATAAGATGTAAAGAATTCATATGTAATGATATAAGATTAAAATAAGACATAAGAATTAAGTTACAAAAATATCAGTACTTTATTACTAGAGTTAGAGACTTGCAATCAAATAGTATACTTGAACATTCCACAACATAAAACTCTATCATCATATATTTTACAAAAAATAATATAAGTGTGACATTCAATTTAATGGGATTATAGGCTTAACTTCAAGAATTTTTTAATAAATTTGCTAGCATGTGGGGTGCCTTTAAAATTCATTATATCATTGAGGCCTTTTTTTCCAATTTGCCTATTTGTATTGTACATATCAGTGGTTGAAATAAATACTGGAGAACTGTATTCTTATTGCATAAAAAAGCAACAACATAAGCCCAACGAGAAACATCAAAAACATACAAGCTATAGAGACATGAACCATAACAACAGTGAAAATCATCCAAATTCTGTAATCTATATGATGAAACAGCTGGTGTTATACAGGTAAAACATCTGCATTACTGATTTGAACTTTTCACTTTTCATTTTGGTGTTTTGTAGACCTAGTTGAATACTCAACAGAAAAACTGAGTTATATAAATTTAGCATATTGTTTAGGATTTTGAAGAGTACAAAGTTAGACAAATGGTTCTTACTACAGTGTGTTCAGAAACTCTATGTTAAAATGCATGAAAAATGGAATCATAACTAAAGGGAATTGAGAAATTGGATATTCATAATATAAAAATTGGAGATGTTTTAGAATGGGTTATCTCACTAATCAAGGTTGTATTTCTGTTGATAACTAGCAATCATTGAAACAAAAACAACCAGTGAAGACCATTCTCAGAGCCAGTTTATATTTCCCGGCTCTGGGATCCAAAGTGGAGGAGTGATTGGTAACTGCTATCTCCCTACTCTTGTTGACCTTGAAAAGTCAGAGAACCTGGAAAAGTGGGAGCAGCAGAAGGGGTAAACAGACTCTTAGCACAGGAGGCTAGAAAGATCACTAAGGAGGGTTCCTCTTGCTGTGACCAAAGATGACCAGTGCAGGTTCAGAGTTGTCCCAGACAGACCCACCTCAACAAACTGGGTGAAGATCCTTAACCCCAGGGGGTGAAGCCAGCAACTGCCAACTGCATTTCACCTCCAGAAAGGGAACCCAAAACAAAAGCACCAAGGAATATAGTTGCCAAATTCCAGAAATATGAAGTGAAGGAAAAAATACTGCAGGCATCCAGAAAGAAAAAAAAATTAAATATCTAGGAGCTATAGTCAGGATCACACAGGAACTTGAAGCTTCTACATTAAAAAAATCAAAGGCACTGGAATATGATATTCCATAAGGCAAAGGACCTGGGACTACAACCAAGGATTAATTACCCAGCAAAGTTGAGCATAATATTTCAGGTAAGGAGATGAACATTCAATGAAATATGAGATTTCCAGACCTTCCTGATGAAAAGGCCAGAATTCAACAGAAAATTTGATCTTCAAACCCAGGTCTCAAGAGAGGCATAAAAAGGCAAAGGATAAAAAAATAAAACAACAAACAAACCTTGTTGTACAACATGGGCAAACTGTTTGCATCCCTATAGGGGAAGATGATACTTGTTAATATTGAGAACTGTATATTTACTAGGAAATGTAAAAGGGATATACATAGATAGAGGGAGTGGGTATAAATTAAAAGATGTCATGATAACAAATGAAATTTAAGGGTGCAAAGAGATTGTAAGATATGCAAAAAGGAAGAGGCAGTAAAAAATAAATTCTATTACAAGAAGAAGCACAAAAAATATTTTATAGTAGAGGGAAAGAGGGGAGGGAGATGAGTATTGTTTCAGAAGTACTCTCATCTTATTGGATTCAAGGAGGGTACAACAAACTCAGTTAAGTACAGAAATACAACTAGCTGTATAGGCAGTAGTAGGGAAAGGGGGAAAGAAAAGGGAGGGAAGGCTAAAAGGGAGGGAAGGAGTAACAAGGAAAAAGGGGATTAAAAGGGAGGGAGGCTGAAAGAAGGGAGGGAAAACCAGTGAAAGTGGTGGTCAAAAATTAAAACTCTGTTGGGGAGGGGAAGGGAGAACTAAAACATAAACAAGGGGAAAGGAGATGGAGGGAAAGACACAAATAGTAATCATAACTGTCAATGTGAATGGGATGAACTCTCCCACAAAATAGAGAAGGATAGCAGAATGGATTAAAACCATAATCCAAGAATATGTAGTTTACAAGAAACACATTTGAAAAGAGGAGATACACATAGGGTAAAGGTAAAAGGTTGAAGCAGAAGTTATTGTACCTCAGCTGATGTAAAAAAAGCAAGAGTAGCAATCCTAATCTCAGACAAAGCAAAAACAGGAATAGATCTAATCAAAAGAAATAAGGAAGGATACTATATCCTACTAAAAGGCACTATAGACAACAAAGCAATTTCATTTCTAAACATATATGCTCCAACTAGTATAGTATCCAAATTCTTAGAGGAGAAGTTAAGGGAGATACAGAAAAAAATAGACAGCAAAACTATACTAGTGGGGGACCTCAACCTCCTCCTCTCTGAACTTGATAATT
This sequence comes from Notamacropus eugenii, assembly GCF_028372415.1. Lineage (NCBI taxonomy): Eukaryota > Metazoa > Chordata > Mammalia > Diprotodontia > Macropodidae > Notamacropus > Notamacropus eugenii. The sequence goes on along the minus strand of NC_092877.1, from coordinate 83,566,618 downwards.
CTAAACTCAAAATGGACAAGAAAATGTTAAGCAAGTGAATAGAACTCTGGATAAGCTAGATATGACAGATCTCTGGAGAAAATTGAATGGGGATAGAAAGGAATATGCCTTTTTCTCAGTGGTACGTGGCACATATACAAAAATTGACCAGGTACTATGCCATAAAAACCTCACAGTCCAGTGCAGAAAGGCAGAAATTGTCAATGCACCCTTTCCAGACCATAATGCAATAAAAATTATATGTAATAAAAGACCATGGAAAGATGAACTAAAAGTTAATTGGAAACTAAATGATCTAATCCTAAAGAAGAAGTTGGCTGAACAACAAATCATAGAAACAATCAACAACTTCATTTGGGAGAATGACAATAATGAGACAACCTACCAAATCTTATGGGATATGGCAAAAGCAGCTCTTAGGGAAGTTTTACATCTTTGCGTGCCTCTGTGAATAAAATAGAGAAAGAGGAGATCAATAAAATGGACATGTAGCTGAAAAAGCTAGAAAAAGAACAAATTGAAAATCCCCAAGTAAATATGAAATTAGAAATATTGAAAAACAAAGGAGAGATTAATAAAATTGATATTAAGGAAAATATTGAATGAATAAATAAAACCAATGGTTGGTTTTATGAAAAATCCAATAAAATTGAAAATCCTTTGCTCAATTTGGTTAGAAAAAGAAAGAAGAAAATCAAATTACCAATATCAAAAAGGAAAAGGTTGAACTCGCCTACAATTTGGAAGAAATCAAAACAATAATTAGAAAATACCTTGCACATCTTTATGTCCATAAATTTGACAATCTAAATGAGACTGATGCTTATTTTAAAAAAAATATAAATTGCCCAGATTACCAGAAGAGGGAGTTGAATACTTAAACAACCCCATCTCAGGAAGAGAAATTAAACAAGTCATCAATGAATTCCCTAGGAAAAAATTTACAGGGCCGGATAGATTTGCAAGTGAATTCTATTAAACATTTAAAGAAGAGTTAATTCCACTACTATATAGACTATTTGGGAAAATTGGGAGGAGTCCTCCCAAATTCTTTTTATGATACAAATATGGTTTTGCTACTTAAACCAGGAGGAGTCAAAACACAGAGAATATTATAGACTAATTTCTCTAATGAATATAGATGCAAAAATGTTAAATAAGATTTTAGCAAAAGGAATATAGCAACTAATAATGAGAATAATACATTATAATCAAGTAGGGTTTATACCAAGAATGCAGGGCTGTCTCAATATTAGGAAAACTATTAACATTGTTGATCATATCAAGAATAAAACTAACAGAAACCACATGTTTATCTCAACAGATGCAGAAAAAGTTTTGACAAAATACAACACCCATTCCTATTGAAAATACTGGAGAACATAGGAATAAATAGAACTTTCCATAAAATAATAAGCAATATTTACCTAAAACTTTGCACAAGCAATATTTGCAATGGGCATAAGTTAGATGAATTTCCAACAAGATCAGGGGTGAAACAAGGATGTCCATTATCACCACTATTACTCAGTATGGTACTAGAGATGTTAACTATAGCAATAAGAGGAGAAAAAAAATCAAAGGAATTAGAATAGGTAAAGAAGAAACTAAGTTACCACTCTTTTCAGATGATATGATGATATACTTAGAGAATTCCAGAGAATCAGGTAAAAAAAAAAAAAAAAACTTGGCAAAGTTGCATGTTACCAAATAAAACCACACCAAAGTTCTGCATTTCTATATGTTACTAACAAAGTCCAACAGCAAGAGATAGAAAGAGAAATTCCATTTAAAGTTACAGCAGACACTTTAAAATATTTGGTAGTCTACCTGACAAAACAAACCCAGGGACTATATGAACAAAATTACAAAACACTTTTCACACAAATAAAGTCAGAACTAAGTAAGTGGAAAAAACATAAGTTGATCATGGGTGGGTTGAGACAATATAATAAAAATGACAATGCTACCTAAATTAATTTACTTATTCAGTGCCATAAAAATCAAACCATCAGATAATTATTTTGTAGAGTTACAAAAAATAATATCAAAATTCATTTGGAAGAACAGAAGGTCCAGAATATCAAGGGGACTAATGAAAGGAAATGCTAGGCAAGGTGACCTAAATCTACCAGATCTTAAATTGTATTATAAAGCAGCAATTACCAAAACCACTTGCTAGTGCCTAGGAAACAGAAGAGTAGACAAGTGGAATATGTTAGGTACCCAAGATGCAGTGCAAATTTTTTTGAACTTGGATTCAAATATTAGAGTCCAAGATATTTATAAAATAGAAGTAAAAATGACATTGAAGAGTATAAGATGGGGAAATAAGCTGGATTATGACAACAGTGTACTGAGGAAGTCCATATAGGAGCTATTCTATTTGTGATGTTAAAGGAATAATTTTCAAGGTTTCTGAAGTAGTGGAAAATGTCAAAGATATTTCCATCGAAGATACCTTAAGAAAAACACACACATAAAAATGGGTGACCAGGAAAATATTAAAATTGTAATATTGAAATGTATGCTTACTTTCTTATCTATATAAATTTTACAAGACATGCATATGGATGTTGAGTAAGCTTCATGATACTCTTATAAGAAGAAGAGAAGGCTTTCAGTAAAACATCATCACAACATAACAAAATTCAATGGAAGATATAGAGAATATAATATTCCAATGTCCAGTAAAGATGGTGGCATAAAAAGTTTTAGACATTATGAGTTACACAAAAAAGGTTATTGTTGTCTCATATATACATTCCAACACTCATGAAAAGGGAACCAGATCAAAAAATGTTTAAGAAATTGAATTAGTAAGTATCTACTTACTATTACTAGTAAATTCTTCTATCCAACCCAGATCTACAGAAAAAGATAATTGAAAGAGTCAGGATCTGGAAGTGGGGTCCTGGCCATGCAAGGCAGCATGAACTCAGGTGAACAAACTATAAACCCAGAGCTACTCTCTGTATTGCACAAGGAGGAAGCAAAGACTGAGGATGCCCTAGAGGAATCAGATGGTGGGTAGGCCATATACAAATGACACTGGTATTCTTTCAATGCCAAGAGAACTTGAATAAGGTTACCAGCAAATTAAGTGGATTTCCTTGATGAAGTAATGGGAAATTGTGGCCTAGAGATATAAAAAATGTGCAGATACAGGAAGATTGTTTTCTACATTGTGGGAAGGAATAATCATGTTAATGAGATCACAGATTCAATAGAATATGTGATATTTGAGTAAACTCATAGAATTTATAAACGACATAGGAAATAGGTTGTATTTTCTTTACATGCTATTCGATAACTTCTAGGCTACTTTATGCAAATTTATTTTTCTTCAATTATAAATATCATTAGTTTTAATTTCAAACTTGTTTCCTTCTGTATGTTTTTTTTCTTTTTTTTTGTAGAATAGAGGAGGAAATGGGTTTAAATTGTAATCATTCTTCTCAGTTTCAGCACTGATGAGAATGAAATTGAACCCAAGCATTCTATAAGTAAGTTTAACATATCACCATATGTGTTAGTAGACAAGCTTAATTTGGCAGCATTTAGTAAAGTATAGCAAACAGGTTCAGTCATAGATTTATGTAATGGAGTGGGAAGACATACATTAAATCCAATCTTTGTCATGATTATTAAATATAGTTGATTAGTGGTCCTAAAATGAGAGTCTCAAATGAAAATGAAATTTCTTACAATGTTTGTAGTGTTAATGAAAATCTAATTAAATACTGCTAATAATTTATACAATTCAGTCCTGGTTAGGTGAACAATGATGAATTTCCTGAAAGATGAATTAGAACATGTGAATTTCTTTGCGGTTTTTCAATCACTCATAAAAATACAGTCTTTTGACCTTATGTACATTATCAATTTAAGTGCTAGATTATGACTATATTAATGAACTGTTTTCTTAGTGTCTATTATGTTATGCCTAAGACAGATTCTTAGTTTATAATAATATAATTATTTACTTGAACTTCTTGATCACAGTTATACTTTAATGTCTATGAGGGGAAAAAAGTGATGGTTTCAGATAAGATGTTTTGTTTATACCTTTGCACTGTATAATATAACAGGATGGGATTCTCTTGTACCTTTGATTTGTAAAATATCAATTTGCATGAAAACACATGTTCTGTGATTTAAGAAAAGAATGTTGTACATCACATGAGATAAATGTTTTAGAACTAGAAGGGATCTTAGAAGCTATTTTAAATCCATATCCCATCATTTAGTGAGTATATTCAGAGGGAAGAGATTGATTGATCCAATGCTTTGAGACTATCACTTGGCCAACTGTATGAAGGCTATATTGGAGGAAAGAAAGACTTGAGGCAAGAAAAACAATTAGAAAGCTGTTACAATAGTCCAGGTGAGATATGATGTGATTCTAAAGTAAGGGAATGGAGTGGAAAGACAAAATATATGTGGTGAATATAGAATTGAAATGACTTGGCAACTGATTTGATACTGGTGAGGGGGAGGGTAAGTTAGGATAAGAGTTGATAATGAACCTGCATGATTAGAAGCAAAGTAGTACCCTCAAAAAAAATAAGCAGATGCAGAAGAGGGGTTGTTATGGGTATATAGGTGTGTGTGTGTGTGTGTGTGTGTGTGTGTGTGTGTGTGTGATGAGATCAATTTTGGATATACTGAGACTGAGATCTCTATGGGGCATCGTGTTGAAATTGTGTCTTATTATTGTCCATATGGCTACCTCACCAGTAGCTTAGCATGTGAACAGCCATGTAAAGTATCAATACATAGGAAACAGGAATAAAATGTAAGAAGAAACATAGAAACCACTTGTCAAAACTGGCCCTAAATTTACTGAGACCATGAGATAAAAAACAGGATGTTAAGAGGGGTCCGAATTAAATGCTATCAATTTTCTTAATAAAATATGAAGTTGTCTTCCTTATCACAAACTACTTGCCTTTCTAATTGACACATGCACTGTGAACTCTCATAAGTAACTTTTCTTATAATTGGCAAGAGCACTGCAATCACTTTTTAAAAAAATATTTTTGTGGACTGGTTAATGAACATCAATTAATGTACATTCAAAATACAAATAACTGAATTGATCTGTGAAAGAAATTATGAACTTCCGCTACATTGTTTAAATTCAACAAGGATGAAACAAAATTGTTCAGTGTCCCTTTTAATACTTTTCATTTTCTCCTGTGCATTTTGAAAAAAAATATCTTACTGATGCTATTTTTTTCACATTTATTATTACCCATTTTCCTAACCCTACCTCCCAAAAAATCTCACTTCAAATGGAAACATGACTTCAATTCAAAAGGTGAGTTCATAATAATAAATAGTAGAGAAGGGAAGGAGATCCTTCTCACAGCTATGGTTAGGGAAGAATTCTTATGTAAATAATGCATACAGTTGATTATAAAAATAAAATGGAAAACTTCAATTATATACTATTGAAAAGTCCTTGCAAAAGCAAAATTAAATGGAGGTAGAATTGGAAAGGAAACGATTTCTCTGATAAAGGTCCTGCAATCTCATGTAGAAAAAAGAAAGTCATCCTATATCATTTGTAGGTTAGGCATTTTGCCAATAAAATATTATCATTTAAAATAACTCATGATCTAATTGCAAAATAGATCAAGTGTTCTCCAACCCTTTTTTATCATGTGTCTCTATAAGTAAAAGAAAATGTCTGAGCATGCCAATATATGTATATTTTCTTATTTATAAAGGATATATAACCACTACTGTAGCAATAATTCTGTAAAATACAAAACACAAAATAGACATCTGAGAATGAGATAAAGATAAAATCCCATTGACCATATCTTCTGTATTTTACAGATTGATGGAACAAACCCTTTGAATATCACTAAATATTGTTAATAACAATTAAAATGACAGTAACTAAAATAAAATTATTTTCAGTGTTAATTAATATTCTTCTTTCAGTGAGAACTATAAGAGAAATTCTTTTCAATCTTTGGTTTAGTTCTTTTGAATACAGAAACTCAGAGGTCTGACATTAAATTCCGTCTGATTTGCTATTTGTTTTAAAGGTTGCCATAGCTGAAAAAGGCTTCTCACAAAAAGTGTAATAATCCAAAAAGTTTGTTGGGTACATTTAATAAGTCACAATATTTTTTTTTACAATTTTCACTGACCAATTACAACAAAACAAAATGGTTTATTTTGGTTGAAATTTGGATAGTAAAACATTTTTCTTGATGTCAATCAGTTGTTTTGGAAAACAATAAATTGTTAAATTTTTTTAACACATGGGTTCAAACCTTATTAGAAAACTTTTAGAACACATTAGAAGATTTTGTTTTTAAGATTTAAAATAGTAAAGATATTAATTTTTTTATAGGTATCACACATATCTTCAGTTCCTAGGAGAGTATCTAGTAGGGGAAACAGGTCAACAAAGAAAAATTGTACAAAAGAGCTCAGTTTGGTCATTAAGTGATCCCTGGTGACTTTGAAGAGATTCAGTTGAGCGTGGAGTCAAGGATAATGAGGAGGTTCCAAAACTGCATGATTGGAAGAAACATGATGACCTGGACAGAGATAGGGGAGTTTAAAGAGAGACTTTAAAAATATATATAATGTAATGATATCTCTGGTATAGTTTGGAAACCATCTAGGTCTTCTCATACTGTGCTTTTCATTCTGGTCAATAGAAAATGAAAAGGGGGCAGTACCTCTTACTGACCAGACACTGACTGCTCCAGAATATATAGCCTACCTTGCTGAAGATGAAAATGCATTCTCCATTATCTTTGGAGCAAAGGTAAGTGTGCTGAATTGATGATTTTTCCCCAAAGACATCTAAAAATCTACAGAGAGTTGTAAGGTTGTAGTAGGCACTTTGGGCTTGATACCCACAGAGAAAGGAATACCCACTGAGAGCTTTTATAACCCTAGGAAGGCAAGGCAAAGGAGCTGGTATGCATGTGCAAAGGTTTTGAGTTGGAGTGTCATCGAGAAGAATTGTTGTGGTTGCATTGGAAACAAGTCTCAAGACTGGTTGTCAAGGGGTGGTTGGGATAAGAACTATCTTTCTCCTTTCTGATTTTTCAATTCATGAGGGTCTTGCTATGACATACTAAGTTAATGCAGCTTTCACTTTGAAGACTACTATGACTATTACACCTAAGTTTCCCTGAATGGTTGAAAGGACTAAGCCATATCATTTGGTTTGCAGTGATGTAGTGTCAAACTTATTACTTCTATACCTTTCTCATGTCATAGCACTTCATTTGCAAATCAGACCTAGAAACATTCTGAAACCACCTTCTTAAATTAGAAAGTTACATTAACAGGACATATTATAGTTCCATAAAATGGAGACATTATGCTAAACTGATTCTTTTTTTTTTTTTTTTTTTATAATTAAATTTATTTATTTAACTTTTAACATTCATTTTCACAAAATTTTGGGTTACAAATTTTCTCCCCTTTTATCCCCTCCCCCCCCAAACACCAAGCATTCTAATTGCCCCTGTGACCAATCTGCTCTCTCTTCTATCATCCCTCTCTGCCCTTGTCTCCATCTTCTCTTTTGTCCTGTAGGGGCAGATAGCTTTCTATACCCCTTTACCTGTATTTCTTATTTCCTAGTGGCAAGAACATTACTCTACAGTTGATCCTAACACTTTGAGTTCCAACTTCTCTTCCTCCCTCCCTCCCCACCCCTTCCCTTTGGAAGGCAAGCAATTCAATATAGGCCATATCTGTGTAGTTTTGCAAATGACTTCCATAATAGTTGTGTTGTATAGGACTAACTATATTTCCCTCCATCCTATCCTGTCCCCCATTACTTCTATTCTCTTTTGATCCTATCCCTCCCCATGAGTGTCGACCTCGAATTGCACTCTCCTCCTCATGCCCTCCCTTCTATCATCCCCCCCACCCTGCTTGTCCCCTTATCCCCCACTTTCCTGTATTGTGAGATAGGTTTTCCTACCAAAATGAGTGTGCATTTTATTCTTTCCTTTAGTGGAATGTGATGAGAGTAGACTTCATGTTTTTCTCTCACCTCCCCTCTTTATCCCTCCACTAATGAGTCTTTTGATTGCCTCTTTTATGAGAGATAATTTGCCCGATTCAATTTCTCCCTTTCTCCTCCCAATATATTTCTCTCTCACTGCTTGATTTCATTTTTTTTTTTAAGATATGATCCCATCCTATTCAATTCACTCTGTGCACTCTGTCTCTATGTATGTGAGCGTGTGTGCATGTGTAATCCCACCCAGTACCCAGATACTGAAAAGTTTCAAGAGTTACAAATATTGTCTTTCCATGTAGGAATGTAAACAGTTCAGCTTTAGTAAGTCCCTTATGACTTCACTTTGCTGTTCACCTTTTCATGGTTCTCTTCATTCTTGTGTTTGAAAGTCAAATTTTCTTTTCAGCTCTGGTCTTTTCATCAAGAATACTTGAAAATCCTCTATTTCATTGAAAGACCAATTTTTCCCCTGAAGTATTATACTCAGTTTTGCTGGGTAGGTGATTCTTGGTTTTAGTCCTAGTTCCTTTGACTTCTGGAATATCCTATTCCATGCCCTTCGATCCCTTAATGTAGAGGCTGCTAGATCTTGTGTTATCCTGATTGTATTTCCACAATGCTTGAATTGTTTCTTTCTAGCTGCTTGCAACACTTTCTCCTTGACCTGGGAACTCTGGAATTTGGCCACAATGTTCCTAGGAGTTTCTCTTTTTGGATCTCTTTCAAGCGGTGTTCTGTGGATTCCTTGAATATTTATTTTGCCCTCTGGTTCTAGAATCTCAGGGCAGTTTTCCTTGATAATTTCATGAAAGATGATGTCTAGGCTCTTCTTTTGATCATGGCTTTCAGGTAGTCCCATAATTTTTAAATTGTCTCTCCTGGATCTATTTTCCAGGTCTGTTGTTTTTCCAATGAGATATTTCACATTATCTTCCATTTTTCCATTCTTCTCTCTTTGTTCTGTGATTTCTTGGTTTTGCATAAAGTCATTAGCCTCCATCTGTGCCATTCTAATTTTGAAAGAACTATTTTCTTCAGTGAGCTTTTGAATCTCCTTTTCCATTTGGCTAATTCTGCTTTTGAAAGCATTCTTCTCCTCATTGGCTTTTTGAACCTCTTTTGCCAATTGAGTTAGGCTAGTTTTCAAGGTGTTAATTTCTTCAACATTTTTTTGGGTCTCCCTTAGCAGGGAGCTGATTTGCTGTTCATGCTTTGACTTCATGTCTCTCATTTCTCTTCCCAGCTTTTCCTCCACCTCTCTAACTTGATTTTCAAAATTCTTTTTGAGCTCTTCCATGGCCTGAGCCCATTGGGTGGGCTGGGACACAGAAGACTTGATTTCTGTGTCTTTGCCTGATGGTAAGCATTGTTCTTCCTCATCAGAAAGGAAGGGAGGAAATGCCTGTTCGCCAAGAAAGTAACCTTCTATAGTCTTATTTCTTTTCCCTTTTCTGGGCATTTTCCCAGCCAGTGACTTGACCTCTGAATATTCTCCTCACACCCACCTTGCCTCCTGATCTTCCCAGCCAGCGTTTGGGGTCTGAGATTCAAATGCTGCTTCCAGCCTCAGGGCTTTTGGGCGGGGGCAGGGCTGCTATTCAGTATGAGATTATGTTCTGGTGCTGAGGTCAGGGCAGGGCCACCTCTCAGGCTCAGTTCCCTCAGGGGGTTTATGCACAGACCTTCCACAATGGATTCAGGCTCCCGCCGGCTTGGGGAGCCCCTGTCTGCAGCCGCCTCTCAGCTTCTACCTCCCGGGGGAGCCTGAATTATGGGGGCACCCCACTCCCCTTTCGACCCGCCAAAGAGACTCTCTCACCCACCCCTGTCACCTGTGGGTGGAGGGACTTGTGCGGCCGCTGGAGATCCTGTCCCTGAAGCCTGCTCGGATCTGTTTCTCTCGGTGCTGCAGCCGTGGCCGCAGCAGGTCTGGGCTGGGCTTTGCGTCTGCAACGCGACGGACCTTTTGTGAGAGGTTTGCAGATCCCTCTGTGGGTGGAGGGACCCGCGTGGCCGCTGGAGATCCTGTCTGTGAAGCCTGCTCGGATCTTTTCCTCTCGGTGCCGTGGCCGCTGCAGGGCTGCACTCAGCTCCCAGTCCCGGCGCCCAGTCCGCAGCGTGAAGGACCCCCCGCGAGAGGTTTGCAGGTCTCTCTGGAACAGAAATCTCCCTCGCTCCAATGTTCTGTGGCCTCTGGCTGAGGAATTCGCCATGAGTTACTTCCCTGTAGCCATTCTATGGGTTGTGGGTTCAGAGCTATGTGTATGTGCGTCTTTCTACTAGGCATCTTGGCTCCGCCCCCTCAACTGATTCTTTATCATCTCTTTTCTTGTTTGTTATCAGTTTGATACTGCTGGCCTTGGTATTAATATCAAGAATGTCTTTTCAGAACATGGTTTCAAAAGATCAAAGGTAAAAATACATCCATATAAGGGAATGTTTCAATGAGAAGAACTCTCATTTTTTAGCCTGGTGGAGACTCCAGAGTTAATTATATCTAGCACCCTTATTTTATAGTCAAGGAAATTAAGGAACAGAGAGGCTAAATAACTTCGTCAATATCATTCAGGTAGCAAATTTCTATGGTATAATTTGAACTTAGACCTTCCTAAGAGTCCAGAAGCATATTTACAATACTAGGCTGCCACTTAGCCAATATACTCTTATGTCTCTGGAGGTATTAGTTGGATCTAAGTGCCAAAAACATGTCACTGGGCAAGAGACAAAGTCAGGTAGAAGCTGTATTTGGCTGAATCACTAAAGAAAAGAAGGAACTATCACTGCAAAAACAAAAATACAAAAACACTCAGTGTGTTGTGATCATCTATGCTTAAATTTTAAAACTATGAAATTTTAAAAATATACAAATTAGAATGTTCTCATATGAATTATGGTAGAATTATTTACTTTGTAAAATGATTTATTCCAGGATTCTATAAACTATGTCTACTGATATATTTTAAATAAAATTTTATTTATGGAAATTTAATTAATAGATAGTTCTTCATGAATACATCCATTATATGAAGTAAGATATATTTGGATAATAGACTTTCAACATATGTAGGATGAATTGATAAATACATATTTCTATTCAATAGCTCCTTGCTTTTTGCCTCTTTATGTGTCCTTCATTGCCAAAGAAGACCATGCCATCAGAGAAATAATGACATTACTTGAATTTAACTTTGTTTTGAGTGAGAGAGGACTGTGCAGGTCACCAGCCTCACTTCTCCTCCACGGCCATCTGAATCCAGTGACCAGATATTCATCAAAATGACTAGAGATGACCCAGGGTGAGGCAATTGGGGTTAAGTGACTTGCCCAAGGTCACACAGCTAGTGAGTATCAAGTGGCTGAGGTGAAATTTGAACTCAGGTCCTCCTGACTCCTGCACTAATGCTATATCTGTGGTAACACCTAGCTACCCCAGCTCCTTTTGCCTCTTTAGAATAAGTTTGAAAGATTATTCATCTGATTATGTGGAAAGTTTTTCTGACTATAGTTTAATAACAATGAATACAAACCTGTATACAATGTTTTTTGTTCTGCAAAGCACTTTAGAAAGAATAATGTAGATATCTTTATGCTATTATCCATTTGGATATCCAATTATCCACATTTACAATATATGCACATTATCTATTTAATTCTTTCACATTAGAAGCACCTTAAGGACAGAGGTTGTTTTGTTTTTCTTCATATGCCCATCACTTAGTACAATATATGGAATATATCAAGTACTTAATAATTGCTTATTGACTTTTTGGTTGAACTGAAAAAGTTTTGGGTGAGGATAATTATTTTATATATGCTTTCACTCTTGGTAACTCTCAGATGCCACAGGCTTAACCATGAATTCTACATTGATGACACACAGATTGATAAATTCAGCTCCAATCTCTCCCCCGAGATTCATTTTCATATCACCAGTTACCCATTCAATATTTCAAACTGGATATCCCAAAGAAATTTTAAACTCAATATGTACAAAACTGAATTATCTTTTTTCCCAGTTTTGTGCCTTTTCCAAACATCCATATTTCTATTGAAGATATTTATATCCTTCTAATTTCTCAACTCTTCACTTTCACTTGTACTACATATACAATCAGTTGCCCAATCTTGCCATTTTTATCAATGACATCTATTATTTATGGCTCCTCCTCTTCATTCATGTAACTATCCTCTTAATTCAGGCCTGATTTACTTCTCACTCAGATTACTCTTCAGCCTTCTAATTAGTTCTTCCAAATCCAGTCCATCTCAAATACGAGCATTTCCTTAAACACAGATGCAACCATACTCTACTCAATTAATTTCAATATTTTCCTCTTATCTCTCAAACTTATAAACCTCTCTGATTAGATTTTAAAGTCCTTCAATATCTGGCCCTAACTGATCTGTTAAGCCTCATTGAACATTAATCCTTCTGCCAAAGGCTGTGATCCCGTCAAATGATCTTCTCTCTCTTATTTAAACAGAGCCATTCAATTCTCTTTTCTATGCCTTTGCACTGATTATCCCACACTCATCAAATGCATGCACATTTTTCTCTGTTTTTTTTGACACTCAATGTAAACACTATACTCTTTGTGGAGACGTTCACAATTCTACCACATCCTAGCACCCTCCCCTCCATAACTACCCAAAACTTCACTACTTTGTATATTTTTTATTATACACATGCACACACACATATAAAATATTATATATATATATGTACATTATACTCACATATATCACATATAATTAAACAATTCTTGATAAAGTATATTCTAATTGGGTAAATGACAAGTACATACATATGAGTACATATCTATATATGCTTATATAAATCATATATATGCACTGTATTTTTGTAGTATACACAGTATTATATATATATATATATATATATATAGGTGTGTATAATATCTATGTATTTACATATGTGTCATCTACCCCATTAGCATGCAAGCTCTTTGTCAACAGTCATTAGTTCGTTAATTTTTCTTTTATTCCGTATAAGCTGTCACAATAAATAATATTGTATTGTGATGCTTTTTGATTGATGAATATTTTTTGATTGATCAATTGATTGATTCCAGGGATAGCCTCTTGATTTCCTTTGAAGGTAGAGAGAAATATAAAGGTAGGAGAACAAGAAAAAACAGAGAGGAGAATATATTTAAGTGAAAGAAAGAGCTTTCAAGGAATATGGAAGTGTATCTATAGAAAGAGATTTAAAAAAAATTGATGGTGAGAATATAATCTGATGACAAAGTGATCTTTGAAAACAAATGTGGTTTTTGAAATGGAAAATCACCATCATCATTATAATTTATAAATGATTTAATATTGGCAAAGATCTTTACAAATTTCATAGCATCTTATTCTCACAACAACATGGAAGGAGGTATTATTTCAATTTCACAGATGAAGAAAGTAAGGAACAGAGTTTAATTTCTCAGGGTCAGAAAGCTAATGTCTGAGGATGGATTTAAGCTCAAGTCTTTCTTTTTCTATGTCCTGTACTCTCTATCCACTATACCACCTAAATAAAGGAAAAAATAAAATACCATCCAAGAAAACAATGGAAAGGCTGAAATGTCTTAATGGATTTAAAAGTCAAATGAATTTAAACTGCAACCAAAACCACATTAGATAATTGGCATATTAAGTGCCTTTTCACTCAAAGTATAAAAGAAACTTTTTAAAAGAAGAGATTACAAGTAAGAGTTTCCATTTACATAGTTTTAAGATTTATGAAATGTTTTCTCCCAAAAATAATCCTATGAAGTAGAGTTTGCAGATGTTATTATCACAATTTTCCCAATAAGTAAACTGGGACACAGCAGAGCTATTAATTGTCCAAGGTCACTCAGTAACAGAATGAGGGTTCAAACTACAGATTTCTCACTACATATCCAACATCTATTCAATTAAAATGTGGTTTGTAGTAATGAGCTGAGCTGTCCAAGAGTTTAAGAATTCCCTGTAACTTAAGCCAGTAAGTAAAATCAATGTAGGTATATTGGAGTAAACATGATATTTTTGGTAGATCTGCTAAGAATACTGTTAGATTTTTTCCTTTTAATCATTTACTAACTATATGTTCCACTTCCTCTTCTCCCTCAATTTCTTTACAATGCTCTTCAATAGATTTGTCATTGACTCTATCTGTGTCTGATTATTAGGAAGAACAAGGCAGTCTGTCAGTAGCACTTATAATTAATTTAATACAGCAAAACAGGACAGATCAGTCATAGTGGCAAAGCATTAGATGCCATTCGGCCCTCTGACTAACAAGAAGTGCCTGCCAATGATAGATGAATGGGTAATGTGATATAATGTGGCACTATTCTGTACTTAGAATAAAAGTTGAGGGTTTAGACACCACAAATATTAACCTAATATATTTTACAATGTGTTGTACATAATTCATAGGTACAGACAAAAATCATTCTCATTGCTTGTGATCTTGTATTGCTGATACTATATTCCTGTAGGATTTTAATATACATATACTTAAAGGAAAGAAAAATAATTTTTGAACTATTATTGCTCAGTGACCTTAAACCTGCCAACTTGTATTTCTCTTGAGTAATTTCAATGTTGGTGGTATCCTGAATTTATTCAAGACATTGGGGAATTGTGTTACTTAAAGATCTTTCTCTAAATGCTTCTCGTTCCTCATAATTTTAATCTAGACTTTAGCTCATTAAAAAAGGTGCCAAAGAATGGGCTAACTTTAATATTGCTACTGTTTGGTGAAAATTTTGCTTTGTAAAAGATAATTTCAACTGCAGAGGATATGGGCAAATCAATATTGATTGTACATCAGTTATTTTATTTTCTACCCATCTACAATACTTCTGAGATGTGTTGGCTGGCTTTTAGATTGGCACTGATTTTACTTATTTTTTATAAATAATATTCTATTTTTTCCAATTACATGTAAAGATAATTGAAAACATTAATTTCAATAAGATTTTGAGTTACAAATTTTGCTCCCTCTCTCCCTTCCCTCTCCTCTTCCCAAGATAGCAAGCAATCTGATATAGGTTATGCATGTACGATTATATTAAACACATGTCCACATTAATCATTTTGTGAAAGAAGAAATAAAATAAAAGGGAAAAAATTCCACCAAATCCCAAAACAACCAAAAACAAAGATACTATGCTTCAATCTGTATAGACTCCATAGTTCTTTCTCTGGATATGGAAAGCACCTTCCACCTGGAGTCTTTTGTAATCGTCTTGGATCATTGTATTGCTGAAAAGAGCAATGTCAATCATAGTTGGACATCACACAGTGTTACAATTACAATGTTCTCCTGGTTCTGCTTACTTCATCAATTCATGTAAGTCTTTCTAGGTTTTTTCTGTAATTGGCCCCCTTATCGTTTCTTATAGCACAATAGTATTCCATTACATTTATATACCCATACTTGTTCTGCCATATCCCAATTGATGGGATTTCCAATTCTATGCCACCACAAATATATATTTATATATTCAACACATCTGGTATATGACATATTAAATATATTGCATATATTTAAAATATATCTGCTAAAATATTTTTGTACATGTAGATCTTCTCCATAGTTTCTGATCTCTAGGATACTGATTTAGTAGTGGTATTGCTGAATTAAAGGGTATGCACCATTTGCTTGCCCTTTGGCGTACTTCCAAGTTGCTCTCCAAAATGATTGGATCAGTTCATGATTCCACCAATAACAAATTAGTGTCCCAATTTTCCCACATCTTCAACATTTATCATATTTTCCAATCTGATAGGTGTGAGTTTGTACCTCAGATTTGTTTTAATTTGCATTTCTCTAAACAAAAGAGATTAAGAGCATTTTTTCATGAAAATAGTATAGTTAGCTTTAATTTCTTCACCTGAAAACTGCTTGCATATTTTCTGACCCTTTATCAATTGGGGAATGACTTGTATTCTTATAGATTTGACTCAGAAATCTATATATTTGAGAAATGAGCCCTTTATCAGAAACACTTGTAAAATTGTTTGAAGGTTTTTGCTTTCTTTTTAATCTTGGTTACTTTGCTTTCCTTTGTGCAAAATCTTTTCAATTTAATGTACCTGAAATTATCCATTTTGAATTTCATCATATTTTCTATCTCTTGTTTGGTCATAAACTCTTGCCTTTTACATAGATGTGACAGGTAAACTATTCTTTGCTCTCCTATTTTGCTTATGGTATCATCCTTTCACTCCAAATCATATCCCCATTTTTACCCTATCATGGTATTCTATGTGAGATATTAGTCTATACCTAATTTCTACCATACTATTTTCCAGTTTCCCCAGCAGTATTTTGTCAAATAATGAGGTATTATCCCAGAAGCAGAGTCTTTGGGTTTATTAAACAGTAGATTATTTTAGTTATTTACTACTGTGTGTTGTGTACCTTATCTATTCCATCAATCCAGTATCAGACTTAGTAACACATAGTTTTGATGATTGCCACTTTATAATATAGTTTTAGATCTCATAGGGCTAGGGCATCTTCCATTACATGTTTTTCATTAATTCCCTTGATATTCTTGAGCTTTTGTTCTTCCAGATGAATTTTGTTGCATTTTTTCTAGTTCTATCAAATACTCTTTTGATAGTTTGATTGGTATAGCACTGAATAAGTAAATTAATTTAGGTAGAATTGTCATTTTTATTACATCAGCTTGTCCTACCAAGGAACAATTGATATTATTCTAATTGTTTAAATCACACTTCATTTATGTAAAAAGTGTTTTGTAATGACTGAATGAGTTGTGGTATATGAATGTAATGGATTACTATTATACTATAAGAAATGATGAATAGCCAGACTTCATAAAAACATGGGAAGACTTACACGAACTGATGCTAAGTGAAATGAGCAGAACATTATACATAGTAACAGCCACAGTGTGTGAGGACTGTTTCTGATAGACTTAGCCCTTCACAGCAAGGAAGGACCTAAAACATTTCTAAAAGACTCGAGGCAAAAATCCATCCACAGCCAGAGAAAGAACTGTGGAATCAGAATGCAGAATGAAGCAGACTATTTTCTCTTGTGTTATGTTTTGGTTTGGTTTGATTTTTCTCATGGTTTCTCCCAATCACTTTAATTCTTCTATGTAACATGACTAATGTGAAAATGTGCTTAATAATAATGCATATACCCAATAATGATTTTATATCCTGTGACTTTGATAAAGTTTTTATTTATTTCAAGAAATTTCTTAGGTGATGCTCTAGGACCCTGTAAGTACACCATCATATCATCTGCAAGGAGTGATAGTTTTGTCTTCAATTTTCTGTTCTAATTCCTTCAATTTCCTTTTCTTCTCTTATTGGCAAGGCTAAAACTTCTAGTGCATTTTGGAATATTAGTAGTGACAATGGGCATTCTTGGTTTTTTGCCTGTTGTTTTGGGGTTAGAGGCTTCACAAATATCCCACTGTGCCACTTGTCTGCTGATCCCTGCCCATGGGGTCTTTGTTGCTGATTTGTGCTGTGGCTAAGAGCATCCTGCTGCCTTACCTAGACACCACCTGCACTGGGCTGCATTCCCCGTTTCCCAAATGAAAGAGGCTTTTCCTCAAATGCTTGTAAGTTACTTGGGACTAGAAAATGCTTTCACTCAATTTTTTTGTGGGTTCTGTTTCTCTATAATTGTTTTATAGCCTTGATTTTAGTTTTTTTCAGAGGGAGACTAGGGAGAACTCAGGCAACTTTCTGACTTCTCTCTACCATCTTGGCTCTAACCCTG
This sequence comes from Notamacropus eugenii, assembly GCF_028372415.1. Taxonomy (NCBI): domain Eukaryota; kingdom Metazoa; phylum Chordata; class Mammalia; order Diprotodontia; family Macropodidae; genus Notamacropus; species Notamacropus eugenii. Next base: position 83,548,838 of record NC_092877.1, on the reverse strand, counting down.
ACCATCACTATACTTAGAACAAAAGCACCAGTCTCACATTAGAAAGTGCTGATTCTTAAACATTGACATACATCTGTGATCAATTTGTCTCTAATTTTACAAGAACACTTAGCTGGTAGAGGTAGTACTTTCACAAGCTATATATAATAGGAAATACTCTTGAGTTGAAGAGTTATTTACTAACAATAACATTTTCTCTGAAAAGTAATGATTCATTTGTATGCATATGTGACCTAGGAAATATTCTAAAAATGTTTGACTGTTACTGGAAAACATCGACATCACCCAACTATCTACTTCAACAGAATGAAGGTCAATAGCATGGATAGTCCATAAAGGGAGGAAATCATGCATTCACATAAAGGATCATAAAATCATACATTTCAAACTAGAAGAACCCTTGGTATCATAAAATCAAGTATCTAACTTTGCAGACAAAGAAATTGAGACTAAAGAATATTAAGTGACTTGCCAAAAGTCATGCACATAATATGTATACAATCCCATCATTTCTAATTTGTTTGTATTTATATTTCGATAATTATTAAGTCATCATTTATCTTAAAACTGAATAATGAAAACTCACTGTCATGGTCTAAAGATGTGTTCAAATGATGTTCATCTACTTTCTCCTGGTTTTCTGATTAATTCCTCTCTGTTCACACCATTTCAACTGAAAGTTAGATACCAACACCTCTAAATCTGGAGTAAACTATAAGATTGATAAAATCCCCATCTTTAAACTTGTTCCCTGACAAATCTTTGTTGAAAAGTAAGAGGTAATTAAGAATTTTGATTTAAATGACTTAATTTCATACTTCTTTCCCTCTTCTGTAGAAGCATGAAAAGATTAAAGTTTGTAGATCTTGATGACATCATCTAAGCAGTTGTCTATGAAGTTGGAGTAACACTGCGATGAAGTACCATCATAAACTACAATAGTAAATGCACATAAAAAACATATGATTACAATTTTAAGAATGATAGGAAATAAGTTAAGCAACTCTTGTATTTGCTACAATTATAAAAATGATTTAAATATTGGAAAAACTTTTTAAAAAGGGTTTTTTGACCTTCACTACCCCAAGCAAAACAAGCACAGAACTATGATATTGAAAACCAACAAACAAAAAGTGCTTCAAGACAAGAAGACAGATAATTTTTAGAGAAGACATAGCTGAATATCAAATCACTAACATGACCTTCCTGGGATTTTCACCAATGCTGGCTCTTGTCACTTCCTCCAACTTCCATAGACCTCTGCTAAAACTGGTGACATCAAACCTTCCACAGACTATCACATGGGGCTGGTATTTTAAGGGGCAAAGTCTTGCATCATTTACCTCTTGGTGCTCTCTCAAGAGGAGTTTCCTCATTTAGCCATACCAGTTTGCTAAACCAATGAAATCAAAGTTCCAATTTAAAAGGAACTAAAGAAAAATACTGAAATGAAAGCTAAGTAATGCCATCCTTAAAAATAAAAAAATCAATGGATCATAAATAAATCGTAATGAAGAAAAAAATTAAAACCTAAATATCATATAGGAAATCATATACAAAAACTCAGGGGACAGAAGTTAAAACTGTTTTAGTGGAAAACTGATAATTCTTAAATTTGATGCTAACAAAATAGAAAGAATCACTAACTGAGATTGGATTTCACACAATAAAGCAAATATATCATCAATCCTAAAAAAATAACATTACAAAACAGGCAGCTTTCAAAATTAGGGGAAAAATGGTAAAAATCTAAAAGTTAAAGAATGTAATTAACATAACTAAAATCTGTTTTAGTATTTGAAAAGACTAATATTTTTATTTACCAATAATTAGCTTAATTAGGAAAAGGGGAGGAAAATTAAATTATCATAAAACTAAAAGAATAATGTGAATGCATAACAAAATGGAATTAAAAGTTTTTGAGAAACTATTATGGAAACAGAGAATTTGAAGGACATCAGTGAATATGAAGAAAAATGAGAAATACACAAATTACCAAGCCAAAAAGAGATAACACAATCTCCAAATAAGATAACAAGTAAGCCATAAGTCACCTGATAAAAGGGCAAAAATTACATTAGATTAAATTGACAAATGAATTGAAAGAAATATTTTAAAAGACAATGTCTGCACAACAAAAATATTATCAATAATAAGGATAAAACATTCTACAATAATCTTATTTTATTTGTAGTTTGATCCTGATGTCAAAAAAGTAAAGATAAAAAGTTAAAAGTAAACAGAATACAATAATTTCACTAATGATTTTTGATGAAAAAAATTTAATAAATTTAGTCTTTTAAGGATAAAATAGAAATAAATCAATTAAAATCATTCAATAAGATAATGTTGGATTCATATCAGGGATTAAGGAAGTTTGGTATTGGAATATCATGATGTTAATACAAACTATTAAAATTATGCAACCTCATCTGGTTATTTTAGTTAAGTGAAAAATTATTTCGTGAAAAATTAAACATTTTAAGACCTCAAAAAGTACAGGTACATAAAGAACAAAATTTAATATGATCAGAAGCATATATTTAAAATTCTAAACCATTATTTTTACAATGCAGAACCACTAGGTTTTCCACTACAAAAATGGTAAAGCAAGATTAACTACTTTCCCCATGATTATTTGAAATAATTATTGTAATGCTGCATATAGTAGTAACAATAAATAACAAACTTAAGGATATGAACATAGCAAAGAACTGACAAAAGTAACTTCCTGCATATTATATGATACTTAAAAACAGTAATAAACCAGTGATGAAACTAAATGAGATAGTTAATAATTTCAGGAAGTTAGCAAGATGAAAAGTCCATCAATATAGAACAATTTCATCATTTCTATGCATCAAGAAAACAAACCAGGATATAATGATGAAATATCTTAAAAACAATAAGAAAACATTTAAAAATCTACGAATTAACCTATCAAGATGAATGAAATTTATGTAAATAAAAAACCACAACTACATAAATAAAAGGGCAATATCTACTACAACTTTTAACAATACTTTTTTGAAAGAAAAAGGTGGAAACAAAGTATGTGTCCATGGATTGGCAGATGGCTGGGAAAGCAAGACACTAAACTGTGAATGAAATAAGAAACAATAGGAAAAACAGCAACTTGCATAAATTTCTGTGAACTAAAGCAGATCAAAGCATAACACAAGATATTTAAAGGCTACCAAAATGTAAATGCAAAGATCAAAAAGAGACAGTGAAAAAGACAGTGATAAATTGGAAGGGGAGAAATTATTGTGATAATAAGAGTATCAACAAACTATTTTGTTGCAAAGTAATGTATTTAAGATTTCTTCAAAAGTAACAAAGAATATTCTCTTTTAATTTAACCACAACATGCATTTTCAAGACAAATAAAGGGATATTAAAAAAATAAGATTTCTTCAATGGTATCATGTCAAAGACAATGCATACAGAAAACACAGTTATGCTTTATTTATTTAAGAGATCAGCATGAGTTCTTCAGCAAACTGATCACTCATTAGCCACAAGTAGTATGCATATTTATACATTATGTTTATATATTTCATATTTTCTAGTGCACAGAGTTCTAAACTTGAAATTTTTTCACTACATGATTTAAAACCATATATAGACCATTACTAGAAAAAAATATTGTTTTCTGGGGGAGGTGACTGTTCTATAAAAGGAACAGAACCTTTTATAAGAAACATAATAGATTGCTTAACTACATTCACATTTTTTACAATGTGCAAGAAAAACCACACAATGAAAGAAAATAACATTGAAAAACAGTTTTGATAGATATGATGCAAATTTTGTCATGTAGGTAAAAAAAAAACACATTAAATATGTTACTTCAAAAAATTAACTCTCAGTCCCCAGCGTATAAATTTTCATATAACACAAACATACAATTTTCAAAGAAGGAACCACAACTTGATAATATTCACTTGAAAATATAACCAACCACACTAATAAAGAAATGTAAAATAAAGCAATTTTTACATACCATTACACAGATATGCACATATTTGGCATTGTGGATATAATAGTGGAACTGTAGTCAGAAAGGTCTGAGTGCAAATCCAACCTCTGACATTTACTAGCTATGTGACCTTTGGTGGTTCTCAAGTTTCTTCATTTATAAAATGTGGACAATAAAATTTGCCTCCCAGAGTTGTTGTGAGAATTAAATGAGATCATAGTTGTAAAACTTTTTGCAAATTTAAAGTGCTTTAAAATGTTACTTATTATTATAAAATGGCAAAAGTAATTAATGACAATGAAACACACTGATAGGTTGGTTATAGAGAAACATGCATGCTCAGTTTTTTGGTTTTGGTTTTTGTTTTTTTGCTGGAATTCAACAATAATAAACATTTTTAGAGAGCAGCATGGCAGTATGGGGTATAAGTCAAAAATAACTATGACCTTGGACTTTTATTTCCAATAAATAAGTCCACTGGGGACTTATACATTGGAAATCTATACTTCCAATATGTATATATTGGGGCTGGGGCTATACATTGGATACACTGAAAACAAATTTATAAGGTAGGTATCTATTTAAAGACTTCCCTAGTATCATTATTTGTAATTGCAAAACAACCTAGAAAGTAACTAAGTCTCTCTATATAGGGAGGGAATAACTAAACAAATTGTGGTACCATCCTTTATGAAATTTTACAATGTAATAAAATCACAGGGATAAAATAGAAAAAATTGTAGAAAGATCTTTATGAAATAATAAAAAGGGAAAAAGCACAAGTACAAAAATGGAGAACACTCCAGTTTTTATCACAGAAGAAAAATCAGTGGGAATAAATGGATCCTAATGAGACTTATTGACTGAAAATTTATGCCACTTTATATGTTGAAATTTGTTGATTTAAATATAAATGCAATGCAAGTTTAAATACTTAATGATATTAATCCTTCATTTCAAATAAGTCATTAAAACAAGTGGAATTTCATAGCGGTGAGCAATATTGAAATAAGGGACAGAAAAAAAAAAGATCCCGCATTAATTTGTCCAATATAATCAAGTCCAGTACCCTTCTTTTGGAGGTCTAACAACATTCACTGTGAAACCTGGCTTCACAGTGGATATAAAATAGCACCTCAAAGTTATTTTAATTCATATTTCTGTAATTATCATCAATGCTTGGTTTACTTTCTCCTCCTCCTCCTCACTTAATAGTAATTTAATTTTTTTCAATTATATGTAAAGATAGTTTTCAACATTTACTTTTATAAAATTTTGAGTTGAACTTTTTTTCTCCTCTCCCTTCTCGCCTCCCCAAGATGCCATGCAATCTGATATAGGTTATACATGTAAAATCATATTAAACATATTTCCACATTAGTCATGTTGTGAAACAATCAAAACAGAAGGGAAAAATCCATGAGAAAGAAAAAAGAGAGAAAACAGCATGCTTTGATCTGCATTCAGACTCCATAGTTCATTTTATGGATGTGGATAGCATTTTCCATCACAAGTTTAAGGGAACTGTCTTAGATCATTGTATTGCTGAGAAGAGCTAAATCTGTCCACAATGTTGCTGTCATTGTGTACAATATTCTCCTGGTTCTGCTGATTTCACTCAGGTTCAGACCATGTAAGTCTTTCCAGGCTTTTCTGAAATCCACCTGCTCATCAGTTCTTATGGAACAATAGTATTCCATTACATTCATATAAAACAGCTGGGTCAGTCCCACGTGATGGGCATCCCCTCAATTCCTTGCTACCACAAAAAGACCTGCTATATTTTTTTTTTTGTACGTGTGTTCTTTTCCCTTTTTTATGATTTCTTTTGGATATAGACCTAGTAGTGGTATTGCTGGGTCCAAGGGTACACAGAGTTTTATAGAGCTGCCCTTTGGGAATAGTTGCAGATTGCTCTCCAGAATGATTCAATTAGTTCATAACTTCACCTAAAATGCATTAGTGTTCCAATTTTCCCACATCTTCTCCAACATTTATCATTTTTCTTTTTTCATATTAAGGGCTGGTTTTATTTTCAGTGAGCATTTTTGAAAAGAAGGTAATCTTACCTTCTTGTTCTTGTTTTGTTTTTCTCCTCCTCCTTCTACCTCTTGTCTTCCCCTCCTCCTCTTCTTTTTTTCTCTTCTCTCTCTCTCTCTCTCTCTCTCTCTCTCTCTCTCTCTCTCTCTCTCTCTCTCTCTCTCTCTCCCTCTCCTTTTTCATTTTATATGGATGAATAGAAAAAGCAAGCTGATCTTTCAAACAAAAATATTCCAAAAATACACAAATAAGTAATGCTTCTAATGAGTTCAATGAGTTAAATGGTTTGAAGTCTATCAGAATGATGTTGAATATATTCTGATTGGATACATTCACCATGTGCTATTTATCATGTTTAGCATGAGTGCTAGTGGTACTTATGACAGTGAAATGCATCTGAAACAAACAAGTAGAATATTTGTTGAGGGTAAAAGAAGGAAATTCTCTATATAAGAAAACAGCCAGAGGCAATGTCCTGAATTGGATAATCAATCCAAAGAATGTTTATTTTAATAGGATAATGACGATATGGCTGTGACTGAGACCAGGAAAATAATGCTCTTTGGGAGAAAATAGAGTTGAATCCCATCATTTCATGTACTCTGTCCTTTTCCTTTTGCTTTGCTCATGATTTCTAAAGTCAAACCTCGTAATAAAGTCAGTTTTTTTTTTCTGAGTTACCTTTGAAATGGCAAATTATTACTTTTCTCAATGGAATCATGATGGCCTCTTTCAACTTCTGCTGTGAAACAGCAGTTTCCAACAAAAAATGGACTTCTGAGAGCACTGTGGGAACCTGCCACTGGTCTTGCAGAATAATAGTATAGATCTGTTTGGCAGGGATTTATGGGGGAATTACAAAGATCCCTGTAGAACATTCAGAATTCCTTGCAATTCTCCCTGTTATTGATGAATATTGACTCTGCTAGCTAGGGTGCCAAGAACCATCCACTAGTCATCTCTTTTTGCTCCATCCTCTAAACTTGAAGCTTATTTTGTAAGGTAGTTTACCAGACTTGACATAACTTTGTCTTCACTACAAAAGAACCCATCCAACCACTTTTGTCAGCATGCTAAAGCACAAGACGGGCATTACTTTGAACAAAATCTGACTCAAGAGATTTGGAGTTTTCCTGTAAAAATTTATATTCCACAGACTACATTTTCCAACGAGATTCTGTGTCATGGCCTTTATTTAGAACGGTAGAAGGGAAAGTAGTTACTTGTTCTCTAACATCATTTTAATTGCTTTCATATATTATTTTAAGAAGAATAAAAGAAGGAATTTTGATTCAGGAAATCTAGAAAGTCATATTTGAGTGTTGCCTGAAAATTGATTGATGGAAAGATCTTTTAGTATTTCAATTCAAAAGTATATTCTAAAAAAGCAAAGGGATTTCATGTCAGAAAACCATGATTATCCTATTTACTCTGAATATGGTTATAAATCAACATCTTTACAAATGATTGGCTGAGAGAACTCAGTATAAAATAGCTATATGGAAGTTCAAGTCCTTTCTAAAGCTTGACAGGAAGAACACTATCCACAAGTTAGGTAAGAAAATTTCACTGATCTTATGTATACGTGTGTGTGTATGACATATACATATATATGTATATATATATATATTTGAATGTATATATTACATGCATATGCATGATATATGTATATATATATGCATAAACACATACATACACATACATATATACATATAGACACACATAGCCTTGGTAAATATTCCTTTGCTATGGCTAAGACTCTTTTTGCTCAGTGATCTAAAAAGGGATACATTTCATTCCCCCATTTAACATAAAGCAATGTAATATTATAAAGGAGGAAACTGAGGCCCCCAAATATAAAATGCCGTCTTCATGGAACAGGGACTCTTCATATCCAAAGCCAAACTTTACAAAGTAAGCAAAGGACAAGAGATTTTTTTTCAAACAAATGTTATACAGTATCAAAACACATTCTATGAAGGCTTAGGGATATGTGATAGTAGTGGTTATAAACAGTAGAATTGTGTCCCTGCTCCTTCTATCTTATTGGGTTATGTGAACAGTTTTCATGTGTGTTTCTGGGGGCCTTGGGGTTCATGGTTAATGCATATGAACATAACAGAGAGTAAGAGATCAAGCTGTAAGGTGAAGTGCAGACCAGACCTATCCAAATGAGTTACATCAACTCAACTCTTGTTCCTAATTCTTTTCCCCATATAAAATTATAGGTATGGATACTAGGCTTATGTTAACAAATCATGTCAGTGTACCTTGGAGACTATGCCTTCCTTATCCTGTTATGTTGGAAGGCTGAGGGAAATGGGTTAGGTCAGAGCCTATGGGATTAATGACAAGCATTACAGATGCAACCCCTGCTACTTTAGTATGGGACTCTTTCCTTAATGGTGGAGATGAAACTCTTAAATAAGGCAGAACAGAGTTGACAAGAGAGCTATCATTCTCAGTCAGTCACGTTTAAAGATTTCCAACTGAGAAGGTTCTCTGAGAGTCCAGTTAGCTTCCAGTTTTGAGAGAAAAAGCCAACACCACTTCAGATTCCTGAAGAAAAAAATAAAGCCATGAGAAGAGTAGTCTTCATCATGTTCCTCTTTCTAGCTTGCTAATCTAGACTTTGGAGCATCCCCTAGAGTACGATTCATCACCATGCCTTCGTTGAGCTGTTACCTTGCTCCCAAAGGGAGAACTCCTTTACACTGGTATCACCTCTCTTCCACTGAGGAGGGCATAGTAGCCTCAAACCCCAACTTCCTGGTTCCCTCTCTGGCAGGAATGAAAGTCTTCTTTGAAGGTGGGGATAGAGGTGTTAACGATGTCTGTTCTTTCTCCCTTCAAGCCATATGGCAGACTTCTCAAAATACATAACTCCTTATGGGGAATCCTTCACTCAATTCCTTCAAGTATTGACTATCAAAACTACTTTGGACACTCTCAGCATATATACATATACATATGTATACATATGCATATATATCTATATCTATATTATATATGTACATATATAATATATAGATATTATATATAGATGTATATCTATACATAGTATAGTATAAATGTCAGATATTGACGATGCTGTTCCTCCTTGAGTGCAGGAACTGGGGTATTTTTTAACCATGGTGGGTGGCAGGGGAGGGAATGAACATTTATATACCATCTACTATGTCACAGGCACAGGACTTGCACCAATATTGTCTCATTTTCTGTCACAACAATGTGGGAAGTAATTGTCATTATGCTCATTTTACAGTGGAGAGAATTAAGACAAACAGAGGTCGACAGCAAGTAAGTATCTGCGCTCGGTTTTGAACACAAGTCTTCCTCACTCTAGACAGGTCTCTATTTACTGTGCTACCTTGCTGCCTCAATACAGAATATGGACAATATGAATATAGTGATGAAGAACATGATGTAATGCCTAAAAGCAAAATGGAGTTTCTTCATTACTGTACTATGTCATTTTTGTTGGTTTGCTTCTGTCAGACATTTAAATGACCTCGAAGTCTCAAAAAAATTACTGCTCTTCTGTCTTCAAGGAAAATAAAATGATTATGTTATAGGATTTATTGAGTTTTGCCACATTCTTTCTCTTGGATTTAGAAACAGAGGATCTGCCTTTGTCATTTATTCCATAAATGCATTTGGGCAGTTCACTGAAATAGGAGGAGGCACAGTTCCCTCATCTGTAATACAAGAAATGGAATATTGTTTCTAGTTCAAATCTTATGAATCCACATCATAAAGTATCTAGCATCATGACAAATATTTAGTAGATAATAAATCTGTATTGAATTGGAAAAAATACATTTGGCAACCATAATATTATACATTGTCCTGTAAGGAGATATCTGGAAAGGTCTTGTTATATTCTGATAGATTAACAAACAAACCTGGAATACACACAATAAAAATTTCATGTTCTGGCCAGGTATACAATTTGTAGCTCCAATTTTTTATTGATACAGAAAAGTACTATTTCTCTACGACAATATTTACAAAATTCTGTATATGCATTATATAACTTGAACCTCATAACAAATACTAAGGTGCTACACATATTGCCCCCCTATTTTGGGTGAGGAAAGCTAATAGATGACAAGAAATTTGTCTAGGATCTGTGAGTTATTATTTCTCAAAGTTAGGATTTAATCCTGGGTCTTCCTTATTTCAAGTTGAGGATTCTATGTGCTGGAACAACCTTAGTCTCCAGTTTTATTTGAAATTGATAAATTCTCAAATTCATTTCTCAATCTTAGTTTGTAGAGTTTTATGTTGTTTTGTTCTGTTTTTTGGTGTTCTGTGTTTTTGCTTCATGCAACAAGAGGATCATAAAAATGCCTCAGGAAATGAGTTGTGTTTTCATGTTCACACAAATACAATTAGATCACTTCAAAGCTACCTATCTTAAAATACTCACACTGAAAACAAAAGTGAATTTATCCCACAGAATAAAGACCCAGGAGGAAGGTTCTAAATTCTTGCAAATCTACAACATGATCGTAACCACTTTGAGAGCCCCAGGATCCAACAAAACGTTTGAGTTGTACAATGTAGACTCAAACCTAGGTAAATGTGTGTATTCTTTAAAGGTTCCCACTATTTTGAGATAAATGGAAAATGCCAATAGTTTATCTTAATTCCAATTGCTCTGGATATTCCCTTGTTACCTTTTGATCCCTTTCTGTTTTAGAGACATGTTCTTTCTGTATCTGAAAAAATGAGAGAAAAAAAGGAAGTCTTCCAAGTCATTCTGCCCTGTTTTCAGAAAGGTGTTATTTCACAGATTGCAAATTTCAGTAGCTGCATGTATTTTCCATTCCCCCCATTATATCAAGGAGAAAAGTGTCCTGCAGCTCCACTCCCCAACATCAGTTGCTTTTTACAAAATCAAGGACTTCCACTGCGAATAGTTACCTTTATTGTGGTAAGTGGGAGATTTGTTATTTTCTTGACGAAAGAAGGACTCTACTAGCCCAAAGTTCCATGCAATTACATATGACATTGTAGAATAATAGAATCCAGCACTAGGATAAATTTTATGCCCACTTAAGTGAAACACTTGCCAGGGAACAGAGTGAGAGCAATGCATTTCAATCACTCTAAACAATGGATAAATGAGACACATTCCTTGTAAATGACACATTTTAGCTGTCTGCAAGCCTATTCACAGTTGTTTCCTAGCATAAGTTTGCCACTCTGTTACTTTACAGTAGGTCCATTTCAAGCTGTGATATGAAGCTGTTTATTCCAATACATCCCGTTAATTTTTTTTAATCACAACTTCAGTTGTTAACACTCTCATAGAGGTTTGTTTCCAATACACGTGGCAGGAATCTTAAGTGATTAAAAAAAATTCCCTCTATTGTTATGGCTGCCAAACAAATCAAGTTTGGCTAAATTGAGTCATTTTGTGTTGTAATGTTCAGTACATATTTTATTTATTCATTTTTAGTAAAGCAGAAAAAATGACAGGGATTAAAAAGTAATTCAAAGAGCAGAGAATGTAAGCATGAAATCTGTTTAGATGGTAACATTTTAAGGGTTACCTCTATATTTTTGTAAAAGCAACTTTCACAAAACGGAAATGAAAGGCAGTTAACAATAAAGAGTAGGAAACAGGATGAGACTAGTAAAGATGGGTTGGGGGATAGGGGAAATATATGATGGTTCAGGATTTAATTCAGTATAGTATACTTAATTGCATCATTAGAAAAATGGGAACCTATAATATTCATTTAAAATATAATAAGATATTGAGAAGTAGTTTGATGTAATAGAGGAAAGACCTTGGAGCAAGACATTGGTTCAAATCAGATCTCTGACACATGTAACACTATTCATCCATGGTAAAATTATTTAAATCTAGGCTCTTTAAGGCTCTAAGTTACAGAAAAGTTAACCAATATACTTCTCCGTAAGAGGTTTATGCACTGAAAATTCCAGCCACTACCTAAAACCATCCTTCCCTTCAAAAAGAAGAATGAAAGAAAGACAAAGAAAGAAAGAAAGAAAGATCATAGCACCAGTTCTTTGATGTATTCCCAGAGGGTAAACAGGATAGTAAAGAGATTATGATCCAATATTTAACCTGGAATAATACTTTTGAGATGAGGACCCTGAAGCTCCACAAGGTTAAATTTTTACCTTGGATCACCCAGCAACTTTTAGAGGTAGGGTTTGAATCCAAATCCTCTCAATCTACAGTCAGTTATCTTTCCATTGCATTATTTTTGGCATCATCTTTTTAAGCCATATCATATTATTGGTAGGATAAGGATAAAAAAAGACTCTTTACATCGTGGCCTTTCATCTTAAATAAAATATGATGAGAGCATATTGACAGAAAGAGAAGACTAGATTTTGAATCAGAGCATGTGATTTGAAATCTTAGGTTTATCATTGACTGATGGTGTTACCTTGGGAAAGTCATTTAATATTTCTACTCCTTCCTTGATGATAGCTGTCCATAATAATGTCCCTAAGAAATGACTTTGTCATCTATTTTTCATCTTCTATTGAGAAAAGAGAAAGAGGGAATAGTGGAAGGAAACTCCTTTTATTCTTTCTCCTATCCTAGATGTTTGATCATCTGAGTATATCATGGATGTATTCTGAAGTTCACTCATTGCTAAAAGAGTGGCATCAGGGCTCCACAGGCATGGAAGGACATATCAGGAAGAGTTTCCCACTCACTCCTTTTAGACAGGAGATAAAAGGGAAAATATGGGTTAAAATATGAGATGAAAGTGGCTGGTATATACATATATCACTTTCAGATATGATATGAGGAAGTAGGAACAAAATTATTTTTCACTGCATTATGCACATTTTGTAGAATTTATGAAACATGAAAATAAATATTCACCAATAAAGTGTATCCCTATGAATATCCAATTCTTATTTAGAAACAAAAAAGTATGTTCCTCTTCTACCTCCACCTCCAACCCTCACCACTGAATATGTTTAAGTGAAGGCTAGATGTTACACAGTTTAATGTTTATGTAAGGTTAATGGTGGGTGCTGGAAAGAGTTAAAAATGTACCCTGCTCTTTCATAGGCCTCAGTACCTTTTGTTAATTTCTATTTAGACAGTGGGTCAGAAGGTCATGCCCTCTGGCTCTGAAAAGTCTATAAATATTCTGAGGTGAAGTTTTACTTTGGGGCTTACTCATTGGAAGTGGTTTCTTTGGCCAGATGAGACTCCCAGCAGCCCTTAAGGAGCCCCCCAGCTTTGAAAATCCAGATGATTGGTGCTTCTCTCTCCGATAACTATGTATGTATGTTATGGTTAGACAGTTGAATTTGTCTGTTGATCTCTGATGTATGTATTGCTTACAGTCAGATAGAAGTCGTGTCTGTTGGTCTTTATTTTCTTGCTTGTATTTTCTTTGTTAGTGAATGTAATTAAAGAAGCTTGTTGACTCCCCCCACCCCCACCCCAAAGTTGCCTTTTAGAAAAGCAGATCTAAGAACCTGTACAGCAGGCCTTCTTATGTATGCCCGGGTCCTTGCTGTTACACATAGATAATTCCTATTCAAGTCCTTGCATGATCAGATGAATTATGTGGTCTTTCCCACTCCAAGATTCTGAAAATGATTAAATAATCTTTAGCAAAGATTTAGCAAAGGGAAAAGGACAAATTTGCACAAAAATATTTGCTGTATGACTGATGGAATACTATTGTGCTATGAGAAATGATGAGCCAGGTGGTTTTGGAAAAACTTGGTAATATTTAAATGAACTGATGTAAAGTGTAGTGACCAGAACATGGTACATGGTTAGAGCAATATTGTAATGATGGTTAACTGTGAAAGTTTTAACTACTCTGATCAAGAAAATGAATCCAGATAATTCAAAAGACCCATGATGAAAAATGCCATCCACTTCCAGAGAGAAAACTGATGAACTCTGAATGCAGATTAAAGCATATTTTTAAATTTCTTTATTTTTCTTGTTTTCCTCTTGTTTGTATTGTTTCGCATCACGGCTCGTATGGAAATATGTTTTGCATGACTTCCCATGTATAATTGATATCTTCTTGCTTGCCTTCTCAAAGGGTAAAAAAGAGGAGGGAGACAGTCAGAGACTTGGAAATCAAATTGTAAAAAAGAAAGACATAAATTGTTTTACATGTGATTGGTAAATATTTAATGAAATAAATAAAATATATGTTCAAATAATCTTTTCCATCAAAAGTTCTTTTAAGTGGACATTTCTCTTTTTCCTTTCCTGGTAGACTGCTTTGTCAATAGCAGTTATTATAACTCTTCCACTTCTGTGACAGCATGGAATTGATGCTAATCTTACACCTTTCACAGGAGAATGGTTATTAAAATAATGTGAAAATTATGTACATTTTGAAATCTGAAGCAAACTCTATCCCTTGCTTAATACTGGAATTCATTACTTTAAAAACATTTCCCCACCGATGTTTCAAAGGCCAAGAAAATCCCAAGAAATAAAATGAAATTCATGCCATCTTCACACAATCCCTCAGCTACATGCAAAGACTACGGCCCTTCTTCAGTCTGTTTCATTTTTAAAGTACGTCTGCGAATTGATCTGACATGTGCCTAGCATATAAAACCTGGAAAATGTTTTTGAAAATTTTACAAATATGCAAATTCCAGTTTCCTTGATGCTCTTACCTGACTCTTCAGAGAACACCTAAGTCTAAGCTTTATCTTCTCTATGGATTATTAATAGCTCTTTTACTTAATTAGGCCTATGCAATAACATAGTTAAAAAAAATCTTCACTGAAGTGTAAGGCATTTTAAGAAAGTCAGAGGATAGTTGGAAGAGAAGAGAGAATGTAAGAAGCAAACTTTCACCTTGTAATATTTAATAACAGAGTAGAGAGCTTTCTGCTATTTTAAGTAAAATTAACAATACAAACATAAGGGGGGGGGTGAAATCCTTATTAATCTTTTAAGAAATTGAGATAAAAGAAAGAATATGTTGTGGGACTCATTATATTAACTGGAGTCCATTTCAGTTTCTACCTATAACAGGTCAGTATTAGATTAGGAGATGTGTTGTAGGAATATTGTCTTTATGAATTAAACTTCATCTAGGAAAACTGTAGTTTTTAATCCTGTCTTATTATGTTATCAATCTATTTGACTCTAGAGAGTTCATAGAAATTGAATGTGAACCTCAATAAGTTGAGTCTACTGATAATAATAATGGAGTATTTTTTTTCTCAACCCAAATGACAGCAAAAAAGCTTTAGTGACAGATTTAGTGTCAGTGATAAACTCAAGATGAAAGAGACATATAATTTTGACAATGCTAACTTTGGAAAATGGTTTTCGTAGACAATGAATTTTTATTACAAAGTTTTCCCCCTTATTTCTCTTATTTGGTGAGTGGGTCAGAAAAAGAAAAAAATATAAATGATTCTTGATAAAAAATAAAAGAAATCATATATGGTATTACCGGCAAATATTATTTCAATAACACATTATATAGCTATGTGGTAGACCCTTTTTCTTGTCTACAGAATTTTTAGAGAATGGACTATTCCACTCTTTTTCTGAGTGGACGGCAAAGTAATGATTACAATAAACCTCTGAGTGGAGAAAGTGAAGTTTTAGAAGTCTGGTTTTCATACCTAGGTGAACTTCTAGATAATGCCTGCATGGTCTGCTTTTGTTTTGCTTTGTTTATTATTTGTTTTGTTCATTCTGTATTATTCTAGGGATATTAGAGATGGTTACAACATTATGAGCTTTGAAAGATTACACTGAGCATTTACAACCTAGAAACTGAATCCTATAATGAAATTTACCAGTTGTAAAGTGTAGGGAGTAGTACAGCTCAGATGGAGAGCCTATGTAATCCAGTCTAGAAGTGAATCAATAATTATATTTGGTTTTGTGAAAGCAAAGTGACAACTACATTCATTAGCTATGCTGCGTTCAAAGTGAACTTGGTGCAGTAAATGCTTTGTAGGAAATGTTTTAGTTTGAGCCTAAACTCCCCAGGCACAAAATGAGTAGCTAGGAGAATGTGCCCTCATTTGGAGGGAATGGTTTGTGAGTTGGGGTCCTGCTACATCTTTTTCAGTAAATACATATCCCTATGTCTGAAAAGAGAAGAGAAGAGGGAAAGAAAATAGAGCAGGAGAGGGGAAAAGTGGAGGGAAAAGAATAGTTCATCCTTGCCTTGTTGATAACTTTGTAAAAATATATGAAAGGGATAGGAAGGTATTGTTTCATCTGATTCTATGCAGCAAACATCTTTGTAGGCACATAGTTGACTGAAATATGTAAAGATTAGAAAATATAATGATTAGTTAGTTGATTTAAAACTAATTAGTCTAAGTACAACAATGTATAGACTTAAAGACTCCCTTCCACAAAGGTATCTCCCAGATAAGTGTTAATATCATGTATGATTCACTGAAAAATGAATAACTAAGATAATTATGTCAATAATTCCCCAGCTATTAATATTAAATGAGGCATAAAATAGGAAGATATTTTTTGCCAAACATCTTTGCCACAGCTATGCAGTATGTTTCATGCAAAGTGTGAATGGAAAAGGGATTCCTGATAGAAATTCTAACTTTTTCCACATGCTTATTTTGTGGATGACCTTGTGGCAATTCCATTGAGCTGAAAAAGTCTTTGTCTTCCATAAAGTGATGTTTCACTACAAAAAATAAAATGACCTAGTAACCTACATGTGAAAAAAAGTAAAGCAAAAATTAAGAAATACAATTGGATGGGCATCCCAATGAGTTCCATCAATGTACATAATTTTTAAAAGGCACTGGAAATAGAAATATATTGAGGCTAGAATTTGATAGGAAGAGGAAAGAAAGCCATCTTCAATTTAGGAAACTTTTCAATGTTTTCAATGATTATTTTACTTCCTAAGATGAAAACTCATTTTTGGATGTCATCTTTCTTTAGAAGGCTGCAAATTAAAAACACATCCACACCTCCCCCACCCCCCACATTAATGCGGCATAGCTAATACACAGAGCCATCCCTTTGCTCTCAGGATACTACATTATCATTACTGGTCCACTTCTAGGTTGGGTCACATAGGTCCTCCTTTTGTAGTACTCACTACACTTGGCTGCTATCAAATGCCAAGGAAAAATGTGTCTATCTATGTCTATCCACACACACACATACACATACATATATACATATGTATGTGTGTGTGTGTATTTTTTGAAGTCTTAGAATTGCAGACTCTTCAAAAAGAAATTGAATGATCCAAGCACATGTGACCAGAGCAAATTACTAGTGGTGCTATATGTTAAAAAAAAGTACAAAACATGACATTGAGGAAATATTGACCTAAAAATGAAATGAACCAATCATATAGCAAGAGGGAAGACTAACAAGTTGACAAAATGAATATTTCAGTCATAACTATAAAACATGAAAATAATCAAAAAAATTTCTTAGTTAAAACTTTCTGACATGGTGAATTAGAGATGCGTACTGGAGATATACAGTTGACATTTGAATACAAACGATTAAGTGAATTTTCCAAAGTGATGAAATCTCAGGAACTTTAGAAAAAAAGATTAAAAATGATATTGACTAAATGTAGAAAACTAAATTTATCCCTCCCCCTTCCTTCTCTTTCTCCCCCTGATTCTTCCTCTTCATTTGCTTCTTCCCTATTCTCTTTTTTTCTTTGTCCTTTTCTTCTTATTCTTCCTCTTTATCATTTGCTCCTTTTCCCTCATACTTTATTTTGCATATTTAACAGTGCGTGATAGTATTGAAAAACACAAACAGCTCTTTTGGGAAAATACAAATTTGGCAATTAAATGAAGTTCAAAGTTTTATCTTTGCATATGTTGATGCTAAAAAAAACCAAAATCTAATGACCTAAACATATTAATATAATTTAAATTTGCTAATTTCCTCCCTTAGGGATATCTCCTAAAATCAATTCATTATTCCATAATCATTCCCTTTTTTTCTTTACTTCTAAATCACAGACATCAGATTGATCTAAAAACATTCTTCTATTGAAATAATTATCCTGACCAGAATGAGGATAAAGAACATGCCTATAGCTATAATGGGTCCATAACTAATCAAAATCAATCAATAGCCTGATTTACTTTCTGGTCACTTACACGTTTATATCACTCTCATCGAGCTCTTTTAATCTTGCCAAAGCCTCTCCTATTTAGCAACAGTCCTTAGAGAATTAGATTATATCAGAGTGTGTGCAACAAAATTTTGCAATAGAAATTAAATAGGTAGGCCACTCAAATAACTAAATCCACAACATTTCCAGAGTTGCTATTAATATGTAGTCTCAACTGCCTATAAATATTATAACTCAAAAGAAAATCCCATAGTTCTTTAGGTGACACATTGAATTAATGCTGAAAGCCTCAGTGGCAAAAGAAAGAACTTTACCATTTCAGAAAAAGGACTTGTCCTAGTCCCTTATTAGTCATTTTAATCATGATATATAAATTGTACCTCTAGAAGCTTCTGTATGTGTAAAAAAAGGTGGGGTTAGCATTTATCTCTATAAGATTTATCTCTACAAATATATATATATATACATACATACAAACACACGCAGAGACACATAGACACACACACACATAAATGTGAAATAGACGGTCATTAACTTAATTGCCAGTCATCCATCATCAGTACCAACACTGAAACCAGCAGTTAGTCATTATTACCATTAAAATGTAATATATATTCTTAGTTTCATTATTACAATATCTCTATGAATTTTGAGAAGATCAAGTAAGGAACAGTCCGATGAGGTTGATAATAAAGTTGTTAATTGCTGGTCTTCCATGATGCAGGTTTGTTTAAAGTAAAAACAATTCCATTAGTGATATAGATCTTATTTGTTTCCAGTTTAAAGTAAGTTCAAAGTATACTCATGACTTCACCAGTATATTAAAATGTAAAGTTTTAATTAACTACTTTATTGCTCTAGGAAAGTGAGAAAATGCACATTTAAATAAACATTTAAAGATAGATTTTTGGGTGCTACTGGATCAGAAAGCCCAGGACAGGATATCATGTAAGCAACAGAGATCCCAGTGTCCCACTTCTTGTGTGACTAAGATGTCAGGACACCAGTTGCCATGTAAGTACTGCTAGTACTCTCTAGATTTCAGTGCCCTGGAGAAAAGTTTCAACTCTCCTTGCCTGGTTGTAAGCTCCAGTAAAAATTAATTTTTTGGCATATAATGTAATATATGACTATGTCTAAAGACAACCAAAGCAGATAGTTCGTTTGATAAGAATATTGTATAAAATAAATATATTTGTAACTGTCAGTTGATCAATTCATTCAGTTTTAGAGAATCATCTGTGTTCAAAGCACTTAGCTACATTTTGTGGTATAAAAATGTACCAAACACTGCTCTTACCCTTCTGGAACTTAACTTTTAGCAGCAGGACAGAATGTGACAAAATATTTTCTACATTCTTCAAAATCCTACAGTTTACCTTTTCAAACAATCTACACTCCAAGTAACCTATATATTTAGAGATGCTCTTTGTGAATATCTATGTTCCAAATAAACAAAAACACAAAATGTCAAAGAAAAAAGTCATGAGGTGGCCAGTCTTTGGATTATAGTATGTCAAATTTAGCATAGGTAGTCCTCATACAATATATAATTCTCACCTAAACCTATACTCAACACACAATGCTTTGTGTTTCATTGGACCCATTTAAGTTTAGTCTCTGATAATAGTTTTCATGAACCCAGTATCACGTTCATGCTTAATAGGGATATCAGAGCAGAAGTTCAGAGAAACTGCATAACAAATGTTGTATGTTGTGGCATGAGTGGTAACAGGAATCTATAGAAGTTTCTGTCTCTCAGAGAAGAAGTAGATGACCTAGTGGAAGCTTTACAGACAAGGAACATTCAATCTATGCATTGAAAGTAAATCAGGATTGGGGTAGGTGAAGTTAGGGGAATGGTAAGCATTCTAGGTCATTTTAAATGTAGGAGAGTAGAAGATGTGTTTGCAGGTTTTGTTGAACTTAGAATGCAGGATTTATCTTCATGTGTTATAGTAAATGAAATTTTTCCTTGAGTTTTTTTTTTTCATTTTCTGAAACTTGCATATTTTGAATGTATTATTTCTAAATTTATGAGGTATAATTTAAGATTTTGATTTCTTATTAATACTATATTTATTGAATATTTACAAAATGTGGAGTTTTTTGACTTGTCACTGAAATACTACAAAAAGGTAAACACAGAGTTTCCATTTGTAATGAGATTTATAGTCCTGGGTATAGGTCACAGTATTATGGTAGAGGCGTAATAGGAAAACAGGATTTGAATAGCTTGTTAGAACTAGTGATGCTCTAAAAATAGCATTGAGGGATTTCTTTGCTGAGGGTATATCTGGTCACTATTATGTAAAAATCAAAACCCTGGGAGAAATGCTTCTAACATTTTACACATGATGAAACAGATTTATAAAGGTCAGGTCACTTTTTCATGATCATATCTATAATAAACATCAAAAAAAGAGGCTTAACCTCAAGTCTTCAGAAGTCAAGTAGAGTTTTCTTTCTACTACAGTTGGGTAGCCAGCTATTTGGTCTAGTGAACAGAGATCTAGACTTGGCTCTAGGAAGACCTGAGTTCATATCCTAGGTGGGCTTCTGGGTACATCACTCAACTTTCCCTAGCCTGGGTTTCGTATTTGCCAGGCAAAAGTACTGGCATCCACTTCTTAGATGTGGTATGAGGATCATCCAAATGAGATCATCCAAAATACTTTGTAAACTTTAAAAAAGATGAATGTTAGCCAAATTCTTTAGGTAACTTCTTGTGGAGAACCCACTTGGCTATCAAGCAAGACAAATTTTCTTTATATAGATTTCCTTATTATATACTTAGTCATACATTATGTTGTCGGACTTGCTCATCTTTGGAGGATGCTGACATTTCATACACTAGAAGTTCATACACATGAACTTTTTTATTACAACAAATATTAGAAGAACCTTGTGGACAATGAAAATTCTTCGTTATTTTCATAGTAGATATCGTTATTAGTATTTTTCCTCTGAATTATGTCAATGAATCAGATATTGAATGCTTACATTTTATTTTTATTATCTATATAAAATGCAATTACATGTCATAGTAGCTATTTCTCTGTAAAATAAAGGGTTGGATTTGCTTTATAGAATATATTCTTGAAAAATATAACATTAATCAAAATTGTATAAATTGAATTGTAGTTAAAATACACTAAGTATCCATTACTCAATGGAAACATACCTTGAATCCTTTTGCCCTACAAACAAGTCCACTCATGTACTTTATTAATGAATCTTCTCATATATAATGTTTTTTCAAAGTGAAGTGAAAAGCATATAGTTTCATTGAAACCACTGAAAAGGAGTATATACACTTGAAACTTTTACTTGGCATGGAAATAATGCAAAATTTATAAAGAAAAGCAAAATATTAAATCTTTAAATGCTTAATTGCAATCAGCTCATGTTTGACTAAGTACAGGAATCAGAAAAAAACAGCATGAAGTCAAATGATTTCAGGGAAAATGTACTTTAAAATAGAATACATTTTTGCTTTAAAATTAATCAACTCTTCAGAAATGTGGATATTTTAAAAGTACTTTAGATCATAAATAGCTTTTCTTTCAATCCATGGAAGTATTTTAAAGCATAATAACCACTATTCATCAGCTATAGGCAGGCTATAAAGTAGACTGTCTAAATATTTTAAGACTTTTTACCTGTTCATTAAATATCATGACCTTTTTCCTTTATATTTTTATGAGGTTGCATTGGTCTTGGTTATACGTTCATCATTCAATTGGATAAATGTCTTAATTTTTCTGGTTTTGGTTTTAAGCAATTCCAAGAGGACAACTTTCCTTGGAGACCTCAGTACCCAAAACATTCATACAAATAAACAATGCTCTGATTCAGTGAGTTAAACTGAGGTACAGACAGTGTAAAACCAAGGCTACATAGTCAATAAAGGAAGAAAAAAAAATTCAATCTCAAAATATTCTTTGCATTTTCTTAAAGAATGGAAGATGTGCATACATAGTCCTTTCATTTTCAAGGAAGCAATAGAATTAAGATCTGCTTATGTCTTCATGCCACTTTATTGACTTGCAAACTCTGACACACAGTGTAACAGTTTGTCACTTAGTTGTGGCTGCCAGAACTCATTAAAATATAATGTCCAGTGAATGTCTGACAATCACTGAAGCATAAAATGTTGATGATTAAGGGATCTCATTAGGGATCTTCAAGTCCAATTCTCTGATTTTATATATGAGGCAATTGAGTTCTAGAGGGATTAATTGACTTGTCCAAGGTCACCCAGGAACTTATAGCCTCAACTCAAACCCAGGTTCTATGATTCTTAATGTAGCATTCTTTTCCTTTCATTAGATCAGGAACAAGGGCATTAAATATCCAATAATATACCAATGAAGTTAGCAAAATGTCAGGTTATACATAGTTTTACTTTTTGCTTAAAAGTTCATAATCACAATTTGCAAAAAAAAAAAATATGTAATTAAACTGATGGTTAACATAAGATACTCACCCATGGAAAGGAGAATAATTTTGCTGGCTTCTACATCTGGATGCTGTCTGCAAAAACAGCTCTTATTTCTATATGATACACTAAAAGGAAGATTTATCCTGGTATTTCTATCTTTCTGAAGGTGCTTATCTTCACCTTACCTTGCTTTTGAACATGGCATTACCTTAAAGCAGCATGACCAGGACCATGGTCAGCACTCTGTTGGCTAATATAATAGACACTTTTTTTTAAGCAATTATATCGTTTGTTCATAACAATTAATTTCAGTAGCATATATGCTAGGTACCATAAATTTGGGAGACTAAATGACTCAGAAAAAGTGGAAAAAGATACTCCTCTTTTGAAAGATTTCCTCACCATCCATGGCTATTGAGCATGCAGTTATAAATGAGATAAATGATCACAAATCTGTATATGTGTGTTAGGTAATTTGAGAGTAAGGGATGTGATATTTACCAGAGTTAAAATGTAAGCAGAATGTGTAATTTTAAACACTTGGAAACTTGAAAGTTGTGAGGGGAGGATGGTGAAAGAGGAAAGAGTTGTTGCAGTGAAGATATATTCCAGGTATATGGGTCTTTAGATGTTGGTGATGAATAATTGGAGAGTTAATAAGACAGTTTCACACTATGATTTGAATTTTATAAAACTCATAATTTACTGTGCACACAAAAGTTCTCTGCCTTTCCTGTAGTCTGTCTGTTTTCTTCATGGCAGAAAAATGAGGCTTTGAGTCTAAAGTGCTAAAGGAGTAAATGCAAGCTGATACCTTTCAGCTATGTTCTTAGAGAAAGTGTTTGTGAGAGCTGGAAATATAAAGGGTGAAGTAGCTATATGCATTCAGATAGTGTGGGTCAAGTACAGTGGTGTACTAGTTAGGCTACCTCTGATATAATGTGTTCACTTCTGGTCACCAGTTATTAAAAGCCATAGACAAAATGGACATTGTTCAGAAGAGGGTTCTCAGGGTTCTGAGAGTATCTATGGGTTTAGATTGTTTTTCTTGGTCTCAGGAGATCAAACTAGGAGAAATAAAGGGAACCTACAGCCAGCCATATTTAATTATGATATAGAGAAAAGGTCCCCGAAACTCTGAGTCTTCTAAAAGTAGAATGGACTATTTCAGTGGAATGGGATTTACCATCACTGATGATCTTTGAACAGGGACTACTTGACTACTTTCTGGGTGGCTCCACAGAAATCTTTGTTCAGAGAAAGTTTGGGCTTCATACCGTCAGAGATTTCTTTCAATTCTTTGATTCAGTGAAGCAGAAAGTCTCAGAGGAGAATCTACAGCTGACTTCAGCTTTTGAAAATGATAGACTAAGCCACAATGAGTGCTGCGCAAATTATTTCTCAGGTATTATTTTCTTCCCTTATGCTCTTTTACTTATTGATAACACATTAGAATGAAGGTTGTTGCAGCAGATGTCCCCATCACTTAGGTTTCCAGGGCAATTAAAATGAGTGGTGAATTTCATGATAACTCTTTTCACAAACTCAGGTTTTACGCTGACTTCCACAAATAGTTTTCTTGTTGTTTTTTTTTTTAATTATAATTAATTTAATTAAATTTTCCAAATGTGTGATGTTTTCTTCTTTTAACTTAAAAATTGTAGCTTTTCTTTAGCTTGTTTATAAGATAACTATTAGCAAACAGAATATTGGTCAAATATAGCCATGCACCCTAATGATTTGTGTACTAATAATTAGGATTAGCCTACAGTGCTATCTCCAGTATCATGATGTTTCCATCACTGAGGTCATCCATTAATGGACTTTGGATGAGAACTTATAAGGTATATATTATCTATTCAAATATTGATTAGGTTTTATGTTCACTGAGGCCTCTCAAACTAAGATTCTGAGGTTATCCAGAATTTCACCATTATATCTCTGGAAAGTAGGGAACTTACATTTAAAAAAATTATATCCAGCAAAAATGTGTTGTAGTGGAAAACGAGTTGAGCTCAAAGCCAGGAAGAAATAGATTCCAGTCTCACCTCTGACATGCTGCCTGTATGATACTGGACAAGCCACTTAAACTTTTTTTTTTGTTTAGGTAACAATTTAAGAAAACATTTAAGTATATTTAAGACAAAAAGTCCCAGAAAGGAACAAATGCATTGATACAAGATGCTCCTCAGCAGGAGCTCTGTATAGGAAAGAAATCGCAGGTCTGGTGCCTTTACCTATGCCTTTTACTGCACAGTAGGTAGAGATTTCCATATTGTAAGCACTCTACAAACATTTGTTACATGACAACATTTCTCACTGATTACTCAACCTACATCCCTCACTGATTACAATTATTACTTACAGGAATGTTTCTCCATGCCCAGATCTGACCATGTTCTGCACCCCAAACACTCACCAGCTATTGTAGCCTTTGGAGGAATGATGGAAAATAGAAACTCAAGGATCATAATAAAGGGAATTCAACAAGAAAGAGCTAAATAAAGATTCAAAGGGGATTGTTACAACAATTTCACCATTTTCTCCCCTTCCCATTCCAACTGCAAAACATTAAATTATGGTCAGATAAATTATCCACTGTTTGCTATTCACATTTATTTGTTAAAGTTTAGAGTCTAGTCAATACTTAAGCTATTTACTGTACAAAATAATGAGATATAGAATAAGGATCTGCGCAAATCTGGAAATTGTATTCATAGTCATTCTTAGGCTTCCTTCCACTGCCTCTGACATCATATTTTTTCTAACAAGTAATCATTGCATAAACAAAGTCACTAAAGTCTCCCTCTGTCTCTCTCTCTCTCTCTCTCTCTCTCTCTCTCTCTGTTTCTCTCCGTTCCCTCCCTCACTTCTTCCCTCTCTCTTTTTTCTCTGACTTTCATTAACTTAGGTTGAATAATATGAATTTGAATGTACTTTTGGCTTGTATCAATATTTTTAATCATAATTATTTTCTCATCCTAAGTGCAATGCTACAAAATAGGTACTGCATTCTCGATGAAAATTATGATAGAGATGGGGAAATTCAAGAAGTAAGAAAAAGTAGGTGTCTGATGCTACAAGCTCAGTGAAAATATCCATATCCACTCTCAGTTTTCTTCCCAATTTTTTCTCCACCTCTCTTATTTTATTTTCAAAATCCATTTTGATGTCTTCCATGGGCTGAGACCATTGAATATTTATTTTGGAGGTTTTAGATGCAGAATCCTTGAGTTTTAGTTCTTTCTCTGATGGCATGCATTTTTCCTCCTCATCCTGAATGGATAGAAGACAATATCTGCTCACCAATAAAGGAACTTCTATTGTCTTTTCTTCTCCCCCTTTTTAGGCATTTTCCCAGTCAGTTACTTGTCTTTTGAGTTCTTTGTCAAGAGGAGGGTATACTCTGGGGACTTGTAAGTTCTCTGTTCCTCCATGGTAGCAGAATAAAGGGAGAGTTTACTCCTCTCCTGATTTGCACTCTGATCTTGGAGCAACTATAACTCTTTTCTGGGAGTAGAATTCCCTTTCCAAAGCTTCAGCCAGCTCCACCAGCCAGCAGTCCTTCTCACCTCAGGGCCACCATTTAGGACTGAGATTCAGATCAGCAATTCAATTCCACCAGGGTCTTTAGGCCTGGGCTCCAACAGTGGAAACTAGATCCCTGTGTTCCCTTGTTACTCAAGTAAGAGAGCTTTCTCACTGAACTTTGAAGCTGTTTTGGCATTTGGAAACTGAGAAATCTGGGACCCGCAGCTGCTGACTGTGGTAACTTGAAGCTTGCTCCAGGACTATTTTTGCCACAGCAAGGTCCAAGCTGTGCTGGGCTCCATTCTGCACCTGGTGAGACATACCTTTCCTGTCAGCCTTCCAGGATGCCTTGTGCTGGAAATCTTTTTCACTCTATCCTTTTGTGGCTTCTGCTTCTCTAGAATTTTTTTCTCTTTCATCCAATCTTAAGAAAACATCCATTGAATATATATTTGATCTGAATATCTTTGACTCTCTCCAATTTCTATGTATCTTAAATAATTGCCACGTGTAGGATGTATTAGGGTTTCAGATTATAATTTATTTTTAAGGCTGGGGAATAATTCTCCCTAGTGAAACCATAAAACCTGATGAGGAAACATGCCTTAATATTTCTGCATTCTCACTCAAGTGCATTCACATAAACAGAGACTTGCAAAGGAACTCCTTTCCTTGAGACACCATACTCCATAGCAAAATTAAAGATAGTAGCTATAGACTCACAATACATAGAAAAAAATAAAGGATCAGTAGGTGACATAGATCCATTTTGATACACTTTGAAACCCACTCTTATTTAATAAAAAATTCTGGAGGCTGAAAATTATTTTATTTACATATTTGTAATTATAGCACATTATGATATCAGTACCCCAAATGTTAATAGTGGCCTTAGGAGAATGGAAGTTTGACTCAATGAATTTTAATCTTAGACCTTAAGCGCATCTAAGTATGCCAATTTCCATGTAGCATTTGGGCCTATTTCCATCATTTGCCCCATTTCTTAGGGAACCACACTTAAAATACATCTTCAAATGTCTTCAATATCCACTGTCCTCATTGGAGATGGCTCTGGAGGAGAAATGAGGCTGGTGACCTTGCACAGCCCTCCCTTCCTCATAACAAAGTCAAGTGCAAACCATGTCATCATTTCTCTGATGGCATGATCTTCTTCCACAACAAAGGATGAATACAAGCCTCTGCTACATGTACCAATTCACAAAAGCTGTCAGTCTCTTAGCTGCTATTGCCAGATACAACTAATCACTCAACATCACATGGATCACTCATTCCCTCCCTTCCTTATACATTCAAATTTTATTTTCAAGACTCCCAAATACTCTAGTTTAACTTCCTTTCACATCCTGCCATTAGAAATTAAATACACTTTTCTATAACCCTGTGGGTGGTGATAGTAGTTTTTAGCCCTCTTCAACTTGTATGGATACTTGCTACCTTTTTAGCATGTAGTGGCAGAACTAATTGATCAAAATGGGAATCTTTCCTGCTGTTTTCTTGCTAAGGAAAATAACTCCTCAATGCTTCTTCAGGTGGAAGGAGATCCATGTTTTGTCTTGTTTTAAAATAATCAGTAGAAAGGCATCTTGCTCTGTCCTTTGTAGGTCATTGTTCTGAGAGAAGAGAAGCAGTTTAAATGTGATCTCTAACTGTCATGTGCTTTGGAGTAAGTTAGTTTATTCCAAAGCTGTGTCAACTACACTATTTTGCATTTTACTTCCCTATATATATTTCTCATTAGTCTCATTTCATTTTTTAATACATTTATATAAATACTTCTGAATTATGGGGCAGAGAAGGACTTCTTATAAAATGACTATGATGCCATGAATAACATGAGAATGCCATAAATTCTCAGATAAAATGGCACCCTGTTATCTTTCAATATACCTGTATATCTGAATAATTAACTCTTCTTATGTCTCATTTCTTTTCTTCACATGCCCTAAGGCTGGGGAGTCAAATTAAGAGGGCAATAGCAAAATTTACAGCTCATGTGAGTTTTAGTCAGAGTGAAGTTTCAGAATATTGCCAAAAGTTTGCAGTGTCTTCATTGAATAATGAGAAAAAAAAGATATTCCAATTTGTTTTATCAATTCAAGAAACGATTATTAAGCATCAACCATGTACTAGGATTTTGGGACTTAAAGAAAATCTGTGTCTTCAAAAATTTATATTCTACAGTCTTTTTCTATCTATTTTAGTGAACAACTAAAACCAGTTAGACATGAAGAGGAATCAAGAGATTTAGGAATCAATCAAATTGTGTACTGTGTGTCAGACATTGTGCTAGGTGCTAATGACATGAATATAATCAATGAAACAATTTTTATTCTCAAAGAGCTTATGCCCTAATGGAGGAATGGAAGAGATAATAGGTGCAAAAGAGATATATAATAGTTAACAGCAACTTATAAAGCACCTACTATGTGTGCTAAATACAGTAAGATTTGTCTAGGAGGTATGTATCTGACAGAAAGAGTACAAATGGACCAAAATCAGGGTCTAGAAATGAATACAGGAAGGGTTGCCTGGAATGCCATAAAAAACTGCATAGTTCTTTTTAACAACTCCAAACTTCACAAAGAAACAAAGGCCCATATGCTAAATACCAATATTCTAACCTTGTGTAGTTTCAAGATATGGATTAAAAAGTCTTGGAAACAATGGAAAATGGAAGTGAGTTTCACACATAGGGTAATGGAAACATACATAATGGTGACAGAATGAAGCACCTAAAAAATAAGGGACTTCAAAGAATAAGGTGGCTAAGGAACTCACCAGGGAAATGTGTGATTAAGGAAAAAAAAGCATGACCTTTTTCACAGGGTGAAGGAAGCTATTCTGGGTCTTTAGCACAAGGGCTTCATTGGCATTATCTAAATATCAGGAGATAAAAAGGAAGGTGCCTAACAAGTTGGATGGAACCCTTAGAATGGAAGTTTCAAGAACTAGGGAGGTCTTGGTAAATTGAGACCTGAAATGTTGACTAGATGTTTCAGGACATAAAGTGACGTTCCCATTAAAGTATTTGAAGGTTTAATGGATAAGGGACTTAGAGATGTTCAACAACTTAGTCACATGAGAAGATCTTTTCATATTGACATGATTAGGGCCCTTGGAATAAAGGATTTCAAACTAAATATTACCTTCAAGATTATCTATTTCAAACTTATTTTTTTCCAGATTAAGAAATCAAATCCTAGAAACATAACTTGACTAGTTTTACACAGCTAAATAGTAACAGAACTCTCATTCAAATTCATGTCTTCTGACTACAAATTCCACACTCTTTCCACTACACCAAACTAGCTCAGTATTGGTTTTCTTTATCAGATACTTCAGTTTTTACCATAAAAAATATAAACGGCATACAAATTGAATAGATGACATAAAAAGAGATGTGATGCAGTTTAATAGATAGAGTTGCTATGCCAAGAATCACTCCTGATCTCCCCAAGACAGGTCAATAGAAGCATTAGTTAGTAACACACAAAACAGGGTGTCAGAGAACTTTCTATCATGCTTGGAGAGATTTCTTTTACATCATTATACAAAGAATTAGTTTATTTTTATATTTGCTTTTCAGTGTGTTTATCTTCATTTTAGCATTTTTTGTTTTTACCATTTTCGAGAGAAGCAGGACTTTCTATTGTTTCCACCTAGTAGCAAGGACAAAGGTGGAGTTTTAAACAGCAAGGAAAAAAGAATTCATGAATAAGGAAGACCAAGCAAGGCCCCTCTTTCTTTGCCTTAATGGAATGCTAGACTTGGAATTAGGACAATCTAAGTTCAAACCCTTATCAGATACTTGTATACCCACTATTCTAAGGTTACAACTTCCTTTTTTTTTTTTTCTCATTCTCAATTCACATTTTTCTCTGTGCAAGGTAAAGTGTGTATGAACCTTTTATATTTCGTAATATGTAGTACTCATGAAGTCACAGGAGCTATTTTCCATAAGATTATTTGCTGTTAAAAAAACTTAATGGGTGCTGTATTTGTATTTTTTTTTATTTATCTGAACAGAAATAAATACAATTGATAACAATAATTTCTGTGACCTGTCATCATTCTTGAAAGTATGTTATATATGCATTACTGACTTTTCCTTAAGTAACACAGGCAGGAGATATACATGACATTTTTTCCCATGGAAAAAAGACTAAATGTTTCTGGCTATAAAAGATTAACACAGACACTTTTTACTCACAATGTTTTCTTAACTTAGTTTTTAAGTTTTGTTTTTGGATATTTTCTTTAGAAAACAAACCTTATTAGTTATCAGTAAGTCAGATTATTCCCTTAAAGCATTATATTTTAATGAGAAGCAACAGAATAAAGTAAAGAACATTGGATTTGGAATCATTCTGCTTGTGGTATAGCATTGACTTTTCCTTACAAAGAGCTGAAAAATCTATCTTTCTGCAATTTCCACCTCTTAATCCTAATTCTGCTCTCTAGGGATATTCAGAAAAATCAAATTACTTTTTCCATAAATAGTCCTCTAAATGCATATATCACACTCCTCCTTAATTATTTTCTTTTCCATGCTAATCATCCCCAGGTCTGTATAACATGATCTTGTAGACCTTCCTGATCCTAGTCATCTTTCTCTTGGTGTTTTTATTATCAGTGTTGTACCAGACATGTGATGTATAAACTGAACATAACATTCTGAATGTGGTTTAAACAGGAAAGAATAGAGTAGGTCCATTGCTGACCAGCATGAATTCATTTGATCTTCGCTGTCCAAGGGACTCTCAGAAGTCTTTGTCAGCACCATAACCCAAAAGAGTTGATTTGGCATTGCTCAGTTTTCCATATAGTCCAACTGTCATAGCTTTGACTGCGCAGATCTTTGTCAGGAAGGTGATGTCTCTGTCTTTTTGTATGCTGTCTAGGTTTGCCATAGCTTTCTTTCCAAGGAGCAAGGATCTTTTAATGTCATGGTTACAGTTACTATTTGAAGCGATCTATGATCCCAATAATATAAAATCTGACACTGCTTCCATTTCTTCTTCCTCTGTTTGTCAGAAAGTGATGGGACTGGCTGTCTAGAATTTTGGCTATTTTTTTCATGTTCAACTTTCAACTTACATGCTCCTTCCTTTCTATATATATTTAGCTTGGTCTCTCCCACTGTATGAGAGAAAACAGACAGAGATAGAGAGACAAAAAGAGACAGACAGAAATACAAAGAGAAACACAAAGGGAGATATGAAGACACAGAGAGAAAAATGGTGCTAGAGGGGAAGAGGAAAAGGGAGGAAGAAGGAGAAAGAGGGAAAGAATAGGAGTCAGAGAAAGGGAGAGAGGAAGAAAGGGAGATAATGATAAAGTAAGGAAAAGAAGAAAGAAAAAAAATAAATAGAATGAAAATAAGCAAAAGACAATATAGGGATAATATTGGCTTTATAAACATAAGGATAAATTTGAAACTAACTTACTTCCATATATTTAATAAGTAGTTCAGAAAGGGAAAAAAAGATTTGTCCTTCTATATATCCCTGATCATTACAAAGAGTCAAGTTAAAGGATTGTGTGTTTGTTTCTTTGTTATATATTATGGTCACTGACACAAATTTAAGATTTTGTGAAATATATATTATTATTGTATGAACATTTATCTCAAAATAGAATTCTACCCTACCTGTACTGACCTATAATGGTGATAATGATAAATGAGGTATATCTAGGTCAAGTTTTCTGATTTGGGCAGAAGTTGTGTTTCTTAGTATCAATATTTTTCCATGAAGACTATTTGGAAAAATCAATTTAGTTCTTTCATGTGACTTTCCTAATGCACTGATTTGCCAATTGACATTATATATTCAAATAGATATTGTTCTACTTCACTGTTTTATTAATAATAGGAAAAGGTATTTGAGTTGCTCACCTATGGCTATTTTTACCTACTTTTAAAAAAGAAGAAAGAGAGAGAGAGTTTTACTAACAACTTTCCAAAACTTTTATACTTTCCTTAAAACTGCACATGCATGATTTCCTTGTATATCTTATCTGAAACTACCCTTAGCAATATAAGATTAGTTTCTCTCTTTCTTTCTCCCATACTCCTCCCTGATGCTGCAGTCATCAGAAAGAAGGGACAAAGGGGAAGGAAAGAAAAACATGGGAAAGAGAGTAACACACAAACACACTCACACAGAACATGGAGATAGAATACATATACAGACAATAAAAAAGAATTCAAAAAACGGAGAAAAGATTGTCAGAAATCCTGTGCACAAATTAGACCTATGACTTGATTTCTTTTACTTGGTTCCAAACATACTTTGTGAAATTCAAATTTCCACATTAAGTAATCTCCTTCAAGAGTGGTTTTATCTAAATTACACCAATCAGTGGGGCATAGGGCTGTCTGAGAAATGCTGTCTAGAAGAGACTGAATGTAAGGATTGCTTAGTCCATAATTGATTGCCCCTTGTTTTAATTCTGTAAAAATTTAAAATCTAGAGGGGTGAATTCTCTTGCAAATCCTCCTGGGTTAATGGGATCTGGGGTTTCTGGAGTATAGAATGGCAGCAGTTCTGTGGGAGCCAAGGGTTCCAGAGGTGCTGAGGCTTCCTCTGACCAGGAATCCACCTCTTCTTCCCCTTCCTCCTTCTCCTCAACCTCCTCTACCTAAGTGTTTCTGCCCTTAAAAAGTATCTGACCCATTGTTAACCTTACTTTTGCTATTTACCTGTCAGCATTGATTTTTTATGAACAGAATCTGCCTTCTGATTCTGTTAACACAGTAAATTCTCCCCATAAGCCTGTAAGTGCTGAGATTTTACTGTGCCTGCGTGAACCTCAGACAAAGTGAAATGACCCTGCTGGGGTTCTTAGAGGCTTCCCCTTACCTTCGTTGTCTTGTCACAACTCAGAATTCCTTTCCAAGGGGGCCACTATCACCAAAAGATGAGTCCCTTTCCTTGATCAGGTCCCTGTTGAGGAGCCATTTGTAGCAGATGATCTGCGTCCCCACACGGCTCAGTGATGTGTGAAGAAGAAAGACACTGGAGGAGGGAAAAGATATTTATAGACAGAAACTGCAAGCCTATGTGACTTTCTGCTCATCTCTTGTCCTAATGATGTGGTCAGTTTTATTGTCTTAAAGACTGTTAGCCTGGAGGCCATCTATTTTACATATCCCTTGTTTTCTGTAGTTCTCTTGTTTGTCTCACTGAGACAGCAACGTCTGGGGGGCACGGAGAGCCATTCTGGATGATAATGAGCACAGTCTCAAAGAACAGTTTCCTGGAAGGTCTATCCTGATCTTCTCAACCGCACTCCACCCTGGCCCTCAACAGATCTCTTTTTCACACACTGTAATGGAAAGCAAAGTAGGATCTTTTGCTGTTTTTGTTTTAGTATAATCAAGTGCCTCTGATTGAATAATGTGATTAAAGATCTTCCCCATCCATTAATGGGCCTGGGAAGATTTGTAGGAAGGCCCATGCCTTTTGTTAAGAAGGCTTTGGTTCTCAAGAATTGTGGTGCCCTCAGGCTCTAAGAAGTGTATGAAGACTCTAAGGCGTAGTTTTACTTTGGGGCTTAATTTTTGGAATAAGCTACATGGTCCAGATGAGACTCTGGGAAGCCTCTAAGCAGCTCCCCTGCTTTGAAAACCCAGATGTTGGTGCTTCCCTCTCTGGTAACTATGTATGTAATGGTCAGACAGTTAGAGCTGTCTATTGATCTATGATGTATGTGTTAATCATGTCAGAGAGTTGGAAGCATGTCTCTTGATTTTGATTTCTCTTTATTTTCTTTGAAGTTCAGGGTACTGACTTTTTCCCCTGAACTAAATGAATGATACATGTGCTTGATAAAGTGTTTGTTGGCCCCTCAAAAGTTGCCTTTCCTTTTATAAAAGCAGATCTAAGAACCTGTGATAGAAGGCCCTCCTGTGTACGTCAGGGTGCTTGCTTTTACACATACCAAAGCAGGTAATGACTTGTAGTGGTTTGTTGAGATCCTACTCTTTTTTTACCTTTACTTAATGAAAATTATATAGGCAGTGCTTTGTGATTTGGTCAACAAGGAATCTCCTTGTGCCTGGACTCTATCTAGCCCCTCTTCGATTATGATAAACCTCTATATAGTTGGTTGGCTGCTATATGTGAAGTCTAAGTCACCTGTCAAGGGTCATATAACTACTAAAAATAAGCTGTGATTCCTTGAACTTTCTGTAGAACAATATAAAAAATAAAACCTAAATAAAAAAAAGAAAGCAGGGTCCCTTGAAATGCTTCCTTGGCAAGTTTGAATCCTTGTATAGTGAGGAATCCCAAAGCATCCCTAATCATTTTCAGGCACTTGTCACTTTTCTAATCCTCCAATTTAGCACTGACATCATGTCAGCAATGTCATTCCTTTTTTCTAACATTTCAATTGCCATTTTCTGATAGATAACTTTGAAAATTCATCAACCTGTCAATTTGAGGACATAGAATCTTTGAACCCTTAGTGTACTTGAGAGGACTAACTTTACTTCACAGGAATAGAAAAAAAAAATTCCAATGTATTTTAAGAACAGCTGCCCTTAGTGGCTGTAGATCCAGGAAAATGTGTAGCCTAGCAGAAAATAAGATACTCAGATGTGTCTGCAGCCTACAACTCCCACACGCATAGAAGAATATGCTGAGATTGCTGCAAAGAAACATCCTGGCAGACATTTCAAATTTTTTGCGTTGAGATATGTGACCTATATCACTAGCACATTCAGATGGTGTATACGTAGTAGGTTATTCTCCTCTTCCAGCAGAGAAAGTAATCCAGGCTGAACTCAAAGGGGAAGGGTCAATACATGTCTGAGAGACATCTGTCCTTTTGCTCTAAATGGTCTCGTTAGTGCTGGAAGTTGATTTTAAAAGTTAAAATCTACACATTTCAATGAATTTCAGCTCCAAGTTCATTCATTCACCCGTTATTTGTACACATATACTTAGAATGCTTCAGAAACAAAAGGTATATAAAATCAAGAGGTTTACATTCTACCATATCTGAGAAAATTTCTTTATTATGAGTTACATGATAAAACATTCTCCGCAATGGATGAAGTTCATAATCCATCTATGATTTACTGTATGCCCTAGGGAATTGCCTGAGGGAAGAAGAGGTTAAATGACTTGCAAAAGATTGAATAGTGAAAAAGAGGCAAGAATACATTTTCAACTAAACTCTCCCTTACTTGAAGTCAAGAATTCTATCCACCATGCCACCTCTATATAGTTGTGGAAGGTACACAGAGTATTCAAGTTAGTATATATCAGTTTCTTGTCCAATTGGTTAACCTACTCTACCAGTCTAATTCTATTAGAAATTGCCAACTGGGCCCACTATAAATATACATATTAAGGCCCTCCTTTTTTTCTCCTGTCCAATTGATTATCCCATTCTTTTTTTTTTTAATTTTATTATTTTTTTTAATGTTTTACAATCAATCACTGCCATAAAATTAAGATTTTATCCCCCTCACACCTACCCCCCACTACCTCCCTCCCTCCCCATGACAGCATACAATTCTGTATAGGTTCTACATATACTTTCGTATTGAGTACGTTTTCACTATAATCATGCTATGTAGTCAAACTAAAATAAATGGAAGAAATCATATAATAAATCAAAACATAACACACAAAAACACACACACACACAAACATGCTACATTCTCAGAATGACTTCCATATTTCTTTCTCTGAGTGTGGCAGGCATTTTGCCTTAGAAAACCACCATAAGGATTTTTTTTTTAAAATAAGTTCTTGCATTATTACGAAATACCAAGTCTACACTGTGGTGGTTGCTGTGCACAAAGTTCTCCTGGTTCTGCTCCTTTCACTCAGCATCAGGTCATATAAGTCCTTCCAGGCCTCTCTGAAGTCTTCTTGTTCATCCTTTCTTATGGCACAATAGTACTCCATTACATTCATATACCATAATTTAGATTATGCCATTCTTTATAATGGTTGTTCCCAACCTTCTCTCTCCTATTCAATATGCTATAGCACATCTCTTCTCACCTTCACAGGTGATGGTCTCAATTCACACCTAGGCTGTGCACTATTAGCACCTCTTTTGCCTTTCATTATATTTTACAACAATGTTAAATGACACTTCTCTCCATTTTCTCCTCTTTTACTACAGTCTTTGTTCAAGACTAAGACTTTCTTAATCAAATAATCAATTATCAATTTGCTAAGTATCAACAATCCCTATTTAAAAGGAGATTACCATGTAATACAGGGGAGAAGAACATACAAATATATATATAGTTAATAGAAAAATAGACAAAGTTGCTACATGCAAGATAGTTTTGGACTGAGGGTCCTAGAAGGTATGGGGATCAGGAAATGCTAGATTCAAACAATGGAAGTTGATTTTAAAAATTAAAGGATGATCAATGGTAGTGAGCTGCATCTTAGAGGAAGCAGTAGAGATAAGCAAGGAGCATGTGAAATTGCCACTGAAAAGGCAGAGAGATAGGAAATAAAGAACAGATATTGTAACAGGGAAATGGAGAAGGCCAGTATGTTTGAGTCACAGAAATTGGAATTTAGAGAGTAATGTTCAGTGAAATTAAAAAGATAGTTTGGGGTCAAATTGCAAAGAATTTTAAAAGTTAAGCAGAGAAGTTTAAATTTTATCCTAAAGATAATAACTGTAGTTAATTGAGCTCAACAGTAGTAACAGTATAGTCAGATACATAGTAAAGGAAAATTGCCTTCTCAATAATATTTCAGATGAACTGGAGAGGAAAGAAGCTTGAGGCAATAAGATAAATTAGGAGGCTGAGGCAATAAACTACAGCTTTATTATAATTAATGAGGACTTGAACTAAGATCATAGAAAAGGAGCTGGATGTGAAAATAAAGCTATATTGAAAAAGGAAGACATGGCAAAAAATGGCTATGTGGTAGGAGGGAAAGTGAAGAGGATGATGCTGGTGATATGGATGATTGAAAGGATGGTGATGTTTTTGACAGAAATGGAGAAAATCAAAAAAATAGAAAGTTTTGGTGGGATAAATAATTACTTGAGGCTTCAAAATTGAGTCTGGGATATCTCTGAGACATCTGATTTGAAATGCTTAATAGTTAACCAGTGATATGGGACTGACTCAAGCTCTGGGGAGAGTTGGAAAATATACATATATGTAGTCAGTAAATCAATAACATTAACAACAACAACAAAACTCAATGAAATAAAAAACAGTCTCCACTCTCAAGAAGCTGACTGGTAATGTATACCATACAAGATATAAATGTGTGTCTATCTACATCTATATCTATATCCATATATATTTTTATATAATATATACATGCACAAATGTATATTATCCCAATCATTCCCCAGTCCAATCACCAATATACCATTGGCTATTTCATTCACTCATTAAACACTTCTGGTTTTTCCAGTGACTTCTCAAACTCAATATTTCCAATCCTGTAGTTGTTACTGTCTTTCCTACTGGATTTTTCAAATGCAGATGCACATTCTCTCTCTCTCTCTCTCTCTCTCTCTCTCTCTCTCTCTCTCTCTCTCTCTCTCTCTCTCTCTCTCTCTCTTCTCTCTCTCTCTGTCTCTCTCTCCTTCTCTCTCTCTCTCTGTCTCTGTTTCTCTTTCTCTCTCTCTCTCTTTCCCTTCCTCTCTCTCTCTCCCTCCATCCTCTTTCTCTCTCCTTCTTTCTCTCTCTCCCCCTACCCCTGCTGTCAGCTTCGACTTTTCTTTATTTATTTCTTTTCTACTGCCTTCAACTGTCTACAAATCTCAATACTAACAATGCTTTCTCTAGACTCTACCATTCCCTCAAGTCATCCTTTTTCTCTTCCTCCCCTTCTTAATTAAACTCTGAGAGTAAAAAGCTTTATTTCCACTCACTTCCTCCACTTATTTACTCATAATTTCTTCTCAGTTCTGAAATACGACCTGTGAAAATGGATTTCCACTGAAACTGCTCTCTCTAAAATTCCTGATGATTTCTTACTTGCCAAATCAGATGGCTCCTTTGTGATCCTTAGTATTTTTAATCTTTCTGCAACATTTTAAATTAGGAACCATTCCCTCTTATCTGAGATTTTATGACTGCTTTCTCCTAGTTTTCCTCTTACCAACCCTTAGTTTCCGGATGTTCAAGTTGAGATGCTTATAAAATATTCAATCTGACTTGTCCAGAAGGTAGACTGTAATGTGTTACTGATGAGAGTTGATGAAGTCATGAGGAGAGAGACATTATAGGAGAGGGTGAAAGCCAGGACTGATGCTTGTTGACAATGATAATATCAAATGCCTGTTCAATAAATTCCAAAAATCATTTATTACATCCCAGGACCAAATGCAAACTATACTGTACTAGCCTTCATAAGCACCATACTCCAACCAAAATGATCTTCTTACTGTCCCTCATAAGTGACACTATTTTTTCTTCTTGCACTTTTAAACAAGGTATTACCTGTTCCTGGAATTAACTCCATTTTTACTCTTCTTATAGAAAGTCAAGATTGCTTTAAGGCTCAGATCAAGGTCACATTGCACATAAAAGTTTTTGTGACCCTTTGTAACAGTACTTTAAATGGAAAGATCTTCATCATTCATTAATAGGCCCATAGGACCTGCTTAAATCACCTGGAAGTCTAAGTCACATGTATTGGGAGGCTTTAAAAGAAATAGTGGAGCAGAAGCAGGAGCAAATGAGTGAGCTCCATGGGGTCAGAGGAGAAAGTATCTTGTGAGCGTTTGCTTGTGAGAAAGCCCTGGCAGAGGGACAGAGGCTTGGGAATGGCTTTGCTCCCTGCGGTGATCATGTTTATTATTGGTTTATTATTGGTCACCATGACAGATTTTGCTTTCTGGTTCTAGAAGCTGGCTTTGAAATGTGTAAACAAATATTTTTCCTCTGCCCTCTATATAGATGGTCTTTTATATTTTGTGATAGAGAACCACACTGGTACATCCATAGTCACCACCAGTGCTGTGAATATTGCCTTGGTGATACACCCTTACACCTACTAGTTACTGTTTCCATACTTAGCTTGTATCTATTGAGCTTGTTCTTATATGTACCTATCATATCTATTCACTAGGATGTAAGTTTCTCAAGGGCAAGGATTTTTTAAATTTTTAAAAAATTAAATATGCATCCTGAGAACCTAATAGAGAATGCTGCACACAGTAAATGTTTAATCACTTTTTATTGATTTATTCAGCAAATATTTTCTCAACATCTTTTATATTTTAGGTATTACACTAGAATATATAGTACAGTAGTGGTACAGAGACCAACTATATGATAAATTCCTTCCTCTCTAGGAGATTAAAATCTAACCAAAGAGATAAGATGTACCCCAAAAGCTATAGGTTAGGACAGTATATAATGGGGAAGGGATTTGTGCATATCCACACACTGATGATGTCTTAATTCTATTTAGATGTTATCATGAAGAGGCAGAAGTTGAAGTCAATATCCAACAACTGATTTTATAATTAACTCCACTGGCTGTCCTGGGACTCTCAATTTTAGGACTCCATTTTAGCTTGTACAGCATTTCAAGACTTGTTATTCAGATAGACATTTTGATATTCATAAGGTAGGTGCATCAGCAAGACTGACTGACACAACATTTTTGATATAAAAAGTGGGAATAGCCATCTTCCACTGTGACTGGAAATCAGGATACAAAGCCTCGAGTTTAAGATTGCAATTTCTACCTTCTGCCAGGATACCACTTGGCAAGTTCTTTTTGAATAGAAAATTGTAGAAGTAGAATCAGCTCCTTATCCCAAGGACAAGGGCACATCCTAGGCAGGAATGCAGAGTATAGGCACAGATATCTAGGCACCAAAAATGTTAGAAAAGTATCTAAGGCTTGCAAAAAAAGGACAATTCTGAGGACTTGGGGAAGCGGGGGGCAAAGCTAACATTGGAAAAAGCAGGTGAAAATGGCAAGGATGCACTTGTGACAAAATACAGATGGTCTTTAACTCGAATCTTATGAGAAGGTCCAAATTTGGAACATGTGGGTATAGAATAAAAGCTTACCCCTGGAAACCAGAATCTGAGTTGTGGTATAAAATAGAACCATATCAGTGACTCTTCATCAGAGTAACCTAGTATGTCTTAGTAGGCCAAAGAAAGCTAAGAGAAAAGTATATGAATAAGATCTTTGTTGGAACTAACTGGAGTTTATGCCCTGAAAATCTAATGTCTATGTGGAACCCTTCTTGGGTTCAATGCCAAGGAGTTGTAACCAACTGAAGCTGCTGGTGAAAGCTGGCTGTTTGACTGAATTAACATTTTAATCTGAAATGAAAACACATGACTCTCTTTAAGTTGTGTCTGTAACTATGTATCCATTGGTCAGCTCACAAAAGTTTCAGTGTAATGTGACTTTATTATCTATTGGAGCAGCTATCTAAAAGATCCATATCCCTGACTAGTTATCATCATATAACATATATTTTGCTGTAAAGTATGTAATGCGACAACTCTTAATACTTCAGGTCCCCTGCTGATTTTTACAATGGTAATTTAAATGGAAAGATCTTCCCCAGTCATTAATAGAGCCATGTGACCTGCCTGAGTCACATAGAAGTTTGAATCACATGGAGCCTGTGGTGGGAGGAGTTGGCTGAATGGGTAGAACAGGAAG
Source organism: Notamacropus eugenii (assembly GCF_028372415.1). Taxonomy (NCBI): domain Eukaryota; kingdom Metazoa; phylum Chordata; class Mammalia; order Diprotodontia; family Macropodidae; genus Notamacropus; species Notamacropus eugenii. The sequence goes on along the minus strand of NC_092877.1, from coordinate 83,508,065 downwards.
TATAGAACAAGAAGAGGCAGAGCTGAAGCAGAACTGAGAGGAAGTTAGTCATGAGAGCAGTCAGAAGTAGGGAGGATGCAGGCAAGCAGGCAGCTGTCTAGCATGAGTGAAAGAGCTTATTTTTCATTTTTTTAAGGGAGCCTGCTTGTGATTTGTTTAAGTGAGTTAGTTTGTGGGAAGCCTAGTATGAGGAAAGTTTGGGGACAGTCTTGTCCTCTGCATGGTTATTGTGCATAGATTTTTGTATTTTTCTGTACCATTTTAAATTAGGAACCATCCCCTCTTTTCTGGGTTTTCATGATTGCTTTCTCCTAATTTTTCTCTTACCACCCCTTAGCTTCCTTTGTTAGTTCATATGAATTTTGGAGGTGTTGAAGTTGAGATGCTTATAAAATATTCAGTTTGAATTGCTCAAAAGGTAGACTGCAGTGTGTTACTGATGAGAATTTATGAGGTCATGAGGAAACAGACATTATAGGAGACGATGAAATCCAGGACTGACTGTTGTTGACAATGACAATCTCACATGACTATTCAATAAATTCCAATAATCATTTATTACACCCCAGGACAAGTATCTTTGATATCATTGTTTTTAGAGATTATCATGGTTTGGATTATATATCAGAACACAAGGGAAGCTATATATTCATGTGGGAGATATCTATAAAAAATGAGAGATGGCCAAGACTACAAAACAAATATCCCTTAGGCTCTACCACTGCCAATAACTAACCCACTAACTAGTCTTTACCACCTGGGAATATGAAACAGTGGCAGGTGTATTGGGCTAAGTATCAACAAACCTGTATTCTACCCTTATCTCTGTAAATAATTGTGAGCACTAAACTCTTGCAAAAGAATTACTTCCTCTAAGTGAGGGTAATCATATGTGTCTGATCTACCTGAGTGCTATGGGATATAAGATTAACTAGAAACAATAGGAGTCTCGAACTGCAATGGAGCTTAGGGACCACCTACTCTCAACTGCTTATTTTAAGGGCAAGAAAAGAGATACCCATATGATCATGTGGCAAACCCAAAGTCAGCCAGCTATTTGGTGACAAAACTTAGGTTTGAACTCATTTCTTCCAATTTCCAATTTAGTGCTCTTTGTACTAAATTGTAATATGTAAAAAATATGTTAAATAAGTAAAAGTATTATGGGGGAAGCAGGGAGAGAATAAGCATTTATCATAGTTGTATTAAATTCCAGGCACTGTGTTAAGGGTTTTTACCAATATTTCATTTGATCCTCACAATATTTATGGGGGAGGTACCGTTATGATACTCATTTTACAGATGAAGAAACTGGTAATTTTCTGTTACCTGGAAAATCATTGGCAAAACATGATTAAATGATTTGCTAAGGGTCATATAGCCATTACAGTATCTGACTCCAGGTCCAGTACTGTATCCACTGTAACCACTTAGCTGCCATAGAAATGGGAGACACTTTTATTTTTGGAAGCATCATTAGTTTACTGCTATTCAGTCATTTCAGTTGCATCTGACTTGTGATTGGATTTTTTTGCAATAATACTGAGTGGTTTACTGTATTCTTATCAAGCACATTTTGAGATAAGAAACTGAGGCAAGCAAGATTAAGTGATTTGTTCAGGGTCACACAGCTAATAAGTGTCTGAGGCTGGATTTGAACTTATAAGGTTAAATCTTCCTGATTCTATCCATGGTGCTCCCTAGCCACTCTAGGGGATGCATCATCATCCTCATCCTCATTACCATCTTCATCATTTCAATAATCAAATGCTGAGGGTACTTTCAAATATTTAATGATTCTAGTTCAGGTTTCTTCTCCTTTAGTTGATGGTTATGGTCATGCTAACCATAAACTTGGCACTGTTCTAACAATTCAGATTTCTGAAGATTTTATATATGATTTGAAGAGTCATTTGGCCACCAATTTGGTGAGTAGATGGTCAATGTATAGTTGTCAATTGAGTGCTTAAGTGGAGTACTCTATGACTAAACTGCTGCTTTGTAGTAGCTGAGAGAGATTACCTTTCTCAGATCACTAAGTGGTCCCATTTCCTTCAATGTTATACTCCAGAAAATGAGCTGTGAGAAGTTCTACTTTGATGGAAAATCTCAAGTATAGACAAGGGAAATAGACTATATTTTTGCAATCTAGCTAAGTTTGGACACATTTCTCACTAGAATGTTGGCTTTCAGAAGATGAGGTTTTATTGGAGGAGGCACAAAAACTCAAAAAAACCATTTACTCAGATCTTGAATGGATTCCTATACTTGACTGAGGGAGATAACATGGTAAAACCTTGGGATCCTGAAAAATTATATTAATGTACTTTAAATTCTAAAGTATCTATGAACAAAAAAATTTGGACACATAAAATAAGCATAAGAACATTCGTTGTTCCCAATTTTCATGGAAATGGTAGTCTGTGGTTTCCTTTTCTAATTTAAAAGGGGGTAAATATCAATACCAACCTTGGAAATAAAATGAATATTTTAAAAGACAATGAAAGAGTATGGAAAAGACAGTGGATGTTGCATTGCTTTTCCTTTTTAGATGTCATATATTCTGGTGGATGACAGATTTTGTTAAATATTCTCTCTGAAGTAACCTCACTATCTAGTTTTCACAAATAATCTCTCACCTTTTTTTAACATTAAACTCAGAATACTTATGTTACTAGTACTTGTTATTGGCTGAAGTAGAACTGTGTGAAAAAGTTTAATTTTAAAACATGTCACTTTTTGGCTGAAGTTTGTTTGAAAAAAGAAAGGTTGAAACTAAGTAAAAAGCCTTCCCCTCTGCTTCTCCAAAGCTAGAAAACAATTTAATGAATATATTTATCACATTTTGAGACATGGATTTACAACAGGACTGACAAGTCATAAGGCAACTCTGAGACTGATAGAATTTTAAAAAGTGCCAAGGAATAAATCACCAAATATAGAGATTTTATTGAAAATGCTAGCTGAACCATCATTACTAAAGAGACAGAAGCATCATTTTAATAACGGTGCTGCCTTTCCTTTAATTGAGATAACAGGTGAACATGTCTGAATGCTAAATTATATAATTCAGAACTGATTTTCCTCCACCTTAGTATTCTTTTCAAACATTTTGATCTTTCTGCCTTCATGTATGACCTTAAATGTGCTTTTTCTTAGTTCCTCTATAGTCACCTTAGATTGTCGCTTTAAAATGACAAGTATAATAAGAAGATGAAGCTAGAAGAGCTATCAAAAGGATAAGTAAATGCCCTGAGTGGGAAGATGTTTACAATAGTACAAAAGAAAGAAAATAGTGAACACGTGAAGGAAAATCAGAATCTGTGATTAAGAAAATACATGAGGAAAGACTGCATTTTTCTGGGTATAATGTTAGCAGAATAGATTATTTTAAAAGAAGGCATTATCCCCGACCCCACCCCCACATTGATGTGGCACAAGGAGTTTTTTGGAAAAGAATAATAGGTGAAATCTTCTACTGTATCTCATTTCTTTAACTCACAGGAGTAGTGCTCATGCTTTTTTCCATTAGATAATAGGGCATGTTACTTAGGGGGAAAATGGAGAAAACCATATTTCAAAATAACTTAAAGAAATTCAGGGTTATTTTCATCAGTCAATATTCTTTGAGATTGCAATATTCTTTGGAACTGTTACCTGCTTTTAAAAGCCTATGTAATGATCATCTTCCCATGGCTTAATTTTGGTCATCCCAAGCTGAAGACCAGAACAGACTCAACTCAGCACTATGTCATGTTCACTTTTGTACTCTAATAGACTCTTTGTGCTGACCAAGATTTTATGAGAAATATATTGGATGCACTTGTAGTTCATCAGTTATACTACATGTTGACTCATTGGTCAAATGGAGCATTTGGCAAAACACAAGCAAACAGAAGAAATGCATAGCATGCATACTGACTGATTAGCATAAAAGCATTGCTCGATATATATGTATGTATATATGATATATATACATATAGTTATATATATAAAACTACATAACTATACGTATGAACTATATGAGACTAAAAACTTGCCAAGGTCAGATTAACATTTAAAGATTTTTCAGAAGCCCAGAAGAAACAATAAAATAAAATTTAAGATGAGTGTTGTTTGTTGTCATTAATGAAGAACAAAATTAGTGTAAATTGCAAGCTAATCAAGTGATCATAGAATTTCATGAAATTTTACCATTAATGTATGACAGAAACATCATGAAGAACCACAAGTCTTTACCTTAGAAAGGAAAAAACAATATATTGTTAGCTATATTTTCCTTATAATGCTTACACACATATATTTGGCGTGTGTCAATATGTGTATATATGTGCTTTGTGCATACATACAATGTACATATATGCATATGTCTCTACACATATAGACATGCACACAATGCTTACACATATATTTGTATATATACACAGAAGCACATAACTTGTGGATATAAACACATAGCTAGTAGGGCATTTTTATAACATTAAAAAGATGCAGATTTTTTAACCCTCAGTCTCAGAAAATATAAGCTCTACAGAAATCTTTAGAAATATTACAACCTTATTCTGGAATGTATAGCTTGATATAGTGCTAGTAATGTTGCCCCTAGGTGGGGATGATAATCAGTAATCAAATACAAGCTTCAGTAAGGTGTTTTCTATCATTAAAGTTCTAGAGAAAGCTAAAGTACAAACTTGAGTTCCTATCATGTTCATTTTGGTGAACACAGATGCTCCATCAGCCACCACCACACCATCCATACATGGAACCATCAGTTATAAAAAATGGAAAAGTTTTTAATGCCATGGGTAAGTTCACATACCTTGGTAGTGTACTTTCCAGGGATGTACACATTGACAATGAGGTTGATGCATGCATTGCCAGAGCCTAACTCAGGGTTTGGGAGGGTTCAAAGGAAAGTTTGGGAGAGAAGAGGTATTAGACTGGCTACCAAATTGAAGGTCTACAAGCTGTTGTGCTGACCTCATTGCTGTACACTTGTGAAACATGGACAGTCTACCAGGGCCATGCCAGGAAACTGAATAGCTACCATTTGAACTGTCTTAGGAAGATTCTGCAAATCATCTGGAAGGGATAAGGTACCAGCCACTTAAGTTCTTGCTTCAGCTGAACTGCCAAATATTCAAACTACGCTTCAGAGAGTGCAACTCTGATGGGCCAGACATGTCGTTTGAATGCCAAATGTACACTTGCAAAAAGACTATTTTATAGAGAACTCACATGGGGCAGGCAGTCACATGGTGGGCAGAAGAAGCAATGCAAGGACACTCTTAAGGGGTCTCTCAAGAACTTTGGATTTGACTGTGCAACATGGGAAACACTGGCACAGGACTGCTCAGCATGGCGTGCCCCCATCAGAAAGGGTGCTGTGCTCTTTAAGGAAAGCAGAATTGAGACAGCACAAAGTAAATGCAGGCTGCTCAGATTTGGGATATCCACCCCAAATATTCACATGGACTATCTGTGCCCAACCTGTGGTAGAATGTTCCAAGCTCATATTGGTCTGATTGGTCAGAGTCAGACACACTGAAATTTCACTTTTTCATGGTGATGTCATTTTGGTTCTCTTTGAAGATGAAGTACAGCAACCAAGCAACCAGAACTCTCTCACACACCTGTCCTCAAGGCTACCTACCCTGGTCTCTGGGAGTGCAAAGCTAGGTCTGCCATCATACATTGTAAAGTCACTTCCTTCTTTTCAACTGCTAGACCTCCCAATTAATAAATAGTGAACAAGATATACAGAATCATATAAGCAATGTGAGTAAGCAGGAGTATGTAAAAGTATAAGTGGCTGACAGCCCCTTTCATTTACTCCTCATACAGATGCTTGCTTTTGAATCCAAATTAATTTCTTTTTTTCTCTTTTCTCCACATTTTCATATAATAACTGAAAAAAAAAAGATTGTTCAATTCAATTGGAACAAATTTCTAACCAAGTTTAATGCTGTCCTAGGCTCTGGGAATGATATAAAGCTTAGAAGAGAAGACATAGTCCCAATCACAATGACATTCACAACTTAGTACAAGGGAAATGACATAGAGACAACTATTTTTGTTATTCAATCATTTCAGTCATATCTGACTCTTTATGTCCCCGTCTTTGGTTTCCTTGGCAAAGATACCAAAGTGCTTAGCCATTTCCTTCTCCAGCTCATTTTTATGGATGAGGAAACTGAGGCAAACAAGATTAAGTGAATTGCCCAATGTCACTCCACTAGTAAGTATCTGAGGTTGGATTTGAATTCAGAACTTCCTGAATCCATTCCCAGTGCTCTCTCCACCGCACCATCTACCTGCCTCCAGAGATAATATACAACATGTGAAAATATGTTAATAAGATGCGAAATCAAGTGTTATATGAGTTATGATGTCTATGTTCATTACCAAAGGGGAAGGAGGTAAAAGAAGTAGGGTCAACTACATATTTCTACTTGTGCTTCATTTACTTGTGTTAAAAATATTTATTTATAGATTTTATAAGCATTTATTATTTCTCCCTCTCAGTGTTCCCATAAATTTAATAATGATACATATGCATATCAGTATGTTATTAAATCTGCACATCGATATGTCTATATGGGTTTATGCATATACATATTTGTATATTTGTGTGCATGTACATGTATATACACATGCATAGATACACAGGTTTATGTACATTTCCACATTGACCATATCCAAAATATGTTCAAGTATGCATTTTAACTTCTCTGGCAGGATGTTGGTGGCAAACTTTATAATTACCATTCTGAATTATTAGTTTATCGTTGCATTTATTAGAGTTCTAAATTATTCCCAAGTTGTTTTCTTCTAAATTGCTCATGCTGTTATGGAAATTGTTCTCTTACTTCTCACTTTACTCTGTTCATTCATTGGGTTCCTCTCAAACTGTCCAATCCATAATTTCTTGACACACGATACTCTTTCATGACATACACATATATTTTATTATTTATTTAACCATTCCCTAATAGATGGGTACCCCCTTTGTCTGGGCTGCGAAGAGCTGCTATAAATATTTGTTTTACAAATAAATCTTTTTTATCCACTATTATTAATCTTTTTGAAATATAGGCCTGGTAGCAATATGTGGGTCAAAGGAAAGTTTAATTAATTTCAAGAATATTCCAAATAACTTACCAGAATGACTGGACCAATTCATACCTGTACCCCTAGCAAAGAAGTATGACTTTTTTCATTATACATCCAACATTTGCATTTTTTAATCTTTTGTCATCTTTGTCAATATAATAGGTTGATCTGAGATTTCAATATTAGATGGAATCTCAAACATAAATTTGCATTTCTCAAGTTATTGGTGATTGAAACATTTATGATGTTTTTTATTTTTTGAAAAATTGTCTATTCATATCCTTTGGTCATTTAACTTTTATGGAATAGCTCTAAGTGTTCTAAATTTGAATATCTTCTTTACATATCTTAGAGACATTCAAGAGACATATGTCTTCATCAGAGTAACTTAAAGCAAAAAGTTCTCAGTTAATGGATTCTCTTCTTATTTTAGCTCTATTAGATTTGTTGGACCCAAACACTTAAGTCATTTTATACTCTATTCCTTGCTTAGCTATGTACTCATGCTGTCCATAGATCTGAAAGTTAATTCTTCTTTACTCCTCAAATTTGCCTATGATTTTACCTTTTAGATCTGAAGCTTGAATATATCTGGGCTTTATCTGTTAGGGATTTCTGAGCCCATTTGGACTCCTCATTCACCTTTGATCCACCTGTCATCCACCTCTCACCTGTAGCTCCATATGCAGTGACCATGCCAAATAAAATCATCTTACCAGACAGGCTAACCCAGGATGAGGGTAACTGACAGACATCAAAACCACAGACAAGTTAGGGGGATGTGTGAAGAATGTAATACCTTTTTGGTGGATGAGAACAATTTGTTCCAACAGCCATGAAGGCAGCTGAAGAAGGAACTGCTTGATCAGTCATTGAAGACATCAATGTCATTTGCTGCATCTTGGGCCATCATCATTTGTCCTGACTTTTGTACTGAACTTCAGTGATTCAGGAAAAGACAGTATAACTCCTGACTTTGTGTAACTCTGCCTCACTTAAATCCAATTCATATCCAAGTAACTTGTGATGTCATTATCCAGCTTTGAAAATGAAGGATGAACAACAACAATCTTACTATATAGTGAGAGATATTTGTCAACTTCTTATAGACAAACTCCGAGTTTTCTTAGGAGATTCTGTCAGACAACTCATCCTTACTCTAGGAACTTGAGTTTTTGGATTTATCAAACATTATGCTACTACATCCATTTATTTTTGCATGTTGTATACTTACTCATTCCCACTCATTCACTTTTCTTTTTATTAAAAAAATAGAACCAATCACCAATATGAAATTATTTTAACCATTATTGCTTTGTAGAATAGTTTGAGATCTGGCATTACTGAAACACATTACTCTCACTTTTTTTCATTATTAACCTTAAGATTATTGACCTTTTGTTCTTCCATACTAATGTCAATATTATTTTCCTATTAGTTTAAAAATCATTATTTTTGGAAGTGGAGCCAAGTTGGTGAGTAGAAGCAGGGAACTGCCTGAGCTCTCCTCCCAAATGCTTCAAAACACCTGTAAAAAGGATTCTAAACAATTTCTAGAGCAGTAGAAGCAACAAAATGACAGAGTGAAACAGATTTCCAGCCCAAGACAATCTAGAACAAAAACAGGAAAGATCTATTACACCATGCTCTTTGAAGAGCACAGCCCAGCATGGGCCATGCCTGCACAGATGGGACTGGAGCAGGCCTCAGGAAGCTGAAACATTGTGCTGTATTCCAGACTTCTCAACTCACAAATGCCAAAGATAGCTTCAAAGATCAGTGGGAAAGCTCTCTCACCTGGATGAGAGAGGAACATGGTCTGGTCCCAGCCCCGGGGTATCCCCAGGGACTGCTGCAGTGGCAGCTGCTTCTGGAGCTTTTGGCCTACAGATGGTGGGGAAATCGAACAGCTGATCTGAGTTTCAGTCCTGAGTGGTGGTCCTGGGAGAGATGGAGTGCTGGTTTGGCTGAGGTGGTGGTGGTTGTGGAGAGGGAATCGTACTCACACTTACAGGAAGGAAAAGAGTGCTTGTGTTTGCTTACAAACCAGAGTGCAGGACAGGAAAGGAGTAAACACCTTTCCTTTGAGCTTACCACTTTGGAGGAACTGAGACTTTACAGATCCCTAGAGATATCTCTTAAAACAGCTGCACAAACCCCTTGAAACTTGGGGCAAGTACACCCTCCACTTAACAAAGAGCTCAAAAGTCATATAACTGGCTACTTTTTGGTTAAAAGGTATTTCCTCAATACAAGGAAGATCAAAGCATACAACCAGAGGAAGATCAAAGCATACAAAAAGAGAAAGAGAGCAAAGTCAAGACTCCTACATCCAAAGCATTAGAAAAATATGAAATGGTCTCAGGCCATGGAAAAGGTCATAAAGGATTTTGAAAATCAAGTAAGAGAAATAGAGGAATAACTGGGAAGAGAGATGAGATCAGTGCAAGAAAATCATAAAAAATAATTCAACAACTTGCTAAAGGGGACTCAAAGAAATGCTGAAGAAAATAATGGCCTTTAAAAACAGACTACCCCAAATGGCAAAAGAGGTCCAAAAAACTATTGAGGAGAAGACTGCCTTAAAATGCAGAATTAGCCACATGGAAAGGAGGTCCAAAAGCTCACTGCAGAAAGTCCTTCAAAATTAGAATGGAGTAAATGGAAGCTAATGATTTTATGAGAAATCAAGAAATTATAAAAGAAATTTACAAGAATGAAAAAATAGAAGACAATATGAAACATCTCACTGGAAAAAAAAAACTGACCAGGAAAATAGATACAGGAGAGATAATTTTAAAATTAATGATCTACCTGAAAACCATGATAATCAAAAGAGTTAATTTCAAGAAATTAACATGAAAAACTGCACTGATATTCTAGAACCAGAGGGAAAAATAGAAATAGAAAGATCCTACTTATCACCACCTGAAAGAGATCCCAAAAGGAAAACTCCTAGGAGTATTGTAGCCAAATTTCAGAGTTCTCAAATCCAGGAGAAAATATTGCAAGAAGTCAGAAAGAAACAATTCAAGTATCGTGGAAACACAATCAGAACAACATGGAGTTTAATAGTTTCTATACTAAGAGATCAGATGCCTTGGAATATGATATTCTAGAGGTCAAAGGAGATAGGATTAAAACCAAGAATCACCTAACCAGCAAAACTGAGTAAATATTTCAAGGGAATAAATTGAATTTCAATGAAATAGAAGACTACCATACATTCTTGTTGAAAACATCAGAACTGAATAGAAAATTTGACTTTTAAATATAAGAATCAATAGAAGCATGAAAAGGTAAACAGGAAAGAGAAATCATAAGTGACTTATGAAAGTTGAACTGTTTATAATCCTATATGGAAAGGTGATATTTGTAACTCATGTTATCTTTCTCAGTATTGGGGTAGTTAGAGGGAGTGTGTGTGTGTGTGTGTGTGTGTGTGTGTGTGTGTGTGTGTGTAGATAGAGGGTCAACTGAATATGAAGAGAACTGCAGTTTTGAGAGGAATGTAATGGGGAAAAAGAGAAAAGGAGAGGTAGAATGTTGTAAATCATCTCACATAAAAAGGTAAGAAAGACCTTTTATAACGGAGCAAGAGGGATGGGGGAGATGAGAAGGACTAAGTGAGCCTTACTCTCATCAGATTTGGATTAAGAAGGGAATAGCACACATTCAATTGGGTGGAAATCTGTCTTACCCTGCAGAAAGGCAGTGGAGAAGGGGATAGGAAAGGAGGATAATAGGGATGACAGACTGGGGGAATGTGTAGTCAGAAGCAAACACTATTGTGGGAGGACAGGTCAAGGAAGAGAATGGAATAAATGGAGGGCAGGACAGTATAGAGAGAAGTGTGGTTAGTATTTCCCAAATGACTATTGTGGAAATGCTTTGCATAGCTACACATGTATGGCACATATTTTATTGTTCACTTTCTAAATGAGTGGGTGGGAAGGGAGGAAGGGAGAGAATGTTGAACACAAAGCTTTAAAAATTAGTGTTAAAAATTGTTTTTGTATACAACTGGGAAATAAGTTGTATAGGCAATGGGATACAGAAGTCTATCTTGTTTTATAGGAAAATAAAGGGGGGATGGGAGAAAGGGGACTGACAGAAGAGAGGCAGATTGGGAAAAAGGAACAGTTGGGGTGCACATTGTCCTGGGGTGGGGGGAGGGGAGAGATGGGGAGAAAATTTGGAATTCAGATTCTTGTAGAGGTAAATGTTGAAAACTGAAGATAAATTATATTAAAAACAAACAAAAATAATTATTTCAAAGTTTGATTGGTATATCTCTGAAAACTCAAATAATTTATTTCTGTCCTTTCAATTATATTGTGCCAAACTATATATATGATCAATTAATTTTTCTCTAGTTATTTAGTTCTATCTTTTGTTTGCTGATGCTTTAAGTGTATTTATTTTATGTCCTGCATCTTTGATGGATTTATTAATTGGTCAATCAATTTTGTCTTGACAGTTTCGAATTTTCTAAGTAACCGCCTCATCATATGCAAAAGTAGTTATGTTTCCTTTTTATCTCTGCTTATTCTCTTGATTTCTCTTCCCCCCATTTAATATGTTAAATAGTAATGGTGATAATATCCGTTCTGTTTTAGCCCTGAAATTAATCCAAATTAATTTGTAGTAGGAAAACTTTAGTTAGTATTTTATGTGAAGAAGACTTCCTAGGGGCTCTTACATTATTTTCACATTCTGCTTTTATGTATGGGCAACCTTATGATAAGTGAGTAGAGGAAGACTGAAGTAGATGCCTTTACCTCTTTCTTCTTCTTAATAAGAGGTCAACTTCTTTTCTACTTTACTTTCTCCTTACAGCTTTTATTTGGAAACTAAGATCTAGGACACCCTATATAAATGTTTCCCCTTACTCAATGATGAAGATTTCCTCTACAGAGAAAAGCAGGTTGTGCCATTATCAGTCATTTATGACCAGTCTCTAACCCAATCAGGTGTCATTTGTAATACCATGGAATAGTTCTATTACCCAAGAGACTTGGGTTTCAGGATTCTACATGTTCTAGTTTAGTCCATCCAGAGATATCTGGATCTCTTATAGAGATCTATGGGTCTTCAGAGGGACTGTATTAAGTTCCTATTTTGTTCCAAAACTATCCTTCATATATTCTATTTTAGCCTGTGAGTTAGCTGGTATCTATGGAAGAGGGGAATGAAATCTAGATTTTCTGTCTGGAGACCGAAATTCAAATCTTATCTTTTCAAATACCACTGTGACTCAAGACAATATATACAATACAGACATTACAGTATCAAAGAATTTCAGAATCAAAAGAGAACTTAGCAACCCTCTAGTCAGAGGTTTGCTTGAACAAGAATTTTCTCTCCAACTACCTGAGACATATTTAGAGGAGACTTTATTCAAAGACCAACAGGGAATCTGCTACCTCCTGAGGTAGTCACACTTTGTTTTGAATAGCCTTGATAAGAAATTTGTCTTATACCAACTATTAATTTTGATATATTTTCTGAATCTTTATATCTTTAATGCAATAATTATGTAAAGCCCTCTGACAGAACAACTGTAATAATTTTCTACATTTTAGTCCTTTAAATATTTGATCATGGCTTTCATCCTCAAACCCAGAAAATGTATCCCCAGCTTCTTTAACTTACATTCGAATAGCTCAATGCCAAGGCACTAAAAATCCTGATCAGCTTTTCTGGACATTGTATAGATTATGAATGTCCTTGCTAAAATGTGACATATGGAAATAAGCTAAGTATTCTAGGTGAGACAGTCTATGATCTAGCAATTACCTTCCTTCTCCTTGATACTACTCACCTCTCAACACAGCCTAAAATTGCATTTGATTTTTAAGTGCCATATGTTGTTATTGACTTATATTGAGTTTGAAGTCTACAAAATATGCAGATTCTTTTTATTAAAATGTCCACAAAGGAGAACTCTCCTTATTTTGTATTCATGCCCATCTTTCTCTTTTTAAACATCCTTTTTCTCAAAAAGAATTCCCTTGCTAGGTTAGATCTATGATCTGTCCTGTATAGGACATATTTCTCAACTAGAAAAATGAGGAACTTCTCTGGGAGACAATGTTGCTCAGCATAGTGTGAATATCAACACTTAAAATTCAGTTCAAATCAGACATCCATGTAGTAATCAAAGTTTGCTGGAAAATATTTATAATTTTACTCACCCTACAGAAGTCCTACTCATATGCAGTATTGCATTGTGTAGGTGACCTTATATTCTCAAAGACTATGCCAATGGTCAAACAAAATATTAAAACACTGGCTATTGCTAATGCATCTTCTACTCTTATTAAAGTAATTTAAAGTTATATGTAACTATGGAGATAACATTGTTAGATTATTCATTGAGCATCATCATCAATTAAAACATAGAAATAAAATAACAAATTTAAAAAGACCATATTTTTGTTTAAGATATTCACCACTGTTAGGGATAACATTATATATGGCATCTAAATAGCAAAATGATTTCATATGACTGACAGTCCTTGCAATATTATTGCTGTCACATGATATTGTATTAATTCATTGAACCCTAACACATAGCATCTCCTGCATGATATATATGGGTATTAGAAAAAAAAATTACTTAAGTCATCTGTACCAAAATAGCAAAATATTTGAAAAATCTATCATATCGATCTTGATTAGCTTCTTGTTGAGTTAGTCCCTCATTGCATGTATATGTGTGCGTGTGTGTGTGTGTGCCCTCAATGGGAACCATTGACAGAAAATGCATTGAACCTAAAATTGAATACCAGGAAGAGATTGCATTAGACCATATTAGTAAAATTAAACGGTGATTCTAACATTTCTGAGCTGTTCAAAACAGTATGTTTTTCCAATCAGTAATTTCCAATGATGTTATATGACTATAAATCATGGAATAATCTGGTCTTACAATAACAAAAGTATGAATTCACTCCATTGGCCTTGTTGGCTGCAAGTGAGCTATAGTATATTCAGTGATGAGCCGGGTGAAAAATATAGCATACATGAAAAAATCAAAGAAAAAGAGGTTATCTGGTCATTTGGTAGACCTGAAGATAATATCTAAAAAGTCAGAATATTGCCACTGGTATCATGGAATACTGTTGGGACTGGAAGCTCAATTCCGTGTGGACAGTCTCAGGCAGGTAAAAGTGGGACTTCTAAATCTTAGAGTCTTACGAGGCCCTCCATGAACAGCGGGGGTTCGAGAAGGTCAGACTGAGCTAGCTCGGCTAGCTCGGATATTTCCGCCTCTCCCCCGGAGATACCTGATGGGTGGAGTCTCCCTGCCCTCGAGGTCGTCCCGGATTGGAGCACACCTAGTTACCTAACAGCATGGTATTGAGATGCAAACTGTGTGGCTGAAGATTAAGTAGGATTAAGGAAGCCAGAAAGCTCTCTCTTAGCACGTGTGGAGGCAAAGAGAAAAGTAGGGCTCCGCTTCTTTTCTTTCCTCTCTCCCCTCCCCCTCTCTCCCCGCTTGTACTTCTACTTCCAATCCCTTAAGCTTAGCCTCCTTAGGAAATCTCCCCCTCTTCCTCCTAAGGAAGACTTCTCCCTGCACTTGTAACCGATTCCCTGGAATAAAGCTCAACCCCTGTTCGACTCTGGAACGTCCTTTCTCTCATATGCGCATCTGGCGTGGCCAGCCGAAGACCTGGGACAGGTAGGAAAGACTCGGGTAGCCCAATACAGGCCTCTAGGCTTGGCAGAATACTAAATAAAATAAATCATGAATGGACATGAATACAAAATATAAATGTCTTTATGGATAATATATGAATTGTTATCTAGTCCCTCTAATGAGAATAAACAATTATTATATTTTACTTTCTTGATGAGCATGGAAGGGTTATGCCCTACTGGAGGAGGGGATACTCATAACAAAATACGATCAATTTAGATTTTTTTACTTTCTATTCTTTTGTTCTTCCTTCTTTCCTTCCTGTCTTCTATCCTCCCTTTGTTTTTGACATTCATTTAAAAATTGAGTTTCAAATTTTCTTGCTCCCTCACACCCTCTCCCAGTCATCGAGATAATAAATATAAAATCATTTATACATGTGAAGTCATTCAAAACATACATTCATATCAAAAAAAAAGGAATTTTAAAAAAGAAGAAATAAAAAGAAAGTGAAAGAAGTACACTTCAATATGCACTCAGGGTTCATCATATCTCTTGTTGGAGACAGATAAAATTTTTCATTATGGGTCCTTTGAATTTGTCTTGAATCACTTTATTGATCAGAGTATCTAAGTCTTTCACACTTGATCATCATTACAATATTGCTATTACTATGTACAATGTTTCCTAGGTGTTGCTCATTTCACTTTACATCAGTTCATGTAAGTTTTCCTAGGTTTTAATGAAACCATACTGCTCATCATTTCTCATAGTACAATAGTATTCCATTATAATCATGTATTATCATGTTTAACCATTTTCCAGTTGATGGGCATGCTGTCAATTTCCAATTCTTTTCTATCACAAAAAGATATGCTATAAATACTTTTTAACATATAGACCTTTTCCTCTTTTCTTTCATCTCAATGGGGTATAGACCTTTTAGTGCTTTCCTGGGTGAAAGGGTATGGACAGTTTCATTGCCATTTGGGCATAGTTCCAAATTGTTCACATGAATGGTTGAATCAATTCATTTCTAGCAACAGTGCATCAGTGCTTATTTTTCCAAATTCCTTTTCTGTCATGCTAGCCAATTTATAGGTATGAATAGACACCTCAGAATTTTAGTCTACATTTCTGTCATCAACAGTGATTTTGAGCATTTTTCCATACTATATTGGATAGCTTTGATATCTTCTGAAAACTGTTCATGTTTTTTGGCCATTTATCAATTGAGAAGTGGCTCACATTTTTTTTTTTTATAATTTTGGCTTAATTTCTTATATTTGAGAACAATATCACAGAAAATTGTTACAATACCCCACCTCAGTTCCCTGATCAATTTGCTTACATTGTTTCATTTCTGCATCTATTTCATGTAACCATAATAATCCATTTTAATTCCCCTGATCCTCTCTATTTTTGTTTCATCATAACTTCTTCCCTTATATGTAGATTTCTCAGGTAAAATTTTCCATGATCTCCTAATTTATGATATCACTCTTTAAATGAAAATAATGTACCTATTTTGACCTTACCTTGGTATACATTATGATATGGTCTATGTCTAGTTTCTGTCAAATTATTTTTTATTTCTCCCTGTATTTTTTGTCAAATGTTGAAATTTTTTTAAAAAAATTTATTTGTGGGTTTATCAAACAATACATTATTATGATACTGGATGATGTGTGTATAACCTATTCCACTGATCCACTACTCTATTTCTTAGTTAGTAGTGGACCGTTTTGATAATAACCACTTTGAATACAGTTGAAACTATAAAGTTACCTTTCTTCACGTTATTTTTTTCATTTATTCCCTTGAGATTCTTGAACTTCTGATCTTTCAAATGAATTTTTTTTGTTATTATTTCTAGCTCTATAAAAGAAGGTTTTGGTATGTTGATTGGCCTGGAAGTGAATATTTAAATTAATTTAGGTAGAATTGTCACTTTTATTTACTGGTTTACTTGTGAATAGCTGCTCTATTTTCCAGTTGCTTATATCTGACTTTATTTGTGTGAGAAATGTTTTATCATTGTGTTAATATTGTCCTTGGGTTTATCTTGGCAGGTAGATTCTTAAGTATTTTACCCTGTCTACTGTAATTTTAAATGAAATTTTTCTTTCTCTCTCTTCCTGTTGGGTTTTGCTGATAATACATAAAAATATTTATGATTTAAGTGGATTTGCTTTATATCCTACAACTCTATTGCAGTTATTAATTATTTTGATTGATTTTAGTTGGCTCTCTAGGATTCTCTACACATATAATATATGCAAAAGTGATAATTCATGGTATTCATTGTCTATTTTTATTCTTTCAATTTCTTTCTCTTGTAGTATTACATAATTTGCATTTCTAATAGTTTGAAATTAGAAATGCATAGCTTGCATTTCTAATTTAATATTGAATAATAGTGGTGATAATATACATGCTTATTTTATCTCTGTTCTTAGTAGGAAGGCTTCTGGATTATCCCTATTACAGATAATGATTGCTCTGTCTTAGATAAATACTAATTATCAGTTTAAGAAAGATTCCAATGAAGAATTGGGGCAGAACAGGTGTCCTCCTGGGACAATAAAAAAAAAAAAATTCCAGGACTGTGATCTGGTCTTTAAGAATTGTAAACACCTCCCCTGAAACAGCAAGTTTCAAGCCCTGGAGCTAGCTGGGTAGGGAGGGAACCACCCCAGCCACAGGAATTTTCTCCTGCTGGACAGTATGGGGAGTTGGGCATCTTATAGGAGCAAGACTGAGGGAACCTCTACTGATAAGGGATACCAGACGTAGCTGTGCAACTGAGACACAGCTGTGGGCAAGAAGGAAATAGCACACACCTAGTGCATGCACAAGCTGCAGGGTGGAGATGTTGCTGACTGTGAGCACTTATAGGAGGATGGAGTTCTTAGTTTCTTTTCCAGGGCACAGGGCAGAACTGAAGGAGAATCTGAGGTCAGAGACACCTTCTCCCCCCTGCCCCAGGACTAGAGGTGTTTACAATAATAAGCCGCTACAAATTAATAAAAAAATGGGCAGGGAAAGGAGAAAGAACCCAACAATAGAAAGTTACTTTGAAAATAGAAAAGACCAAAGTTCATCTTCAGAGGAGGATACTGAAGCAAAATAACAGCCTCTCCTGCACCAAAGAGTACCATCAAAAGGCCCCCTACTCCAAAAGAATTTATAGAACTTTAAAAAATCTTTAAAAACCAATGAGAGAGATGGAGGGAAAATAAATAAGAACAATCCAAGAAAAGCAAGAACTTTATGAAAAGAAAGTTAGCCAACTGGAAGAGAAGATTCAGAATCTTAAGAAAGAAAAAGATTCTTTGAAAATTAGAACTGAGCAAGGGGAAGCGAGCAAAATTGTAAGAGATTGAAAAAATAATGTAGAGAATATAAAGAAAAAAAAATGTGAAACATTTCATAAGAAAAACAACTGATCTGGAGAACAGATCAAGAAGAGAAAACATAAGAATAATCAAACCACCGGAAAGGTACAATAAAAAAACAATCTTGATAAAATAATATGAGTAATAATTAAAGAAAGCTGTCCTGAAACATTAGAACAAGAGGGGAAAGGAAAAACAAAAACAATATCCACTGATCATCACCTGAAAGAGATAATACAAGAAAAACCTAATGGAATATCATAATTAAATTCCTGTAGCCCCCAGAGCAAGGAGAAGATTTGAGCAAGAAGAAAAAAAAATTAAATATGCTAGCACCACAATTAGAATTGCATAAGACCTAGCAGCAGTAACACTAAACCACCACAAGTCTTGGAATACTATATATCAAAGAGCAACAGAACTGAGTCTGTAGCCAAAAGTATCATGCCCAACAAAGAGAAGTGTAATACTGAATGAAAAAAAGACACTGAATGAAATGCCAGATTTTCATGATTTTGTTGAAAAAACAACAGTAAATAAACCCTAAGCTTAATAGAAATTTGACACACAAGATCCAAGAGAAATGTAAGGTACACATCAAAGACTAATTACAAGAGACTCAATAAAGATAGTCCTTTTCATATGAAGAAATGTGAAACACATGTTTAGGATTGCTATTTGTAATTGGATATTTCACAAGAAATATGGTGGTAGATCTGAGTCTGATGTGATTCTAAAAAGTAAAGTCATTTAAGAAATGGTAGAAAGAGTAAATATCTTATACAAATGAAGTACAAGGGGAAGAACTGACAGAGGAATTTGATCGGGGGGAGGTCTGGTAATTTGAGAACACTATTCTCATCAGGAATGAGTTAAAGAGTAAAATATACATACATACATACATATATACAGAGATATGTGTATACATATATATGCAGATATATATAAAATATATGTGTGTGCATGTATATGTGTATATTGTGTGTATGTGTACACATGTGTATATGTACATATATACATGTGTGTATAACTACATAGACACACACACACATATATACATGTATATATATATATATATGTCTTCTAAATTCAGAAAGAAATAAAAAGCTAAGGGTATAGGGAGGGGGAGAAGAGAAGGAGTAGGATTTTATAGGGATCACTACTCATATCAGATCTGGGTTAAATAAATAACAATACATGCTTTTAGAAGGGGATAAAAGTCTTCTCAATTTATAAAGAAATAAAAAGGTGAGGGAATAGGGTAAGAGGGGTATAGAAGGGTGTCTAGATTAGCATGAATGGGACAAAGAGAGAATAAAAATATTTGCAGGGCTGTATCTTCTAAATTCAAATAGAAACAAGAGGGTAAAGGGAAAACGTGAGGGGAGAGGATAAGGGGGATATAAAAGGGTGTTTAGATTAATTAGAATTGATAAAGAAGGACTAGCGTATCTGTTTGGAAGGATATAAAAGTCTTCTAAATTCAGATAGAAAAAAGAAACCAAGGAGAAAAGGTGGGGGAGATATTAAGAAAGGGGATCTTTCGAAGTGATAGATTAAGTAATAGGGGGGCAAGGTAGTAGGTAGAAGTAAAGTCAGGAAGAATAGGAAATAAGAGATACATATAAACATAAAATAAAGATCAGGAGTAGAATTTATTAGGGAAAAAAAGTAGGAGTAGTAATCATGATCTCAGACAAAGTTCAAGCTAAAATAGATTTAATCAAAAGAGAAAAATAGGAAAACTAAACTATCGGTCATAATAGTCAATACTGTTTTAGTCTATTTAAAATAACTAGACAGTATAAAATTGGGGTATTGCTCTGGTATAGGAAATGATGAGTAAATAGACTTAGAAAACTATGGAAAGACCTGGACTTATGAAAGAAAATATTATCACCTTCAGAGAAACAGAGGACAAATGAGTATAGTGTGATCTTATATAGATGCATGTGAATGTATATCTATATCTATCTTTATGTGAGTATAATTATAGATATCTAAGGGTATGTATATTATGTAAGTGTATGTAAATGCATATAGATACATGCACATACAGACACATATCCCCATGCTTAATTGCAGCTTTCTTGGGTGGGGGTTGGGGGAGTGGAAAAAAGAACAAAGCAAAAAGTGTACAACAGGTAGTAAAAGAAAACTTTTTAGGGAAGTAAAGATGGACAGTTCTGAACACAATGTGTAGTATTTATTATGCAGGTTTTCTTGACATGGAAATTCATTTCTGTATATTTTGAATCCTTTCTTAAGTTTTGATGTGCACATGGCAGTGTTTTTTTCCCTTTATTTTGCATTTGTTTTAGTATTTAAGTTTATAGTATGTTTCTTTTCCTTTTTTTATTGTGTATTTAAATTGAAAATAAATTAATACATTAGCTTTACCTACCCAGGAACAATGAATATTACTACAATTATTTTAATTTGAGTTTAACTGTATAAAAAGTGTTTTATGTTTATGTTTATATATTCCCTGTATCTATTTTGGCAGGTGTACATTCAGGCATTTTATACTCTCTAGGTATTTTAAATGGTCTAAAATAATATTGAGTAATTTTTCTGACATGTAGTATAGTTTCTCTATTTTTCACTTTTGATTGACTCTATTTTAACTTTAACTTTTTCTGAGATCATGATTACTATCCCTGCTTTTTTTACTTGATAAATTCTACTCCTGCCCTCTTTTTATCTTTCTGCATTTATCTCAGTTTTATTTTCCTGCAAGCAACATATTGTCATGTTTAAATTCATCCCATTCACATTCTAAGCTACAATTACTTCTTATTTTTTTATCTCCTTCCTATTTTTTCCTCACTATCCTTTTCACCCTATTTACACTATCTCTTCTCATTCCTCTACTTCTATCACTATCTTGCCCTCCTATTCCTTAACCTATCTACTCCTCTAAAAGTCTCTCCCTTACTCTCTCCTCTTCCCCCAGCCCATCTCTTTGCCCTCTTATTTCTTTCTGAATTTAGAAGATATATACGTGTATGTGTATATGTATGTGTGTATATGTGTGCACATACACACATTAGATATTCATACATACATACATACACTTGTGCATGTGTGTATTTTTTTAATATTTAAAGTTCTTTTTAAGCTTTTCTAATAACTCCTTTTGTGCTGGGAACCATCTTGACGTTTCTCATTAAGAAAGGAATGGTGTTTTTTTAGCTCCATTATCTTCTTCTAAATGTGAACCAAGATCTTCTCTATTCACATAACTATCTACAGTTGGGTTCTTCTTTGCTTACTCATTATCTCTCTCTCTCTCTCTCTCTCTCTCTCTCTCTCTCTCTCTCTCTCTCTCTCTCTCTCTCTTTCTCAGCAGCTACTAATTTAGTCAACTTGTAGTCCCAATATCTGGGGATTGATGTCTCAAGTGTCAGCATATTATTTTCTGAGGTTTGTCCCGAGGTCCAACTATGTATTTTCCTCTTCATTCTTAAACCATGCCTAGGGTCCTTAGCCGCACTGTCTCATAAATGAGTTACCTCCCTTAGGTTCCCCAGATGACAGCAAGGTACAGCTGTCTTATCTTCCCTAGAACTGAAACCAGGGACTCTGCCCTCCTGCAAGTGCTCATAGCCAACAGGGTCCCTGCCCCTTGCTATTGAACTCACTAGGTGTGTGATAGCTCCTTCTCCCTTCAGCCACAGCCCAGGATTTGTCTGATGAGCATAGCTGTGCTTGTCATACCTCAACACTGGAAGTTCTTTCAGTCTACTCCTACTCAACCTTTAGAGCTCAACACTGTCTGCAAATGAAAGTTTCTAAGGCTGAGACTATCTCCCAACCCAGCTGCCTCCAGGGATTATTGTTTGCTAATTCTGCAGAGTTGGCCTGGAGGGGTTTGCACTTCACTCCGGCCAAACCTTTCTACCTGGAGGTCAGTCTTTCCTGGGGTCTTCTCAAAATATCTTAGGAGAATAACTGTTTTATCTCATATTCATTTCTGCTGCTTTGAGGTAATGTTCTGTCTTTTTTTTCTTTTTTTTGTGGAGGAAATTTGGAGAATTGAAATTTATCTGGCCTACTCTGCCATCTTTCAAGAGTTGTCTCTTTGTTCTATTTTTCAAAGATGTTTTCTGCATCTATTTTATAATAATGTGATTTTTGTTGCTTTGGATATTGATGTGGTCTAATATGCTTACAGTTTTCCTAAGAGTGAACTAGCCCTGAATTCCTAGCATAAATCCTACCTGGTTATAGTTTATGATTTTTGTGATATGTTCCTGCAATGTCCTCGCTACTATTTTTATTTAAATGTTTCCATTATATTCACAATATTTATTATAAAATTCCTAATATTCATTATGAAAATTGAACTCTAGTTTTCTTTCTGTTTTGCTCTCTGCAGTTCAGATGTCAAAATGATATTTGTGTCATAAAAGTTATTTGTAAAATCCTTCTTCGACTATTTTTTTCATATAGTTTCCACAATATTGGGGTTAATTTTTTCTTAAGTGCTTGGTAAGATTCTCTGGCAAATCTATCTGTTCTTGGGGAATTTTTTCAAGCGAACTCATTGATAGTTTGTTAGTTGTTCTTTTCTGAGGTAAGGTTATTTAGTAATCAATTTCCTTTTATGTTAATCTAGGTAATTTATGTTCTTGTAAATATGCACCTATTTATACCTATGTATATTTATCTTAGATTGTTTCATTTATTGACATAAGATTAGGCAAAATCATACTTAATAACTGTCTTACTTTTTTTTAATTGATGGTAAATTCATGTTTTCATTTACGATATTTAATTTCCTTTTTTTTGCTCATCTTAACCAATGGATTCTCTATTTTCATATAAAACCATTTCTTACTTTTATTTGTTTAATTTTTTAATTTTCAGTTTTATTCATTTCTCCTTTGATTGCCACATGTTTTTCATTTTGGTGTTTAATTAGAGATTTAAATGCACTCTCCTCCACCAGTTTTTAGTTTCATGCTCAATTCATTGACTTGTTCTGTCTCACTTTTGTTGATGTATGTGTTTAGAGATATGTTTTCCTCTAAGTACTGCTTTGACTGCATTTGACTAATTTTGTTATGTTGTTTCATTATTGTCATTGTCTTCCATGAAACTGATTGTTTCTATGATTTGTTCTTTTATCCACTCATGCTTCAAGATTAAATTACTTAGTTTCAAATTATTTTTTAAAATTTTGCTGTGATTAGGACAGTCAACTTTTTATTCTTATTTCTTTTTACTTTACTTTTGCTTAGTTTTTAATTAATTTATTTTTAGTTTTCAACATTCCTTTCCACAAGATTTTGAGTTCCAAATTTTCTCCCCATCTTTCCCCTCCCTCCTACCCTGAGATGGCATACATTCTGATTACCCCTTCCCCTAACCTACCCTGTTTTCTATTACAACACGCCTTCTCTTATCCCTTTCCCCTCTATTTTCCTGTAGGACAAGATAGACTTCTATAGTGCATTGCCTGTACATTGTATTACCCAGTTGTATGTAAAAAATAATTTTTAACATTTCTTTTTAAAATTTGGAGTTCTAAATTCTCTCCTTTCCTCCCTCCCCACCCACCACTATTGAGAAGACAAGAAATTCAATTTAGGATATACATGTCTAATAATGCAAAACACTTCCAAAACAGGCATGTTGTGAAAGGCTAACTCTATTTCCCTCCATTCTATCATGTCCCCCATTTATTCTATTCTCTCTTTTGCCACTGTCCCTCCTCAAAAGTGCTTACTTCTGATTAACCTGTCCTCTCATTTGCCCTATCTTCTATCATATCCTGCTTACACCATCCCCCTACTACTTTTCTGTAGGGTAACATAGATTGTCATATCGAACTGAGTTTGTGTGTTAGTCCCTCCTAAATCCAAATCTCGTGAGAGTAAGGATCACTCATTTCCTCTCACTTCCCCTTCTCCTCCACTGTAAAAGTTTTTTCTTGCCTCTTTTATGTGAGATAATTTGCCCCATTCTATTTCTCCCTTTCTCCTTCTCCCAATATATTTGTTTCTCATTCCATCATCTTATTTTTTAAATATCATCCCTTCATATTCAACTCATTCTGTGTCCTCTGTAAGTCTCTTGATTCTTGTATTTGAAAGTCAAATTTTCTATTCAGCTCTGGTATTTTCATTAAGAATGCTTGAAAGTTGTTGAGTTCATTGAATTTCCATTTTTTTTTACCCTGAAATACTATGCTCAGTTTTGCTGTGTAGGTGATTCTTGGTTTTAATCCTAACTCCTCTAACCTCTGGAATATCATATTCCAAGTCTTTTGATCCCTTAATGTAGAAGCTGCTAGATCTTGTGTTATCCTAATTGTGTTTCCACAATACTTGAACTGTTCCTTTCTGGTTGCTTGCCTGGCCCACACTGTATTTAGATTGTAGCTTTTTTTGACAATGTTGTCTTCTTCTGGGATTATCTTAACCTTCCTTTCATCATCGTTGATCTTATAGTTTTTTTTTTTTTTTATAATTTCTTTGTTGTGTGCTCAATTTTCCAGCCTATGTGAACCTGATCTTAAGTTGGGTTCTGTTTGTAGAGTGCAGGTTGAGTGACATTGTTTCGAGCTTTAAGTTTTTGACAATATTATTTTCAGAGGTAGTTCTGGGGTTTGGGAGTTTTGGGGGCTTCTATGGTGGTATAATCCAAGGAGATATGTGGTCACCACTACCTTTTTGATTAGAAACGATATTGCTCCACAAAGCCCTGGCTCTCTCTCTTGCTTTCTCTCTCTTTCTCTCAGTCTCTCTCTCTCTGTCTCTGTCTCTCTCTCTCGACTTTTTAATTTTTTAATATAATTTATCTGTTTTTCAGTTTTAAACATTCATTTCCACAAGAATTTGAATTCAAAATTTTCTCCTCATCTCTTCCCACTTCTCAACCCAGGACAGCATGTACTCCATGCACATATTCCCCCAGTATAACCTCTCTTCTATTAAATACCCCTTCTTCAATCCCATTCCCCTCTATTTTCCTGTACAGTAAAATAGATTTCTATACCCCATTGCCTATAAATTTTATTTCCTAGTTGCATGAAAACACACTTGTTAACATTCATTATTAAAGCTTTGAGTTCCATATTCTCTTCCTTCCTCCCTCACCACACACCCTCATTGAAAAAGAAAGCAATTCAAAATAGGTCATACATATGTAGCCAAGCAAAACCCTACCATAATAGTTATTTTGTGAAAGATTAACCAGAGTTCCCTCTGTCCTATACTGCCCTGCATTTATTCCATTCTCTCCCTTAACCTGTCCTCCCACCATAGTGGTTGCTTCTGATTATCCCTTTCCTCAATTTGCTGTCTCTTCTATAATCTTTCCTTTCCTATCCCCTTTCCCTTTGCCTTCCTGCAGGTTAAAATAGATTTCCATATCCGATTGAGCATGTGCTATTACCTCCTTAAACCAAATTTCATAAGAGTAAGGCTTACTTATTCCCTTTAATTTTTCCCCCCGCCCCATTCTTGTTCATTGTGAAAACTCTTTCTTGCCTCTTTTATATGAGATGATTTGCAACATTCTACCTCTCCCTTTCCCTTACTCGTAGGACATTCCACTCAACAGTAAATTTTATTTTGGGGAGATTCTCCCTTCATATTCACTTGCCTTGTGCCCTCTGTCTATATACATACACACACACACACACACACACACACGTATATACATATATATAAACACACATATATGTATATACATTCACACACATTTACACATCCACCCATGTACATATACATACATACACATATATAATATACATACACATACATGTGCATGTGCATATATACATATACACATATCTATGAATGTGTATGTGTATGTATGTGTGTATGTATATATATATTTATAATATATATATATATTTATGTATCTGTATTCCCTGTAACTACCCTCCTAATACTGAAAAATGTCTCATGAGTAACAAATATCATGTAAGAATGTAAGCAGTTCAACTTTAATGAGTCCCTTATGGTTTCTCTTTCTGGTTTACCTTTTCATGTTTCTCTTCATTTTGTATTTGAAAGTCAAATTTTCACCTTAGAATTTTCAACACGAATGCTTGGAAATCTTCTATTTCTTTGAAATTCTATTTTTTTCCCTGAAATGTTATACTCAATTTTGCTGTGAAGGTGGCTCTTGGTTTTAATCCTATCTCATTTGACATCTGGAACATCATATTCCAAGTCCTCTGATGCCTTAGTGTCAAAGCTGCTAAATCCTGTGTTGTCCTGATTATATTTCCACAATACTTGAATTGTTTCTTTTTTTGGCTATTTGTAATATTTTCTCCTTGACCTGGGAACTCTGAAATTTGACTACAGTATTCCTAAGAGTTTTCCTTTTGGGGTCTCCTTCATAAAGAGATCAGTGTATTCTTTCCATTTCTGTTTTATCCTCTGGTTCTAGAATATCAGGGCAATTTTCCAAATAATTTCTTTGAAGATGATGTCTAGGCTCTTTTTTTTAATCACACCTTTCAGGTAAACCTATTTTCAGGTAGATCTATTTTCCAGGTGAGTTGTTTTTCAATGAGATATTTCACATTGTCTTCTGTTTTTTTTTTCATTTTTTTGGTTTTGTTTTATATTTTCTTGATTTCTCATACTGTCATTTGCTTCCATCTGCTCCATTCTAATTTAAAAAAAAAAACAACCATTCTCTTCAGTGAGCTTTTGGACCTCCTTTTCCATTTTACCCATTCTGTTTTTTGAGACATTCTTCTCCTCATTGGTTTTTTGGACCTCTTTTGCCATTTGAGTTAGTCTATTTTTAAAGGTGTTACTTTCTTCACCATTTTTTGGGTCTCCTTTAGCAAGCTGTTGACTAATTTTTCCTAATTTTCTTGCATCTTGCATATATATATGTATGTATATATAGGTATATATAGGCATATATATATGTATGTATGTATATATGTATATATGTGTGTATATATATGTATGTAAGTATGTATGTATGTATGTCTATTTCCTCCACCTCTCGACTTTCAAAATCCTTTTTGAACTCTTCCATGGTCTGAGTCCACAGCATATTTTTTTGGAGGTTTTATATATAAGAGCCTTGCCCTTGCTATCTTCCTCTGTTGGAATGCTTTGCTCTTGCTCATCAGAAACAGTGGAAGGAAACACCTTTTCTCCAAGCAAGTAACTTTGTATAGTTTTATTTTTCCCCTTTTTGGTCATTTTCCCAGCCATGTACTTGACTTTTGAGTTCTTTGTTAAGTATACTATCCCAGGCTCCAGAGATTTTGTGTAGCTGTTCTCCATGATATTTCTAGAAACCTTTAAGTTCTCAGTTGCTCCAAAGTGGCATAGTCAAGGGAGAGGAGTTTTCTCCTCTACTGGCCTGTGGTCTGGTCTGTAAACAACCACAAGAACTTTTTTCTGCCCTGGAACTGCGAGTAGGATTCCCTCTCCACAGCCACCACCAGTTCTATCATGCCACTTCTCCTCCTCAACCCAGGACTGCCACTCAGAAACAAGACTCACATTAGAAGCTTGACTGCCCCACTGTCTGTAGACTGTAAACTCCAGAAGTGGATGGTGATGCTTCAGGTACTTCTGCCCTGGGGCTGGGGCCTGACATGGCTTCCCTCTCACCAAGGTGAAAACTTTCTCACTGATCTTTGAAACTGTCCTTAGCATTTGTGGGTTAAGAAATCTGAAAACCCAAAGCAGCTGCCTATGATTCAGTGCCCTGAACACTGCTCCAGTCCCTTCTGTGTCTGTGTTGCCTATTCTGGCCTGCGCTCTGCTCCTAGCCCCGTGTGATTGACCATTCCAGTTTGTCTTGCTGGCTGTCTCGGGCTGGAAATCTGTTCCACTCTGTCATTTCGTGGCTTCTGCTGCTGTAGAATTTGTTTAGAGTTATTTTTATAGGTAATATAAGGGCTTTGTGGGAAGAGTTATAGGAGGTCCGTGCATCTATTCTGCCATCTTGACTCTGCCTCCTGGCCCTTGCTCTTTTGTGATTGGAAGTGCTCTTCTCTGCCCTGGAAATGTGACTGGAAAGGAGTGAACAATGGAGTCACCAAACAGCACCTTGCTCTGTGCCCACTGCTTACCTAGGGATCTTTTGCTCTCTCTTTCTGATTTGTTGCCTGATCCCCTTGATTTCTCTGGTTTGAGAGCTCCTGAAGCTGCTGCTCCTACTGCTTCCACCTACAAGGCACACAGCTTGTGTTGTTGATATGCTGGTTCCAGGCCAGCTTCTACCCCACTGTGACAATCCTCTTCTTCCAACCTCCTAAGTTATTTGGAGCTGGAAAATCTGTTATTCTAACCTTTAGCAGACTCCAGAATACGATTTTAGGTGTTTTAAAAAGGTATTTGAAGGGTAATGTTGGGAGACCATGGCTGTTTCCTCCACTCCATCATCTTGGCTCTGCCACCAGAAGTTTATCAATTGATATCTAATGTAATATTTTTACCCTATGTAACTTCAGTTCCCTTAGAGTAATAAATTACAATAAGCTAATGAAAGCAGCAGACTTTGAGTAAAATGTTATTTGACCAAGAATTATTCCTAATCCAGACACTGAAAGTTATTAGCTGTGTGACCTTGGCAAAGTCACTTAAACTCTCAAAGTCTTCGTTTCCTCATTTATATTGATGATTGTAATGCTCACCCAATAAACCTAATATCACTGAGGATTAATAAAACAGAATATTTAAAAGTACTGGACAAAGGATTGTACAGCTGTAACAGCAATGAC
Organism: Notamacropus eugenii; assembly: GCF_028372415.1. Classification (NCBI taxonomy): domain Eukaryota; kingdom Metazoa; phylum Chordata; class Mammalia; order Diprotodontia; family Macropodidae; genus Notamacropus; species Notamacropus eugenii. The sequence continues at coordinate 83,479,186 of NC_092877.1, read as the reverse complement.
CCCAGCATAGATAGGAGGGTCTTCTGAACAGGTTCTTAGATCTTATTTTCTAAAAGGAAAGCAACTTTTGAGGGGCCAACAATTTATTTTAATCAAGCACATGTATCATTCACTTAGTTCAGGAGGAAACATCAGAACCCTGAACCTTAGAGAAAAAACAAAAAAAAAACAGAGAAATAAAGATCAACACACTGCTTGCAACAATCTGACCATAAGCAATACATGCATCACAGAGAGAGAGAATTACCAACATTTGAATTTTCAAAGCATGGGGGGCTACTTAGCAGCTTCCCATATTCTCTTCTGGCACACAAACCTTCTTTCAAAAACTAAGCCCCAAAGTTAAAGTTCACCTCTGTGTATTTATACACTTTTTAGAACCAGAAGACATCAAAACCATTGAGAATCAGTGCCTCATTAGAAAGTAGCAAAAGGTATGAGCCTTCTTACAAAACAAATCTCCCTTAATCAAGTTTTCTTTAATAGGTAAACCCATTAATGAGTGGGGAAGATCTTTAACTCTCTAAGTAACATTACAACAATTTAGGTGGCAAATTTGTATTAATAAATTTTATTTGACCTAATCAGAATTCTTCATAATGGGAGCATAGGCATTGATGATAGTGGCATGACATTTTCCCGCAAATGGCAATCTCATTGTCATGAACCTGTCATTCACTTGTTTTGGCACTGATACCTGCTTGTTGACTAGAGTAGTTTTGATTGCTAAACCTATGACAGCTACATGATGTTCCCTTACACTGCAGCCACTCCAGAAAAAATGTGTATACAGCTCAGACTTCAGTAAGCTGGCTTTCATTTGTCAGCCTTGTTTCACTCTGGGCTGGTATCTGAATGCAATACTTGCTGAGTTCTCTTGCAAGAAGAGCTGTTCATCTTTCAGGTCTATTGGATTTTGTGTTGTTTATAAGGGCACACACATTCCATTTACCTATGGTGAGTGGAATCATCTTTGCAGATGTTTTTGTATATATTTTGTGTGTTGACTGCAGAGTGGTATTCCCTGCCTCCCACAGTAATCAGGCTAGGGTTGAGTAAGCAATTTTTAGGCCACCTTTTCCATCCCCATAGCAGAAGGTGAGCAATTTGATCCTTAAAAGACTGCTCTGACACTCAAGGGGCTGCCTATTTCCACTACTGTTTCCAGTAGAAATGACCCTATGGCCTAGGCTGCCTATATACAGGACTGTGACTACACCTCCCATTCTATCTACACCTGCTGCTTTGTCACTTGCCTGTTGCCATAGAACTTTGAGAGAGGCATAATGGTAAAATGATACAGGTGATGTCTTTTGATTTGTTCTTAAATTGGATTTAAGTGAGGAAGAGTTGCACAAAGTCATTGGCCTCACCCTCTCCTTCAGAGTCACACAGTCCATTGGCAGGCCAGAATCAAGATAACTGGTGATGGTTCAAGATGCAGTGAATGATCTTGGTGTCTTCAATGTCTAACCAAGCTCTAAGCACTCTACAGCACCTGCTTCAACTGCCTCCATGGCCATTGGAACAAAGTGTTCTCATCAGTCCATTCCACCAGTGGAACTCTTCACATGCTTGGGTAGACACGGTCCTAATTTACCAACAGGTTTGAGACCCTTGGATTACCCTCAACTTGGTTTAGCCCTACTACTGAAACAGTTTACTGAGCCACTGTGTATGTTACAACTTCTTGAAGACACAGATAAGGATTGGGTGGAACAGGAGGACACCAAGCATGGAAGGCAGTCTTAAAAAGGGATCAGCTGTCATCACACCAGAGGAACCAGTCCTCCCTAAACACACCCTACACCCCTGACTACCAAACTGAAGGTCTACAGAGTCATTGTGCTAACCTTATTGTTGTATACCTGTGGACAGTATATCAGTGCCATGCCAGAAAACTGAATTGTTTCCATTTGAATTGTCTTAGGAAGATTCTGAAGATCACCTGGTAGGATAATGTACCAGATTGTGAGGTCCTCATTTGAATTAAAGTGCCAAGTATTCAAATTCTCCTTCAGAGAGTGAACTCTGATGGGCTGCCCATGTTGTTTGAATGCAAAACAATCTCTTCCCTAGAAGACTACTTTATGTATAACTCACTCAGGGTAAGAATTCACATGGTCGTTAGAAGTGATACAAGAACACTCTCAAGAACTTTGAAAGTAATTGTGTAACATGGGAGAAACTGGCACAGGAGTGCTCAGCATGGCATGCCCACATCACAGAAGGTGCTGTGTTCTATGAGCAAAGCAGAATCAAAACAGCTCAAAGGAGATGCAGGATGCACATATTTAGAGTATCCACCCCAAATGTTCACATGAACTGTTTGTGCCTTATCTATGATAGAGCATTCCAAGCTCATATTGATCTGATCAGCCACAGTCATAGACTTTGAAACTTGACTTTACCATAGTGATGTCATTTTGGTCCTCTTTGAGAACAAAAGACAGCAACCAACCAACCAACCAATATTTGTATAATGTATATTTATTTTCCCTCTCTCTGTAAAAGGTACAAGGTAACATGGTATTGTGTTAAGTGATTAAACTAAACTGGTGGAGGGAGACCTATGTTCAAGCTCTATATTTGATTCCAACTAGTCATCAATGCTATCAGAAACAGGGCTATGATTTTTCAAATGTCAAAAGGAGAATATATGTGTAAGTTGTCTTATAGGGATGCTGAAAGGAAAACAATTGATAAATGTTAAGGTGCTACATATATGCGTGATAATTATTTCATGAATTTGCCTTAAATATATCTCTCTTAATCTTGGAGAAGGTCTTTTGTTTTCTATATATCAAGATTGGTTCACCCTATAATCATAATTTTATAAATTTCTAACCTACTTTTTCAAACTTCTTTCTATACTATTATCCTAATAATTAATGTTCATCTACCTTGGAACACACCAGCTCCTAATATCAATGATCATTGTAATTAACTTTTAACCTCTGTCCTCTTACTCCTTTTTATGAATTCAAAAAAATACTAACATATGTTTAACTTAAATGGGAAATATGATTTAAAATAAAAATAAGATATTAAAATTATATAAGATAGCATCATTATTCCCAGTAATAACAAGACCATCAGCTCTAGTGAAGACAAGATACCATGAGGATAAAACCAAACAAAACATGTACTATTTGTAAAGCAATTAAAAAACCAAAAAGTACTATATGAAAGTTAATTATTGTTAGTAGCAGTACTGCCATTACTAAGAAAATAATGATACTATTATTATACAAAACTTTGCAACTAAGGCAATGATGTAACTTTTTAAATATATTTTTCTTTCTTACATTCAAACTCATGTTCTAATTCTGAAATAGTACACATCATTCATTGTTGAACATCATGAGAGTAAATACATTTCTTACTTATTATAACAGGATTTTTAATTTTTCTCTAACTATAAAATAAGATATGCAGTAATACACATTGTAGAAGTTACAAGTTCAGGCTTTGATATTATGCCAGTTTGCATAATGTTTTAATAATGCTTTGCTCTAGTAAGTTATGCATAATGATATCTTAATTTCACTGTACATAATTAAAACCATATCCTAAAGGCCCTTTGGTACATTACAAAACTTATGTCCTGCTGTTGTGAGCTTTTTTTTTTTTAATAAACTTTAAGATCTCTGTCATTTTCTTTCTATTTTAGGCCATTAAAAGTCCCCAGTATTTTTTCTCCTAATATTTAGGTTAGCTAGTCTTAAAGTAATTAAATGTGTTTGAACCTTTGCTATTCTCATAATGATCCTCTTATCTTAGTTACAAATTGAAAGAGGAAATGTTTTTTGGAAAGTAGTTCATAAAATTATAGCTTTAAGTCTCAGTATAACCATCCAAATCCTTTTCCCATAAAGGATTTAGGCTATCCATGTAGTTTCCCCAGTCAATATCCCTATATCAAAGACATTCTTCTTACTCTACTCACCTTTTTTTTTACATTCAACCCAGGGCAAATATAAATGAAACATCTACATAATTTAAAATGGACTAGTTTTCAAATAGCCTCCACTTTCTCAATTCTTATCAAAACTACAGGAGTTATTATTTAACTTGATACTTGTATAGAACTGAATTTCTGTCAATGTATTTCCTTTGCTGGTACAAATAACATTACCTTCCCACTCTTTCATCTTCTGTGACTTTTGTTCATATCATTACTTAAATGTTCTATATAGTATCGATCTTTCCCTGGTTCTCTGAGTACTTTAAATTTCTTGTAAATTATTTATTTATTTTAAGTTTTCAACATTCATTTCCACAGGATTTGGAGTTCAAAATTTTCTCTCCATATCTCCCATCCACCTAACCCAAGACAGCATATATTCTAATTACCCTCTACCCCAATCTACCCTACCTTCTATCATACCTCTCCTTTTCCTTATCCCCATCACCTCTATTTTCTTGGAGGGCAAGATATATTGCTATACAATTTTTAACATTTATTTTTAAAACCTTGAGTTCCAAATTCTCCCCCTTCCTCCCTCCCCACCCATCCCTGCTGAGAAGACAGGGAAGTATGTTATATGTGCATAGTTATGCAAAAGACTTCCAAAAATGTCATGTTGTGAAAGACTGACTATATTTCCCTCCATCCTATCCTGTCCCCCATTTATTCTATTCTCTCTTTTGATTCTATCCCTCCTCAAATATGTTTACTTCTAATTACCACCTCATCCCAATTTCCCTAACTTCCATCATCACCCCCACACCTTGTTTACCTGCTTCTCTCCTAACTTCATAGAGTGTGAGACAGATTTTCATAGCAAATTCAGTGTGCTTGTTATTCCATTTTTAAGCCAAATGTGATGAGAGTAAGGTTCACTTTTTCCCTCTCACCTCTCCTATCTTCCCCTACATTGAAAAATCTTTTCTTGCCTCTTCTTTGTGAGAGATAGTTTGCCTCATTCTATTTCTCCCTTTATCCTCCCAAAATATTTCTCTCTTACCCCTTAATTATATATTTTTTAAATATCATCCTTTCCTATTCAACTCACCCCGTGTTGTTTATGTGTATATAATCCCTTCAACTACCCTAACATTGAGAAAAGTCTCAAGAGTTACAAATATTATATTTCCATGTAGGAATATAAACAGTTCAAATTTAGTAAGTTCCTTATGTTTTCTTTCCTGTTTAGCTTTTTATGCTCCTCTTGATTCTTGTGTTTGAAAGTCAAATTTTCTATTCAGCTCTGGTCTTTTCATCAAGAATGCTTTAAAGTCCTCTATTTCATTGAACAACCAATTTTTCCCTTGAAGTATTATGCTCAGTTTTGCTGGGTAGGTGATTCCTGATTTTAATCCTGGCTCCCTTGACCTTAAAAATATCATCTTTCAAGTCTTGCAACTGTTAATGTAGAAGCTGCTAGATCTTGTGTAATCTTGATTGTATTTCCTAAATACTTGAATTGTTTCTTTTTGGCTGCTTGCAATATTTTCTCTTTGACATGGGAGCTATAGAATTTGGCTACAATATCCCTAAGAGTTTTTATTTTGGGATCTCTGTCAGGAGGTGATTGGCATATTCTTTCAATATTTATTTTACCCACTAGTTTTAAAATATCAGTACAGTTTTCCTTGATAATTTCATTTTTGATTAATCAATTTATTTTTAATTTTCAACATTTATTTCCTCTAGATTTTGAGTTATGAATTTTCTCCCCATCAATCCTCTCCACCCACTGCAAGACACCGTACATTCTTATCATCCCTTCCTCCAATCTGCTTTCTCTTCTATTACACCCCTCCTTTCCATTATCTCCATCTTCTCTCTTGTCTTATAGGGCTAGATAAATTTCTATACCCAATTACCTGTATTTCTTATTTCCCAGTTATATGCAAAAACATTTCTCAACATTTGTTCCTAAAACTTTGAGTTCCAACTTCTCTTCCTTCCTCCCTTCCCACCCATCCCCACTGAGAAGGCAAGCAATTCAATATAGGCTATATATGTGTAGTTTTGCAAATGTCTTCCATAATGATGATGTTGTATAACACTAACTATATTTCCCTCCATCCTATCATGCCCCCATTTCTTATGTTATCTCTTTGGACCTTATCCTTCTCCAAGAGTGTTTACTTCTGATTGGTCCCTCCTCCCATTTGCCCTCACTTCCATCATCCCCTCCACTCTGCTTATCCCCTTCTCCCTTACTTTCCTGTACTGTAAGATAGGTTTTCATATCAAATTGAGTGTGCATGTTATTCCTTCCTTGAGCCATATGTGATGAGAGTAAGCTTCACTTTATTCCTCACACATCCCCTCTTTCTCCCTTCACTGAAAAAGCTTTTTCTTGCCTCTTTTATGACAGATAATTTGCCCCATTCCTTTTCTCCCTTTCCCCTTCCAATATATTCCTCTCTCACCCCTTAATTTTATTTTCTTACATATGATCCCTTCATATTCATCTTATCCTGTGCCCTCTGTCCATATGTATATAATCCTTCCAAGTACCCAATATAATACATATAGTAATATACGTAATATATCTATCTATCTATCTATCTATCTATCTATCTATCTATCTATCTATCTATCTATCTATCTATATACACATGTACATATAGATAAAGGTGTTATTTTCTTCAGCATTTTTTGAGTCTCCTTTAGCAAACTGTTGACTTGCTTTTCATGATTTTCTCGCATTGCTCTCATTTCTTTTCCCAGTTTTTCCTCCATCTCTCTTACTTGATTTTCAGAAATCTTTTGTGAGCTCTTCCATGGCCTGAGACCATTGCATATTTATTTTAGAGGCTTCTGATGGTAATTATTGTTCTTCCTTATGTGAAAGGATGGAAGAAAATATCTGTTAATCAAGAAAGTAACCTTCTATAGTCTTATTTATTTTTCTCTTTTTTGGGCATTTTCCTAGTCAGTTACTTGACTTTTGAGTCCTTTGTCAAAAGGAGGGTATACTCTGGGGACCTGTAAATTCTCAGTTCATCCAAGGGAACACAATCAAGGGAGAAGTATTTACTCCTTTTCTGACCTGGGTGTCGGTCTGGGAGCAAATAAAGTTTTTTCTGCCCAGGATCTGCAAGTAGTAGAATACTCACTTCACAGTTGCCTCAGCTCTGCCACACCCCAGGACCCTACTCAGAGCTGAGATTCAGAGCAGCTCCTCAGTTCTCCCAGGGACTTTAGGCTGAGAGCTCCACCAAAAGAAATTGCCTCCTCCACTGCTGTGATGTGAGTAAGTTTCACTTTTTGTTCTCACCTCCCACCTTTCCCCTTCCACTGGAAAAAACTTTTTTTTGCCTCTTTTATGAGAGATAGTTTGTCCCATTCTATTTCTCCCTTTCTCCTCTCAATATATTCCTCTCTATCCCCTTAATTTTATTTTTTAGACATACTCCCTTCCTATTCACCTCACCCTGTGCCCTCTCTTCATATGTATATCATCCCTCCAAGTACCCAAAGATTGAGAAAAGTCTTAAGAGTTACAAATATTATCTTTCCTTGTAAATAAATGTAAAAAGTTCAACTTTAGTGAGTCCCTTTTGATGTCTCATTCCTGTTTACCTTTTCTTGCTTCTCTTGTTTCTTATGTTTAAAAATCATATTTTCTATTCAGTTCTGGTCTTTTCATCAAAAATGCTTGAAAGCCCTCTATTTCATTGACTGACCACTTTTAACCCTGAATTATTATACTCAGTTTTGCTGAGTAGGTGATTCTTGCTTTTAATCCTACTTTGACTTCTGGAATATCATATTCCAAACCCATCGATATGTTAATATAGAAGTTGCTTGATGCCCCTTGGGACTTTAGGCTGAGGTTCCTAAACTGGATGCTGCTGCCTCAGTAACTGCTGTCCTGAGCTCTGAGCTAGACCATGTTCCCTTGTCACTCAGTTGAAAGAGATTTCTCACTGACCTTTGAAACTGTCTGTGGCATTTGTGGTTTGAGGAAGCTGGGAACCACAGCAACTCCCTGGGATTCCATACCCTGAAGCCTGCTCCAGTCCTGTCCCTCCCAAGCTACACAGCCAAGGCTGGTCTGCACTCCTTGGGCTGTGCTTTGTGAGCTCTTCTCAGAACTGAGCCAGTGCAATAGACCTTTCCTGTTGGAGTTCCAAGCTGCTTTAGGCTGAAAATCTCTTTCACTCTTTTGTTTTGTGGCTTCTGCTGCTCTAGAATTTGTTTTGAGTAATTTTTACAGGTATTTTATGGGCTTTGGGGGGAGAGCTAGGGAAGGTCTGTCTTTATACTCCACCATCTTGGCTCCACTGCCTTTGATAATTTATTGAAAGATGATGTCTAGGCTCTTTTTTAAATCATGGCTTCTAGGCAGTCCAATAATTTTCAGATTTTCTCTCCTGGATCTACTTCCAGGTCAGTTGTTTTTCCAATGAGATATTACACAGTCTGCTATTTTTTTTTCATTCCTTTGGTTTTGTTTATAATTTGTTGATTTTTCATAGTCATTAACTTCCTTCTGCTCTACTCTAATCTTAAAGAAATGCTTTTCTTTAATGACCTTTTGGACTTCCTTTTCCATCTGGCCAATTTTGCTTTTTAAGACATTCTTCTCATCATTGGCTTTTTGGATCACTTTTGTCATTTGGGTTAGTCTATTTTTTACAGTGTTATTTTCTTCAGCATTTTTGGGGGTTTCCTTTAGCAAGCAATTGATTTGCTTTTCATGATTTTCTTGCTTCACTCACATTTATCTTCCCAATTTTTGCTCTACTTCTCTTACTTGATTTTCAAAATATCTTTTGAGCTGCTTCATGACCTGAGACCAAATCATATTTTTCTTGGAGACTTTGGATGGGGGAGCTTTGACTTTGTTGTCTGCTGTTTGCATGTTTTATTCTTCCTTGTCACCAAAGTAAGATATTATAGTGTCATTCTTTTTATGGTTTTTGCTAATTTCCCCAGCCATTTACTTGACTTTTGAGCTCTTTGTCAAGGTAGTTGTCTGCTTTCAGTAGGGGTGGGGGGTGTACTGTCAGCTTCTCCATTCCCCAACAATTTGTCACCCTAGAGCTCCAGAAACAGTGGCTGCAGCTGCACCTGGTGCTGCTGTGGCTGCTGTTGGTTCTTCACCCCCTCAACCCTCTACTACCCTGGGGCTGGGTCTGACCACTCTACTCTCTCACACAGGTCCCATAGGTTTTTTTCTACTGACCTTCCAAGTTGTCCTCAGCGTTTTGGAGTCATAAAGTCTGAAAACTGCCAGAGGTGAGAGAGATTCAGTCCCCCAAAGACAAGTTCAGGTCCTGTCTTTGCTGGCATGACCCACACTAGATCTTGCTCTGTTCTCAGTGTGGTGCAATAGACACTTCCCAGTGACCTTCCAGGCTGCAGATTTGCTTCAATTCATCATTCTGTGGGTTTGGCAGCTCCAGAATCTGTTTAGAATCCTTTTTTACAGGTGTTTGACTGGGCTTGGGAGGATCCTTTAGAAAGTCTGTGCTATTATTCCATATTCTTCTGTCTGTCCCCCTCCCCCTGAACACTTTAGACATGTCTAATACAGCAACAGCAGACATTCCATCTATAATCTCTCTTGCTCTTTACTTACCCAACCCACAATCTTTTTCCACAATACATTTTCTTGATGATGCCTTTCATAGACTAACCATTTGGAAGTCATCATTGATAATATGCTGATACTTAATTGCTGAAAACACGTATCCTTCAAATGCCATTTTGGTCACAGGTAATTGTGACAATGTTATTTCATGTTCCAAAGTTATAGAATGCCACTAGTTTTTGTTTTTGGAAGTGGGTGTAACACAACTGACTCTCTCTATAAGAGTGTGAATGGGTATTTCTGGGGGAGCTTTGTGAGGTTGGCCTACACAACAGATAAAAGATCATTCACCCTCTCCCCACTCAGTCAGGCAGTCTAGGGGAGTGACAAATAGTAATCTTATGCCTCTTAATTCTTGTCTGGCAACAAGACTCTTTTGAGACTATGAGCACTGTGATTAATCTATAACATACTAAAACTTCTGTATCTACAAAACTTCTGCCTCCTGTTTTATGTCTATATTTTTCAATCAGGGATAATCTGAGAGCAAAACATCTCTCTCTCCCACCTCCTAAATTCACATCCCAACCTCTTCAACCTTTTCCAACTCTGCTTATAACTTTCATTGTGCTCTGCGCAATTCTCTCTCTGTAGTAAAAAAAAAAAATTAACTTTTTCTTGAACCCACTTTTTCTTACTCTTTCAATCTACTTGTTTTTACCAGTAATGCATCACCCCTTTCTCTTTTCTCACTACTTCAAGCACTGCTTGTGTCTTCACTTATAATCCCAATACACTGACACTGAAAGATGAGTTGGAGTACTATTTGCTCCCTATTTCCATTTCTTGATATTTTTTTGTGTTCAACAATCAGAAACTTCTTCTCTGAAATTATGAGGTTGAAAATATTCTAACATATTCAAATTATGGTGACTGTTGCATTCCAGATACTGAGTCATTTTCCTTCTTTTTACTGGAAGTTTAGGTCCCAATTTATTGTCTTCATCACTTTACAAACTCTTTTACATATACTAGAAAATATCATCCTTGTTTTGATGCTCCATTTTATCTTCCTTTCATTCAGTTTCTGATAATGAAGTATTTCTTCTCCTTGCCAAATTTAACTTCACTCTCTGTGTGTTTATCCTATTCTGTCTTACCTTCTTGAGGGAATCATCCCCTCAATCATCCCCTCTATCTCTCCAATCTTCAACCTTACTTATGCAGCTTCTTTTATTTCCCACTATCTTCAAACAAATGCTTTTTAATCTTTAGATGACCTTTACCTAACAATACCATACCCTCAAGTTGTAGTTCCATACTTCTCCCATTCATAGGAAATTCCTAGAAATAAAGGTTATTTATATATATCTCTACTTTCTGTCTTCTTACTTCCTCAATCCTGTGAAATCTGACTTACAATGTGATCACTCAAATGAAATTGCACTTTCTTAAATTAACAATGATTTCTTCATTGCCAAATATTATTTCCCCATGTCAGACCTTATCCTAATTGATTTCTCTCCTGCTTTTGAAACTGTGGACCACCTTCTGTCCCTGGTTATTCACTTCTTTGGATTTTTGTGACACTACTCTCAGTGATTCTCCTCCTACTTGTTTGACCAACATTTTCTTTTTTTAAATTAAAAAAAATTTCTCCAAATTTATTAATTTCTTTGTTTTCAGTTTTCAACATTAACTTCCATAAGTTTTAAATTTTCGCACCCTCTCTCCTTCCTCCCTCCCCAAGATGGCATGCCATCTTATACAGGTTGTACACATGTATTCCCATTAAACACAATTTCACATTAATCATGCCATATAGATGAATTATAGGAAACGGGAAAAACCATGAGAAAAACAAAAGAAAACATAACAAAATAGAAAATAGTCTGCTTCATTCTGTGTTCTGAGAGACCATCCTTTTCAATTGTCCTTTTCTGGCTCTTTGTGTATAACTTCTTAATTCTCAATGATGCCGTGGTTCTATCTGTGGTTTTCTTCTCTGTCTCTCTCTCTGTACACACACACACACACACACACACACACACACACACACACACACACACACACACACACAAACACACACACACACATCCACAGGGTTAAGGTTAGGGTTAGTATACACACACACACACACACACACACACACACACACACTTTTTCTTGGGGGCTTAATTAAGTTCCAATCATTTTTATATAATCAACTCCATTCTCTCCCTTGAGTTTCAGTCTTGATCATCAAATTCCTGTTGGATATTTCAAATTGCCTGTCCAAGGAAGAGCCTAAACCCAATAAATCAGAAACAGACTTGCTTTTCACTCTGAATTTTCTTTGCCACATTTTCCAATTCATTTAAAAGAAATACAATTTCTCCAGTATTTCTGGCTTAAAACTTTTGTGCCATCCAACATTTCAAATCAGTGACAATATTTTTTTCATTTCTACTTTTATAATATCTCAGCCACATGATCCTTTGCTTTCTGCGCACAGCAACAACTTCCCTTCAGGCCTTCATATCCCCTACTATAATAAAATATATTGTGCTCTAATATATAATAAGATGACATCATATAACATAATATAAAAGTGATATAATGTAATCTATAATCTTATTTAATCTAATATATATTGTAGTTTTATCCAAGATTCTTTTAATTGGTCTACTGGGCTCAAGTGTCTTTTCACTCTATTTCATTCTCTGCAAAACAGCCAAATAATCCATACGTGAAGATATGACAAATTTTGCTACTGCTCAACTATTTCCACTTTAATTTCAATTAATAATTAACTAATTTAAGATTATATGAAATAACCCTACTCACTCCTGGGACTTGGTTTCCTGATCCAAAAATTGAGGAAGTGAGACTAGGTAATCTCAAAAATTCTTTCTCGTTGTTACACCTCTGAGAATATTAGGCTGATATTAAATGCATATTTGGAAAACTATAAATATCATAGCATCTTAGAATTATATATTTAGGGCTAAAATGATCTTAGAATCATATAATATTTCCTTTTAGTTGATTATTCTATAAATTCCAGTATTTTCATTTCCTCTAGTTTGAAATAGAGAGAAAAGAAGGGAGGTGACCAAGGTCAAACAGGTTTTATAAGAGCCAGAATCTGAACCTTGCTCTCTGATTTTAAATACAGTACTGTTTCTACTGTACTGTATTTCCTACCTTCAAAAAAATGGTCAATAAGTAAAGTAAATGTTTGCTTTTCTTTACCATATTGGAGAGAGTGAGGTTAAAGTAACTCAGATAGCAAAACACATAACTATGAGAAAGAGAGCAATGACTTTATTTGAAGTTAATAACATTTCTGACTATTTGGGAAGAAAAGAAATGTTAGCTCACAGGCAGCCTGATCTTCTGAAGGGTGTGGAACAGAGTCAGGTAAATGTAATAGAGGATTATGAGCAATGTGAGAATTTGTTTTTCTTAACTAGGCATATTTGTTTTTCTTTTATTTCTTCTTTTTAGTAATTGGTAAATGGAAAGGAGAAAATATAAAGGATTTTTAACTTTTAAAATAGCATAAAAATCACTGTGAAAAATCAAGCAATATTCCCTAGGTTGCCAAGTACCATCTTGTAAAGTCCTGAAGAAATGAACTGGATATTAGCATATTACAAAATTGTGAACAAGAATGAGTTAATAGCATCTTAGAAAGCAAGAGCAAAGAACAGTTCAGAGTCAAAGTGATGTTGAACAGTCAATTACAGTCCTAGGAAACTGAGAAGATGAAGAAGGTCAAATGACAGAAAACAAGAAAATTTTGTAGTCATCATGAAAAATTTTCCCAGGCCACTTCTTTGGGGAGGTCTTGTCTGTCCTCTCTAAGAGATTTGGAGTATTTTGTTTGGACAGGTACAGCTAAGGGGGGAGATTCTGCTGACAAATAGTTGGAGTCAAAGAGCAGAAAATGTGAAAATAAGTACTCTCTTATAACATGAAAGAAGTTTTAAAATTGCCACAAAAACAGCTTTCTCAGACAGAATTAAATCTATCCCTTGAAAGCAGATATATAGAACATTAAGATAAGCTGGATCAATGATAACACCAACTCAAAACATGGCTGGTTATGCATCCACATGTGGTGGGACAGACTCTGACGTATGAATGGAAACAATGAAACCCAATATACTGAAGACTAGTTTTTATTTGTTAAATTAATCTAAATAATAACATATTCCTACTTACTTTAACTTTATAGAAATCTTATCTAAATTAGTTTTTTAATTTAATAGTAACAATGTAGATATACATCAAGTAACATAAGTGTAGTTGACTGAAATATGTGAAATCTTCATTAATATTTAATATTTCATGCTTTATAAAATCTGATATTCCCCTATTGCCTCCTTTGTTCTAAGGTATTCAAATACATTTTCCCAAATATCAAAAATAATCCAAACTGTTTCATGCCGTAGGTCACTGACAGTTGTTATATACATTAGTAAACAGAGTTCAACTACCTTGGAAAAATGAAATTTATTAGTGTTTCTTTATTCCATGGCCAGTTATCAAAGAATTTTGATATTACTTTGTCATCACTTTAGTTGTTTATGATTATTCAGTAATATTACAGAAATGATATACTCGTGTGCATGGGTGATAGTAGGCTTACAAATCCTATGAAAGTGAGCTAACATTCTCAGATGTCATGCACTGTATAGAGAAGGTGTAAGAATCAATTCACCTAAGAGCAAATCACTTTGCTGAGATTTTTTAGTTACTTGTTTTTAAATAGATGAGCTAGAACTCAGTTCATTTTCTGAGCAATTTTGAGTCAGCAGTAGGTGTTGCCTTTGAAGTGCTGAAACCAGGACCCTATGACTTTGAATTCTACCAAGATGAAGCCCTCCATATTTCAAGACTCAATTAATCATTTGCTGGTAAGCTTAATAAAATTTGGAACAGATAGGAGTTAATTTGGTGGTAGGATGAATTTAGCAAAGTGAAATTGTTAGAGTAGTTGAACAGCAGAATAGTCAGGCAATATACTCTTGGTAATAATGAGGACTAGGTAAAATCTAGAAATAGAGGTGGCCTTCTTTTCCTTCTTTACTTCTTTTCACTTCTCTCACCTCCATGGTCCCATTTGGTCAAGGCCATCTTCAATTTTCCTGATGTATATCTTGCTACTGGATCCAGATGGTTCTGGAGAAGAAAGTGAGAATAGTGACACTGCACAACCCTTCCTCCATTAAATTCAGTTCACCTGCATGTCGTGGGATCAGTTTCCTGAAATCATGCTTCTCTTTGAAATGAAGGACAAACACCAATTCACCCAGCACTCATAGTTAGTAGCAATTTGTTTTTATTCACAGGAATGAATGACCTTTTCTAGATATTTATTTTAAAGGGGTCTCAGACAAATGGGGAAGCAAAAATGTTTGGATTTACAGTGGTAAAATTTTAAGTATAAGATATCTGAGGAAGACATTTTAGTACACAGAATTTACATTCTTCCAGGTAATGTCTTCTTTGATAAAGAAAAAGCTTTATGCCTGAAAGTTCATCATTACATATTCAGTCCTTTAGTTCTGGAATCTTTGGTATCCTCCAAAATACATTATATGGATTTATTGTTGTTCCGTCTCAGGTCTGTGATTACCATGGGGAATTCCTAGGGATGAAACTTACTTACAGTGAAGATTACCAATTGCTATGGAACTTTGAAAGTTTTCTGGAAAGCAGAGAGGCTAAATGTTATTTTTAGTTTCTCAAAGCTAGTATGTTTCCAAGGCAGAGGTTGAATCCAGTTTTTCCTGATCCTTTGTCCATTAAACTATACTGTCCCTAAGCATCATATAGATGACTGCCAAAGTAAAGAAAGCTTATTTGTGATAACTGAATAGGATAAAATAAAGAATAATTGATGATGACAAATAATTAAACTTTTTTTTAGAAATCATTTTTTTCTATATGTTATGACTGGATCATTCTTTCCTTAAAACTTTCATTGTACTATGTACTTTGCTGGGAAGATCTCACCCCCACCTAAAAATTTTGACTCTTCTTACCCCTTCTAATTGTATTAAAATTTCATTTATTTTCAATGACTTCCCATTAACTGACATGGTTTGATGCTAAATGACTTTTAATATATACCCTTTCAAATTTTTAGTATGTAAAAAATTACATAATTATCATTTGGAACATTTCAATCAAGTCTTCCCTAACCTTAAGTTTCTTTTTCCTCCTTGATAAAAAGAATATTGGTCTTTTAATAAGCTTACTATCAGATTTTCTTTATATCTTCTCTAACTTAATTAATAATTTGCAGAATAAAAAAGAAATATTTTATATGCATGTGGTTAAATGTTGCTTAAAAATTGTGGAGACCAGAATTTTATGTCATTACCTAGGAGTGAATGCATGTGCTATGGATGGATGAATGTTAAAAAATATTTAATAACTGCCCACTATGTGCCAGACATTGTGCTTTAAAAATATTTTCTCCTCACTATAATTTTATATAAGGCTAGGCTATAATGAGTTTTATTATGTTTCTCAAATGTTTCTAGATGATACCCTACATTTTGTTGGTCTTTTTCATCACATGTTTTCAAAGAGGAGTCTACCACAACACCAAGATCTCTTTTATATATTACAACTGATAGCATCTCATGGTAGGTACAGTTTGATTATTTTTCCCCTCAGTGTATTACTTTGCATTTTCCCACAGTGAAGCCTGTCTACCTATCTTGTTATCTAACAAGGACTTAGCAGATCAGTCTGCAATTTATAACTTACAATTTATGACCAGATTTCTATCAAATAACTTGGCATTTGAAAAATTCAGGTGTCACTGCTTTTATGTTTTATTTTTATTAACATTTATTACAATGTTAAGTATTACTGCTTAAGTATCACTGGAAATATTATCAGGCAAGTATTGCTGGTCACATATAGCTTTAGAATCTTTGATTTTAACTCTGTAAGAAACTCCTTGTGCAGGTGTATCTGCAGATCTACCAACTTAATAACTATTTTCTTTTTCTTGTCTTTAAGATCACTTCTATCCATATAAAATATATATTTCCAATCCAATGCGAGCAAAATTCCTAAAAATAACTTTTATTATGTAACCTCATCAAATGTCTTTTTCGTATATTTTGAAAGTATTTTTTTCTAAAGTAATTCTCTTGTTTTAATTCACATTCTCTAATTCACATGCTTAAATAACTTTGATTAATTTTATATGATTTTCTTATCACCAGATGTAATTGAGTCTTTCTGGTGGAATGGCCAAATAGATGATTTGTTGTTCCACCAGCATAGATTAGGTAAATTGGTCAATCCTCTCAAATTATACTTTTACTTCTGAGAGCCTTTAAAATCCTAAATTCAATGTTATTCTAAATATATGATTTGCATATATTTATGCAAACATATATTGCATAAGACTTCTGTTCCTGAGTGTTTTGTCTGTGACACTAACTAGACCATTAATGATATTTGGATTAGAGATCTTTTCCTTCTGATTACCTTATACTCTTCTTACTTCCTATGCTATAGTATGATACAAGCAGTAAGCCAACAATTAATATTTTGAACCGAATGAATAACTTACAAGTGTGGCTAACAAGACCTTTTTATTTTTAATCTGGAATATGCCTGTGGATTTATTTGCATTTGTATACATAACCACTATTTTTTGCCTTCATAATTACTTTTTCATTAATTAATGTTCAAATTATTTTAGATTGTCTCCGAATTGTCTCAACATACTTTCTGGAAATAAAAAAAATACAATTTTTAAAAATCAAATAATCATTTAATTTGTTCTATATATTAGATATGACACAAGTTTCATAAAGTTAAATATGATACTTAGCAATGGTTTTCTAAAACAACTTATAATAGCCATTTTATTAATCCAAAACAGCTATCTGAATCAATTTCTCTCCAATATTTTATCATGGTTCTCAGGAAAATGTAATCAAATCAGTTGTCACTCTTGTTTGCATTACATTTTATGCCCTGTTATTTTGATTTATAGGTAGCAATTGATTTCAAAACTGAATTTTAGGTTGAATGGAAATTGACTTGAAACTTAAATATCAATATTTTTCTATGTTACTATTATTACTTAAATCATAAATGATAGGAAATATAGTAGCTACAAACAACAAAGATTTCAATATTTAAGTAAAAATTTCCAGTTTACATGTTAGCTAACATTTTGGTAGACCTATTTTGTGCTGACTCCTCTGACCGTTCAGAAGTACCTTGCAACACAAATGCTACAAGTAGTACTAAACTCTTTCTTTAAACTAATGAAAAAAATAAGGCTTAATAAGGTTCTGAGATTGTCTAATTATAGTACAGCCAATAAACTTTCAGAGGGATGATTTGAATCCAGGTCTTCCTGACTCCTGGTTCAGTGGCCTTTAACTACCTTGTAATGCTAACCTCCCAAGGAAAAATAGCATAAGCCAACAATTCATTGCCATAAAACTGACCATAAAAAATGGAACATGAATGTAGTCAATCTACCTGAGTTTGAAAGATTATAAGTATGTACCTGTTGAAAGACTATATAGGCTTACATATAGACCAGTCTAGATAAGTTAGGAAAGGTTCATGACCAGATACTGGGCTTCTGGGTATATATTTTTGACCACAGCAATTCCTTAACAATCTGCTTAAGTATGAGCAGGGAATATTCATTAAAAACATGGATAATTAATGTATTGTAGTGGGTATAATTATGGTAGATGTAAAAATTTAGAATTCAGTAGGTAAATTCCCTCCCTATCAAAAGTAACTCATTTATTATCTAATGGGGATACTGAATAAATACTTTAGGTAACTATATAGATAGCCAGATGTCATAGGACAAAGGCTTTATTACTTACATTGTTCTCTATTATTGACATATCTGCCAGTGACTTCAACATAAATTTGTCAATGCTAAAGCAAAATGTTGAATTGTTATTCATGGTGTTGATTGCACATAAAAGTTGTGTGTGTAAAATATCCCCCAGGAATGCTATGCTTTAAGACAGATTTCTACAGGGTGTCTGTGCTTAGGCAAGACAAACTCTCATATCTCTTCTTTTTCATTTTCATAATATTTAATCCTAGTAAGAGTGATAAATAGTCAAGATAATGAATAAAATATTGCAAAGCAATTTATCCATTCTAAATCATCAGGACATAAGAAATTTCATTCTAGGTTTATCTGGGTTAGGAAGGGGCATCAGAGGGTATTTTTTGAAGGTTAGTGCAACAGGCCTAAGTCTTTAAAATTGTAATCCCTACACACATATCTCTCTTTTGAGTGCTCTTATGTGCGTTCCTTCTTTGTTGCTGAAGAAGACCATGCCATCACAGAAATAATGCCATGACTTTCACTTGACTTTGTTTTGAGTGAGGGAGGGCTGTGCAGGTCACCAGGCTCACTTCTCCTCCAGAGCCATCTGAATCCAGTGACCAGATATTCATCAGGATGACTGGAGATGATCTTATAGACTTCTCACAGATGAATTTATCCAATTCCTTCATGTATCCATTCCCAAACCCCTCTAATTTTCATTAGGTTAATGAATTAATTATGTATTAAGGAATATTACTCATATAACCTCTTTTTTGATTACATAAGATTTCCACAGTTGGTAGCATTTTAGGATTTGATAAATAATTCCATTTTCATGTTATCTATAGAAGTAAAATTCCATATTTTCAACTAACATTTCTATTTTTCACCAAAAATTCTTTAAAAAAATGCCAACACCCTCTGCCCCCCCATTTTCTAAATTCAAAAAAATAGTCTTGAGAGGTACTTTTTCTCAATCATCCAGAATGAAGATCCAGTGAATAATATGAATTAGATGTAACACATAGGTACTGTATACTGAAGAGTTTGAGTATCTGAAAATAGAGTAATTAGTAATTTTCCTCTGTGAGATTTATACCACAGTTTAGTGCCTATTTTTTAAAATCCCACAGAGATTGAAAGAAGGAATCTCAGAGCTTATCTAGTCTCATCTATATCTGAAGGGGAATTTCTTCCATGATGACTAAATATTCATCTAGCCACTTGACCTGCACAGACAAGAAATACTTTGTTTTACTTGAAGACCTTCATATATTGTGAACTTGTTATAGCCTGAAGCAATTCATTTCAATTCTTACAGCTTTAATTAATAGGAAATTTCCTTTATATTTATTTAAAATTTCTCTTTGACTCAGGCACTGTATGCATTACCCTTAGTTTTCATCTCTTGGGGGTAAGCAAAAGAAGTTGAAATTCTTTTCCATATGATGGCCTTTCAAATATGTGTAGGCTGCTATTTTATCTCCAATAGGTATTATCCTCTCTAGCTACTTAACCCACACTCTTTCAATTGATGCACAGCTTTGAGATGATGCACCATCTTCAGTGTCCTTATTTGGAAATAATCCAAGTTAACCATATTATTTCTCAAATGTGGCACCCAGAGCTAAGCAAAATATTCCATGTGCAGTCTGAGCAGGTCAGAGTACTTATTACCATTTTACTCACATTAGATAGAACTGCTGCTCTACCCTGGCAAGATATTTCTTAAGATACAAACTCTGACATCAACTGTCTTTCCGAGACTTATGTCATCTACAAATCTGGGAAAGAATATGATTCACATAACATTGTCATAAAAACAAAATGAGGCTAGTTTTACTGGAACTATTCTTCCTGGATCTTATTGACCACTGATTTATTTTCTCAGTGTTCACAAACTCTCCATTTTTTTAAAAAAAGTTCTAGACTTATAGCAAGTGTTGATATAATAAGCATTAGCCTAGTTCTACTTCAAAGACTTCTCATTTCCCCAATTAATATCCTATAGAACCTTTCCATTACCCATATGAAAAAATACCAATAGTGACTCCGAAATCACACCAATGACTTTCTTCTGTAACCTGTCATTTAGTTCTTCTGTGAAGAAGAAAGTGGATTAATTAAAACCACTAAGAAAGACATTCTTGACATCTTATTCTTCTGGATTTCAAATCTGTTTACTAGTTTTGTTTGGTTTGAAAATGACTCTCATTGTTAGATAGAATTGAGAATAAAGCATCTATCTTGCCATCTCTTACTGGCAGATACATGCTGCATTCAGTGATCATTGATTATTAAGCTTTCATATTTTTAACTTTAGTGAGTTTCATAACTATGGTCAATTGGTCTATGAGAGCTATTAGAGCAAAATATGACAGTTTATCATTAGAATATGGAAAGTCAGAAGTAAAAATAATATACCTGGAAGCCGGGAATGTCCATTAAATTGCTTGCTCAAGTATAGTAATTCAGGAGTCTAATATAAAATCACAGATTTTTGCTTATGTAACAGTGTGGAATGACACTTATTTTACTTGAAGAATAAAAATTCTATCTATTGTTTTTACTGAATATGTTATAATTTTAGAAGAAGGAAATTAAGGGTATAGTTTGGATACTAATCACTTGATGTGGACATAACACTTTGATTTGAAGATACTTTTGAATCATTTACTAGATAATTTCATTATCCACATAGCAATGATGCATAAGTAGCTTATTTGGTCTATTTAATTGAGAAAATTAGTTATTTGTTGGAGAAGAGGATTAACTGCATTATGTAAGCAGTCAAACTTCATTTAGTTATAAAATTTGCTTCTTATGGGATAAAAAGGTTAGCATTAATAGTGATAATTTGCAAATGAACATACAAATCAGGGTCATATCTGTCACAGAATAAAGAATGCTGGTCATTAAATTGTGACAAGAATAACACAATATTCTTACTTTGAAAGGCCATGTAGCTAATTAGTTACAAGTCAATGCTGTGAGACAGACAAGTAGCCTGAGTTCCACTCTTGACTTCTTTACTTTCTGGCCCCATGATCTTGTTAGAAACTCTTCATGTGTCTGTTTCAGTTTCCAAATTTTAAAAGAGATATTTTCATAGGGAATAGGTCAAGATTAACAAACTAATGGGCATGAAGTACTTTCAAAATATAAAGAGCTCAGTGATTCTGTAAATACTGAGAGTATACTTTCAAGTACTCAAAATATTTCTCTCCTACTCAGGTCAAATTGGATACAGGAAAGTTTCTTAAACAGGTCACACACTGTATACCATTAAGTGAAATGGTAAAATTCATCAATGAGTAAACTGAACAGCCCCTATTCAGAACTCATTGAATGTCAGAATAAGGATGCAAATATTCAAGTAAAAAAAGTGATCAAATTTCTCCTATTTCTTCTGCAGTTGGAGATCTCTGAGTGTAACTGCAATATGGATTGCCTTATATGTGGCTCTTATGATTTTTCCTTCTTGTATAATAAGGAAAACCTTCTGGGAAAAGGCAAAACACAAAAAAATACCCCACTACTTTGTGGAACTTAAAGCCTTAGTGTGTAGAAACAATCTAGAGCAAAAAAAAAAAAATCCTTTAAAGAATGTTCATCAATGAAGTTGTCAGATTTAAAATCATGGGAATCTTGAGTTGGAAAGGGGCTTAGAAGTCATCCAATTCAAACTCATATTCAGTGGAGAAATCCTTTGTAAAAAATATCCCTAACTGCTAATCATGCTGCCTCAGCTTAAACACTTTACGGTGACAGGAAACTCATTTTTACTTTTATTTCACAGTAAAGCCCATACCAATTTTCTATAACTCTAAACTGTCAGATATGTCTTCTTTATATTGAACCAATGTTTACCTATTTATAACTCCTTCCTCTCAGTGTTAATCCTTATGACTTCTGTCCTCTGACACATTATATAATTAGTTAAATTACCCTTTTACTTGGCAATCCTTCAAATACATGGAAACAGTTATTACATCTTTTACTTTTTTCTTTATTCCAAAATTTCCTAAGTTTTAGCCATTTATTCGATGACAGTTTCCAGAACTGTAACTTCTGGTTATATTTCTCTGGACTCATTCCACATTTTTCTTTAAATCTTCTCTTCTGACTTCTTGACAACCCCAAATCTGCCTAACATGTTTTTGCTGTTATCATCCAAGTCACTGATAAAAACTTTGAATGTGACTGGGACAAGAATAAGACTCTGTGGTTGTCTTTCTTTCCTTCATTCCTGAAGAAGATCAATGACATTAGGAGGGTGATGTCTTGATTTGCAAGTGAATCGGATTTAAATGAGGCAGAGTTATGCAAAGTCATTAGCCTCACTCTCTCCTTCAGTCATCAGAGTTCAGTGGCAAGACACAGGTCAAGATGAATGAAGATGGCGTCGAATTTAGTGTGAGACCTTGGCCTTTTTAAACTAAGATATTTCCCAGATCTCAGTTTGTCTGAGGTAACACTCATTCACTAATTTAAGGCTAGGTAAGAATTGAAGCAAAACATGGCCTAGTTTGCCTTCGTAGCAGAATGAATCTGGTAGAAGAAGACCTTCAGAGTTTCTGGTTACAACGGAAACAATTACTATTCACATTTACTCTAAACCATCAAAACTCAAAGAATGAATAAGTGAAACTTGGGTTGGGACCCATTATTGGTCAGTCAATGAAAGTCAATAATTTGGGCTTAAAGGCACAGTCAAATAATTCCATTTGGATAATAAGGGATTGAATAAAGCCTGATTTTTCAGACCTATATTTCAAGAAATAATAAATGAAAACTACATGAGGATAAAGAATTAGTTGTTCTATCTTCTTTTTGGGGGGAAAGTACAATTATGGAATAAATAACTGAGAAAGGAAAAAAATCTAGCTTTCAAACCCCAAGATTGTGAAGTATATGTGATCAAAATTTTTATTCCTTTGAATAGAACATTCACATATAAAGGTCTAACTCTGGACAAAATGAGAAGAAGCAGAAGAGGAGGACAAGGATTACAGCATTCTACTTGCAATATTCTATGTAAGTTGACCCAGTATGCATTTTGATTTGTCTTTCATGATAGTCTGATGGAAAACTTGGAGTAATTAACTGAATTTCTAACCAGATTTTTTAAAATTTAGTGAACTTACTTTCAAGCACACTACTGAAATTCTTCTAGAGAAATATTAGGTCAGTATACTAACCCCTAGTCTAGGAAGTGACATTATTTTATTTGATTCTCATAACAACTGAGTGAGACAGGTACTATCATAATCACCATTTTACAGTTAAGGAAAATGAGGCAGAGAGATACTAAGTAAGCTGCCTTAGTTCACAAAGTGAGTAAAGATTTGGGGAAGAATTTGAACTCAGATCTTCTTGACTTCAGTTCCAAAATCCTATGATGCATTCTAGCTTCATGAATTCTACTGAATTGAATTCAAATTGCTACAAGAAACATAAATTATAAAATAAACAGATCAATTGCCTTCTATTTGTTTCAAGCTAATTATGAAAATATTTAGAAATTCCCTTAAATCATGAAGCAAGTCAGTGCCTGCTCTAGACTGGATGCAAACATTTTGGCAGTCATCTCTGCAAATCCAGAATTTCAAAAACTGACATGAAGAGCACTCCTTGTGTGGCATTCATTGTGGAAGACAAAGAAAAATTAGATACAAAAAAAATGGACTAGAATTTGCAGAAAATTAAAGGGTGCCAACTGTAATTACACAATCATATTCTTTTCTTCAAGCAACTTATTCAAATAATGCCAGAGGAATTACAAGCTCTTGGAAAGAAGCTAATCATTTCACTCTGATCTAGTACTGAGGCATTATCACATTTATGCATCTTGGCTTAAGGATAACACAAAAAGATACATCAAAATTGTGATTCAGAAGAAGAAATTATATCCTCTCCCCAATGGCATAGTTAAACATGCATTCTATCCTAGGATCTGGTCATTTGTTACATTGGTGGGAGACAGTTTTCTGCATAAGGGTATGGGAATTTATTTAGATAAGCAAAGATACCAGATAAGATTAATTATGAAATAATTTATAGTGAAGTCACCCATTAGTGACTCAGATTATCATGCTCCATATTCTGAAATCAATGTCATGGTTTTATTTGTAAAGCAAAGATACACATCTAATGATATGTATTTATGCACCAACAAGTCTAAGCAGCATCAACAATTATTTTATGAATTAGTCCTGAAAAGATAGTCAATATCCTTATCCCTCAATATCTTTTTTTAATTATTTATTTAACTTTCAGCAATCATTTTCACAAAAGTTTGGGTTCCAAATTTCTCCCCATTTGTCCCTTTCCCCCATCCCCAAAACACTAAGCATTCTGATTGCCCCATTACCAATCTGCCCTCTCTTCCATCATCCCTCCCTTCCCTTGTCCCCATCTTCTCTTTTGTCATGTAGGACCAGATAACTTTCTATACCCCTTTACCTGTATTTCTTATTTCCTAGTGGCAAGAACAGTACTAGACAAGTGTTCCTAAAACTTTGAGATCCAACTTCTCTTCATCCCTCCCTCCCCAACCATTCCCTTTGGGAAGGCAAGCAATTCAATATAGGCCATATCTGTGTAGTTTTGCAATTGACTTCCATAATAGTCATGTTGTCTAAGATTAACTATATTTCCCTCCATCCTATCCTGTCCCCCATTGCTTCTATTCTCTCTTTGGATCCTGTCCCTCCCCAAGAGTGTTGGCTTCAAATTGCCCCCTCCTCCCATTGCCCTCCCTTCCCTCATCCCCCCCACCCTGCTTATCCCCTTTTCTCCCACTTTCCTGTATTGTAAGATAGATTTTCATACCAATATGAGTGTGCATTTTATTTCTCCCTTTAGTTGAATGTCATGAGGGTAAACTTCACCTCACTTCCCCTCTTTTTCCCTCCACTAAAAAGTCTTTTGCTTGCCTCTTTTATGAGAGATAATTTGCCCCATTCCATTTCTCCCTTTCTGCTCCCAATATATTTCTCTCTCACTGCTTAATTTCATTTTCTTAAGATATGATCCCATCCTATTCAATTCACTGTGTGCTCTGTGTGTGTGTGCGTGTGTGTGTGTGTGTGTGTCTGTAATCCCACCAACTACCCAGATACTGAAAAGTTTCAAGACTTACAAATATTTTCTTTCCATATAGGAATGTAAACAGTTCAACTTTAGTAAATCCCTTATGACTTCTCTTTGCTATTTACTTTTTCATGCTTCTCTTCATTCTTGTGTTTGAAAGTCAAATTTTCTTTTAAGCTCTGGTCTTTTCATCAATAATGCTTGAAAGTCCTTGATTTCGTTGAAAGACCATTTTTTCCCCTGAAGTATTATACTCAGTTTTTCTGGGTAGGTGATTCTTGGTTTTATTCCCAGTTCCTTTGACTTCTGGAATATCCTATTCCACGCCCTTTGATCCCTTCATGTAGAAGCTGCTAGATCTTGTGTTATCCTGATTGTATTTCCACAATACTTGAATTGTTTCTTTCTAGCTGCTTACAATATTTTCTCCTTGACCAGAGAACTCTGGAATTTGGCCACAATGTTCCTAGGAGTTTCTCTTTTAGGATCTCTTTCAGGCAGTGATTGGTGGATTCCTTGAACAGTATTTTGCCTTCTGGTTCTAGAATCTCAGGGCAGTTTTCTTTGATAATTTCATGAAAGATGATGTCTAGGCTCTTTTTTGATCCTGGCTTTCAGGCAGTCCCATAATTTTTAAATTGTCTCTCCTGGATCTATTCTCCAGGTCAGTTGTTTTTCCAATGAGATATTTCACCTTATCTTCCATTTTTTTATTCTTTTGGTTTTGTGATTTCTTGGTTTCTCATATCATTAGCTTCCATCTGTTACATTCTAATTTTTAATGAACTGTTTTCTTCAGTGAGCTTTTGGACCTCCTTTTCCATTTGGCTAATTCTGCTTTTTAAAGCATTCTTTTCCTCATTGGCTTTTTGAACCTCTTTTGCCAATTGAGTTAGCCTATTTTTCAAGGTGTTATTTTCTATTTTTTTTTTAAATTTATTTATTTAACTTTTAACATTCATTTTCACAAAATTTTGGGTTACAAATTTTCTCCCCTTTTATCCCCTCCCCCCCCCCCACACCAAGCATTCTAATTGCCCCTATGACCAATCTGCTCTGTCTTCTATCATCCCTCTCTGCCCTTGTCTCCATCTTCTCTTTTGTCCTGTAGGGGCAGATAGCTTTCTATACCCCTTTACCTGTTTTTCTTATTTCCTAGTGGCAAGAACATTACTCGACAGTTGATCCTAACACTTTGAGTTCCAACTTCTCTTCCTCCCTCCCTCCCCACCCCTTCCCTTTGGGAGGCAAGCAATTCAATATAGGTCATATCTGTGTAGTTTTGCAAATGACTTCCATAATAGTTGTGTTGTATAGGACTAACTATATTTCCCTCCATCCTATCCTGTCCCCCATTACTTCTATTCTCTTTTGATCCTATCCCTCCCCATGAGTGTCGACCTCGAATTGCACTCTCCTCCTCATGCCCTCCCTTCTGTCATCCCCCCCACCCTGCTTGTCCCCTTATCCCCCACTTTCCTGTATTGTGAGATAGGTTTTCCTACCAAAATGAGTGTGCACTTTATTCTTTTCTTTAGTGGAATGTGATGAGAGTAGACTTCATGTTTTTCTCTCACCTCCCCTCTTTATCCCTCCACTAATGAGTCTTTTGATTGCCTCTTTTATGAGAGATAATTTGCCCCATTCAATTTCTCCCTTTCTCTTCCCAATATATTTCTCTCTCACTGCTTGATTTCATTTTGTTTTAAAGATATGATCCCATCCTATTCAATTCACTCTGTGCACTCTGTCTCTATGTATGTGAGCGTGTGTGCATGTGTAATCCCACCTAGTACCCAGATACTGAAATGTTTCAAGAGTTACAAATATTGTCTTTCCATGTAGGAATGTAAACAGTTCAGCTTTAGTAAGTCCCTTATGACTTCACTTTGCTGTTCACCTTTTCATGGTTCTCTTCATTCTTGTGTTTGAAAGTCAAATTTTCTTTTCAGCTCTGGTCTTTTCATCAAGAATACTTGAAAATCCTCTATTTCATTGAAAGACCATTTTTTCCCCTGAAGTATTATAGTCAGTTTTGCTGGGTAGGTGATTCTTGGTTTTAGTCCTAGTTCCTTTGACTTCTGGAATATACTGTTCCATGCCCTTCGATCCCTTAATGTAGAGGCTGCTAGATCTTGTGTTATCCTGATTGTATTTCCACAGTACTTGAATTGTTTCTTTCTAGCTGCCTGCAGTATTTTCTCCTTGACCTGGGAACTCTGGAATTTGGCCACAATGTTCCTAGGAGTTTCTCTTTTTGGATCTCTTTCAGGCGGTGTTCTGTGGATTCCTTGAATATTTATTTTGCCCTCTGGTTCTAGAATCTCAGGGCAGTTTTCCTTGATAATTTCATGAAAGATGATGTCTAGGCTCTTCTTTTGATCATGGCTTTCAGGTAGTCCCATAATTTTTAAATTGTCTCTCCTGGATCTATTTTCCAGGTCTGTTGTTTTTCCAATGAGATATTTCACATTATCTTCCATTTTTCCATTCTTCTCGCTTTGTTCTGTGATTTCTTGGTTTTGCATAAAGTCATTAGCCTCCATCTGTGCCATTCTAATTTTGAAAGAACTATTTTCTTCAGTGAGCTTTTGAATCTCCTTTTCCATTTGGCTAATTCTGCTTTTGAAAGCATTCTTCTCCTCATTGGCTTTTTGAACCTCTTTTGCCAATTGAGTTAGGCTAGTTTTCAAGGTGTTAATTTCTTCAACATTTTTTTGGGTCTCCCTTAGCAGGGAGCTGATCTGCTGTTCATGCTTTGACTTCATGTCTCTCATTTCTCTTCCCAGCTTTTCCTCCACCTCTCTAACTTGATTTTTAAAATTCTTTTTGAGCTCTTCCATGGCCTGAGCCCATTGGGTGGGCTGGGACACAGAAGCCTTGATTTCTGTGTCTTTGCCTGATGGTAAGCATTGTTCTTCCTCATCAGAAAGGAAGGGAGGAAATGCCTGTTCGCCAAGAAAGTAACCTTCTATAGTCTTATTTCTTTTCCCTTTTCTGGGCATTTTTCCAGCCAGTGACTTGACCTCTGAATATTTTCCTCACACCCACCTCACCTCCTGATCCTCCCAGCCAGCGTTTGGGGTCTGAGATTCAAATGCTGCTTCCAGCCTCAGGGCTTTTGGTGGGGGCAGGGCTGCTATTCAGTATGAGATTATGTTCTGGTCCTGAGGTCGGGGCAGGGCCACCTCTCAGGCTCAGTTCCCTCAGGGGGTTTATGCACAGACCTTCCGCAATGGATTCAGGCTCCCGCCCGCTTGGGGAGCCCCTGTCTGCAGCCGCCTCTCAGCTTCTACCTCCCGGGGGGGCCTGAATTATGGGGGCACCCCACTCCACTCTCGACCCGCCAAAGAGACTCTCTCACCCACCCCTGTCACCTGTGGGTGGAGGGACTTGTGCGGCCGCTGGAGATCCCGTCCCTGAAGCCTGCTCGGATCTGTTTCTCTCGGTGCCGCAGCCGTGGCCGCAGCAGGTCTGGGCTGGGCTTTGTGTCTGCAGCGCGACGGACCTTTTGCGAGAGGTTTGCAGATCCCTCTGTGGGTGGAGGGACCCGCGTGGCCGCTAGAGATCCTGTCTGTGAAGCCTGCTCGGATCTTTTCCTCTCGGTGCCGCGGCCGCGGCAGGGCTGCACTCAGCTCCCAGTCCCGGCGCCCAGTCCGCAGCGCGAAGGACCCCCCCGCGAGAGGTTTGCAGGTCTCTCTGGAACAGAAATCTCCCTCGCTCCAATGTTCTGTGGCCTCTGGGTGCGGAATTCGCCGTGAGTTACTTCCCTGTAGCCGTTCTATCAAGGTGTTATTTTCTTCAGCATTTTTTGGGGTCTTCTTTAGCAAGGTGTTGACCTGCTTTTGATGCTTTTCTTGTATCTCTTTCATTTCTCTTCCCAGTTTTTCCTCCACCTCTCTAACTTGATTTTCAAAATCTTTTTTGAGCTCTTCCATGGCCTAAGCCCATTAAATATTTATTTTGGATGTTTGGGATGCATAATCCTTGACGTTTATGTCTTTCCCTGATGGTAAGCATTGTTCTGCCTCCTTTGAAAGGATGGGAGGAGATATCTGTTCACCAAGAAAGTAGCCTTTTATGGTCTTATTTTTTTTCCCTTTTCTGGGCATTTTCTCAGCTAGTTACTTGACTTCTGAGTTTCCTTTCCACACCCACCTTGCCTCCAGATCTGCCCAGCTAGTTCTTGGGGTCTGAGATTCAAATGCTGCTTCCCAGCCTCGGGGCTTTGGGTGGGGGCAGGGCTGTTATTCAGTGTGAGATTAAGTTCAGGTGATCAAGTTGGTGCAGGGCCACCTCACTGGGCTCATTTACCTCAGGGGTTTTATGCAGAGACCTTCAACAATGGATTTGAGTTCCTGCCTGCTTTGGGAGACCCTATCTGCTGCTGCCTCTGCTGCTGCCTCCCGAGGAGGCCTGAGTTATGGAGACACCCCATTCCCCTCTTGGTGAACTGAAAAGCCCCTCTTACTGACCTTTGGTGCCTGTGGGTGGAGGGACCTGTGCAGCTGCTGGAGATTCTGTCCCTGAAGCCTGCTTGAATCTGCTTCTCTCGGTGCTGTGTGGCCAAGGCAGGGCTGGGCTCTACTCTGGGTGCAGTGAGTGACAGACCTTTTGTGTAGGTTTTTCAGGACTCTCTGGAACAGAAATCTCCTCCACTTTGTTGTTCTGTGGCTTCTGGTGCTCCAGAATTTGTTGGGAGTTCTTCTTTACAGATATTTTCTGGGCTATGGGTTTGGAGCTAGCATATGTGTATCTTTCTACTCTGCCATCTTGGCTCCTCCCCCTGTCCTTCAATATCTTTAAGAAAATGAGAATAATATAAAGTGATTTCAAACTGTGACTGGCAATAGAGAGTACCAAAAAAATTAGCAAATTCTTGGATAAATACTTTTTATATAAATGAAATGATTTGTCTAAAGACTCCATTGGGCCTCATGTTCAGCTATTTTTTTCCCCAGGTTGCTAACAATATTTTCTTGTACTCTTGTTGTAGTTTGATATCTGATCTCCATGAATCTTGACTGATCTCATTAAAATAAAAATTTGTAGATTTCCAGTCCCATTTAAAAAAAAATATTTATTTTGAGTTTTCAACATTTACTTCCACAAAGTTCTGAATTTCAAATTTTCTCCTCATCTCTCCCCTCCCCCACCCCAGTATTCTGATTATGCCTTCCTCCAATCTGCCCTCCCTTCTATCACCTGTGCCCTTATTCTCTTCCCTTCTATTTTCCTGTAGGGCAAGACAGATTTCTGTACCCCATTG
Source organism: Notamacropus eugenii (assembly GCF_028372415.1). NCBI lineage: Eukaryota > Metazoa > Chordata > Mammalia > Diprotodontia > Macropodidae > Notamacropus > Notamacropus eugenii. Next base: position 83,448,486 of record NC_092877.1, on the reverse strand, counting down.
TCTATATCTCACTTCCTAGCTGCAAGTAAAAACAATTTTAAACATTCATTTTTAAAACTTTGAATTCCACATTTTCTTTCTTCCCCCCTCCCCACCCATTTTCACTGAGAAGGTATGCAGTCTGATACAGGTTATGCACATGTGCTCATGCAAAACACTTCCTTAATTGTCATGTTGTAAAAGACTAACTATATTTCCATCTGTCCTGTCCTGCCCTCCATTTATTCTATTCTCTCCTTTGACCTGTCCCTCTCCCAAAGTGTTTGCTTCTGATTACCTCTCTCCCCAAATCTGTTGTCTCTTTTCTTACCCCCCCATTGCCTTCCTCCTTGCTGTCCTATAGAGTAAGATAACCTTCAATACTCAATTGAGTATGTATATTATCTCCTGAAGCCAAAATCAGTGAAACTAAGGCTTCATTATTCCTCCTCATCTTAGCCTTATTTCCCATCCATTGGAAAAGCTCTTTTTTGCCTCTTTTATGTGAGATGATTTCCTACATCCTACCTCTCCATTTCTCTTTCTCCTAGTATATTACTTTGAATACTTAATTTCATTTTTTCGATATCATCTCTTCATATTCAGCTCCTCCTGTGCATTCTCTCTCTCTCTCTCTCTCTCTCTCTCTCTCTCTCTCTCTCTCTCTCTCTCTCTCTCTCTCTCTCTCTTTCTTTCTCTGTATAGCTATATATAGATATATATCTATATCTAGATAGATAGATAGATAGATACTCACACACAAATGTATTCACACATACACAAACACATATATTCCCTCCAACTATCCTAATACTGAGAAAGGTCTCATGACTTATAAATATCATCATCCCATATAGGAATGTAAACAGTTCAACTTTAGTAAGTTCCTTATGATATCTCTTTCCTGTTTACCTTTTCATGTTTCTTTTGATTCTTGTGTTTGAAAGTCAAATTTTCTATTCCTCTCTGGTCTTTTCATCAAGAATGCTTGAAAATCCTCTGTCTCATTGAATGATCATTTTTCCCCTGAAGGAAAAAATCTTGCTGGGTAAGTGATTCTTGATTTTAATCCAAGCTCCTTTGACTTCTGGAATGTCATATTACAAGTCCTGTGATCCCTAAATTTAAAAGCTGCTAGATCTTTTGTTTTCCTGATTGTTTTCCACAATACTGAAATCTTTCTGGCCGCTTGCAGTATTTGCTCCCAGAGAACTCTCGAATTTGACTGCAATGTTCCTAAGGGTTTTTCTTTTCTGATCTCTTTTAAGGAGGTAATTGATGGATTCTTTTAATATTTATTTTACTCTCTGGTTCTAGAATATAAGGGCAATTTTCCTTGATAATTTCATGAAGGATAATGTCCAGGCTTTTTTTTTTGGATCACGGCTTTCAGGTAGTCCCATAATTTTTAAATTTTCTCTCCCAGATCTGTTTTTCAATTCAGTTATTTTTCCAGTGAGATATTTCACATTTTCTTCTATTTTTTCATTCATTTGGTTTTCTTTTATAACTTCTTGATTTTCCATAAAGTCATTAAGTCCCATCTGTTTCATTCTAATCTTTAAGGAATTATTTCCATCAGCAAGCTTTGGACCTCCTTTACAATCTGGCTAATTCTGCTTTTTAAGGCATTCTTCTCCTCATTGACTTTTTGGATCTCTTTTGCCATTTGGGTTAGTCTATTTTTAAAGTGTTACTTTCACCAGCATTTTCAGTCTCATTTAGCAAGCAGGTGACTTTTTTTCATGATTTTCTTGCATCACTTATTTCTCTTCCCAATTCTTGCTCCGTTTCCCTTACTTGATTTCCCAAATCCTTTTTGAGCTCTTTCATGGCCTGACACCAATTCATATTTTTCTTGGAGGCTTTGGATGGGAGAGCTTTGTCTTTGTTTTCTTCTGTCTGCATGCTTTGGTCTTCCTTGTCACCAAAATAAGATTCTATAGTTTGATTCTTTTTCTGGTTTTTGCTCATTTCTCCAGCGAATTACTTCATCTATTTGTCAAGGTAATTTTCTGCTCCCAGTGGAGACAGGGAGGGTACTGTCAGTTCCTTGATTACCCCACAATTTGTGGGTCTAGAGCTCCAGAAACAGTGGTTACAGCTGGCCCTGCTGCTGCTCTGGCTGCCACAGATTCCTCGAACCCCCCTTTCCCCCTCTGCCACCCTGGTGCTGGGGTCAGACCACTCCATTCTCCTGCCCTGGTCCCACAGACTTTTCTCACTGACTTTTCAATTCATCTTCAGTATTTTGGGGTCGTGAGGTCTGGAAACTATCACAGGTGCAAGCAATTCAGTTCCCCCCAAGCCCTGCTCAGGTCCTCTCTGTGCTGGTGTGGCTCACACTGTACTGTGCTCTGCTCCCAGTGTGGTGTGATAGACACTTCCTGCTGACATTCCAGGTTCTCTTGGGCTTGAGATTTGCTTCACTCCACAATTCTGTGGGTTCTGCAGCTCCAGAATTTGTTTAGAGCCATTTTTTACAGGTATTTGTCTGGGCATGGTTAAATTGCTCTAGGAAGTCTATGCTGTTTCTCCACCATCTTGGCCAGAAGACCTGAACTTGATCAGATAAAATATAATGGAACTGGTTTCTTCACCATTAGTTTATTCTCCTTCAGTTAAGTGCTAGATTTCCTGCCACACATGTTTCATTGCTCTCCTTTGAGTATTTTTATTGTAGGAAAAGGGGATTCTACTGACATGATATACATGAATTTTAGGAGAACACTTGATGAAAAAATACTTAGTAAAGTGATCAGAACAAGGAGAACATTGTACATAATAACAGCAACACTATGCAATGATCAAGTATGATAGACTTAGTTCTTCCAAGCAATACAATAATCCAAGACAATTCCATAAGATTCAGATGGAATATGCTTTCTACATCCAGAAAAAGAACTATGAGCCTGAATGCATCCTGAAGCATATTATTTTAACTTTTTTTGTTTTTGTATTTCCTTTCTCATGGTTTTCCCCCTTTGTACTGAATCATTTTTTTCACAACATGAGTCATGTGGAAATATGTTCAATATGATTGTATGTGGATAATTTATGTCAGATTGCTTGCTGTCTTGGAAAGGGGAAGGGAGAGGGGGTGAAATTTGTAAACTAGTGTATTACAAAAATGAATATTGAAAACAATCTTTACATGCAATTGGAAAAAAATACTATTAAGAGAAAAGAAGGAGAAAAGATTGGGAAAGATAACAGTGTTTTCAAGGGAAAGTTTTATGCAAAAATGGACACAATGAAAGACAAAAATTACAGCAGTATAACAAAAGAAGAAGAGATTATTAGAGGTGGAAAGAATACATAAAAGAAATATATAAGAAAGAGCTTATCATCAGCAATAACCATGATGTGTGGTTAGTGATCTAGAGTCACACATCCTTCAGGATAAAGTGACATGCAGCTAATGGAAATCCAGCTGAGCTAGTTAAAATCCTAAAAGATGATGCTGTTAGAGTGATGCGTTAAATATACCAGCTAGGGCACAGATTTCCAGGAGCCAAGATGGCAGAGTAAGAAGCAACTCTCTCATTCTCCCTTATTGACCTTTGAAAGCCTAGAAAATATCACTTCACGATAAAACCTGGAACAGCTTAGCCAGCAAAAAGACAGGGTTCAGTAGTCTTATAGCCCAGAAAGCAGGGAGGGGGGATTAACAGGAAAAGCCCCTCTTAATCTGGGAGAGGGAGGGCAGGACAGGACAGGAAGTTTCCCAGCAGGCCAGCATCAAGTCACACCTCAGCAAACCAGAGGGAGATCCTGAGCCCCAGGGTGGCGGAGCGCTCAAGCACTGTCTCCCAGACCCAGGAGTACCTCAGCATAGGCAGAGGAACTGTCAGATACAAGCTTAGAAAAACCACCATGTGCTCTGGGGGGCAGGAATCCCCCACCAGTCAAACTCCTGGTACTCCAGCAGAACTCCAAGAAGAAAAACTCCAGGAAGCACAACTCTAGGTGATCAAGCAGACATCCTTCAGCAGCCAAATCTCCCAGTGCTTCAACACAACTCCAGAAAGCACAAATCAAATATGCATAGCTCCAGGCTGGCAGAAATCCCCTAGAAGGTAAACCTTCCAGAGTTTTAAAGAAGTATGGGTGAGCAGGCATCTGCCAGGGGTCAAACTCTCTAACCCCATGCTGAGAGCTCCAGTATTGTTGACCCCAGCTCAGCAGCAAGTAAGCTGCTGCACTCCTACAGGCTTCTGAGGCCCCAGCACACAGCATCAGTGACTAGTTCCTGGAGTCTCAGCAGAAGAAGTATATATCAATGCCCTCTGTGGTCCAGTAGGAGAGCTCTTATTCAAAAGCCAGGAAATAGGCAAACACCATGAACAAAAAGCAGGAATAGACAATTACCATAGATTCTGATCATGGGCACAAGGAAGATAAAGTCACAATTTCAGAACAGGACAACATTGTCAATTTACCCACATACAAAGCCTCAAAGGGGAATATGAACTGGCCTTAAGCCCAAAAAAGCCTTCTTCAAAGAACTCAAGAAGGATTTTAAGAGGTAAAACAGAGAGATAGAAGAAAATTGGGAAAAGGAATGAGAGGTGCGCAAGAGAGTCAATAGTTTGGGAAAGAAGGGAAAAATGACTGTAGAAAACAAGTCCTTAAAAAAATTCAGTTGGCCAGATGGGAACAAGTACACTGAAGAAAACAACTCCTCAAATAGGAGAATTGGCCAAATGGAAAAGGAAGTACAGAACTGACTGAAGAGAACTCCTTAAACAATAAAATGGGCCAAATGGAAAGGGAAGTACAAAATCTAATAGAATAAAATAATTCATTACAAATCAGAACTGGACAAAAGGAAGTTAATAAATCTGTGAGATACCAAGAACCAGTCAGACAGAAACAAAAGAATGAAAAAGTAGAAGAAAATGTAAAATTCCTCATTGGTAAAAAAAAAAAAAACCTGACATGGAAAACAGGAGAGAAAATTAAAAAAAATATTTTTGTATCTGAAAATCATGATAAAAGTAAGAAACTAGACAGCATTTTTCAGAAAATCATCAAGGAAAACTTCCCCGAGTTCCTAGAACCAGAAAGTAAAATAATCATTGAAAAACCCACCTGTAAATTCCTGAAAGAGATTCCAAATTGAAAACACCAAGGAATATTGTAGCCAAATACCAAAATTATGAAGTAAAAGAGAAAATACAGCAAGCAACCTGCAAGAAAAAACATTAAAATATCTCAGAACCATAGTCAGGATAATGCAGGACCTTGTAGCTTCTACATTAAAAGATTGGAGGCATAGAATATGCTATTCCAGGTCAGCTGCAGAGAGACGTATCCTGAGGATGTTCTCCAAGTGAATACTTTTGTGGATTTTTGACTGCTCTGCTGTCTCTACCTCTAGTGGATTTAACGCTTTCGTTACTGCCCATTTAAATTGAAATTAAAAGTGGGACACCATGAGTGGCTATAGAATATTCATTGGAAGGCTAAATCCAGCAGCCCAAGAAAAAGATGTGGAAAGATTCTTTAAAGGTTATGGACAGATAAGAGACATTGATCTGAAGAGAACCTTTTGGTTTGTGGAATTTGAGGATTCAAGAGATGCTCTTTTTGAACTTGACTGAAAGGAACTCTGCAGTGAGTGGGTTACTACTGAATATGCCAGGGCTCATTGGAGGGGTGGACAAGGAAGAGGGAGATACTCTAATTGATTTAGTAGCCATCGTCCAGAAACGATAGTAGAAATGCCCCACCTGTGAGAAGAAAATCTTCTTATAGTTGACAATTTATCTTCACCAGTCAGCTGGTAGGATCTTAATGATTTCCAGAGGCAAACTAGGGAGATAAACTTTTCAGATGATCATAGACCTAAATTAAATGAAGGGGTGATTGAGTTTGCCTCTTACAATGACTTAAAGATTGCAATCAAAAAACTTTTGGGAAAAGAAATAAATGGAAGGAAAATTAAACTGATTGAAGGCAGTAAAAGGCACAGTCCATTGAGAAGTCAGTCATGTCCCGTTCTAGGAACTCTTCTAGATCTTGGAATTGATCTAATTATCGTAGCCGCAAATCTTACACCAGGTCCAAAAGCCACAGACATAGCAAATCCCAATCTGTTAGTAGGTCCCGTATGCCTGAAAAGAGTCAGAAACAGGGCTCTTCAAGTAGATCTAAATCTCCAGCATCTGTGGATCCTCAGACATTCAGATCTACATCTAGATCTGTTGACAGTGGCAATTGAATTGTACACAATTTGCTCTGGGGACTTTAAAAAAAGACAAAAAATCAAACCATACTTGCTAAAAATCCTGTTAAATGTGGTTTTCCGGGACAGGACAATTGGTGGGGGGGGCTGGAAATCTTTGTAGATGTGGATCACCAAGGGTTGTTGAAAACTAATTGTATTAAACATCTTTTGATAAGCCTTTTCCTGCTCAAAAAACAAAACAAAACAAAAACAAAGATGAATATGATATTCCATAAGGCAAAGGAACTTGGATTATAACCAAGAATCAACTACCCAGAGAAATCAAGCATAAGTTTTCAGGGGAGGACATGGATATTCAATAAAATAGGGGACTTCTTGATGAAAAGACCAGAGCTCAACGGAAAATTTGATCTTCACATACAAGACCCAAGAGAGGCATAAAAGGGTAAATAAGAAAGACAAAAACAATACGGTATTAATAAGGACAAACTGCTTACATCCCTACAAAAGAAGATGACACTTGTAACTCTTGAGAACTGCATTATTATTTTGAAATTTAAAAAGAAAATACATAGATGGAGGACATGGGTATAAGTTAACTTTGATGATAAAAAAATCTAATTAAATGATGAAAATTGAATGTACTGGGAGAAGAGGAAAGGAGGAGGTAGACATCACATGAAATAGTTCACGTAAACAAAATAGAGAAACAATACCCTGGCAAATTTAGAAAACACAAGAGTGGCCAGTGAATTGGAAGGACCAGTTTATGTCCCAATACTAAACATGGGTATTGTCAAAGAATGTTCAAATTATCAGGCGGTTGTGCTTATTTTCCAAGCTAGCAAATTTATGTTTAAGATTCTGCAGGCTAGGCTTCAGCAATATGTGAACCAAGAATTACAAGAAGAGCAGGGTGATTTTAAAGAGGCAGAGGAACTAGAGAACAAATTGTCAACATTTGCTGGATTTTGGAGAAAGCAAGAGAGTTCTAGAAAACAAAATAGAACAAAACAAAAGCAAATCTATTTCTCCTTCATTGACTATACCAAAGACTATGACTGTAAAAATCACAGCAAAATGTGTCTCTAAAATATGGGAGTACCAGATCATCTTACTTGTTTCTTGAGAAACATTTATAATCGAAGAATAATGTGGATGAAGGGAAAGAAGAAAATGAAAGGAAGGAGAGAAGAGGAGAAAAGAAGAAAGGAGAGAAAGAAGAGTAAATATGGCAAACTGTAGTTTTAAAAATGACAACAAGCTATATGTGCAGGCCAAAAGTATTGTCTTACTAACAAGAGAGATGAATCAGTGCAAAATAGAAAAATAAGTGTTCATAATAGTCATACTTTCTTACTGAGCAAAATAAAGTTGATTGAGGAACATAAAGTGTAAATAAAATCTACTTACCTTTTTAAACAAAAAAAAATGCTACACTACAAGTTTTTAAGACATGCAAGGCTCTAATGAAAGAAAATTAGATTAAAATATAAAACAACTTGACAGAATCTTTACTGAACTTCCTGAATTGGCCCAATGAACAGATACCTTCAATACTAAGATTTATATTACCCAACTCTTAGAAATACATTTTCCAGCTAAGATAAATCAAGAGGCAGGAGGACTGAGTAAGAGTTGCTGTCAGTTTTTATTTCAGCCCTGACAGTGATCACCATGGTTGAACTCAATGTTAATCCCTTGAGTTAACTCAAATTTGGTGTATTCTTCCTGTCTGGAAACTTATTCTGATATAACTTCATTATTTTCTCTGGCTTTGAATCTTCAGATAGCTATTTGAGAACAGGTAGAGCTCTCATGATGTACCTGCAATCAACCCAGGGAAAACCAGTAAGACAGAGAGTAAGACACTAAGCAAAGTCTCCTTATAGTTAATCAAAGTACATGGACTGAAATCTTTTTTACTAAGACTTATCTAAAACCACTGAGTAAGCAACTGCTAGTGGTATTGCTGGATCAAGGGTATGAACAGTGTGATTCCTTCTTGACTCTCCAGAGTGGTTGGATAAGATCACAACTCCACCAATAGTGCCTTAGTGTCTCAATTTTCCAACATCCTCTCCAAAATTTATTACTTTACTTTTTTTGTCATATTAGCCAATCTAATTCGTGTAAAGTGGTATGTCAGAGTAGATTTTGGTTGTATTTTTATATTCAATATTGATTTAGAGCACTTCTGCATATACCTATAGACAGTTTTGATTTCTTAATATGAAAATTGTTCACATCCTTTGACTATCAATTGGGGAAAGTGTTATTCCTATAAATTTGACTCAGTTCTCTATGTATTTGAGAAATGAGAACTTTATCAAGGATACTTGCTGTAAAAATTGTTTCCCAGCTTTCTGCTTTCCTTCTAATCTTAGTCCCATTGTTTTTGTTTGTGCAAAACCTTTTTAATTTAATATAATCAAAATTATGTATTTTACATTTCAATATGCTGTTATCTCTTATTTGATCATGAGCTAGTAACTCACTTAAATACTCCTTTATGAATTTGGAAACTAGACCAGTCAGTTCATGTATATTTAGTATTGATATTACTTCATTGTCTATGGTAGCTTTTAGAAAGAAGTATTTTTCTTCCTTGTATCATTTAAATAGGTCTATTTTTGTTTTGCTTTATCTGAGACCAGTATTGTTACCCTTCTCTTTTTTTCTTTTTTTACTTCAGTTGAAGCAATAGATTCTGCTCCATCCCTTTACCTTTACTCTATGTGTGTCTTTCTACTTGAAGTGTATTTCTAATAAAAATATTGTAGGATTCTGGTTTTTAATCTACTATGCTATTTGCTTCCATTTTATGGGAGAACTCATCCCATTCACATTCACGGTTATGACAATTAACTGTATATTTACTTCTATCCTATTTTTCCTCCTGTTTGTCCTCTCTCTCCTTTCCTCAGTTGGCTGTTGTAATTCCTTTTCCACTTGCCCAATTGCACTTTTTAAGGAGTTATTTTCTTTTTTTTCAAGCTGCTTACTCTTTTTTCAAAATTCTCTTATATCACTTTCATTTATTTTCCCATTTTTTTCTTCTATCTCTCTTTTATGATTTTTAAGTTCCTTTTATGAACTCTTCCATGAGTTCTTTCTGGGACTGAGACAACCTCCTGTTATTCTTTGGAGTTTTGCCCATAGGAGTTTTGACACTATTGTCCTCTTCTGATTTTGTGTCTTGGTCTTTCCTGTGACCAGAATAACTTTCTAACTTCAATATTGCTCATCTTTTTTTTTAAATCTTTATTCCCTTTCTTTCAAATTTGAGTGCTGCTCTTATGGTGGAAGAGATACTGTCTCAAACTTTTTGTGCCAGGGGCTGTAGATCTTGGTACTGCACTCATGTTTTCCTGAGGTCGATTAGGGATCCTCATGTCTGGTGCTACATTGCACTGGAGGCAGTAAGGATTTATCAATTTACCTGGTGCTGAACTGGGTTCCTAGTGTTAGTATCTGGTGTGTGCTAAGGTCAGTGAGGTATGGTATTTCTGCATTTTGCAAGTGTTGCACTGAAGTATGTGGCAGTTGGGCTCCTGAAGGTTGCCTGTTTGCCTAGGGCTATCTGAACTAAATGGCCAGGCTAGTGCTGGTAGCTGCATTTTTAGTTAGGCACCTGTAGGGTTGGTTTCTACATGTTTGTTGGGGCTATGTGCAAACTGCTTGAGGATGGTTATTTGCTTAGGGATATGCTGAAGCATGTCTAGTCAGTAGAGGATGCTTGTTTGTCCAGGGCTACTCTGAGGCATATGGTAGTTCTTAGACCTGTAGTCCGCTGCTTCCTCTGGCTATGCCAAGGCATGTGAAGGGTCCAATCGTGTGTTCAGTTTCTCCACCACACTGGGATTCATGATCTCCCACTGGTTTGCTGAGGTGGGGCTTGCTGGGATGTTTCCTGTCCTATTCTGTGCTACCCTTTTACCTGAGACAGACCTTTCTTGCCAATTCTTCAAGTTTCTTGGGCTAAAAGATTATTTTAACTCATCTTTTTGCTGATCCTGCTGTTCCAGGATTTGTTTTAGGAGTGATATTTTTGATTATTTATAGGTGAATTTGTGAGAGTTACATTGATTTCCTACTTACTCTACCACCCTGGCTCTCAGCAGTTCTCTTGATTAGATTTTTAACCAGATGTGCCCATTCTTTAAAAGAGGGGACATTTCAAAATTAGCATTGAATATTTCATAGTAAATATTTAAATATATAAAACTAGGATTTAAAGCATTGCAAATTATTTTCTCTTAGAATTCCAGATTCAAAATTTTCTTTTGGTTAATGCCACAAACTTTGATATTGTCCTATAAATAATAATCAATGAAAACGTTTCATATAAGTTGATTTAAGCTATCATTTGAAATTGCTGGATCCTTACTGCTTCTAAGTTCATAAAAATACATCTCTGAAAAAGTATGCATCAAATGTTGAAAGAAAAATTTTGTCCATGTACTGGATTATACCAGACATTAAAGCTTATAAAGGAACAACTGGTGGATTGTTACTTTAAGCTCAGCAAGGCCAGAGAGCACAATTCCTATCATATGATGTGACATGACTGTTGAGGTTGATAATAAAGATTTCTAACATTATGGAAAATAAAAAAAGGCAATTTCACCTATTGAAACTAGTGGAATGGACATATTTCATTATACTTGTTTGCTATACTACCAGGAAATAAAAATAGAAGTAGTGTACATTCAAGGTGAATCCAGTAAGGAAATGCAGTATGCCTGGAAAGATAGAACTCTTGAATAAGGACAGGCTCAATCCATGAGAGAAATTTTTCCATCCTCTTGTTCTAGGGGATTAATGGGAGTTGAAGGGGTTTGGTCATATCCCACGTTGGGGAAAATTGCTATTTAAAGTAAGAAAAGTATTATTCCACTTTTCAGGGTCTAAAAGAAATCAAAGGCAGAGTAAATTAAAATAGTATAGAAGGCTTTGCAAGGTAATATACTCTGCTTCTTTTATTGAATTGGCCAAAACTGTTTTCATTTCATCAGATAGTATTGGACTTACTTTTTATTTGAAATGTTCTCAGCTTAATAGGAGGAAATAGAATACCTTTGGGACTAGTCTAATCATAGCAGTAAATAATTAGTCTTTTCCCCCTTAAAATGAACATACCTTGATAAATTTATGATGAAAAAGACATTAAGTAGCAGTCACAAAAAAAGACCTAAAGTGAGATACCATAGTTATTCTATATGTAGTAAAACATTCTAACTAGACCAAAGTTTTCACGTGAACTGGGATCACATTATCTAAACTTCATGTTTTATCAGCACATAGTATACTATCAGCTATCAGCACATACTATAGCTTTGCCCAACCTTTGGTATTATAATGGGGAAAAATAAAAAAAAAAATGGTGATTTTTTTTTTTTTTTTTTTTTTTTTTTGCTTTATGATCTCATAGTCTAGGAATTGTTGTGGGAATGTATGCAGTTGAATGACTTCTCTTATTCTAGGGTTAGGGATAAGGGCTGGACCTATGATCATATTTGTATAAGAAACTATCAAGTGAGGACACTCCTGCCATCAGGTGCTGGTTGAAACCTTCACTACTACTTTTTCCTTAACAAAGCACAGACTGCTAGGGAAGCAACATTTTTGGTACATTTTTGAATGAAATTTTATTCAAAAATGTACAAAAAATCTTATCTTAGTATAGGCTCAGTAGTTTGCTAACTCCTGGGCTAGAAAACTGCACAATGAAGCACTTTATCCAAGGTCAATAAGCTTCCACTTGTCAGTGGTAGTAATATTTGCACCCCGATCTTGGTTTCAAATATGTCTCTCTATCCACTGTGCTATGTTGCCTTATTTTTGTTATATGGGAATCATTAGAAGAAAAAATAGTTGTGGATACCACAAGTACTTGTTTGGGAAAACCCAACATCAAATCCAAAAAAGGAAAAATTCAATTGGTCATAAAGAGAAGAGAAGCAAATAAGCAAGAATCAAAGTTGAGCCAATTCCAATTAATAATAATATTTAAAGAAATTCTTCTAGAAGGAAAGATATATATATATATATATATATGTGTGTGTGCGTGTGTGTATACACACACGCACACATACACAGAAACAGCAGTATTCCTTTCCTTCCCTTCCCTTCCCTTCCCTTTCCTTTCCTCCTTTGCTTCTCTTTCCTCCCCTCCTCTCCTCTCCCTTCTCCTCCCCACCCCTCCCTTGCCCTCCCCTCCCCCCCTCCTCTCCTTTTTCCTCAGTATGTACTGAGAGCCAAAAAAGAAGAAAGGACCATAAGTATCCCCACCCTTCAGTAAAGTAAAATAAACACACTTGAAAATATGACACTAAAATAATTGGAAACACTTGAAATATCTTTTTTATGTTTATTTATTTATTTTTAGTCTTCAATATTCATTTCCACAAAATTTTGAGTTGCAAATTTTCTCCCCATGTCTCCCCTCCCACCATTACCCCTTCCCTCAATATGCTCTCCCTTTCATCACACCCCTTCCTTCTCTTTTCTCCTTCTTCTCTCTTTTCTTGTAAGGCAAGATAGGTTTCTATATCCCATTGCCTGTATTTCTTATTGTCCAGCTGTATGCAAAAACAATTCTGAACATTCATTTCTAATACTTTCAATTCCAAATTATGTCCCCTCCTCACTCTTCATCCTTCTCCACTAAGAAGGCAGGCAATTCAATATAGACTGTATAAGTGTAGTTTAGCAAAAGACATCCATAATAATCATGTTGTGTAAGACTATATTTCCCTCCTATTCTGCCCCCTCATTCATTGTATTGTCTCTTTTGACCTTGACCCTTCCCAAAAGTGTTTACTTCTGATTACATCCTTCTCCCAATTGCCCTCCCTTCTATCATCCTCATCACCCCACTTGTCCCCTTCTCCCCTACCATTCTCTACTTCAAGACATACTTTCATACCAAACTGAGGGAGCATGTCATTCCCTCAAGCCAAATGAAAAGAGAGTAAACTTCTCTTTTTCCCTCTCACATCCTCCTTTTTCTCCTCCACTGAAGAAGCTTTTTCTTGCCTCCTTGATGAGTGATAATTTGCCCCATTACATTTCTCCCTTTCTGCTCCCAATACATTCCTCTCTCACCACTCAATTTTATTTTATTATTTTAGGTATCATCCCTTCTTATTCAACTCACCGTGTTCTCTGCCTATATGTGTGTGTGCGTGTGTGTATGTGTGTGTGTGTGTGTGTGTGTGTGTGTGTGTGCATAATCCCTCCAACTACCCAAGTACTGAAAAAAAATCTCAAGACTTACAAATATTATCTTTCCATGTAGGAATCTAAACAGTTCCACTTTAGTAAGTCCTTTATGTTTTCTCTTTCCTGTTTACCTTTTCAAACTTCTCTTCATTCTTGTGTTTGAAAGTCAAATTTTCACTTCAGTCCTGGTCTTTTCATGAAGAACGCTTGAAAGTCCTCTTTATCATTGAATGACCATTTTTTCCCATGACATATTATACTCAGTTTTGCTGGGTAGGTGATTCTTGGTTTTAATCCCAGTTCTGGAATATCATATTCCAAGCCCTTCGATCTCTTAATGTTGAAGCTGCCAGATCCCGTGTTATCCTGATTGCATCTCCATTATACTCAAACTGTTTCTTTCTGGCTGCTTACAATATTTTCACCTTGACCTGGGGACTCTGGAATTTGGCAACAATATTTCTAGAAGTTTCTCTTTTCATATGTCTTTCAGGAGGTGATCAGTGGATTTTTTGAATATTTATTTTGCTTTCTGGTTCTAGAATATCAGGGTAGTTTTCCATAATAATTTCATGAAAGATGATGTCTAGGCTCTGTTTTTGCTCATGACTTTCAGGTAGTCCCATAATTTTTAAATTGTTTCTCCTGGATCTACTTTCCATGTCAGTTGTTTTTCCAATGAGATTGTCTTCTATTTTTCACTCTTTTGATTTTGTTTTGTAATTTCTTAGTTTCTCACAAAGTCATTAGTTTCCATCTGTTCCATTTTAATTTTTTAAGAACTATTTTCTTCAGTGAGTTTTTGTACCTCCTTTTCCATTTGGCTAATTCTGTTTTTTAAATCATTTTCCTCCTCATTGACTTTTGTACCTCTTTTGCCATTTAGGCCAGTCTATTTTTAAGGGTATTATTTTCTTCAGCATTTTTTAGGTCTCCTTTATTGTTGATAAGAACTTTAAAAGTTGTCTAAGATCTCCTCATTTTAGTGATGAAGAAATTGAGGCAAAAAAGTGAAGTAGTAAATTCACTAAGTTTTTACCAGTAATGAGTGGCAGAGTTGTGATTTACACAGAGCTCCTTTGATTCTAAATCCATAGAATTCATTTCAACATTCCACACTGTTATGCTTGATAGTGAGAAGGAAGAATGATCTCTTTAGACCAGGGCTACACAACATACAGTCCAATGGATGTTTGCAGCCTGACAAAGGATTTGGAATGACTTTCATGTGACCTGTGGTAACCAACTGTCATCAGTCTGTTTCTAGTCTAACCTACCTATGGCCTTAGGAAGTTTACAAACTGTGCAGGTCTGCTTTAGACTCTACTTCTTTCTGAGGCCTTTCTTTTTTCCTGAGCAGATTTCAAGCTTCCAGAAAAGAGAAACAGCTACACTACAGAGATACATCACTCAGAAAAAAAAATATATCCCAAAAGATTTGAATGAAGAAAATCCTGAGGACCACTCTGTGCAATTAACAGATTGAAAATAAGCCTGAAAAAGACAGAGATCATGCATCAACCTACCCTAAGTAAGTCATATGTAAAGACAGAAAATTTTTCACTAAAATCATTGAATGAAAAACCGCAAGTGAATTTTGCAACTTCAACAGTGCCCTTCTCAAGACTAGATCGTCAGTGGGGGTGTAACAAAAAGCATTAAGAGAACCAGGGAAGCCTTTGGAATGCTGTCAGATAGACATAACTGCAAAGAGGCCTGCTCAGCATTCTTTATGAGAGAATAGAGATCTGCTATTAATCTTGGATTTAAAGAATATCAGAAAAAAAAGAATGAATGAAAGAAAAAAGAATGAATCTGCATTACATGATCAGAAACAGATTTAGATATGAATAGAATTTTGAGATAAGTCATCAAATTTCCTTACTTATATATGTAGAAACTGAGGCCCAGGAAAGTGGAGAATAAGCAGGTAGATAGTTAATTCATTTTATTTCAATACTATAAACTTGTAATAAATACTTGTTAAACAAAAAACAATGTGAATTAGAGGAGGTACAGAGAAAAATGAGACAATGTTCCAACCATCTTTGGACTTTCTTTTTAAAAAAATAATTACAAGTAAAAACAATTTTAGGGGTGGAGCCAAGATGGCGGAGTAGAAAGATGCACATACACATAGCTCCGAACCCACAACCCATAGAACGGCTACAGGGAAGTAACTCACAGCAAATTCTGCACCCAGAGGCCATGGAACATTGGAGCCAGGGAGATTTTTGTTCTGGAGAGACCTGCAAACCTCTCGCAGGGGGTCCTTCGCGCTGTGGACTGGGCGCCAGGACTGGGAGCTGAGTGCAGCCCTGTCGTGGTTGCGGCACCGAGAGGAAAAGTTCCGAGCGGGCTTCAGGGATGGGATCTCCAGCGGCCACGCGGGTCCCTCCACCCACAGAGGGAACTTCAAACCTCTCGCAAAAGGTCCATCGCGCTGCAGACGGGGAGCCCAGCCCAGACCTGCTGCGGCATCGGCCTCGGCACTGAGAGATACAGATCCGAGCAGGCTTCAGGGACGGGATCTCCAGCGGCCGCACAAGTCCCTCCACCCACAGGTGACAGGGGTGGGTGAGAGAGTCTCTTTGGCGGGTCGAGAGTGGAGTGGGGTGCCCCCATAATTCAGGCCCCCCCGGGAGGTAGAAGCTGAGAGGCGGCTGCAGACAGGGGCTCCCCAAGCGGGCGGGAGCCTGGATCCATTGTGGAAGGTCTGTGCATAAACCCCCTTAGGGAACTGAGCCTGAGAGGTGGCCCTGCCCCGACCTGACCACCTGAACTTAATCTCACACTGAATAGCAGCCCTGCCCCCGCCAAAAGCCCTAAGGCTGGAAGCAGCATTTGAATCTCAGACCCCAAACGCTGGCTGGGAGGATCAGGAGGCGAGGTGGGTGTGAGGAGAATATTCAGAGGTCAAGTCACTGGCTGGGAAAATGCCCAGAAAAGGGAAAAGAAATAAGACTATAGAAGGCTGCTTTCTTGGAGAACAGGCATTTCCTCCCTTCCTTTCTGATGAGAAAGAGCAATGCTTACCATCAGGCAAAGACACAGAAATCAAGGCTTCTGTGTCCCAGCCCACCCAATGGGCTTAGGCCATGGAAGAGCTCAAAAAGAATTTTAAAAATCAAGTTAGAGAGGTAAAGGAAAAGCTGGGAAGAGAAATGAGAGACATGAAGTCAAAGCATGAACAGCAGATCAGCTCCCTGCCAAAGGAGACCCAAAAAAATGTTGAAGAAATTAACACCTTGAAAACTAGCCTAACTCAATTGGCAAAAGAGGTTCTATAAGCCAATGAGGAGAAGAATGCTTTCAAAAGCAGAATTAGCCAAATGGAAAAGGAGATTCAAAAGCTCACTGAAGAAAATAGTTCTTTCAAAATTAGAATGGCACAGATGGAGGCTAATGACTTTATGCATAACCAAGAAATCACAGAGCAAAGACAGAAGAATGGAAAAATGGAAGATAATGTGAAATATCTCATTGGAAAAACAACAGGCCTGGAAAATAGATCCAGGAGAGACAATTTAAAAATTATGGGACTACCAGAAAGCCATGATCAAAAGAAGAGCCTAGACATCATCTTTCATGAAATTATCAAGGAAAACTGCCCTGAGATTCTAGAACCAGAGGGCAAAATAAATATTCAAGGAATCCACAGAACAACGCCTGAAAGAGATCCAAAAAGAGAAACTCCTAGGAACACTGTGGCCAAATTCCAGAGTTCCCAGGTCAAGGAGAAAATATTGCAAGCAGCTAGAAAGAAACAATTCAAGTATTGTGGAAATACAATCAGGATAACACAAGATCTAGCAGCTTCTACATTAAGGGACCGAAGGGCATGGAATAGGATATTCCAGAAGTCAAAGGAACTAGGACTAAAACCAAGAATCACCTACCCAGCAAAACTGAGTATAATACTTCAGGGGAAAAATTGGTCTTTCAATGAAATAGAGGATTTTCAAGTATTCTTGATGAAAAGACCAGAGCTGAAAAGAAAATTTGACTTTCAAACACAAGAATGAAGAGAACCATGAAAAGGTGAACAGCAAAGAGAAGTCATAAGGGACTTACTAAAGCTGAACTGTTTACATTCCTACATGGAAAGACAATATTTGTAACTCTTGAAACATTTCAGTATCTGGGTACTGGGTGGGATTACACACACACACATGCACACACGCACACATACATAGAGACAGAGTGCACAGAGCAAATTGAAGAGGATGGGATCATATCTTAAAAAAAAATGAAATCAAGCAGTGAGAGAGAAATATATTGGGAGGAGAAAGGGAGAAACTGAATGGGGCAAATTATCTCTCATAAAAGAGGCAAGCAAAAGACTCATTAGTGGAGGGATAATGAGGGGAGGTTAGAGAAAAACATGAAGTCTACTCTCATCACATTCCACTAAAGGAAAGAATAAAATGCACACTCATTTTGGTAGGAAAACCTATCTCACAATACAGGAAAGTGGGGGATAAGGGGACAAGCAGGGTGGGGGGGATGATAGAAGGGAGGTCATGGGAAGGAGAGTGCAATTCATGGTCGACACTCATGGGGAGGGATAGGATCAAAAGAGAATAGAAGTAATGGGGGACAGGATAGGATGGAGGGTAATATAGTTAGTCCTATACAACACAACTATTATGGAAGTCATTTGCAAAACTACACAGATTTGGCCTATATTGAATTGCTTGCCTTCCAAAGGGAAGGGGTGGAGAGGGAGGGAGGTAAAGAAGTTGGAACTCAAAGTGTTAGGATCAACTGTCGAGTAATGTTCTTGCCACTAGGAAATAAGAAATACAGGTAAAGTGGTATAGAAAGCTATCTGGTCCTACAGGACAAAAGAGAAGACGGAGACAAGGGCAGAGAGGGATGATAGAAGAGAGAGCAGATTGGTCATAGGGGCAATTAGAATGCTTGGTGTTTGGGGGGGGGGATAAAAGGGGAGAAAATTTGTAACCCAAAATTTTGTGAAAATGAATGTTAAAAGTTAAATAAATAAATTTAATTTAAAAAAAAACAATTTTAAAATTATTTAGAAAAAAATAGTACTAAATTCTCTTTCCCTTCTTCTTCTCTCCCTCTTATGGAAAAGTAAAGAATTTGATAGACGTTATGCATATGCAGGCATGGAAAATGTTTCCAAATAAGTCATATTTTAAAACAAAATGCACAAGAAAAGTGGAAAAAACATAATTTTTAAAAAGTATGCTTTGATCTGCATTAAGACTGCATCATTTCACTTCTTTCCCTGGAGGTAGACACCTTTTTCCATCAGAAGTCCTTTGGAATTGCCTTAGCTCATTGTATTGCTGAGAAGAGTTAAATAATTCACACTTGTTCATCATGCAATATTGCTACTACTGTGAAAAGTTTCTCATGGTTCTACTCACTTCCCTTTGCATTAGTTCATATACACCTTCCTAGGATTTTTTTTAAAGCATCCTGGTTGTTATTTCTTAAAATGCAATAGTATTCTATCATAATCATATAACTTAATGTGTTCAGCCATTCCACAATTAATGGACATGACCTCAATTTCTAACTCTTTGAAAAAGAGCTACAAAAAAGAGCTGCTATAAATATTTTTTTACATATAGGTATCGTTCCAATTTTTTATCTCTTTGAGAAATAAACAGTAATAGTATTGCTGAGTCAAAAGGCTTCCCCCTTTTTTTTGCCATTTGGTCAAAATTGCTGCTAAATTCTAAATTGATTTCAATCAGTTCACAACTAGACTAACAATGCCTTAGTGTTCCAGCTTTTTCATAACCACTGCAGCAGTGGCCATTTTTCTTTTCAATATCATTAGCCAATCTGTTACAAAACGGTAACCACAGAGGTATTTTAATTTGCATTTCTCTGGACAATCATGACATAGAATATTTTTTTAATGTGACGGATGAAATCTTTGATTTCTTCTTCTGAAAACTGCCCGTTATTTATCAATAAGGGAATGACTTATACTCATAAATTTGACTCAGTTCTCACAGTGCTTCTTAAACCCTGGATTGCAACCCCATATGGAATTATATAACTAAATGTGAGGGTTGGAAAAAGTTTGTCAATGGTAAAAGTTTTCTGAATGTGCAATAACCAAAAATTAATTCAAAATTAAACATGTAACGAATAAGAGGTGTTTCTGGCAGCAATTCCCTGCAGCCTTGCTTCTGAACATACAACATGTACACTTTGCAATGCTCATGCTATCACACCATGCAACATCAGCAATCACTGCTAGAAATATATAGGCTCAGATTAGAGAATATTGTATGTTATAAATTTCAGTTTTTTTACCATGTACATAAAGTTTTCTGCTCCTTCATAAACATAATGGTTTAATTATGAGAAACAAAGACTTTAAATATTTTCCTACCATCATTCCTCAGCATATAAGTATGAAATTAGTATATCTTTAGATTGTATTGTGTTAGAATGTTTGGTTTTTAAAAATTGCTGTTATCTCTTTCTTTTGTAGAAATATAAGTGCTTAGTTGAAGCAAGGAAAGACAAAAGCCTGGTAATAATATTTCTCCACCATCACTGCTGTAAGTATATTTAAGTGTGAACATCAATTTTAAAAATTAATCAAAAAGAAATGTAATTTCATAAACTAAGGCTAGCATTTATTTGAGAGAGTATTAGCAATGTTTATTTATATTTTAGGACAAATATATTTTTTTCTGCTTTAGGTAAGTGGTTAAATTTAGAAAGAGGAGGAAAAAATACTAATGACAATGTGTCAGAGTCTGCAACCAAGTTGCAGTAAACATAAATTGAAAAGAAAAAGAAAATATGTCAAACCATATGACTCTCAACAGGATGAAGTTTAAACAGACTACTGAAATTGACATTTTTGACTGAGCAGAAATCCGATTTTCTTTTTACCATAAAGACTTAGGACTTTCAAAACTGTGTTGTTGGATATTTTTTTAAAAAAATTCAATGATTTAAATACATCACTTCAAGAAAAAAGTGTAATATATTTATGGTAAGAGATAAAACTGAAAGTTTTACAAAAAAGTTAACATATGGAAGAATAGGGTTGAAAAGGATTCTTTAGAAATGTTTACACCTACAGATGATTTTATAATTGAAAATTAGCTTCCCAAAGATTTAATTGTAAGTGCTATAAGTGATCATCTCAAGTGCCTGGAGACAGTTACAGAAATACTTCCCTTCAAATTTTTGTTTCTAAAAAAATTAAGTTGGGCTTTTAAATCATATACAAATGAAATAAAAATGTCAGTCATCTGCCAAAAGAAAAGGTCAAGAAGAATTTGCTGAGTTATCACATGATGTAGGTTTAAAACTTGAATTTCCCAAAAAAAGTCATTAAATGAATTTTGGCTTGTGATTAGGTCACAATTTCCAACGATTTCTGAAATGGTCCCTAAATGTATTTCTAGCCTTTTGTACTATGTATTTCTGTGAAGCAACATTCTCAGCACTGGCGATTATAAAATCAAAATTTCAATCAACTCTGAAAAACTTTGAAGATGTTCTACTTCCTACAGCATCAAATACTCTGCCAAGATTTAATTCTTTATTTAAAAATTAAACTAGCACATCCATTTCATTACTATGTAAATTTGCTTTCATCTTCAATAAATGGTGAAATTACATGTATACCAAAGAATTGCTTTAAAATAAATTTCTTTATGATTTATTTTCAGTAAATGTTTGATTTGTATGCCTATTTTATATTCCTATATATCTGAGATTGTGTAAAAATTTCTCGGGCAAAAAGAGGTCACCATTGAAAAATGTCTAAGAAGCCTTGCTCTCTAGACATATATTATTTTTAACTTCTTTTAAAATCTGATTCAATATTTTATTTTCTCAACTACAGGTAAAAAACAATTTTACTATTCTTTTTCTTAAAAATTATGAGTTCCAAATTCTCTCCCTCCTTCCTGTCCCCTCCCATTGTTAAGGCAAGCAATATGACACAGATTATATATGGGTAGCCACATAAAACACATTTCCATATAAGTAATTCTGTGAAAGAAAACATACAAATACACACACACACACACACACAAGAAAAATAAAATAAATAAAAGTATCTTCAATCTGCATCCAGGCTCTAATAGTACTTTTTCTGGGCACAGATAACACCTTTTATCCTAAATCCTACAGAATTGTCTTTGATCACTGTATTGGTAAGAATAGCTAAGTTATTCATAGTAAATCACAATACAATATTGTTGTTACTGTGTACAATGTTGTCTGGTTCTGTTGATTTCCCTTTTCATCAGTTCATGCACATCTTTCCATGTTTTTCTGAGTCTCTTGCTCATCATTTCTTTTTTCATAAGAAAAGACAAGAAAGCATGTTATGTGTGCTGCAGAACATGAGAGAATTCAAAATACATAGCAATAAATTTTCATTTCGAGAAAACCTATCTAATGAGTCCTATGTGTTATGTTGAGAGTTGTCTATCTTTTCTTTGTTTCATTATTAGTTTTCTTCTCTGCTGTGCACTATCTTCTTTTCTCTCCCTCTTCCTTCCCCCTCTCCCCTAGATGGCTACAATTAATAATGGATATGTTTATATATAGATACATATATACACGTACATGCATATGTATATACTTTCCCAAATAAGTTCTACTTCTGATCTTTGATTTTATGTTTGTGAGTATTTCTTACTACCTATCTCTCTTAAATCCTCTACTTTACTCCCATCTGTTACCTTGCCCTCCTCCTACTTAACGTAGACAGTTGCAAGGATATCTCCCTTGTCCTCCCTTTTTCATCAATCTAAACATCCTTCCATAGCCACCCCTTTAATCTAGTCCCTCATTTTCCTCTTTAGATATCTCCCCCTTCTGAATCCCCTTAAAGTTTTACTTCTTTCTGAATTTAGAAGTGTTTTATACACTTCAAGAAATGTATGTATTGTTCTATCTTGAACCCATTCCCAAGGAAAATAGATTTCCAGAACCAGCAGCCCACCTTCTGCATCAAATTCTTCTGTGTTGATTCTTCCTCTTATCTCTTATTTGCATAAAATAATTACTCTTTTTTAGCAGTTACTTTATGGTTGTCTTTGGTACAAACTACTCAATTACTAACAAAAATCTTAGACTTATATTTAATGTTTTATATACATACAGGGTAAATAGTCTGTCATTACTGAGTCCCTTGTAATTAGCCTGTGTTATGTATTTTATATTTCTCTTGCTCTTGCATGTTATATCTTCTATTTATGTTGAGTTTCCTTAAAACTAAGTCCAGAAAGTCTGACAGTTCATTAAATGTCCAATTTTTCCCCCCTTTGCATTGTGCTTAGCTTTGCTCTGTATGATATTTTCAGCCTGAACCCCAATTCTTTTGATTTTCAATATATAGTATTCCAACACCTGCGGTCTTTTAGTATCACTGTTGCTAGATCTTGCATGATTCCATTTGTGGCACTGCCATATTTAAATTGTGATTTTTTTCTGTTGATTGTAATATTTTATCCTTGAGCTGAGGGTTTCAGAATTTGACTATGATATTCCTGTGGGTTTTCCTCATAGAATCTCTTTTAGGTGGTGACTGGTGGATTTTTTCTGTTTCTATTTTCCCCTCTTATTCTAATGCTTCAGGAGTTTTTTTTAGTTATTTCCTGTATTATTGTATCAAGATTCCTTTTCTTTCATAACTTTTGCGTAGTATGATTATTCTTGTTTTCTTTCCTTGATCTGTTCTCCAGATCAGTTGATTTTCTTATAAGATATTTTACATTAAAAATATAATTCTCGATATATTTTTATTACTTCTTGGTTTCTTATAACTTCACTGGCTTCCTCTTGAACAATTCTGATTTTCCAGGAGTCATTTTCTTCCTTAAGATTCTGGTTCTTCTTTCCTAATTGGTTGACTTTTTTTTCATAATTTTTTTTCTTGGATTGGTCTTTTTTAAAAGCTTTTTCTCAATCTATTTCATTTGATTTTTAAAGTTCTTTGATGAATTTTTTTGGAGCAGGTAACCATTTATCATTACTCTTTGGAGTAGAAGAGGGTTTCTTTGCTTCAGTCTCCTCCTCTGAAGACAAACCATGGTCTTCTCTATTCCCATAGTAACTTTCTATGGTTCAATTCTTTCTCCTCTGCTTGTATATTTTTTTAAAAATTTGTAATAATTTAATTTTTAAAATCACCTCTAGACCTGGCATATGAGGGATGGTGCCTCTGGCCTCAGCTCCTCCTTTAGTTCTCCCCTCTGCCCTAAAAATGGAACCAAGACCTTCAGCCTCCTGTAAGTGCCCATATACAGTGATGTCTCCATCCCATAGCTTCTTCATTCATCCAGCATGTGCTGTTTCCTTCTCATCCCCACTATATCTGAAGCATAGCTAGTTCTGGCATTCCTTGTCAACAGAGGTTCCCTCAGTCTTCCTCAGCTCAGTGACTTAACTCTCCTCACTGTCCTAGGGATAAAAGTTCTGGTGCTGGGGCTGAGGAAGCCTCCCAACCCAGCTAACTCAAAAGCTTGCAGCTTGTTATTTAAGTGGACTTAGGACCTAAACTGGAGGTATTTACTCTTCACATGGACTAAACCTTATTCTGGGACTTTCCTAAAATTTTATCCATCTTCTTAAATTCTTTTTTTTTTTTTTTTTGGTTAGATTCATCAGAAAGTTGAGATTTCCCACTAGTATAGTTTTAGTGTCTCTTTATGTAACTCATTTAAGTTTTCTTTTATGAATTTGAATGATATACTATTTGATGCATATATGATTAGTATTAACATTATTTCATTGTTCATGGTATCTTTACCAATTTGTAGTTTCCCTGCTTGTCTCTTTTAATTATGGCTTCTTTTGTTTTTTGCTATGTCTAAGATCATGATTGCTACCCCTGTTTTGTTTTGCTTCAGCTGAAGTGTAATTGATTATGTTCCCAGCCCCTTACTTTTACTTTGGTGTGTTTTTTTGTGCTTCAGATTTGTTTCTTGTAAACAACATCTTGTAGGATTCTGGTTTTTAGCTCATTTTATTGGTGAATTTATCCAATTCCTATTCCCAGTTATGGTTATTATGTATTTCTTTCCATCTTATGCTCCCCATGTTTATCCTTCTCTATCCCTCTTTCTTTTTCTTTACTTTCACCCATTCCTTCTAAAAAGTGTTTTGTTTCTCACCACTACCTCCCTCAAACAGAATGTGTATATTCTACCTTCTTTGAGCCAATTCCAATGAGAGCATGATTCAATAACTTTCTTCACCCCTGCCATGTTTCCATCCACTGGAAAATCTTTTATGCTTCTTTTAAGGGAGTTAATATACCCCATTTTACCTCACCTCTCTGTCTTTCTCCAGTTCCTTCCTTTTTTCATCCCTTGTTCATTCATTTAGGATATTATCCTATCATAATCAACTCAGATCAATGCCCTCTGTCTATACATACTCTAAATGCCCTAATAATGATAAAATTCTTAGCACTTAAAAGTAAAAATTGTCCACATAGGAATTTTAACCTAATTGAATCCCTTATGGTTTCTCTTTCATGTTTATCTTTTTAATCTCCTTTTCAGCCTTGTATTTGAAAGCCAAATTTTCTATTTAGTTCAAAAATGCTACTTCCCCTCCTGTGATTGAACAGTTGCTGAGCTGCTTGAAAGTCCTGTGTGTCCCTGAATGTCTAATTTTTTTTTTCCTGAAAGATTACACTAAGTTTTCTCAGTAGGTGATTCTTAATTATAATCCTAGCTCCTTAGTCTGTGGAATATCACATTACAATTCCTCCAATTCTTTAAGGTAGAAGTTGTTAAATCTTGTGATATCTTGGTAGTATAGCTCCCTGATTTTGAATTGTTTCTTTCAGGCTGTTTGCAATAGTTTCTCATTAATGTGAGAGCTCTGGGATTTAGCTATAATATCCTGGAAATTTTCATTTTGGGGATATTTTTCAGGATGTGACCAGTGAATTCTTTCAATTTATATTTTACCCTTTGGTTCCACAATATCAGGGCAATTTTACTTGACAGTTTCATGACAGATTATGTCTAGGTTCTTTCTTTTTTTTCCTTTTGCTCATGACTTTCCATGTAGTCCAATAATTTTTAAATTATCTCTTAGATCTACTTCTCAGGTCAGTTGTTTTTCCAGTGATGTATTTAACATTTTGTTCTATCTTTTTCTTTGAATTTTGCTATATTTGTCCTGATACCTCATGATACCATTAGTTTCCACTTACCTCATTCTATTTTAAAGACTTCTTTTTTGGTTTTTAGTTTTTTAAATAAGGTTTTGTTTGTCCCCAATATTCTTCTCCCTTTCCTCTCCAGAGAGCCATCCCATAAGATGAATAGCATTATTTTAAGGAGTAAAAAAATCAGCACAGCTAATTAAAATATTTTAAAAAGTCCAAAAATGTGTGCAGTATATGTTATACCTATGACCTCCCAGCTCCAGGAAGTGATATATTAGGATGTCTTCTCATCTCTTCATTTCAATCTCTCTTGATCTTTTGCCTTTTGTTTCATTAATATTTAATCATTTGTCTAGTCACTCTTTTCACTGACATGGTTGTGGTTACTGTGTACACTGTTCTCTTGGTTCTGCTTACTTCATTTTTGCATCTGTTCAAGTAAGTCTCTCCAGGATTCTCTGTGTTCATCACACGTGGTTTCTTAAAACTCAGTAATGTTTTACTACATCGATGTGACACAGTTTGTTGATCCATTCCTTAATCAAGGGACATCAACTTAGTTTTTCATTCTCTGGTGTCACAAAAAGTGATGCTATAAATAATTTGGACTACATGGAAACTTTCTAATTAATGACTTCCATGGGGTATGAGCCCAATAATGGAGTTTCTGGTTCAAAGGGAATGGACATTTTGATGACTTTATTTGCATCATTCCAAATAGCTTCCAAAATTCTTATTTCCAGCTCCACCAACAATGTATTAGTGTGCCTATCATTTCACAAAAATGGCTGCTGAATTTTTGATATTTTTTGCAAATTTTCAGAGGCTGAGTTGAAATCTCAGGGCTGTTTTATTTGCATTCCTCTTATCATTAGTAATTTGGAGCATTTCACATGGTTGTGAACCAATTCAGGAAATTATTTTCTTCAGTGAGATTTTATACTTCCTTTTCTGTTTTTAAAGGAATTATACTTAGCGAATCTTTGTATATATTTTTACATTTAACCAATTCTGATTTTTAAGGAGTTCTTCTTTTTTACCATTTGACCTATTCTGCTTTTAAGGTGTTTTTCTTCCAGTACTTTTTTGTGTTTCTTTTAGAAAGATGTTTCTCCCCATGATTTTCTTGAATTGCTTTCCTTTCTTTTTTCCATTTTTTCTTCTAACTACCTTACCTGATTTTTAAAATCCTTTTTGAGTTCCTCCAAGGATTCTTTTTGGGTCTGAGAACCATGATTTTTATTTGAGGCTTTGGATATAGTAATTTTTTCTTTGTTGTCTTCTACATTCATTTTTTGATCTTCCCTGTCACCCTATAAACTCTCTATGGTCAGGTTCTTTTGTTGTTGTTGTTTGCTCAATTTTCCAACTTATTCCTTGACTTTTAATTTTGGTCTCTGCTCCCATGAGTGAGGGGACACTATTCCAAACTGCAAGTTTTTTGAGCTGACATTTCCAGTGCTAATTTTAAGCGATGTAAGTTTTCAGTTCCTTCAAAATTGTGTGTTCTATGCAGAGGTGTAACCATTGCTTTTAGCCCTGAGGTCTCATCTATGGGCAATCATAAGCACACTTTTATGTGTGCCTGAACTGTGATCAGGGTTCATGCTCCTGCTAGTCCTCTTCTTTGTCCTTGGACTGTGACTGAGAATAGTGTATGATCAATTCAACAGAGTTCTGATCCCACTGCTAGTAAGGATCCCTGGATATCCATTCTTATCAGTTGTCCTACCCATTTACCATCTGTCAGCTGAGTGCTCCAGAAGCCCCTCATCACACCTGATGCTGCTTTTCCTATCTGCACTTATCTGGCCTTCATCAATCTTACACCAGTGAGATGGACGTTTCTTGACAAAATTCTAAGTTGTCTTGGCTTCTTACTCCATCCTTTTATTGGTTCTTAATTTTGAGGGGTATTTTAACATTGTTTGGAGGAGAATTTGGGAGACATCAGGAGAGACCCTATCTTTACTCAGCCATTTTGACTCGATTTCTCCCCCATCTTTCAATTTTCAATATTGTAGCTGAATGCTATAGAAGTACAAGTAATGAAAATACAAAACAGATATGGAAAGAAAAACAAAGTACTAGTCTATGTCCCAGGAGGACATAAATATATTTAATTTGAGAAATAAGAAGGTGAAATTTTCCCATCATTTTCTTTACTGACAATACATATATACATACATAAATACATATATAATATATATACATATATGTGTATATATATGGAGAGAGAGAGAGAGAGAGAGAGAGAGAGAGAGAGAGAGAGAGAGAGAGAGCGCTTTCTTTTCCAAGACTCAGACTTAATTTTTCTTCTTGATCTCATTTCACACATGCTGTTTCTGTCCTATCAATGACCAGTCACTGCTATTTTTATGCTCTGCCCTTTTGAAATATATCTCTTCCATCTTATTCCCACAGAGCCCAAGGATATCTGATAAACTAATCATACATACACTTAAATCACCTTCGGAAGATAATTCTTTCTCATTGTTTATAACTGATTTAGTGATTAATGGTGATAATGTAATCTTCCTGACAGAAGTTTTGTCTTTATACTCCAGACACCATGTGTATAGTAGAAGTTTGATAAATGCTTCCTATTTTTTTGGTGGAGGCAGTTCAGTGGCTCACTGGATAGAATGCTTGGCTTGGAGTCAGGAAGACCAATGTTCAAATTCAGCTTCAGACATATAGCTGTGTGGCCCTAGGTGAGTCACTTAAACTCTGTTTGCCTTAATCTACTATAAAAGGAAATGGCAAATCACTCCACTATCCTTGTTAAGAAAACCCAATACTGGATCATTAAGAGTTAGATATGACTGAATGATTTAATGACAACAAGGAGAAGTTGAACAACTGGGGATTTGGGGCTATGGAAAAATTCTATAAACAAATAAATATCTTAAAAGGGTCCTTTACTAATCTTCCAAATATACAAAGAAATTTTTATGTGCTTAGCACTAAGGCTACATCTGGTTTCTATGTATTACTGATTATATGTCCTATATTAGAGTTAGGTATCATGGAAAGAACAAGAAATCTGGAATCTGATGACCTTGATTTGAATCACCATATAGTAAAATGACCTTGAAAAAGTAACTGTCCTACTCTGCACTTCAAATTTCTTCTTCTGTGAAATGGAGATATCATCTACACTACATTATTTCACAGGGCTATTGTAAAGATAAACTTGATTGATGTGTCTTTGACTTTTCTTTGTAAGATGTAAAGAATTAAAAAAATGAGAGCTTCATGATAATTTATTTTAACATTTTATCTTCTGTAGCTATTCCCATGGGACAAGTTTCTGCTATTACAGACAGCTACAGATGGAAGGGGAGAAAGAATAAAGCTTGTCTCTTAGGATATAGATAAAGTCTCCAGTGAATATCTGACTAGTATTTTTAGATTGCAACCACATTTCAACCATATTTTCCCTACCCTTAACAGCAGATAAATATGTTATATATTATATGCTATGAAAATAAATGAAACACAATATCTATAGGATATTTGATTATTGCCTGATAGACCAGTGATGTTAAAGCCTATGACATTCACATATGGAGGCAAACAAGTTTTTAACTCATGACATCTATAAAGTAACAAAAATTATCTGGGAGCAACAGCTAAATATCAAAAAATTAGGAAAACGTCTATACCACTAATATCCTAAACATGGACTTCTTGAGTGCTGAGCCCAACAAGATGGAGAATCAATTTTACCTTCAGGGAATATTGGGATAAGAATCGTAGAAGAGAAAGGGAGTGCAGAATTCATCTCCTGTAAACACCTGTGAATGCATTCCTTTCAGAACACTGACTGATAAAATTAAGAAATATTTATTTGAAACAATATTTGCAATGGAAGAAAGTACTAGCCTTTCTTAATAAGATAAGGGCTAAATTTATTATCTTACTAATATTGCCAAAATTATTTTATACAATTCTAGAAACATCAGCTATTTTAGTATAATAAGAAAGACATTGATAGAATGAAATAGGCAATGAGTAAATAAAACTATCATTCTTAATAAGCAGGATTTACAGAGTGCCTTAGGTTTTCCAAAGTACTTTAGAAACACAGTCTCATTTTAACCTTAGAACACATTTGGGTTGTAAGTTAAAGACATAAAAAAATTGGCATGAATTATCAGTATTTCTGTATATATGACTATAACATATATATCATGCCTAATACACACACACATTCATTAACATCCTGTTTAATAAACACAAAGACCCTAACTCCTAGGAAAATAACTAATTGATGAAAAGTACAAAGAAATCAAAAATGGAGTCCTTGCCAACTTCACTGAACTGGTTTCTAGTCTGTGGACAGCTGGAGCTGAACAGAGCAAGCTAGAGACAGAGAGAGCCAGGAATCAAACAGAAGTTTAGCTTCAAAGTGAGAGAGATGGCTTGCAAACAATAAGATGGATTAGACAAATGTGCTGCGCCCCTGCTCCTCATGGGAGACCGAGTTTATTGTGACTGAACCTTGATTTGTATATTTGTGCCTAAAAAGAGTCACACACTGTAGTGCAGAAACAGGAGTGAGGTAAAACAACAATAATGGGGTATAACAGCAGAAGCAAGGCAAACTTGTCTAGTGACAAAAAGTCCATTCACAGCAGGGTTTTGTGTCTGAGCCTGCTGGTTCTTGCTGAAGTTCTGGGACCATCAGTTCTAGAAGGTAAGTGCAAAGGTTTCTTGTCATACCAAACTCAGCACAGCTTGCTTGCTGGTACTTCCTATGGGAAACTGGGTACATCCTCATATCCTGACATTCTGAAGAAATTAATCAAAGACTAACTCCTCATATCATATACCAAAAACAAGCAATTAATGATGACATCTTAAATTTAAAAGGGTCACATCATAAACAAATTATTAGCTCAAAGAAGAAAATGTATTTCACAAGTATTGATAGAACAAGAGTTTGTGAACAAAGGACAGAAGAGATAAAGGAATATAAATAATTTAGGTAAAGTAAAATGTAACAACAAGTTTTTGAACAAATACATGTAGGTAATATCAGAAGGAAAATAGTTAACTGGTTAAAAATAATCATTACAGTAAGTTCTCTGATAAAGATTATATTGGAAGATATGTAAAGAACTGAATCAAATATATAAAAATAAGAGCTAATAGCTAAATAGTCAAGTGATATTAATAGGCAGTTTGTTAAGTAAGAAATCTAAGCTGTCAACAACTTTATAAAAAATCTCCAAATTTCTAATAACTACAGAAATGCAACTTAAAGTGAAAATGGAGTTCTTTCTTGTACTTATCACAATGGTAAATATGACAAAAATGGAAAATGACAATTGTTGAAACAGGTATGGTAATGCCCTATTTGATTTTGAAAGTCTATCTAGAACTAATCTGAACCTAAATTCATTAAATTGTTTAAACTCTTTGATCCAGTGATATAGTTAATGAGAGTTGTTCATTAATAATCAATTAGTAATATGGGGCTTATCCAGGTCCACCCACTTTCTATTTTATTATTGAAAGTTAGGTCAAAGCAGACTCTGAAGGACAGGGCTGACAATAAGATTGGGTCAACATTCTCCCTAATCTTGAGGGGATCCAACCAGAATCTAATCTACCCATTATTCATCTACATAAGTGGTCTGGGTGGAGATGAGTCTCTTTGTCCACGAGTGAAATAATCAGTCAAGTTCTCCAGTCCCTAATTGGAATATGCCCACCTCTCTTTATAATATTCTTTCTCTCATTGTTAATTGAGTTAATTTCCATGTTTTGGGAAAACTCACTCTTCCAAGGGTATTTAAACACTGCACCTTCACTAGGCTGGGGTGTATGTCTTTGGTTTCTGAGAAGGCCACTAACTTAAATTTATTGATTTTTGCTAGCTATAATTAAGAAAATTGACTATTATTTATATGGAAACTACATCTGGGACTTTTCATTTGTCACAATACTAAGCCTATATCCTAAAGAATTTGGAGAAAAAAAAAAAACAGGAAACTTGTGTAGAAAAAAAGTATAATAACTTTTTAAAGAGCAGAGATCTACAAACTAATTGGGGGGAAGTGACCAGATATTGGGGAAAGACTCAATACACCATGGTATGTGAATACAACTGAATATTAATATGCTACAAGAAATGAGGAAAATATTTTCAGAGAAATCAGAGAATATATTTTTATGATCTGCTCTAGAGTGAAGTGAGAAGAACATTGAAAACATTTTCATTTTAACATCAGCATTATACAAGGGGGAAAAGAAACTTTGAAAAATGTAAGAACTCTGATCAATACTATGTCCAACTATAATTTTAGAATATTAAGGATCTAAAGAGTATTTTGCCTTCTATCACCTGAGAGAGATGTGATGGGCTCAAGTAGAAGTGTGTGTACATTTTTTGATGTGATCAATATGGGGATTTGTTTTGTTTTGTTTTTTTTTTGGACTATCCATATTTTGCAACAAACATTTTCCAACTTGTCAAGGATGTAGGGCTATATAAGTATGTTAGCTAGGATGAAAAAGAAAGAAAAATAAAGAAAACAGTTACTGATATATTTTGAAAATACAGGTAAGAGAACAAAAAGTCAGATTAATGGATAACAGGACAGCTTTGATCATTCAAGAACAACAGGGGGCAGCTAGGTGATTGCAGTGCATAGAGTACCAGTGCAGGAGTCAGGAAGACCTGAGTTCAATTCTCATCTCAGACACTTGACACTCACTAGCTTTGTGACCTTGGGCAAGTCACTTAACCCTAACTACCTCATCCTGCATCATCTCCAGTCATCCTGATGAATATCTGGTCACTGGATTCAGATGAATCTGGAGGAAAAATGAGTCTGTTGATCTGCACAGCCCTCCCTTAAAAAACAAAGTCAAGTGCAAGTCATGTCATTATTTCTTTGTTGGCATGATCTTCTTTGGCAAGGAAGGACAAGCATACATATATATCAGTCTTTCTTTCTATCCGTTTTATTTGTTGTTTGTTATGTTGAATATTCAAAAAATAATAATAAAATATCACCCAGTAACAATATACTCTCTCTGCAGAGGCAACTAGTGCTAGCATATTTCTGGAGCCACCTAACTAACTAACTGGTAATCTCCATAGTACTGATTAAAACTTATGGTTTGAGCTATAATCCTATATGGGAACTGGAAGGGTAAAACGTTGATGAAAAGTTTTGTTTTTCTTGGACAACAACTACTAAATTTAATGTCATGTACTGAACTACAGGCAAATAATTGACACTGAGATAATCTTTCTCAAATATAAGTAGAAACAACTAGAAAAACATGTAAGATGTTGAGGCTTTTTCATTGTATAGAAAAATGAAATAGTTCATTTTCTTCACCATTTGTATCTTACAAAACTTATCCTGGGGGGAAAAAAGGAAACTCTTTTGTATTTGTAGCAAACTTTTTCCTTTACCCTTTAGAAATAGATTTCAAGTTATCTTATTTTTTTTCTGGCATACTAATAAAAATTTTGAATGCTAGGTACCTGGAAAGGCCTTGAGTACCTGTACAAAGTAAAATCTTCCGCAAACATTGTGTCCTCAATCAGGATCACAGCATGTTGGCTTCATGTTTGACCATCTAGCACAAAATAATAAATCCTGATGATGCTAGAATAAAAAATGATATGTTGTGTGCATCAGTTCATCCAATTTGAAGTTTTCAAGAATAAGAGGAAAATGAATTCAGAGTATCTTTAAAGGGCAGAGCAGGATTCAGTAACTATTTGCAATGCTCTGGTTGTGATGGTTATTATTCACCATAACTGTCTTTTGCCTATTCTGCAGAGAAAGAAAGTTAGCCTTGTGACATGGACTTTGATAGAACTTGTTCTCTCTGGTGGCTCACTGTCCTTATATTGGCCACATGGAGTTTGTGGAAGGCAAACAAAAAGGAGAGAAAGCATATTTGAGTTTCAAGAGACCTCAGTTCTAGTCTCAGTCCCAACACTAAATATCTATGTGCCCTTGGTCATCAGTTACCTTCTCTCAATTTTCTTTTTTGTAAAATGATGATCTCTAAGTTCCCTTTCAGGATAAAGTGTTGTGATGTTAAACTGTCTAATATTATGTCTTCAAATCAGTAACTAAAAGTTGTATGGGGAGGTAAAAGGCAAGGGATTCCTGCATTGATTGCTTGACCATTAACAATTAATACCAAGCTAGAAGCAAAAGGAAAGAAAGATTTAGAGTCAGAAAACTTTGACTGAAATAATTCTGCAACTTATCTTAGACAATCTTTGTGGAACTAAAATCTTCTGATTATTATAGGATCTTTTAGGAAATCCATTTGCAGATTGGCCAGTTTTGCTTTATTTCTTATTGAGATGAAGAAAATATTTTAACCACATTTAGCAAGAACCGAGTTAAGAATGGGATAACTTATCTTGCTCTTATCTTCAATATGTATTACTTTGTATGTTATATTTTGTACCTTATATCTTGATAGTTTTTTTTTTCTTTACAAGGCTATCTTTTTACTTGAAAAGTGAGGAAATTTAGCTAAGAAATCATCAAAGTCCCTTCCAGTTCAAAAGTTCTGCTCCTACGAGTACATATATCTCCCCTATTTGGAAGAAATAAGAATCTGAGCATCACCATGATATTAGGTGTTATCTCAGTTTGTGTTATTCCCCAACGGGGATAGAGAGTTTTAACAACACATGAATCTCATAGATGTTGAAGTGACCAATCTTTATTGCTATGAAACAAAATGAGTAGATTAGCACACTTTTGTTGTTGGACTTAAATAAGAGAGCTTGCAAAAGAGTGTGGGTATTGGAGATTCTTACAAAAGAGCATAAGATGTCATTTAGTAAGTAGAATCTGGTAAAAACTATTCACTCAAATATGCACATTTCTGATAAATATATCTATTTAAGATATCCACTGTTAGAAAATGCATTATTCCTTGTGATATTCCATTCTATTTGGAGAGAGATTAGGAAACTTGTCTTTATACTAAGCCAAAATTTCCTTCCAAAATTTCATCAATCTGTGTTGATTCTGCTTCTGCAGAAAGCAAGATTAAACCCAACAGCTTTTTTTGTTACACATGTACAAACGTATTAAAACATATTTCCACATTAGTCATGTTTTTAAAGAAGAATCAGAACAAAGGGGGAAAACACAGGGAAGGAAAAGAAAACAGAAAAGTGAAAATAGTGTGTTTCTATCTGCATTCAGACTCCTTAGTTCTGTCTCTGAATGTGGATATTGTTTTCAATCACAAAACCTTTGGAGTTGTCATGGATCAATGTATTGCTGAACCTTAATGTCCAGCATATCATATAGCCTTAACTTTAGGTAACAACTTTGATGATATGAAAGTTAGTCATTACATAATGTTGCTATTACTGTGCACAATGTCCTCCTGGTTCTGCTCACTTTACTTTGCAGCACATTAATGTCTCGTATTTTCCTCATCCCCTCCAATATTTGTCATTTTTCTTTTTGGACATGTCCTAAGTATTGAAACTGTGCTTCAGAGAGCACAACTCTTTTAGACTGGCCCAGTTGTTCGATTGCAAAATATACGCTTACCAATAAGACTATTTTATGAGGAATTCACATGCGGCAGACAATGGTGGTCAGAAGAAGCAATACTAGGACTCTCAAGGTGTTTCTTAAGAACTTTGAATTTGGTTGAGGGACATGGGAGACACTGGCACAGGACTGCTCTGCATGGTGTGCCCATATTTGGAAAGGTGCTGTGCTGTATGAGCAAAGTAGAATTGAAACAGCACAAAGGAAATGTAGGATGCACAAATTTGCAGTAACCACCCCAAATGTTCATGTGGTCTATCTGTGCCCAATCTGTGGTAAAGCATTCCAAGTTTGTATTGGATCAGTCACAGTCGTACACATGGAAACTTCACTTTATCATGGTGATGTCATTTTGGTACTTTGCAAAAACAAAGGATGATAAACCACCAACCTTTATGAACGTATTCTATTAGCTAATCTAATAGGTATGAGGTATTATCTCAAATTTTTTTAAAATTTTCTTTTCTCTAATCAATAGTGAATTAGAATATTTTTCATATGACTTTTAATTACTTCATCTGAAAACTGATTATATCTTTTGATCATTTATCAATTGGTAATTGGTTCTTATTTTTATAAATTTGAAAGAATTCTCTATGTAATGGAGAAATGAGGCCTTCATCAGAGAAGCTGCTTTCAATTTTTTTTCATATTTATTATTGCTAACTGTATTTCCCTCATCCTTTCCCCAGATCCTAATTTATTTGATTTTCTCTCTTCTTTTACCCTGTCCCTCCTCAAAAATATTTTTGCTTCTGACTACCCTTTCACTTAGTCTGTCCTCCCTCCTACCACAACCCCTTTCTTTTATCCCCTTCCCCTTGTATTCTCCTGTAGAGTAGGATAGATTTCTATACACCATTGTCTGTGTACCTTATTTCCCAGACACATGTTAAAACAAATTTTAGCATGCATTTTAAAACTTTGAGTTCCAAATTCTCTCCCTTCCTCCCTCCCTACCCCCATTGAGAAGGTAAGCAATTCAGCATAGGTTATACATATGTAGTCATGCAGAAAAAGCTTCCATAACAGTCATGTTGTGAAAGAATAACTATATTTCCCTCTATCCTATTCCTCTGTTTATTCTATTCTCTCATTTCACCATGTCCCTCCTCAAAAGTGTTTGCTTATGATTACCCCCTCCCTTGTATCTGTCCTCCCTTGTATCAGTCTCCTTCTCTTTTACTCTCACCCCACCCCCTCCACTTTCTTGTAGGGTGAGATAGATTTCTACACCCAAATGAGCATATATGTTATTCCCTCTTTAAGGCAGTCCTGATGAGAGTATGGTTCACTCATTCCTTTTAACCTCCCCCTCTTTCCCTCCACTCTAAAAGCTTTTTCTTGCCTCTTTTATGTGAGATAATAACTTTCCTTTTGCCTTTTTCCCTAAGATATTGAGGCTTTTCTATTGCATACAGAAATGAAATAACACATTTCCAGTATATCCCTCTCTCACATCTTAATTTTATTTTTTAGACAATATCTCTTCATATTCAATTCACACTCTGTGTGTGTGCATATATATTCCTTCTAACTACCCTAATAATGAGAAAAGATCTTATAAGTTACAAATATATTTTCATGTAGGAATGTAAACAGTTCAATTTTAATACATTCCTTATGGTTTATCTTTCCTGTTTACCTTTACATGCTTCTCTTCAGATTTGTATTTGAAAGCAAAATTTTCTATCTGGTCTTTTTTCAAGAGTGCATGAAATTCCTCTAGCTCATGGAATGCCATTTTTTCCTCTTATGCTGAGTAGGTAATTCTTTTGATCCTACCTTATTTGACCTTTGGAATACCATATCCCAAGACCTCTGGTCCTTTAAGATAGAAGCTGCTAAATCTTGTGTTATCCTGACTGTGGTTCCACAAAGCTTGAATTGCTTCTTTCTGGCTGCTTGTCATATTTCCTCCTTGATCTGGGAGTTGAGCTATAATATTTCTGGGAGTTTTCTTTCGGGGATCTCTTTCAGGAGGCAATTTGTATTCTTTGAAGATCCATTTTACCCTCTGGTTATAGAATATCAGGGCAGTTTTCCTTGATAATTTCTTGAAAGATGATATCTAGGCTCTTTTTTTGGATTATGCCTTTGACATAATCCTATAATTTTAAAATTCTCTCTTCTGAATCTATTTTACAGGTGAAAGGATGAGATATATAACATTGTCTTCTATTTTTTATTCTTTTGGTTTTGTTTTATAATTTTTTGATTTCTCATAGATTCATTAGTTTCCATCTGCTGCAATCTAATTTAGAAGAAATTATTTTCTTCAGTGAGTTTTTTTTTTTTACCTCCTCTTCCATATGGCCAATTTTGCTTTCTAAGACATTTTTCTCCTCAGTGGTTTTTTGGACCTCTTTTGCCATTTGATATAGTTTATTTGTTTAGGTGTAATTTTCTTCAGTATTTTTTTGGGTCTCCTTTAGCAAGCTGATGACTCATTTTTCATGATTTTCTTGCATCACTCTCATTTCTCTTCCCAATGTTTCCTCAACTTTTCTTACTTGATTTTCAGAATCCTTTTTAGCTCTTCCATGGCCTGAGGCCAATTCATATTTTTCTTGGAGTGTTTAGATGTAAGAGCTTTGGTTTTGTTTTCTTCTTATGAGTACATTTTGATATTCCTTGTCACCAAAATAAGTTTCTATAATCTGATTTTTCTGGTTTTTGCTCATTTTCCTAGACTATTACTTGACTTTTTTACTCCTTGTTAAAGTAGGGCCTTGCTTCCAGTATGGGGGGCACAGTGTCCAAGCTTCAGAGGTTTTATGTAGCTGTTCAGAGATAGTTCTGGGGATCTGTACATTTTCAGTACTTTCAAGGAGGTATGATCTAATCAGAAGGTTTACTCTTCTCTTAACCTGTGCTGTGGTCTTTAGTGACCATGAGCCCTCTTTTCTGCATTGGAACTATGAGGAAAGTCCCTTATCTACCTCTTGCCACAAACTCTGCTGTGCTAGTGCTCCTTCTTACCCTAGAGCTGTCACCCAGGATTGCAACCCAGATTCAAAATATGGGCAAATAAACAAAGTCCTGCCTCAGTGGTAGCAAAGGAACCCCTGTAATCTCCTTCTGACCATTTTTTTCAGTCCCCTTACCATCTGCGGGCTGAGAGCTCTGGAAGCAGCACTGCTGTCACCACTGCCAAGACCACCACCACTGCTAATTCAGTCACTTCCAAGGCCAACTCCTGGTTTGCTGGGGCCAGGGCTTTTCTATGGCCAGGGCTGGACTGTTCTCCTCTCTCACCAAGGTTCAATAGATCTTTCTTTCCTACTGACATTCTACATTGTCTTTGGCATTTGAGGGCTGAGAAACCTGCAAACTGCCACAGTTGCCAATGATTCAATCCCCTGATCCCTGTTCTGGGTTTGTTGGTGCCTGGTCTTTGTTGTCATGGTGTGCACTGGACTGTGCTCCTCTATCAGCCTGGTGCAGCAGACCTGTCCTGTCAACCTTCTGGGTTGTCTTGGGCTGGACATTTGTTTCACTCTGTCTTTTTGTGGGTTCTACTGGTCTACAATTTGTTCAGAGTTATTTTGAAAGGGTTTGGGGGAGGGCTCAGGTGAGTCCCTGTCTTTATTCCAAGATCTAGGCTCTGAATATCTTTTCTAAATAAAAGTCCTCCCAGTATGTCAAGACAGCTTGTACTACTTCTAACTTTATTCTATATGTGAAACAATGTCAATTCCTCCAACCAATCCTTATATTAGAGTTCCCATTACCCTTTCAGTTCTTGGTTATCTTCTCTGGGAACATTCTATATTGTCAAGTCCTTTCTGAAATGTGATGTGCAGAAATGAAGAAGACACCTGGTATGATCAGATTAACTGTGAAGAGTCTTAGTTAATTTTGGTTACTATACTTTTATAAATATTGCTTATGTTTGCAATATACATATGTTTTTGACAACCACACTATGCTGTAAAATTAAGATAATACCAAACTATAGTCTTGGATACCAAATCCAGGTGTTCAAATTAATAGCAAATAGGGTGCTACTAACCTCCATCTCCTCCATCTACTCTACTCCTTCTTTACTTTTTTAAAAGAATGATGACAAGATGATATCTATAAAGCAGGCTAAAATGGAAGAGGTAAAAGGGGATAGATATCCCCACAAATAGAATAGGAGACTTTTTAGAAGTTTATTAGCAAAACCTGAAGAAGATGACAAGGACAACATTGACAACAGAAGGGGGGAAATGGATATGAAATATTGTGTAGGTAGAATCAAATTGACCTTTACCTCACTAAAGTAATAAGTCATTGGCTCATTTGATTAGAGTGAAAAAGATAGGGTTGATTCTGAAGTTGCCAAGAGTTTGCAATCATCTCAATGGGATATATGATAAGATGTTTGCAAGAAATTAATAAAATTCTGTCAGGGAACAAGAATAATCTGTAATCTTCTATATTCAGATTTACACAAATATTCTGGACATAAGATTCACCTTCCACTTGGACTTAAGGAATTCAAAAGTCATTTACAAGTTAATTAATGCCAAGAATATACCATCTGTGTGAATATTCAATTCAATATTTATAAGATTTTGTCAGTGGTAGGTATTTCTTCCACTGACACTAATCATAACATCACCCCTCCCCCTTTCTTTAATAGAAGGTCCTGATGAGGTAAACCTTACCCATCTAAGGGATTATTATGTACAAATTCAAGATTGGAGGTTATCATTGATAAAGGCAAAAAATAATTTTAAAATGAGGTTATTAGAAACTCAGAAGAAAAAGTAGCCAACTATGACAAAATGGTTTATTTACCTACACCTTCTGTTCATACATAAGGAATACAAATTATGATTTACGAGAGACAGAAGGTTGCTTTACATATCTACAGAAGGCTTCTCTGGAATCAATCTGGCCTTTTGGTAAAATAGATGTGGCAACCCCCCTGAAATACTGCTACATAAGTTTGGGACAGACCCATTTCATAGCATATAGAACACTTCTCTCCATTAATAAATCAAAGTCATGCTGAGCTCTAGCATCTTTATTTGTTACCATACACTTAGTTGTAATGTGATAGGCTTAATGCTTTATTTTTCTTCTTAATCCGTGTTCTTGTTTTCTGTGTCAAATCCTGGGACAACCTACATCTTTAAAATGCATCATTTATAATGAAATTTAAAATTAATTAAATTAATTTAATTAATTAAAATAACGTATATTTCATTTTATTTGAATTTGTTACTTATGTATTTCATTTAATTAGCATATATCTACTTAATTAAAAAATCCATCTGCTAAAAGTAATTTTTAAGTATTATAACTCCAAATCATAGTGAAAAAATACAATTGCTTTTAGTAATCATTTCTGAAAGTGGGACTGGAGAAAAAATTAGTATGGAAGATCAATATTAAGTCAATACCTATTGGCATTACTTATCTAAAGAATAAGATTTGTGAGTTAATTATTTCACTGTATAATCAACACTCAAGTTTTGTTTTCTAAGAAAAACAGCAGTAGTCTCAATTTTATAAAAGTAGATTATATGGATGTGCCAATATTGCCATTTGTTACTCACTAATCATGAGAACTACATATCTCAAATAAGGCAGAGCCATGAACAGATTGTAGAGTACTTTTCACACTGACAGTATTGAGTGTTCCTTCCATACCACCATAGCTAAAATGACCATGATACAGCCAAGAAAGTTTATACTTTTTGCTAATGCACAGAGGACAGGCCCAACTTCCCTCAGGTCTCTCAGCTGGAGAGTCATGCCAGCCTTATGTATGGCATCAAACATCTAGATGAGCTAGATGTCCAAAGCCAGACCTACTGAAGAGTCTTACTGGGTGAAAGATCTGAAGAGACTGACTATTGAAGTTGAAGGTGCCACAGCTTCCACCAACAGAGCAGCTGAACCCACCACCAAAAGGCTTTTGGTCCCTTTTCAAGTGTGCAAAGTGCAGCTTTGCCATATACTTGGGGCCAGAGCTTCAGAGCCACATACTCCAACACCAGGCAGATAGCTCCATGGTCTTCTCTGTCTTGTGCTATACCTCAGCAAGCTATGTCAACTGACACTTCTTCATTGTCTATAGGGAGAAGACCCAAAGAAGGCAGAAGAGGTGGAGTGAGAAGGGCGTAGGGAAGAAACTCCCCTAGAAATGAATGAGAATAGATGTGAGGGCTATCACAGGGAACCTGCCTTGGCTGGACTAGAGGAAAGATAATGGAAGAAAGTTTCAGCCTTCAAGGAGGATTGTGAGTAGGACATAGCAAGCTATCTACAGATCAATCAGCACCAAAATTGTCACACTGCTCTTTGGGTGAAACAAGTCTTTTTTGAAATATTGGAAGGCAAAGGAAGGATATGTTGTCCTAGTGCCTGCCTTGTAGAAAAGAAGTTTAAAAAAAAAAAACAAAACTGTGCCACCCTCCAAAGAATCATTTTATTTGGGAAATATATGATAGAAAGCAAAAATATTGTCAGTCATATGGTAAAAGTGAGGACTAAAAGGATAGCTGGACTTATCCATTCTTCTGTGGTTGCTATTAAGGGTGAGATGGGTTGTGGTTTTGTTTGGTTTTACTCAAAACTTAGACAAACCATAGAATTTTCATATTGATAGTAGAGAAAATGGATTTTATATAGAACTCTGGATATTTTTTATGTACCACTTATATTTCACTTAAATAATATGAGATATTTAGCATGTAACTTTCAATGTTCCTATTTATCTGTGATTTTGATCATCCTTCTGTGATTTTCAATATAGTTGTTGTACTTCATTATCAAAGTGGATGAAATTGACATCACTATGACAAAGTCAAGTTTCAGTGTGTCCAATTGTGGTTGATCAGACAAATACAAGCTCAGAATGCTCTACCACAGATTGGACACAGATAGCCCATGTGAAATATTTGGGGTTTATATATGTATATATATTTTATATATGTAATATATATACTTTATATATGTGTATATATATACATATATATACTTTATACTTTATATATATTTTAATGAATCTCTTCTTCTTTTCTTTTCTTGTATTGTTACCCTCTTCCATCTTCAGGGTGAAAAGTGTGGGGGGAGAAAAATAAATTTTAACTGAAATACTTAGCACAGCAAATCAAAGTATATTATCTGTGTCCAAAAAATATGTGTAATCATCTCTCTCAGAAATTAGGCAGTGGGCTCCATCATTAGCCCTCTAGAATTTTGATTGGGGATTTCATTGATCAGAAGTTTTGTGCGTTTCAAATTATTTTTGTTCTTTTAAATATTGTTGCAATTGTATTAATTGCTATGCCACTGCTCCATTTGTTCTGTGTCACTTCACAGAAGACTTTCCAAGTTTCTCTGTAACCATCAATTTCTTTATTTTTTATGACACAGTACCCAAAGTCATGAGAATGACATGAATTTCCAGTTCTTTGTTTTAACAAAAAGGTAGTATAAACACTTTTGCATGTGTTAAGTGCTCTTCTTTTGCATTTTACTAGAGTGTCCCAGGGGTATTCTCAGATGTCAGGAAAAAAGGAAGAAGGCTTTGGCACATTAAGTGGACACCATGGCACAAACTGAGAAGGTGGACAATGGTCATATAGGCTGTGTGCACCTGGATAAATGGTGATGTGCATCATGGGAAGAAATATACACATTGCTGATATTACAGATTCATTTAACTCTTTATGTATAAATTATTTGAAGGATTATCTTGGGAATTGATGCACCATAACCATTTGACAGGCATGTTGTAAAAAGATTATCATACTCCAATGGAAGTTGAGCAAAATCACTTCTAATATCCTTTCTACCTCTACAATTCTATTCTTTGAATTTCTTTGGATATATTTCTTCTTTAACATTATTTATAAACCTGTAAAATACTTCATCATATGAAAAGAAAATCAGTATATGGATTTGATTGTCTTTTTGTTTCTTTGGTATTTTCCTATTTCTTTTTTTTCAAAATAAGCAAAAACTACTGAGATGTAAAGCTTTCAAAATCCTCTTAACGAGAAGAGAAACAATCAACAATCTTCATTTATCGTGTGAAAAGCAAGAACAGCAGGGCAGGGAAATACAGATGAATCGGATAAGTCCACATTCATCCAGGATCATGAGACACAGTTTCCCATTAAACATTTTTTGATTTTATATAGATTTTACTTACAACCATAGTGCTCTTAGGGTATTCCTCATTTTCTTACCTATT
The DNA here is from genome assembly GCF_028372415.1 of Notamacropus eugenii. Lineage (NCBI taxonomy): Eukaryota > Metazoa > Chordata > Mammalia > Diprotodontia > Macropodidae > Notamacropus > Notamacropus eugenii. The sequence goes on along the minus strand of NC_092877.1, from coordinate 83,405,167 downwards.
TCTAGCTTAGGTTTTCAGAATCAATTTCTGAATAGGATCCTATAGGACACACTAGTCATTATCCCTGAACTGCATTTATTTAAGCAATCTTTCCAAGAACCAGTGGTGCTAACTGGTGTGTAAGAGACATGGAAAAAAATCTGGAAGGTATTTCAAACCAATAAGATAAAGATGGAATTGGTGACCTAATACAGTCAATATGCCTTCCAAAGTTTAGCACTACTAGTAAAGATAGTGCAAATGTTAGCAGCAGCAGCAGCAGCAACAGAAAGATCAAAAATAACTTATGTTGATGATCATGTTTTGCATTGTTCATTGATACTTGACATCCTGCCTTTGTTCTAAGGAGGTCTAGGTATAAATACTGTCTGGGACAACTGGGACAACCATATGCACATCACTAAACCTCTCAGTGCTCTTGGCAAATCTCTAATAAGTTGTGACACTGATAAATTTACAAGCTTCAGAAAAAAATTCCAACCTTATAAAATGATACTTTAAAAACTTTAAGTGATATCATATCTAATGCATAATTTCATCCTTACACCCTAAGACATATACTTGTATATATGTGTGTGTGTGTATATATATATATGTATATATACGTATATGTATGTACATATAAGTATATATATAACCATCTGTGTGTATATATGATGAGGCCTCCTGAAGATGTGTATTTGATGTGAACAGGTTGGATTACATTACAAATAAACAACCTTGAAGAAGACAGCATTAGTGTAATGCATGATTAAAAATATCAGAAAAAAAAATACGATCTGGGATAATCAGTAGATAGCACAGGATTTTCTTATGTACTATTCTTGCATTTAAAGACAAGGTTTACCTTAAGAAAATACACAAAAGAGAATGTAGAAATTTCAATTGTGGAAATCCTGTAAGGTGGGAATAAAAGTCACCTATGCTCTCCAGTTGGTCAAGTCTACCTGATACAAGAAATTAGAATGACAATGAAGTTGTCTTCTAGCTCTATGAATCTATGTCCTTGCTAAAACATTCTATACATGTATCATGGAATAATCAATTAGCCAGGCTTACAGATCCACACATTGTGAGTTATTATTACTGGATGTTCTACATCAATTAAGTCATTTGAAAACATTACTTTGACTTTGTAAAACTGTGTAAGAGTTTACGTTGGTTTTTAATATCCTGAGCCTTCTCATTTGCTGTCTTGTTTTCCTTTAGAAGGCCCTATCTATACATTTTTTTTTATGAAGTCTTAGGGAGATGACATATTAGGGCAGGCAAATTATTGGAGAATAAGGAGTTGTGTGTAAATATATGCATATACACACACATAAGTGTGTGTGTATGTGTGTGCGTGTAAATCAGGTAAATAAAATAGTCCTTCATGAACATTTTCTTTTTAATTTTTAACTGTTTTGGATGTAAAACTTAAAATTCGATTTCATAGGATCATCTGATCAAACACTAAAAAGCAGCTTAGAGATAATCCATCCCAAACACTTCATTTTACGGGTAAGAAGTATAAGACCCAAGTAGTAAAGTCAATTGCTTAAGGTTACAAAAGCAGTAAGTACTGGTACTGAGTATCTGAATCCACATACTTCTTCATTGTTCAAAATAATATATACTGAACATTGCATAAATTTAGTCTTTTTTGAATGATTCATGGTTTTCATTACAAACATCAGTTATTATACTGGAATAGTGATGCCCTGAGGGGCTAGAGAAGCATGTAGGGCAACTTGCTGGTAGACCTTTAGCCATTCTAGGTATTTCTGACTCTGCTTGTCTGCTGTTTAGTTTTTCTTCCTTTTTCCCTCACAGCCAGTCAGAAGTTAAAGCACATCTCTCTGCCACCGGTATAAATACCTCCAGTACTTCCCCCCTTATCTCCTTCCTCCTTTCTCTTATACTTTGAACATAGAAAACAGATAACCAAGTTTTTTTAGAATGGCATGTTAGTTGTCAACATGGCTCTAAGAAAAAGCCTGACGTCTCTTCTGAAGGACTAAAGTGGGTGGATTTTAATGGCGATTATTTTGGCTGCTCAGAAGTCTTTTTCACTGACATATTTTGAGTTTTACAGTTGCTTTACAAATGTCTAAGGTTGCTGAAAGCCTGCCTTGCAGAAATGGAAGGTTTGTTATTAAATGCAATATTCTAAAGAGATGACAAAAGAACGCTGAATGATTTGAGCAACTTCTACTGATGAGGTGTTATAACATCTATCTTGCCTTTTGGTTCACTTTGAAGACTATTTAACTTACGTAAGACTGTCTATTTTTTTTCTCTTTTTTTTGAGAAATGGTATAACAACAGCTACAATAACTAGCACTTATATAGCGCTTTTAGGTTTACAAAGAGTTTTATATATGTCAATTCAATCGAGTCTCAAAAAAAACCAGTCATGTAAGTGCTATTACCTCCATTTTACAGATGGAGGAACTACAAAATAAAGAACTTTATGCAACTGGCACAAGGTCACTAAGACAATGTCCAAGACAGAATTTTAATTGGGATCTTCCTATCTACAAGTCTTCCACTCTCTCCACAATGTCGTCAGGTTTCCCTTCAATAAAGGAAAAATCAAAACAACAATAATAATAAAATTTCCCAATAAAGAAATCTAATCCAAAAACTAATATGTAAGGAAGAACATGAACGCCTTTCGAATGAGATCATTTCAAGGCAAAAGATGGGACTCCAGTATAATAGTATAAAAATGGGTGTTGATCATGCACATTTATGTTATTATTTTTCTTAAATGTATTAATAAGACTTTCGTTAATGTTATCATTAAATGCCTAAATTCTTGAACTTCAAGACCCACTTATCCCAGATCTCCTATTCAGAAACACAAAGCAAGTGCCTCATAGATGCTTGCTTATTTACTGATTGATTATCACTCCATAATGTGTCCATAAACGAAGAGCATTAAGGCCGAGAGTCAAGAGACAGAAGATAAAAGGGCTTCATCTCGCACCATAGCTCATAAGTCTTATATCACAAAGGCGAAGTACTTTCAGACAGTCCTGAGCTGTTATTCTTGTTTTTGCAAACTACTGTCTCAAGACCCCTGAAGGAAACATCTTAATATAGTCATCCCATGGGGTTGTAGGAATTGCTAAAATGTCAAAGGCATAAATGTGAACAAATCCTGGAGAATATAGAGTTAAAAACCCTTTAATCTACTACTACTGCATTAGGACTTGACCAACAGATATTCAAACAACTCAAGAAAAAAGTCTTTCTTAAGCAGCTACTATGTGCCAGTGTAATGGTAATTTAAATGGAAAATCTTTCATATTCATGAATAGGCCCATGTAACTTTCCTGGGTCACATGGAAGCCTTAGTTACATGTGCCTGAGTCACACGACACCTGTGGTGGGAGGAGTTTGGTGAATGGGTAGATCAAGAAGAGGTGGAGCTGGAACAGAGCTGAGAGGGAGTTAGTCTTGACAGAAGTCAGAGCTGGAAAGGATACAGGTGGCTGGCTAGCATGAGTGATTTTGTGATTGTTTGTGATTTTGTTTCAGGTAGCCTGTTGTGATTTGTCTAATGGAGCTTATTTGTGGGAAGCTTATTAGGGGGGAAGGCTTGGAGATGGTGTTGTTCTCTGCATTGTTATTGTATATAGATTTTTGTTGCTGTGATGAATTTGGGTCTGAAAGGATGTTTTACTTCTTCCTTCCATGTGGAGAGTCTGTGGTATTTCGCAATTCAGAATTGTGCTGGGATATCCATGGCCACCATAGGTGCTGAGAATATTACATTGGTGCTACAAAGGGTGACAGGGATGGGATTGTGAAATATCAGACCTCTGTTTGGAGACAGAAAGGCAGAGGAGCTAAAGGAAAGACAAAGAATGATTACAGCTTTTTTTGTGGTTTTGTGGAGGTGAGCACAAGTGCTTCTTAAGCTGAAACTGAGGAAGCAAAACAAGTTGATTGGTTGTTGTCTACTTTTGTCAAAGAGGACCAAAATGACATCACTATATGAGGGACAATGTACAATATGTCTGACTGTGACTGATCAGAATAATACAAGCTCAGAAGGCTCTACCACAGATTGGACAAAATAGTCCATATGAACATTTGGAATGGAGATGTTTCTAAATCACATCTTATTTTTCTTTTGAGCTACTGCAATTATGCTTTGCTCATGGAGCACAGTATCTTCTTTGATTCCATGCTGGATAGTCCTGTGTCACTGTCTCCCATGTCACACAATAGATTCCAAAGTCCTTCAGAGAAAACTTGAGATTCTTCTTGCATCACTTCTTCTCACCTGGACATGAGTGCTTGCCATGTATGAGTTAACTGTAAAATAGTCTTTTAGGCAAACTTGCATTTGACATTCAAAAAATATGGCCATCCTATCCCAGTTGCACTATCTGCTATAGAATTTGAATGCTTGGCAGCTCAACTTGAGAAGGGACTTCAGTGTCTGGTACCTTATCTGACCAGGTGATCTTCAGCATCTTCCCAAAACAATGCAAATGAAAGAAATTCAATTTCCTGATGTGGCATTGGTATAACGTCCAGTTTTCACAAGCAGACACCAATGAGTTCAGCACAGTGGCTCTATAGACATTCACTCTAATATGTCTTCTCTCTCACACTTTCCTTCAAAGCATCCCAAACATTAGGCTACCTCTGAAAATTCATGTGGCAACCTCATCATCAATGTGTATATCCCTGGAAAGTATACTGCCAAGGTAAGTAAACTTATCCACAGCATTCACAATTTCTCCATGTGGTGTAAATGATGGTTCCATGTATGGATGGTGCGGTGCTGGATGGTGGAGAACTTATGTTTTCTTGTTGTTAATTCATAGGCTAACTTCAGCACAAGTAGTTGAGAATCAAGCCATACTTTCTTGCCTCTCAGCTTCAGAATCTTCATCGAGTGCATAATCACCTACAAAGAAAAAGTCACACACGAGCTCTGCTTTTAGTCTTGCCTTATAACTATTTCAAGCTAAAAAATTTACCATCAATTCAACAGTTGACCTTAATGACATTTTCATCCTTATTGAAGACATCTGGTTACATTGCTGAAAACATCATACTGAAAAGCATGGAAGAAAACACAGAGCCCTGCTTCACTCTACTGGTAAATGGGAGAGTGGGAGAATATTATCCATTATCCAGAACTTGGGAAGACATGCTGTCATGAAATTGACATACAATCTTGATGAATTTCTCCAAAAAATCAGTTTGCAAAGATTTTTCACATTCCCCCATAATTGACATTATCAAAGGCCTTGGTCAAATCAACAAATGTTGTACATAAACTTCTGTTTTTCTCCTGTCAGTTCTCTTGGAGTTGTCAAGAACAACAACCATATCAGCCATTACTTAGCTCTTTGTGAATCCACACTGATTCTCAGGTAGATGACAACCTACCAGGTGAAAAATCAGACTATTTAGAAATACTTTGGCAAAAGTCTTGCTAGCAACAATTAAGAGAAGAAACCTCACCTTATGACTGAAAGAGGACAACACGTTTCCTTTTTCTTCATAGAAATGGAAAATGAAGGTGTCCTTGAACTCCTGGGTATATACCCTCCTCTTACCATATAATCCAGAAAATTTCAATTTATACGAACAGTGGACCCCTGCCTTGCAAATTTCAGTTGAAATAGAATTAGAATTAGTCACTTTGCCACATGTGAGGAGCCTAATGATATTCAAAACTTTTTTTTTAAGTTGAAGTTTGACTAGAGAGGGAATGATTTCAACTTGAGATGTATGGTCCATGGCTTCAGCTAGAATTTGAATCAGAGTTTTGATTAGACATTTAATTAGTTGTGTGACATTGGGCAAATCACTTACCCTCTGTTTGCTTCCATTTCCTCAATTGTAAAATGATGAAAAGAACAGCATCTTCATTGCAGGGTTATTGTGAGTATCAAATGAGAAAATAGTTATAAAGCACTTAATGTATGTCCTAGTACAATGCAGGTCCTATAATTTTTTTTTTAATTTTGCTTTCAGTGTTCTATACAATCACTTCCACATAATTTAGATTTTTTTCCCCTCCTTCCACCCTTCCTCCCTGAGGTGGCAAACAATTTTATATAAGTTCTAAACATACGTTCCTATTAAATGCATTTTCACCTTTGTCATGTTGCATAGAAGAAATAAAATGAATGGGAGAAATCATAAAACAAACCAAAACTCAATATGAAAGACAATGATTTGCTACATTCTGTGATCAAATTCCATAGTTCTTTCTCTGGATGTGGAAGACATTTTACTTAAGAGACCATTTAGGAGTTTCTTAAGTCCTTGCATTGCAATGAAGTTCTAAGTCTATGAGAAAAAATCCTCACACTCTGCAGTTGTTGCTGTGTACAAAGTTCTCCTGGTGCTGCACTTTTCCCTCAGCATCAGCTCACATAAGACTCTCCAGGCCTCTCTGAAGTCCTCCTGTTTATCATGTCTTGTAGCACAATAGTATTCCATGACATTCATATACCACAATTTATTCAGTCATTTTGGCCACCACAAAGATAGCTGCTATAAACATTTTTTGTACATGTGGGACCCTTTCCCATTTTTATGATCTCTTGGGGATACAGTCCTAGAAGCTATATTGCTGGGTCAAAGAGTATGCACATTTTTGTAGCCCTTTGGGTATAGTTCCAAATTGCTCTTCAGAAGGACTTGATTAGCTCACAGTTCCACCTCTCCCATATCTTCTCCAACAATTATCATCATCCTGTTTTATCATGTTAGCCAATCTGATAATTGTGATGTGGTATCTCAGTGTTGGTTTGATTTGCATCTCTCTAATCAATAGTGATTTAGAGCATTTTTTCATATGACTATAGACAGTTTTAATTTCTTCTTCTGAAAACTGCCTGTTCATATAGTGAAAATGCATTTAATAAGAATATATGTGTAGAACCTATATAAAGTTGTATGCCATCTAGGCGAAGGAGGGAGGAGGTAGGAGGGAGGGAGGGAGGTGAAAAAATCTAAATTATATGGTAGTGATTGTAGAACACTGAAAATAAATAAAATTAGTAAATAAAAGACACATCATTTTCCTTGAGTTCCTACAAATCAATCAGCTAATACTCCTGATGAATAGAATCTATAAACCTGGGACTGGTTATTGACCCATAATGATGAAGTCATAATGACAATACCATGTTGTCTTGATGAACTTGAAGCACTTGGAAGTCATGATGAAGTTGGGGAATGAGATAAAATATATAGATTTTAAACAATAATAAAGCAATTTAAAAAAAAGAATACCAAATTTTCTATTGAGTTACAGCCATTTCATCAGGAAGGTCTGGAAATCCCTTATTTCACTGAATGTCCATCTCCTTGCCTGAAATATTATGCTCAACTTTGCTGGGTAATTAATCCTTGGTTGTAGTTCCAGCTCCTTTGCCTTATGGAATATCATATTCCAATTCCTTTGATCTTTTAATACAGAAGATACAAGGTCCTGTGTGATCCTGACTGCAGCTCCTAGATATTTGAATTGTTTCTTTCTGGCTGCCTGCAGTATTTTCTCATTCACTTGACAGTTCTGGATTTTGGCGAAAATATTCCTTGGTGTTTTTAGTTTGGGGTCTCTTTCAGGAGGTATACAGTGGATTCTTGCAAATGACTATTTTGCCCTTTCGGTCTAGGACTTTTGGGCAATTTTTCTTGATGATTTCTTGAATGATCTTGTCCTGGCTCCTTTTTTCATCATGGCTTTCTGGTAGACCACTAATCCTTACATTTTTCTCTCCTGGTTCTATTTTCCAGGTCAGTTGCTTTTTTCCAATTAGATATTTTACATTTTATTCTCTGTTTTCATTCTTTAGATTCTGTTGGACTGATTCTTGATGGCTCATAGATTCATTAGCTTCTACTTGCCCAATTCTATTGTTTTCAAATTGTTTTCTTCAGTTAACTTTTGCAACTCCTTTTCCATCTGTCCAATTGTTCCTTTTAAGGAGTTATTTTCACCAAGTAGGTTTTGTACTTCCTTTTTTCCATTTGTCCAATTTTCCTTTTTAAGGAGCTGTTCTCTTCAGTGAATTCTTTATTTTTTTCACATTTTTAATATCATTGGCCAGTTTTTCTTCTGTTGTTCTGATTTGGGTTTTAAAATCCTTCCTGAGCTCTTCCAAGAAGGCCCTTTGTGCTTCAGACCAGTTAATATTCTCTTCTGAAGTTTCAGATGGGAATATAGTCTCAATACTGACCTCTTTGGTATTTGTGTTTTGCTCCTTGTTCCCAGAGAAAGATTCTATGGTCTTTTCTTTTCTGCTTTACTTTTTACTCATACTAATAACCCTTTTCCTGGCTTTTAAACTACATCTCTGCATCTGTGGCACAGGGAACTCTGTCCCACAGTTCTTGTGCCTAAAATTTGAGGTTTTATGTGCTGTGGCCTCTGGTTCTTTAACTTAGAAGCTAAAACACTGAAGCTTGCCTAGTTCTGAGCAGGCTGGTGTTTGAAAGCAGAAGCTAGGTGAGGACTTTTTGTGTTTTCCCACAGTTACCCTGGAGCTAGTTCATTAAATGAGAGGAAGAACTGGTCTGGATACCAGAGGTCTCCTCTGCTGAGCTAGTTCATAGGCAAGCTCAGTGTCTTCCTGATTCCCATGGGGTTCTGAGACATGCCTGGGTTCCTGGTGTTGGTGACTGTTGGCTTCACTCCCTGGGGCTCAGGATCTTCTTCTGTTTTATTGAGGTGAGGCTGTCTGAGACAGTTCTGATCATGCATTGGTTGCCTAGAGTCACAGCATGAGGAACCCTCATTAGTGAACTTTCTAGTCTCACAGGCTGAAAGTTTGTTTACCCCATCTGCTGGTTCCACTGTTCCAGGGTTATTCCCAGGGAGATATTCTCTTGGCTCATCAAGGTCAACAAGGGGAAGAAGATAGCAATTACTGATCACTCCACCATCTTGGCTCCCAGAACTGGAAATGTGTATCATAAAAATTCTTATTCTCCTTCCCTTCCTATCAGGGAAAAAACAAAACATTTATTAAGTAGCTAATAGGTGTGGTATGCACTTGGGATATAAAAAAGAAAAAGAAAACAAAAAAGACAATAAATATTTCTATCCCCATGTAAGCCAAGCCTAGGGATAAATCATAATTCTCTGCCTTGCGTAAAATGTTAATGATGTAACCTCTTGTGTTTAAGGATGATGAATGGGAAAAGAGTAATCAAATTTTGTAATTAAGAGATGATAGGATTCCATTAGTCCCCATTTTATATTGTGTTGAAATTTGTATAGTGTGAGATGTTGGTCTATACAGTTTTTGCCAGACAGATTTCTAAATATTCCTAACACTTTTATTAAAGAATGAGTTTTATGTCAGTAGCTTGTGTCTTCAAATTTATGAATTACATGGCCTCATACTTTTTTAAAAAAAATAGTTAATTTATAGTTTTCACCATTCACTTCCAAAATATTTTGAGTTACACATTTTCTTCCCCTTCTTTCCCTCCTCCAGATGGCATGCAATCTTAGATATCCATTTATTTAAAACATATTTTCACATTAGTCATGATGTAAATAAGAATTAGAACTAATGGGAGGAACCACAAGAAAGAAGAAACAAAACAAAACAATAAAATAAAGGGAAAGTCAATAGTATATTCCATCTGCATTCAGACTCCAAAATTCTTTCTCTGGTTGTAGAAAGCGTTTTCCATCATATATATTTTGGGGTTATCTTAGATCCCTGAATTTCTGAGAATAGGTATGTCTATCAGTCATTTCACAAAGTGGCTGTTACTGTGTAAAATATTCTACTAGTTCTGCTTACTTCACTCAGCATCAGCTTGTGCAAGTCTTTCCAGGTTTTTCAGAAGTCTACTTACTCATCATTTCTTGTAGTACAATATTATTCATTACATTCATATACCAAAATTTGTTCAGCCATTCCCCAATTGATGAACATCCTTTTAATTTTCAATTCTTTACCACCACAAAAAGAGCTGCTATAAATGTTGTTGTACATGAGTCTTCTTTCTATTTTTTTTAAATCTCTTTGAGATATAGACCTAGACGTGATATTGTTGGGTCAAAGGGTATGCACAGTTTTATAGCCCTTCGGGCATAGTTCCAAATTGCTCTCCAGAAAGACCTTATATCTCTTACTCTGAGGCACAATATTCCTCAAGAAGGCATACAATATTCTCTCAATGAACATCACTTCCCACTGCAAAAAATGTTCTATGGCTGAAGCAACCAAGACATTATTTTCTGACACCCAATGTGTTTTTATAAAAGACTTAAAGCATATTACAAAATTAAGAACAAGTTATAGAGGACAATTAAAATAAAATAAAGATCAATTTGACAGAGTTTCCAAGGCACTTTGGCTAAGCTAATTACTATAGCCAAATACATAATATACTTCTGAGTTTCCTAGCAGTTAAGAAACATTTGGTTTTTGAAGACAAAAAAGATATTGGATTATGTTATTTCCATTGATAAAGTGAAGCATATGGTTTCTACTAGAGAGATATTTTCCTATATAGTCTTATGATGACACCAAATTCAAGAAGGAATTTATTATGTGTGCTCTTTTGTAAAGTAGAATATAATAAATCTTGTCTAATTCTGATTATGCAGAAATATATGTTCTTCAAAAGAATATTGCTCTGTGAAAAGGATGAAGGTATACTCTTAAATCTTGACTTATTCAGTACATTGATATGAGGAGCTAAGAAAGTAAGACACAGAATCCTTTAGGATGTACTGACTCAATTTGAATATAGATTTTAAAGAATTCACAATAACTGATATTTTATATACTGATTAGGATGTTACTCTTGAATATCAGAGAGTTAATGGCATTCAATTCATGGTTTAAATCTTTGACCAATTCCTGATTTGTGGTGATACTACATATTTGATTAAGGAGAGGTAGATATAATTATTAAAAACTTGATTAAACTATTTTTTTCTGTTCTGAATCCTCCTTCCTCATTTCTGCCTCTCTACAATCCATTGAGGAGATAAAAGATAAAATTTCATTCTCCATATGAAGTCTACATATTCAAAAAATTTCAAAGAAAATTGCAAGAAAAAATAAAGTGAAAGAAAATATGCTTCAGTTTGCACTCAGATTTCATCAGTTTTCTCATTGTAGAGGTCTTTTCTAAAGGACTCTCTATCAAGTCATCTCTGGAGAATTTTCATGAATCTTTTGGAATTGTTCTACATCACTGAACTGAACCGAGTAGCTAAGGTCTTTCAAAGGTGATTGTCATGATATTGTTTTTACTGTGTATGATGTGCTCCTGAATCTGCTCATTTCACTTTGATGAAACTGTGAAAGTGTTGATTTTCTCTTGCAAAAATTTTAGAGTCTGGATGAATATTTATAGGAGGATAAAATATATAAATTAAATAATCTGATATCATAAAAATAAACTGAAGAAGAAATAAATGAACTTTTCTGGTAAAGAGGGGGATGGAACTCAGAATTGGATATTTTGCAAGTAAATTATTCCAGATATTCTTAGAATAATTTATTGGACTAGTATCCAAAATACAAAAAACTTAAAAGAGCCACCCCTAGACTGTGTAATTAAAGAAAAATGCTTTTTAGTTTGGGAGGAGAGCCCTGCCTTTAAAAACATTTGATTAATTGTGTGTTAGAAAACTAATGGGACCATCTGATATACACTGATTTATATTGCACTGTAATGCAAATGAAAGTGAACATGAAGAAAATTAAATTTTATCTTATTTTCAAAAATGTTTCCTTCTAAAGTATTCAAAATTTTGATTCATATATTTAAGTTATCTCACTAAATGAGGTCCAGTACAGTTTTACCATCCTTAGTATTATAGCACTCTTATTTTGATTATTTACAACAGTGAAATAAGCCAATTTAGAGTATTTCATAGAGTATTTCATAACTCTGATTCAATGTACATTCATTCATTCTAATATTTATACTTGGTACTTTTGTCATCTCAGAAATATGTATCAGCACAGCAGATGGAATACCAGAAGGGTGGATAGGAAAATAAATTAGACATCCATAGGGCAGATCAATTTTATGAGGTCTAGTTAGGCTACCATGTAACTAGTGATTAGTATGTTTGGCATGGCTTCATATGAATTTTTAGAAAAGCACATTCTTGAAGCACAACTGTGTCCAAAGTATTTTTTTTTTTGTTTTACTTTTTGAAAAAATTTCCAGAGTATTTTCTTTTGTTGATAATGCTATTTGTAATTTTGTTGATTTTCTCTCAGGTTGATGTGACACCAAAAACAAAATTATATTTTAAATAATGACCTAATACAAAGTGACAGTGAACTATGAAAATAAATAGAATCTCCAATTACTTTTTTGTCAAGTAATTTTATCATGTTACTCCTTCCACTGTTCAAATATGAGATTTACATCACTTAACCTTTGGTCTCCTTTGTGCCTTTAGCACACAGATTTAAAATATAGTATAATTTGATGTTCTGAGTCAAACTTTCTCCAAATATTGAGACATTTTGGGGGGTAGGGAAGATTGTATAAGATAGGTCTTGTAAACCAGTTGTCTTTATGGCATTGATTTAAAAAAAGTTTACAAAGATTTGATGGAACTACAACAGTACCTTTCCTGGAATTTTCTCCTTTATACAAAAAAATCATTGAACCAGTATCAGTTGATGCCAGTTGTGATACTAAGACTTGAAACTTTGTGGACTACAATAACAATTATGTTAAAATTTTATGAAACAAGTTGTAAGGAAATCAAAACCCTGAGGATTCATAGTGAATCTCCCCTTCCCCTATCAAACCATTCATAATACTATTCCTCAAATATTCGAAAAGCCCAGTTTAGACAATGAAATTTCATCTCGGAATGTGTTTCTCACTGTGATGAGTCAGGTCCTCAAGGGACTATTGTGTCATAAGAACCTGGGGCAAGGGTTTAACCTACGGGTGTTATTAATTAAAAACATGGAGTAGATAGCTAAACTAGGAAAAATAAATGCAGAGAAATAATGAATATATGCAAAATATGTAATAAAATATTAGCAAAGATGATATAGCAATGTATTGAGATTTATCTAATCAGGTTGGATTTAAAACAGGAATTCTGAGTTTATTCAATATTAGGCAAAGTATGAACATAATGTATCACATTAGTCAATAATTAAAATTGTATGATTATAATGATATGAAAAAGCATCTGACAAAATAAAATATCCATTTATGTTAAAAAAGTAACATGAAATATATAAATAAATGTGTCATTTCTTATTTCAGTCAACAGCAACTATTTAAAAATCAAGAATCCAGTATCATGGCAAATGGTGAAATACTAGAGGCCTATACCATGATATTGGGGTAAAATAAAGATGTCCATTTTCATCTTTTTTAATTGAAATAATTTAAAAATGCAAGCCATTATGGTAAGAAGTGAGAAGAAATAAACATCAGAGAGGAGGGGGAAATATTTTTATATTTTGTTTTCTACTTAGAGAACTCAATAAAATTTCTAAAATAATGATTTTTGCAAAATAGGAGTATATAACAAAGCCATATGAATGATCATTTTTTCCATATATTCATAAGAACATCAAACAGGAAGAGACAGAAAAAGAAATTCCATTCAAAACATTTCCCAAAATTAGGAAACTATTTAGGATTTTACCTGCTACAGCACGAGAGAGACAGAGAGAGACAGAGAGAGAGAGAGATACATATAGAAGGCAAAATAGTCATGGAAAATATCCACAATCACCTCCTGAAAGAGAACCCAAATTGAAAACTCCAAGGAATATTGTTGTGAAATTCCAGAACTATCAAGTTAAGAAGAAAATACTGCAAATAGTAAGAAAGAAAAAAATAAAATATCGAGGAACTACAGTCAGGATCACCCAGGATCTTGCAGCTTCTACACTAAAATATCAGACGGATTGTAGTAAGATAATTCGTAGAGCAAAGGAGCTTAGACTACAACCAAGGATCAATTACCCAGCAAAACTGAGCATAATATTTTAGGCAAGGAGATGGACATTCAAAGAAATAAGGGATTTCCAGACCTTTCTGATGAAAAGGCCAGAGGTCAATAGAAAATTTAATCTTCAAATACAAGACTCAAGAGAAGCACAAAAAAGTAAATGGGAAAAAAAAAAAAAAAAACTTTTTTTTTTCCATATGGACAAACTGTTTACATTCCTATAAGGGAGGAAAGTACTTGTTGACCTTGAAAATTGTGTATTTATTATGACATTTAAAAGAGCTATACACAGATAGAGGGAATGGGTATAAATCAACTGATGTGATGATAAGAATATAATTAAAATATGTTAAGGGATTATAATGGGAGATGTGAAAAGGAGAAGGCAGAAAAAAAGATAAATTACATCAGAGGAAGAGGTACAAAAATATAATAGAGGAACAGAAGGGAGGAATATGAACATTGTTTGAGATTTGCTCTCATCTGATTTGGTTCAAAGAGAGAACTATATATTCAGTTAAGTATCTAAATCTAACCTGACCTATAGGCAGTAGGAGGAGAAAGTGGAAAGACAGGAGAGGGAAGGTTAAAAGTGAAGGAACAAGTAGTAAAGGAAAAGGGGAATAAAAGGGATGGGGGCTGACAGAAGCAAGGTAAGACTGAGGAAAGCGGTGGTCAAAAGTAAAAGTATTGTGGAGGGGAAAGGAGAAATAAAAGCATAAATGGGGGGAAATAGGATAGAGGGAAAGACACAGTTAGTAATCATAACTGACAATGTAAATGGAATGAACTCTCCCATAAAACAGAGGTGGATAACAAAATGGATGAAAAACTACTATCCCATAATATGTTGTTTACAAGAAACACATTTGAACCAGGGGGATACTCACAGTATAAAGGTAAAAGACTGGAGCAGAATATATTATGCTTCAGCTGATGTAAAAAAATGGGGTAGCAACGAACCAATATCATTACTAAGCATATATGCATCAAGTTATATAGCATCCAAAGTCTTAGAGAAGTTAAGAGAGTAATAAGAAGAAATAGATAGCAAAACAATATTAGTGGGGGACCTAAACCTCCTTCTCTCTGAACTTGAAAATCTAACCTCAAAATAAACAAGAAATATGTTAAGGAGGAGAAAAGAACTTTGGATGATGTCAATATGACAGATCTCTGGAGAAAACTGAGTGGGTGTAGAAAGGAATGTACCTTTTTCTCAACACTATATAGCACATACACAAAACTGACCATGTACTAGGGCATAAAATCCTCACAATCCAGTGAAAAAAGGCAGAGATTGCCAATACATCATTTTCAGATCATAATGCAATAAAAATCAAATGTAATAAAGGATCATGGAAAGATAGACCAAAAATTAATTGGAAACTAAATAATCTAATCCTAAAGAAGGAGTGGGTTGAACACTAAATCATAGAAATAATCAATAACTTCATTCAAGAGACTGAAAATAATGAGACAACATAGCAAAATTTTCAGGATGCTGCAAAAGCAGTTCTTAGTGTAAGCTTTATATCTTTGAATGCATACATGAATAAAATAGAAAAAGAAGAGATCAATGAATTGAGCATGAAGCTGAAAAAGCTAGGAAAAGAACAAATTGAAAATCCCCAAGGAAATACAAAATTAGAAATGCTGAAAACCAAAGGAGAGATTGATAAAATTGAAATAAAAAAAACAAAACTACTGAACTAATAAATAAAATTAAGAGTTGGTTTTATGAAAAAAAGACAACAAAATTGGCAAACCTTTTGTCAATCTAATTAAAAAACACAAGAAAATAAAATTACCAATATCAAAAATAAAAAGCGTGAACTCACCTCCAACAAGAAGGAAATTAAAACAATTAGAAATGACTTTGCCCAACTGTAAACCCATAAATTTGACAATCTAAGTGAAATGGATGAATATTTTAAGAATATAAATTGCCCAGATTAACAGAAGAGGAAGTATAATGCATAAATTACCCCATCTCAGCAAAAGAAATTGAACAAACCATGAATGAACTCCTTAGAAAAAAATCTCCAGGACCAGATGGATTTACAAGTGCATTCTATCAGATATTTCAAAAACAATTAATTCAGTACTCTTAGACTATTTGGCAAATTTGTGAAGGAGTCCTACTAAATTCTGTGTTATGATACAAATATAGTGCTGATACCTAAACCAGAAAGAGTCAAAACAGAAAATTATGGAAAAAGAAAATTATAGACCAATTTCTCTAATGAATATAGATGCAAAAATTTTAAATATTAGCCAAAAAATACAGAAACTTATCGTGAGAATAATATATTATGATCAGGCAGGATTTATACCAGGAATGAAGAGATGGTTCAATATTAGGAAAACTATCAGCATTATTGATCACTTGAGCAATGAAGCTAACAGAAAATATATGATTATCTCAATAGATGCAGAAAAAGGTTATGACAAAGTACAACACTCATTGCTACTGAAAACACTGGAGAGCACAGAAAGAAATGTAACCTCCCTTAAAATAGTAAGCATATGTACCTAAAACCACTAGCAAGTATTATATGTAATGGGGACAAGCTAGATGCATTTTCAATAAGATCAGTGGTGAAAAAAGGATGTCTATTGTCTCCACTGTTACTCAATATGGTACTAGAAATATTAGCTAGAGAAATAAGAGATCAAAAAGAAATGAAAGGAATTAGAATAGGACAAGAAGAAATGAAGTTATCACTCTTTGCGGATGATATGATTATATACTTAAAGAATCCTAGAAAATCAAGTAGAAATGCTCCCATACCCTCTCACCCAGCAATATTGCTTCTACAGCTGTATTCCAAAGAGATCATAAAAATGAGAAAAGTCCCACATTTACAAAAATATTTTTAGCAACTCTTTTTTGGTGGCCAAAACTGGAAATCAAGGGAATTCCCATCAATTGGGTAATGGCTGAACAAGTTGTGGTATATGAATGTAATGGAATACTAGTGTGCTATAAAAAATGATGAACAATCAAACTTCAGAAAACCTAGGAAGACTTATATGAACTGATGTTGATTGAAATGAGCAGAACCAGGAGAACATCATACATAGTAATAGCTATAGTGTACAAGGACTTTTTCTGATAGACTAAGTGTTTCATGGCAATGCAAGGACTTAAAACATCCCCAAAAGACTCTTGAGGCAAAATGCCATCCACATCCAGAGAAAGAACGATGGAATCAGAGCACAGAAAATGAGAAAAATGAGAAAAGGTCCAACATTTTTTTATAGTTGGAAACAAGAGGGATATTTTAATAGGTAAATAACATTACTGCTATTATGAAAATAATTTTGATCCTGTAGCCCCCCTAAAAGGGTCTTAAAAACTGACCCACACTTTGAGAAACCTTACACTATCATTTACTGAATTGGGGTTTGTGGTTTGACTTGGCCAGATTTGCGTTTTTAGAAAATTACTTTGGTAGCTGTGCAGAGGACAGATTAGAGTGGGGAGCTACACATATCAGGGAGAATTAGAAGACTACTGAAATTATGGACCCAGTGAGAGGTGATGAGGCTCTGAACAGGGTGGTGACTGTTGAGTAGAGAGAGGGGGATAAATGCCAGAGATGGAATGAAAATAGAAATCACCAGATTTTACAGCAGCAAATCCAGTAAAACTGGAATCAGTAAAAGTGAAGATGGAAAGATGACACTAAGATTGGGAACCTGTGGGACTGGAGAGATGGGAGCCATCTCTACAATAATGTGGGAATTTTGAAGAGAGAGCAGCTTCTGGGAAAATGAGTTTGAGATATCCATATGATATCTAGTTTGAGGTATCCATAGGAAATCTAGTTTGAAACATCCAGTGGAATAGGCAGTTTGTGATGTAGGTCTGTAGCTCAGGAATGAGATTAGGAGTCACTGGGAGTGACTAAATACAGATGATAATTTAACCCATAAAAACTAATGAGACCATGTGAGAGTATGGACAGAAAAGACAAAAAAGGAGGACTCATACCTCTGAGGCTAGATTTGAATTCATGTCTTCAGGCCCAGCACTCAATCAACTGGACCACCTAGCTACTCGAGAGAGTATAGAAGTTAGTTGTGGAGAGCCTTAGGAATGAGTGTGGATGTAAATACTCAAAAGTTACCAGTCAGCTTATCCAAGCAGTCTCTGGGACATCCAATGAAATCACAGCTTAGTGAAGTATTCAAGTTGGCATCTTATACCAGGTGCTACAAGAAAACATGCTCTTTCGGGGCCCCATGCCAAGGACCTCTCTCATGAATACATGCCCATCTGGGAACCTTAAGCCTAATCGCGTCTCCCCTGCCTCACCTTCCTGGCAGAGCACAGCTACAGTCATGGGCCGGTATTCCAACCTGTTGGTGTGAGGTGAGCACTTGGCCACCTAACCTTGAGTAAGTAGCACCAAGAAAGGTCCCATATTTAAAAAATATTTTAGCAGCAATTTTTTGGTGGCCAAAACTGGAAATCAAGGGAATTTCCATAAATTGGAAATGGCTGAACAAGTTGTGGTATATGAATGTAATGGAATATTAGTAAGCTATAAGAAATGATGAACAATTGAACTTCAGAAAAACCTGGGAAGACTTACATGAACTGATGCTGAGTGAAATCAGCAGAACCAGGAGAATATTATACACAGTAACAGCCACAGTGTGAGAGAACTGTTTCTGATAGACTGAACCCTTCACAGCAATGCAAGGATCTAAAATATCCCCAAAGGACTCTTGAGACAAAATGCCATCCACATCCAGAGAAACAACTATGGAATCGGAGCACCAAAGGAAGCAGGCTCTTTTCTCTTGTGTTATTTTTTTTTTTTTTTTTACGGTTTGTCCCATTCATGTTCATTCTTCTATAGGACATGAATAATTTGAAAATCTTTAATTAGGAATATATGTATAGAATATATATATATATACATATATATAGATGTATACACACACACACACACACACACATATATATATGTATATATATACATATATATATGTATATATATACATATACATATATATATGTATACATATATATATATATATATATATATATATATATATATATATATATATATAAGATTGCATTCCATCTTGGGGAGGGAAAGGAAAGGGAGCAGGAAAAGAGGGGGAAAAAATTTAAGGCTTATGGAAGAGATTGCTGAAAACTGAAAACAAACTAATTACATTTTAAAAAACAAAGAAAGATCTATATCAATACAAGTAAAAACATACTTCATGGAAAATAAAAAAGGCTTTAGTAATTATAGAAACACTGATAGATTATACTTTGGCAATAAAAAATAATAAAATATTAATACTACTTTAATTAACATTTCTGGTATCAGAGCAATCTGCATAAAGTCCACAAATCTAGAAAAAGTAATTTTCATTAATAGGTGAAAGTGTCAAGACTATAAATGGTAATAATGAAAAAAGGAGGAAGGAGCCTTGGGATGACTAAATCTCTAATGAAACTAAAAATCAGTAATTATCCACATGGTTTGGTACTAGTTAAATATAGAGAAGCTAATCAGAGGAATAGATTAGAAAGACAGCAAGCCAATAGATGAAAAAAACATATTAACATAGGGAATCATATTGCCAAATATTTTAACAACTGGGATGAGAACTCACTATTCAGCTAAAACTCTTGTGAAAACTAAAAACAGATAAATTTAAAAAATGATGATCAGGTGGACTTCAGAAAAACCTGGAAAGACTTATCTGAACTGTTGCTGAGTGAAGTGAACAGAACTAGGAGAACATTATACACCGTTAACACTGACATTGTGCGATGACTGTCTTTGATAGACTTAGTTCTCAACAATGAAAGAACCTAAGACAAGTGCAAAAGATTCATGATGAAAAATGCCATCCACATACAGATAAATAAATATGGAGTCTGAATGCATATCAAAGCATACTATTTGTTCTCTTTTTTTGTTGTTTGGTAGTTTCTTTCTTGTAGTTAATTCTATTCATTCTAATTCTTCTATAGCACATGACTACTGTGAAAATATATTTATTAAGACTGCATGTGTAGAGCATATATCAGATTTCTCTCTGTCTTGGGGAAAGGGTGAGGAATGGAGAGGAAGATGAACATTTAAAACTTCTGGAAGTGAATGTTGAAAACGAAAAATAATAAATTAATAAAATAAAAAGATTAACTAGGAAAAACCGAGTAACTCTGAGAAACACAGTAGTTGGTAAGAACCAATCATTAGCAATGCCCAGTAATTTAAACTGCTCAGAGATATGCTACTCTTTCTATCAGACCAACATAGTCCAAATAACTGGAAATGGGTAAAGTCAAGATAGTTTTCTCTCACACATTATGACTTTATTCCCTTGCTGCCTTTTCAGCTTTTGGGATCAAAACTATATTCCTCTCCAAGGCACTGGTGTTGCCCCCAAATACCCTTACTTCTAGAAGAATGGGTTTAGTGCCTCAAATTAGCATCAGTCTAATTAGCATCTCCTGTGCCCTATCCAAGAGTTTGGGGTTAAGAATCTTCCCTCCTCCTCCCAGGTGACATAATTCAAAACATACGCAAATACCATGTATCTCTTAACCAAGTAAAGTCATTCACATCTTCTATGATGGTTATAGTAGAGGAAGAAAGATTTCACACATAACCTGACTCCAATATCTATCACCTATACATCCCACTCTCATCCCCACACTCCACAGAAAACAGACCCACCTTTAACTTTGCCATTATGTTTTTTTTCTAATTTTTCAATTCTCTTAAGATTTCAGACAAAAGTTCATTGTGTCAATGACCCCTCTTATCTTCTTTTTCTAGGCCCAGGATGAATGAGTGGCTCCATCTCAACAACCAATTTATTCCCAGTCAACTCTCTACAACTCAGACAAATTATCTTGCCTTCAATATCACTCATATTCATTGATGCCTATATGTATATATAATGCCAATTTTATTTCCAAAACTTTTATAGTAAAACATGTTAGTTCTCAAAGATTCACCTCCCAATGAATTAATCAAAAGACTCCTAAATTCAGCCCCTGAATATATTTTTTCCTCCTAATCTCAGCAAGTAATAAAGGATATAGAGCATTTACTATAGGTACTCAGGTAATAAGTACCTACATCCAATAAAATCATGAAACCTTAAAGCCCTGAAATGAGTATTACTATTAGTAATGAAATAGTTTTGTGTAAAATCTGTTTACTCCAGGTACAAGGAATTAGATTTAATAATCAGATTCTGGTTTTTTTTTTTTAATATTTTTGAAGAAACCTGGCATAGTCTTTTGAAAGGCTCCTAATCTGACTTAATAATTTATAATTTTGAGAAATTAAATGATGTCTTTCACAGCATACAGCATCATTAACTCTTTCAATATAAAACTTGATCTGTAGAGTTAAATAATTTATTCTGACAAGGTTGAGGTTCCAGTCTTGAACTAATAATTTTTACAATATTCCTTCTCCTGGGCCATTTTCCTCACACTACTTGATTTCTTGGACTACTTATATTAAACAGAAGGCTAACTTTTGAATGGATGAATATATCCATATGTTTTTTTCATAAGGGTAATAAGTTAACTGAAAGGGTTTGTATATTGCCCAGTTTTAGGTGATTTTATTTGAGACTTTCCTGTGTTTCTTCCTAAATTCTTACCCTTATATACAAATGAACAATACAAAAAAATCTCAACTTGACTGTAAATCTTTAATGATCTACATGCTTGGAATTCTCACTGGTATATGACCAAATGAGTCAAATACCTCCATATGGATTTAGAAGAATATTGCTTTTTATTTTAGGATGGTATGCATAATTTGACAGTGTGAATCTCTCTCACTGATGAAAATCTGGACTGATTTACAACAAAATACCATCTTAAGTGAAAAGTTCTAGTTCATTTCATGTCTATTTATTTAAGACCATTAGAAAAGCAAAAAGCCACGCGTGTCTATTTACACTTCCTTAGTTATTATTGCTCATTCCTGCTGAGCACCTCTGATACTAACAAATGTTGCGTCTAACACTTTATTGTTTTCAAAAAAATGAGTTTCAATAATATATACTTTCTTTAGTTTTCAGTAAATATTTCCAGAATAAGTGGAGTAGAGTAATGTTAATTTTAACAGGTAGACTTGATGTGTTTTCTGTTATACAGCTTTTCTGACTTGACTTCTCAGAAAAAATAAAAAGTAGCATTTTAAAATAAGAGGGTGTCATCAAAATGGACATTTCTGTGTTATATGCTCACCATGATAAAATCCAGTTCATAATGATTGCTAAATTATTTTGCCTACCTAGAAATTTGGCAATATTCAAAATAAGAAAGCCATTATCATAAAAACCAGTCTGGTTCTCTGTCATACTTCTCATCAAACACTATCACCCTAAGCCACTTAGCTCTTATGTAGAGATAAAGAAATAAAGAACTTTTATAGAATGGACATCAGTCTTGTACCTAGAATAGCAACTGTTCCCCAAAAGAGACCAGAATAAATTACAATTCATACATGACAAACTTTCCTATCGAAACCTCATCCCCACTGTAATAAGTTGACTTTGTTGAAGTTAATCCCTTGTTAGTTTTGGTTCATTCCAGTGATGAAATAATTCTTGGTCATCACTAATAAAAATGGTAGTTTACTTAACTATAGAGAAGATGCAATATTCAACAAAGACAGTACAACATTTAGTTTGGGTAGACAAGGCTATAACCCCTGTAAACACATAAAATCCCAACTTGAGTAGAGAGAAAAGTAAAATTATGATGACCAAGAGGTCTCAGGATATTTGACATGTCCGTCAGGCATCCAATCCAAGAAGATGGACATTTTGTATGGCTTGTGATAACTGGAAAAACTTATCCATATGGACAGATACCACCAGCAAGCTAAGTCAAAGAAGGCTTGGCTTGAGCCTTAGTCTTCTGGCCCAATAAATTCTCAGGGACAATATTATGCCTTTTTTTTTCTTTTTTGGGGTCACACCAAAACAAAAAAAAAATCTAAACCCACATGTGAATATGAAGGGAGGAGATGGAATGAAATAATTTTCCAGCTTAAGATAATTTAGAAGGACCTCAGGAAAGGTCACTCTCACTTGAATAGAATGAGAGCACAGCCCAATGTGTGGGCAAGGCAAGAGGAAGCTCTTAGTCACAGCACAAGTGAACAGAAGTCCCTCAATCTTGGCTCAGCAGACTAGCAGTGAGGCCTCCTTCCTCTGGGCACAGAACCCTGGGAGAATAGGCATGACTAGGCTGGGCTACCCCCAGTGCAGTGGGCAAGGCAAAACACCTGAGGCCCTGGAGCAGAAAGTCAGCGATTAAGCCCTTGTCCTTCAGTATGAGATGCTTGGGACAGTGCCCTTGTACCCCAGGAGCATAACTCAACTTTAAAAGTAGTGAAATAGAGAAGAAAACAGGAAAGAAACAGAAGAGAGCCCTGACCAAAGACAGCTTTGATGGCAACAGGAAAGATCAACCAGACTCAGAAGAGAAGAACAATATCACACTGCTTACATGTGAAGGCACAAAGGGGAATGTGAAGCCCAAAAAGTTCTCTTGAAGGAGATCAAAAAGGATATTAGAAATCTAGTAAGAGAGACAGAAGGAGAAAAAAGGAAAATGAAATGAGAAACTGCAGGAGAATTTTGAAAAAATAATCAAGAGTTTGGAAAAAAAAAGCACAAACACTAACTGAAGAAGCAGCTGTTTAAAAATAGAATTGACCCGGGGGAGGAGCCAAGATGGTAGAGCAGAAAGACACACATACTCTAGCTCTTCCACCACAGCCCATAAAGTACCTATAAAGAATGAATGTCAACAAATTCTAGAGCAGTAGAAGCCACAGAACAACAGAGTGGAGAAGATTTCCAGCCCAGGGTGACCTGGAAGGCCAGTGGGAAAGGTCTGTTGTGCCAGACACTGAACAAAGCACAGTCCAGCCTTGGCCATGCTGCACTGGGAGGAACAGGGTTGGAGCAGGCTTTGGGGGTGGAATCTCCAGCAGCAGTGGAAGTTCCCAGATCCTGCAACCCACAAACACCAAAGACACCTTAAAAGGTCAGTGAGAGGACTTTTTCACCCCTGTGACAAGGGAGCAGGGTCCCCCCTAGCCCTTCCCCAGGTAGTGGCACGGGACAGCAGCAGGCAGCAGGCAGCGTCCATTGCTGGAGCCTGCAGCTTGAAGACCCTAAGGGAATTGAGAAACTGATCTGAACCTCAGCCTGAGAGGCTGCCCTGCCACCACCTAAAGCCTGTGGGATAATTGAGCACCTGATCTGGATCTCAGCCATGAGCAGGGTCCTGGGGTGTGGCAGAGCTGGAGATCCCTGAGGAGTAAAATTCCTCTCTCTTGATTGTGCCATCTTGGAGGAAATGAGAACTTACAGGTCCCCAGAGTATACCCTACTCTTGACAAAGGACCCAAAAGTCAAATAACTGGTTGGGAAAATGCCCAAAAAGGGGACAAAATAAAGCTATAGAAATTAGGTTTCTCGGTGAACAGGTATTTCTTCCATTCTTTGGGATGACGAACAACAATGCTTCTCATCAGGGGAAGACATAAAAGTCAAGGCTTCTGCTTCTCAAACATCCTAAATAAATATGCAATGATCTCAAGCCATGGAAGAGCTCAAAAAGAATTATGAAAAACAAGAAAGAGAGGTGGAGGAAAACTTGGAAGAGAAATGAGAGCACTTCAAGAAAATCATGAAAAGTGATTTAACAGCTTGCTAAAGGAGACCCAAAAAAGTGCTGAAGAAAATAACACCTTGAAAAATAGGCTAACTCAATTGGCAAAAGAGGTTCAAAAAGCCAATGAGGGGAAGAATGCTTTCAAAAGCAGAATTACCCAAATGGAAAAGGAGGTTCAAAAGCTCACTGAAGAAAATAGTTCTTTAAAAATAAGAATGGAACAGATGGAGGCTAATGACTTTATGAGAAACCAAGAAATCACAAAACAAAACCAAAGGAATGAAAAATGGAAGATAATGTGAAATATCTCATTGGAAAAACAACTGACCTGGAAAATAGATTCATGAGAGACAATTCAAAAATTATGAGACTACCTGAAAATCATAATAAAAAAAAAAGAGCTTAGACATCATTTTGTATGAAATTATCAAGGAAAAATACCTGATATTCTAGAACTAGAGGGCAAAATAAATATTGAAAGAATCCACAGATCACCTTCTAAAAGAGATCCAAAAAAAGAAACTCCTAGGAATACTGTAGCCAAATTCCAGAGTTCCCTGGTCAAGGAGAAAATATTGCAAGCAGCTAGAAAGAAACAATTTGGATATTGTGGAAATACAATCAGGATAACACAAGATGTAGCATCTTCTACATTAAGGGATCAAAGGGCATGGAAAATGATATTCCATAAGTCAAAGGAACTAGGATTAAAACCAAGAATTACTTATCCAGCAAAACTGAGTATAGTACTTCATGGGAAACAATGGTCATTCAGTGAAATATAGGACTTTCAAGCATTCTTGATGAAAGCACCAGAGCTGCAAAGAAATTTTGGCTTTCAAACACAAGATAAGCATGAAAAGGTAAACAGGAAAGAGAAATCACAGGGGACTTACTAACATGGAATTGTTTACATTCCTAAATGAAAAGATAATATTTGTAACTCTTGAAACTTATATATATATATATATATATATATATGTATACATATATATGCACATATATATATATATACATATACATATATATAGAGAGAGAGACAGAGAGAGAGAGACAGAGAGAGAGAGACAGAGAGCACAAGAGAGAGCACAAAAGAGAGAGAGCAAGCATAGGGTGAGTTGAACAGGAAGGGATCATATCTAAAAAAATAAAATTAAAGGGTGAAAGTGGAATATATTGGGAGGAGAAAAGAACAAAAAGAATGGAACAAATTATCTCTTATAAAAGAGGCAAGAAAAGATTTTTCAATAGAGGGGGAAAAGGGGGAGGTAAGAGGGAAAAAGTGAACCCTACTCTCATCACATTTGGCTCAAGGAAGGAATAACATGCACACTCAATTTGGTATGAAAACCTATCTTACACTACAGGAAAGTAGGTGAGAAGGAGATAAGCAGGGTGGGGGGATGATGGAAGAGAGGGAAAATGGGAGAAGGGAGCAATTAAAAGTAAACACTCTTAGGGAGGAACAAGGTCAAAAGAGAGAAAAGAATAAAAAGGGGGCATGATAGGATGGAAGGTAATATAGTCTTACACAACATGACTATTAGGGAAGTCATTTGCAAAACTACACATATATAGCCTATATTGAATTGCTTACCTTCTCAGTGGGAATGGCTGGGTAGGGAGGAAGGAAGAGAAGTTGGAATTCAAAGTTTTACCAATAAATGTTGAGAATTCTTTTTGTGTACAACTGGGAAATAACAAATACAGGTAACGGGGTATAGAAATTTATCTTGCCCTACAGGACAAGAAAGAAGATGAGGATAAGGGATGGGAGGGGTGTTAGAAGGAAGGGCAGAGTGGTGGAAGTGATAATCAGAAGGCAAGGTGTTTTGGGGTGGGGAGAGGAGAGAGATGGGGAGAAATTTGGAATTCAAAATTTTATGGAAATGAATGTTGAAAACTTAAAATAAATAAATATAAATGGAAAAAATAGAATTGACCAAATGGAAAAAAAAAAACAAAACACTGAAGAAAAAACTCCTTTGAAATGAACAAACTAATTCCTTAAAAAGAAAAAAAAACTGGACAAATAGAAGTAATGACTCTATGAGATGCCAAGACTCAGTCAAACGAAATAAAAAGAAAGAAAAAAATAGGATAAAATGTAAAAACCTCATAGGAAGTAGCAACTGCCCTGGAAAATAGATCCTGGAGACATAATTTCATAGTTTTTGAATTACCTGAAAGCCATGATTTAAAAACAAGAGCCTGGGCAGCATCTTTTAAGAAATTATCAATGAAAACTGCCCCAATATCTAAGAACCAGAAGAAAAAAAAATATTCATGGAATGAATCTGATCATCTGTAGAAAGAGATCACAAAATTAAAACTACAAGGTATATTTTAATCAAATTTTAGAATTATCAGGTCAAGGAGAAAATACTGCAGGCAGCCAGAAAGAAACAATTCGAATATCAAATAGCCACAGTCAGGGTAACACAGGACTTAGCAGCTTCTACCTTAAAGGACTGGAGGGCTTCACGTGATTATTTCAGAAGGCAAATGAACATGGATTACAATCAAGAATCAACTACTCAGGAAAGCTGAGTATTATCTTTCAAGGGAAAAGATGAACATTCTATGAAATAGGGAACCTTCAACATTTTCTTATGGAAAGTTCAGAGATCAAATTTGATCTTTAAATATAGCATTCAAGAGAAGCATAAAAAGGTAAACAGGAAAGGATAAAAAATATATTATTCAACAAGATCAAACAGTTAACACACCTACATACCTTACAAGATGATACTTGTAACTCTTGAGAACTGTATCTCTATTTGGACAGTTAGAAAGAACATATGTAGAGAGAGGGTATGGATAGGAGTTGTTTTTTTTTTCTTTTATAATCAAGATTTTATTAGTTCATTTGGTAATCAGTACATAGACACTATAAATAAATTGTACATTTAAAAAATGCTAGAAAAGTCTAAAAATTATGTAGTTATAATCCTTTTCTGAACTGTTATTCTAGTGACTTCCTTATTTTAAATTTGGAGGCAACTCTCCCTAAAAAGAGGTCATTAAATACCAGTATCCTGAATATGGATAAAGTATTTGATCTTTAACAAAGCAAAGTTCCACTAATTCCATATCTGATAAAACTATACTCGTTATGGATATTTTCCAGTGTTTTAAAGCACATTAATGAAGTTGCTGGAAAAAAAATGTACCAACACTACCAAAGATGACAATGTGACTCATAGCACACAATTTGAAAGGGAGATCCACCACCAGGGAGCAGTTTTATTTAGGAAACAATTGTACCAAAAGACAAGATGGATACAGATTAAAATAAAAGCTTTAAAATTCATGGTCACAACTCCAAATTGCTATCTATGCTTCATGTAATATATCAAAACTGTCTATAGAATGTATAGAAGATACACAAAACCATACTAGCCAACATTCTACTAATTTCTGGTTGTATTAAAACAAACAACAAACCAAACCGACAACCAGCACATGATTTCACCTCTTTAAATAGGAATCTAAATAAAGCCACTTTAGATTGGCTTACATTTATCTAAATGTTTTAAAAAATTAATATGATGAGATGGGATTGCTTCCTTCTTAAAAATGTGTTTCTAGAGCTACTAAAAAACTGGCATTTGCAAAATAGTTGATAAAAACATTCCTCTGAATTGTACAAGAAGGAAGGTAACAGGGACAATTGTTAAAACACTTGGTATAAGATGTTCAGATTTGGTTTCTTTCTCTTCTGCTGAAACAGAGACTGGAACCTCTTCATTTTTAGTTTCTCCATTTTCTGCAGGCAAGTCATCTTTATTCTCTTCTTGCTTAGTAGCTTCTGCTTGTTTTCCTTTTGCTCCTTTTTTCCCTTTTGAACTTTTTTGTCCTCAGATTTATTCTTTCGAGCTGCCTTTTTAGGCTTGGGTTTAGCCTTTGCAAGGACTGGTTTAGCCGACAATCTAGCCAACCTTCTCTTGGGCTCCTCCCTTACTCTCCCTTCTGCAGAGTTGACCTTCCTCTTGGGCATCTTGGCTGTGAGGGTGGATCGGCTCCCTCTCCCCACATATGGACGAGCACCAGCGAGTCGGAGGGAAAGGGCCGTGGAGGGAGCTTCTTCTCCAGCAGGGCTCCAGGGCCTTGTCGCTCCTCCTCCAGTCTCTGGACTGCGAGGATCCGCCTATGTGTCGATTTTGATGTGATGATATAAAACAATTAAGGGGAGGGATTGTACTGGGAGAAGAGGAAAGGGGGAGTCAGAATAGAGCTAATTACATCACATGAAGAGGCACAAAATACATTACAATAGAAGGAAGGAAGAGAAGGGGTGAGCATTGATATGACTCATGCGATTTGGTTTAAAAAGTGAATAACACACTCTCAGTTGGGTACAGAAATTTATCTTACCATACAGGGAATAAAGAGGTGAAAGAGGAAGGAAAAGTGAAAGGGGGAAGGTTGATAGAAGGGAGGGAAAATGTAGGAGGTAAAAGGGGAAAGTGAAGGACAAGGGATGATAAAAGCTAGGGCAGAATGAAGGAGATGGTGGTCAGAAGCAAAACACTGGTGAGGAGGGAGAGATGAAAGGAGAGAGAAAAGTATAAATGGAGGTAAAACAGGATGAAGGGAAATACATTGTTAGTCATCAGTCATAGCTCTAAATGTGAATGGATAAAATCTCTTGTAAAACGAAAGCAGATAGTAGAGCTGATAAAAAACCAGAATCTTATATTATGTTAGAAACATATTTGAAGCAGACAGATACACACAGAGTAAAGGTTAAAAATTTGGGGCAAAATATATAATGCTTCAGCTGAAGTTAAAAAAAAAAGTAGGGGCAGAAATCTTTATCTCAGACAAAGAAAAAAGAAAAACTGGATAAATTAAAAGAAAAAAACTACATCTTGTTAGAAGGAAACATAGATCATGAAGTGATATCAATACTAAAACTATATCCATCAATTGGTATAGAATCCAAATTCTTAGAGGAATTCAGTGACATACATAAAGAAATCACAGAACTATGCTAGTGGGGAACCTCAATTCCCCTCTCAGAACTAGATAAATCCAGCAAAAATATGAACAAGAAAGAAGTTAATGAAGTGAACAGAATGTGGAAAAGTTAGCAATGATAGATATGGGGAGAAAACTGAGTGGGGATAGAAAGGAACTTTCCTCTTTTTTTTTTTTTTTTTAAATGTAGTACATGGCAACTAAACCAAAACCGACCTTGTATTAAGGAATGAAGACCTCACAATTCAGTACAGAATGATAGAAATATTAAATGTATCCTTTTCAGATCATGATGCAATAAAAATTATGTATAATAAAGGGCCGTGGAAAGATAGGCTGAAAACTAATT
Organism: Notamacropus eugenii; assembly: GCF_028372415.1. Classification (NCBI taxonomy): domain Eukaryota; kingdom Metazoa; phylum Chordata; class Mammalia; order Diprotodontia; family Macropodidae; genus Notamacropus; species Notamacropus eugenii. The sequence continues at coordinate 83,375,185 of NC_092877.1, read as the reverse complement.
GGAAACCAAATAACCTAATCCTAAAGAATAAGTGACTGAAACAAGTCATTGAAATAACAAATAATTTTATTAAAGGGAACGACAATAATGAGGCAACATTCCCAAACTTATGGCATGCAGCCAAAACAGTTCTTAGGGGAAATTTTAAATCACTAAATGCTTATATGAATAGACAAAGCAGAGATCAATGAATTGGGTGTGCAACTCAAAATGTTAGAAAAAGAACAAATTAAAAATCTCTAAGTATTCAATTAGAATCCTTAAAACCAAAGGAAAGATTAATGAAATTTAAAGTAAGAAAACTATTGTACTAATAACTATAAGTAAGAGCTGGCTTTATGATAAAAAAGAAATAAAATAAAGTTTTAGGTAATTTGATTTTTCAAAAAAGAAAGGAAAGCACAATATTATAATAAAAAATGAAAAGAGTAAATTCATTACATATGAAAAAGAAGGCAAAAATTAAGAGCTATTTTGTCAGACTGTATATCAATAAATCTGACAATCTAAGTGAAATGAATGAATATTTTAAAAATATAAACTCCTCAAATTAACATAAGGGGAAATAAAACACAACCCCATTTTAGAAAAAGAAATGGGACAAGCCCTCGATGAAATCTCTAAGAAAAAAAAAATCTTCAGGGTCAGTTGAATTTACATGTGAATTCCACCAAAATTTAAACAATTAATTACAAAACAATATCAACTCTTTGGGAAAATAGGTGAAGAAGTCCTAGCAAATTCTTTTTCTGATACAAATATGGTGCTGATACCTAAACCAGGAAGAGCCAAAATAGAGAACAAAAATTATAGACCATTTTCCCTAATAAGTATTGATGTAAATACTTTGAATGAAATATTAGCAAGATTACAGCAATTTTCCATGAGGAATATACATTATGATGAAGTGGGATTTATACCAGACATGAAGAACTGATTTAATGTTAGAAAAACTATCAGCATAATTGAGCTTATCAAAAGCAAAACTGACAGAAATCATATGATTATCTCAACAGAGGTAGAAAAAGTGTTTGACAAAATACAACACCCATCCCTATTAAAAACACTTAGGTTATAGAAATAAAGGAAGCATTCCTTACAGTGATAACAGCATTTATATAAAGCCATCAACAAATATTTTCTAAAATGGGGATAATCTCAAAACATTCTCAATAAGATTAGGGGTGAAACAAGTTTGCCCATTATCACCACTATTTTTCAATATTGTGCTAGAAATGTTAGCTTTCCCAATAAGAGAAGAATAATAAATCAATGGAAGTAGAATAGGCAATGAAAAATAAAAAGCTATTACTCCTTGCAGATGATATGATGGTATACTTAGCGAATCAACTAAGACAGTACTTAAAACTGCAGTGGTACACAGTTACAAGATATAAAGAAACCTCACATAAATCATCAGCATTTCTATATATTACCAACAAAGCCCCAGGAGCAAAAGATAGAGAAATTCCATTTAATGTTAACTATAGACAATACAAAACATTCAGGAGTCTGCCTGCCAAGACAAAGCCAGGCAACATATGAATACAATAATCAAACACTTTTCACACAAATAAAGTCAGATTTAAACATTTGTGGAAAAATAAGTTGTCCATGGGTAGGCTGAACAAATAAAAATAATAAAAAATAAATAAATAAATAAATAAATGAATGAATGAATGAATGAATAAATAAATAAAAATAATAAAAATGACAATTCTACCTAAATTATTTTACTTATCTGGTGCTAAACCAACCAAACTACCAAAAATAATTTTATAGTGCTAGAAAAAATAATAAAATTCATCTAAAAGAACAAATGTTCAAGAACATCAAGGGAGTTAATGAAGAAAAATGCAAAGGGAAAGAGTCTAGCTGGACTGGATCTAAAACTCTATCACAAAGCACCAATCTCAAAACAATTTGGTATTGGCTAAGAAATACAATGGTGCATCAGTGAAATAGGTTATGCCTCAAAGAAACGGTAGTAAAGGACTACAGTAATGTACTGTTTAATAAACCCATAGACTCCAGCTTCTGGAATAAGAACTCACAATCTGATAAAAAACTGCTGGGAAAATTCAAATGCAGTATGGCCATAGGAAAATAGCCATAGAGAAACATCTCATACCCTATAGAAAGATAAGGTTGAAGTGGGTGCATGATGTAGACTTAAAGGATGATAACATAAACAAATTAGGAGAGCAAATAATAGTTTACCTGTCAGATACATGGAGAAGGCAAGAATTTATGACCAAACGAAAGATTAAGAATATTATGAAATATAATTTGATAATTTTGATTGCATTAAAATGGAAAAGCTTTTGTACAAACAAAACCAATGCAACTAAGATTATAAGGAAAGTAAAACCTGGAAAATATTTTCTTTCCTGCCAGTGTTGTACAAAAACATTTTAATTTAATGTAATCAAAATTATTCATTTTGAATTTCATAATGTTCTTTAGTTCTTGTTTTTTTCATATATTCTTTTGTTCTCCATAAATGACAGGTTATCTACTCCTTTCTCCCCCAGTTTGCTTATAGTATCAGCTGTTATACCTTAATAGTGTACCCATTTTGACTTTAATTTTTAAGATAATGGTTTGTGACTTATTTTGTAAGAGGCTGGTCTATCCCTAATTTTTGTCACACAATTTTTCAGTTTTCCCAGCAGTTTTTATCAAATAGGGAATTCTTATCTGAGAAGCTGGAGTCTTTGGGTTTATCAAACAGTAGATTACTGTAGGCATTACTACTGGGTCTTGTGTACCTAACCTGTTTCACTGATCCACCACTATTTCTTAGCCAACACCAAGGAATTTTGATGATTGTTGCTTTGTAATATAATTTAAGATCTGTTATGACTAGGCCACCTTCCTTTGCATTTCTTTTCACTAATTCCCTTAATATTCTGGAACTTTTGTTCTTCCAGATGAATTTTATTATTATTTTTTCTAGCTCTACAAAATATTTTTATTTCATAGTTTGTTTGGTATGACACTGAATAAGTAAATTAATTTAGGTTAAATGTCATTTTTATCATATTGGGTTGACCTACCCATGTTCTGATTCTTCTGTTACAACATGACTAATGTGGAAATATGTTTAACATGATTGTACGTATAACCTATATCAGATTTGCTTGCTATCTTGAGGGGGGAGGGAAAGCAAGGAGGGAGAAAATGTTGGAACTCAAAATCTTATAAAAATGAATGTTGAAAAGCAATTTTACATGTAATTGGAAATAAAATTTAAAATACTATTAAAATGGCTATACTTAAAGAACTAGATGACATTCAAATATACTGGAGTAATTTGTATCCCTCCATTATCTAGAAAATTTATTTGCTACTTTTAACAGATATGGATTTTGACATTTTGGCATTTTTTTCTATATTAAAAAAATCAAGACCGTATCTTTTTTTTTTTCAGACATAAATGAAAAGTTGTCAGACGTGTAAAAAATGAAAAAAAAATTCCAGGCCAGTTATTATTTTGTTTTTCTGAATATCTCATGTTTTCTTTTTCAAAGAGATCTTGCTATTATGACATATGCCTAAAAACCTTGCAGGCAAGACCAGTGTAATTTGTGATGTTCCAGCACTGCAGGAAGCCCAGCATGCTGAAAACAATTTGATTATGCTCATAGTGTGCTGACATAATTGTTAAATGTCATTTAATTGACCTTCCATTTAATGGCAAACTGGTGCCTTAGAAAAGTCCCCAGAACTTCTAAGAAATTCAGTAAAGGCAAAATAATAAAATGGTTAAGGTTAGACTCTGTGAGGAATAGCCAATCATTTCTGTTTTGACTAACACATCCTCTGGTCTTTTGAAAACCATTCAAGCACAGAAATTTAAACAAGGATCTCCCAGATTCCTTTTTCAAACTTGGATTGTAAACAGCATAGAGGAGAATAGACCTCTTTCATTCCTTAAAAAACACACTCCTTCAATCAAAAATCTTTCCTAAATTGTGGTCTTTCTTAAATCTATGCTACTTTAAATTAATTGTGACTTCCATCCACATATTTGTATCAGGGTCTTTGACATATCAAACGTTGAACTAGCCATGATGCAAAAATAACTAAGCTGCATATATTGTGATTGTATGGTATTTGAAAATTAAGACTAGAGAAAGGGAATTAGAAAGTCTATGACAAGGATTCCACTTTTTTAATGTCTAAAATGGAATATTTTTGTTTCAAGAACACCACATACTGCATCAGTTCTTCACCTTCTCCTTTCTGTGCCACTTTGATTTGGAGTACCATTGTCCTTTCTTTCTTAGAGCAACTAAATTTAATACAAACCCTAAACTATAATTCAATTCAATAAACTTGACCTGCCTGCTTGGGCCTGCTTGGGCACAAATTGAAAGATTCAGTAACCTGTGAAAGCAGAAATCAATAATTGAGTTTAAAGGCCCAATTCAGGCCAAGTGGCCCCATGGTCATAGGACAGGCACCTTAGGTTTCAATTTGCTCCTTGAAGACAAAGCCCCTGGGAGCACAGTAAGTGCTGATTCAGGAGATGTGTTTAATTTCTGGGCAGAACAAATTGTTTTACCTGTGGAAAATGAAATTATACTTTTCAATATCTAGGGGAAAAAGTAGTCCCTTCTGTGTGTATACCTACAACCATCATCAATTGCAATTTTGTTCAAGATGTTTTCTTAGTGCACACTTCAACCTTTGTTACTTGTATTAGTATTCATAATTTTTTGAGTTTTCTTTCACTTTAAAGGAGTTGTTTCATATAGTGCAAAGGAAATTATCAATGAGAAATCAAAAGAAAATTCAGTAAGCATAAAGTACCTTGAAACAAGAATACATATAAGCTCCCTTTAAATAGAACCTCAACTTTATGTTTTTATTTTTATTTTTTGTATGTATCCATTAATTTACAAAGAGAAGGAGAAGGACAGAGACAGAGGGAGGGAGAGAAAGACAGGTAGATGGGGGAGGGAAGGAAAGGGAGAAAAAATCAGAGCCAAGTTTGTGGATCAATCAATAGAAGTCCTATTCCGTTGACAGAGAGACAGCTACATTCAAGAAATTCCAAACTTACAAATAACTTTTCTATTCTTAAGGGTATATTTTAACATTATGTAGACATATCAGTAAAGTAGTCTCAATTCTAATATTGAATTAAATAGCTTCAGGATCATTTTAGGTTGAATCTAATATGATAAAATTAAAGGATAACCATAACATGGTACACTTGAATTTTTTTAAATCAACTTTAAAAATGCAAAGTGGTTAGATAGGTTCTTTCTTAAAACAAAACAAAAAAAAAAGGCAGATTTAATAGACTTTCTATTCAGTACAATTCAACAAAGTTGTATGGCAAGCCAAAGAAGCTAATGAGATATTAAGCTTCATTAATTGAAACATTGTGTCTAGAGGTTGGAAGGCAGAAGTCCTGCTGGATGGCCCTAGTCAGATCAGAACTACTCTTTGTTTAGATCTGGCTACTACATTTCAAGAAGTGCTATAAAAGAGTTCCAGAGGAAAATACCAAGGATGGTAAGAGGATCTCAATTTCATAACATATGGTGATCAGTTGAAGAAAATGAAGATTTTTAGCCTAAATAAGAAAAAACATGGCATTAAAGGGTATGTGTGGAAGGAGGGGGCATAACCACTTGTGTAGATAAGAAATCTGATTTGTCCTAGCAAGTAAAATTAGAAGTGATGAGTGTAAGTTGCTATGACACCAATTTAGGCGTGAAAAAAAGAAAACTATTTTTTTAAACAAGTAATACTATCCAAAAGTGTAATGAGCTTCCTTGTAGAGGAGTTGGATTTTCCTCACTAGACATCTTCAAGCACCATCTGGATGCCTACTTATCAGACCTGCAGTATAGATGGAATTCTTAATTTTGTGGTCCCTTCTTTCTTTGAGATTCTGGGGATTAAGAGGAGTTTATATGAGTTTCCCTCATTCATGGCATTAAACTTGGCAGCTACAGGCAACAAAAGGAAAGCATGAAATGCAGCTGAATGAGAAAGAAACAATTAGGAAATAAAAATCAAATACAGTTAAGTGCTAGATTGATGCCAAGGAGTATGGTAAGGGAAATTTCTTGAGGAGATCTAAATCTGCCTTGACATAAGGTGAATCAGATTGGTGAATCTGCCACTTTACCAAAGTGACAAAAAAATTACCTCTCGAGCACAGGGAAGAAGGAGCATAAAGAATTTGGAAATAACTCTGGCTCTGAATTTGGACAACCTTGGTTTCTATCCTGACTTTACAATTTGTGGAACCTTGAGCAAGTCACTGAACTGTCCTGGGATTTGGTTTCCTCATCTGTCAAATGAGGGGACTATGAAAATGGTGTCTAAAGGGTCTTTCCAGCTCTACATTTTTGATACTGAGGTTAGATGTTTCTTTTATAGTCAAATTCCTTTCTTCAGATGTCCTTGACCATATTTTTAATGCATTCCTTATTAGATTTATCACAATTACTTTGAATGAGAGAAAGTTATGAAAAACCAGACTCAATGTCAGGAAGACATGGATTCGAATCCCACCTTAAACACATACTGTATATGTGACTCTGAGCAAGAAACTTAAGCTCTCAATATGCCACATGACGCTATGACTAGACTGAGGAGTAAGTCCTGATAACACATCAGGAAGTTACTCACTTGGCTCTCCCTCTAGAGGAAAAAGAAATAGATCAAAAGTTCAGTTGACACACACATACCCGCAGACAAAAATGAAATAAACTGAAGAAACTTGTGCTCTTAAAATAGACTCCAAACTGAAATCAAATCAATTCTGCTTCTGTACCAAAATCTATGTTTCCACGATTATATGTGGTTTCAGTTGTGATGCCCTCAAGTCCATATATTTATATCCCTATAATGGCTGTGAATTACTTCCTTCCAGACCTCCAGGATGAGGTACTTTGATAATGAAAGTAATAACATGGAAGAGACTGGGCTGCTGAGTTGGCTGTCTTGCTTGAGGGGAGAACTCAAGGTAAAACTATGAAGGAAACCAAATTCATCTTTCATGTTATTCCATGTCTGCTCTCAGCAGTTGTCCTCTTTTTCATAATGTGCCCGAATCCCCACGTTCTCAAGCACTTAGCACCCTCATATTGTCTTCCCTGCTACAGCTCTCTGCCCAAATGACTTCCCCACCCCACCCTGTTAAAATCTCATGATCTCAATTCCTCCACCTTTGAATCTTTCATTCTAGTTCTCTACTCTGATTCAAGTTAAGTAGAAGACCCTCTTTTCTTAGAGACTCCTTGTTCTTTGGGTTTATATATCACTGTGTTCTCTTTGTTTGCCTCCTTAACTTCCAACTGTTCTTTTTCACTATTCTTTGCTGAATCATGCATCGTACTATACAATAGTTTTCTGTTTAGTCCTGAGCTCTCACTTCTCCCTCTCTCCCCCTCCCCCTCCCATCTCTCTATCTCTGTAAATATACATATATGTGCATATATACACACACAAACATATATATGTGTATATACATACACACAGACACACACACTCTTCCTTGTTGACATTTTGAGCACTTACAAACTTATCACTTTCACCCACAAAATGATTCTCACATAAATATACCCAGCCTTAGTCTTTTTTTTTCTTCTTGAACTCCAACCACACATTGATGTCTCACAGGCTTCCCAAATATTACATTTGCAAAACTTTTTTTTTTAAATCATGATTTTGCATCAAAGCACGTCATTCTTCTGAAATTTCCTATTTCCGTTAAGACATCACTACTCAAATTCAAAACCTGAGGTCATCTTTGACTCTTCATTTCCCTTCACCCCACAGATGCAAATAGTTACCAAATCTGGTCTTATAAAACATCTCTTGCTTCTTCTCCTTTATCTACACTCACACTGACACCACCCTAACAGAAGTCTTCATCAATGTTGCCCAGAATTATTGTAATAGTTTCCGAATTGGTCTGCCTGATTCAAACTGTCCCACTCTCATGAAAATGCCAAAATTGTATTCCTAAAATTCCTATGTGCCCATGTTAATTTCATCCTCAATCATCTCTAGTGGCTCACTATTACCTCCAGTAACTCTTTACTTTGGCATTTAAAATTCTTCACAAGCTGAGTTCAAGGTTTTGTTTTCTGTTTTTTTTTTTTTTTTTTTTACCTTTCCAATTACTATCAGCCATGTGCTCTTTAATTCACCTGTGATGGCAAGGACAATAGGATCTTTTGCTGTTTTTCTTTTAGAATAATCAAGTGCCTCTGATTGAACCTTGCCTTTATCAATCCAGAGTCTTTACTAGAAGGAAAGTACAGAAACAAGAGTTTCTTTAACTAGAAACAGTATATGTATTTGTATTGTTAATGCTATTAAAGATGTTCCCCACTCATTAATGAGTCTGCCCATTAAGGCCAGTTCAAATTGATTAGGGAAGATTTGTGGGAAGGTTCAAGCCTTTTGTTAATGAGGTACTGATTCTCAAGGGTTGTGATGCCCTCTGGCTCTAAAACAGGTATAAATACTCTGAGTTGAGTTTTCGCTTTGGGGCTTACTGACTGCAAGTGTTTGTTTGGCCAGATGAGGATTCTGGGAAGCTGTGAAGGAGCCTCCCAGCTTTGAAAACCCAGATATTGGTGCTTCCCTCTCTGGTAACTATGGTCAGACAGCTGGACCTTGTCTGTTGAATTCAGGCAGAGGAAGCCATGTCTGGTGATCTTTGATTTCTCTGTATTTTCTTGGAAGTTCAGGGTGCTGACACCCCTGAACTAGGTGAATGATATATGTGCTTGGTTAAAGTGGTTGCTAAAAACTTGAAAGTTGCTTTCCTTTTATGAATACAGATCTAAGAACCTGTGATACCAGGCCCCGCTCTGTATGTTGGGGTGCTTACTGATACAGCACCCAAACTGCAATTTTTGCTATTCCTCATACAGAACATTCCACTTAATATCTCCATGCCTTAGTCCAGGTTGTTCCCCATTACTAGAATGTAATCTCTTGTCACCTTATATTCACCCCTTAGAACTCCTAGCTTTCTTCAAAGTTCATCTAAAGTACTACTTTCTAAATGAATTCCTTCCAGATCCACCTAGGTGTCAGTACCTTCTCTGGAAAAACAAAACAAAACAAACAAACAAAAAACTTATTTATTTTGCACATATCTATACCTCTTTCAGTATTATCTTGCCTTATGGAACACAAGATCTTTGAGACTATTAATTTTAAAATTTTTGTACCCCTAATGGTTAAACAGTTTCTATTCCTAGTACATAGCAGATTCACAATATATGCAAATGATAACTGTTAGAAAGATCCTAGAGATGAATTAATAGGCTATCAATAATTGATAAATATTAGTTAAATTACTATTTATCCTGGGAGGTTTTGTGTTTTAAGTCAAAAAAAATGATAATCTCTACTGGTAAAATTGGATGCCCAATTTTATTTAGATTGGTAATTTTGAGTCAGATGAGTCTGTCTAGCACTCCTTAAATTTCAAATGCTATCTCAGATAATTAAGAGCTCAAATACTGAGCAAATCACTTAATCTTTCTGAGTTTACTTCCCTTTTTTTGGAAAATGGGGATAACAATTGTACTTATTTCCCAGGAGAGCATATATAAAAAGCACATTGCAACCTTAGAGGTCTATATAAACACAAGCTATCATAAGCATCATTACCACGCCAAGGAAGCAAGTAGCTACTGTCTATACTGGTAAATCCAGCACAGACTCTGAGCACTCAAAGTGAGAATCTGAAAAGGCCTTAACCTAAAAGGGCCAGCATCTCCCATCGAATCCTGGTCCATCACCAGTAGTCCTGATGAATATCTGGGCACTGGACCTAAATGACTCTGGAGCAGAAAGTGAGTCTGGTGACTTTGTAAGGACCTCCCTCACTCAGATCAAAGTCAAGTGCAAGTCTTGTCATCATTTCCCTGATGTCACGGTCCTCTTTGAAAAACAAAGGACAAACAATGAGAAACCTTCTACACGAGTGGATCAAACTCAAATGGAAAGGGACTTAGAAAATCACAAATGAACATTATCTCTGTTAAATGTTCTTTAAGTTTGTTAAACATTTTTCAATTACATTTTAATTTAGTTCCTGCCTTAGGCATCATGGGATTTTGCAGGGAATTAATCTGATACCTTTCCTATATCCCCTTCCTATTCTTCCAACCCACTGAAAAACATTTTCATACTTCACTAGCAATGAGGTATAAACCGTATGTACAAATCTTTGAGTCAAAGACAAGTCAACAAGATATGCATTTCTTAACCCTTAACATGTACCTGATACTTCACTAAGCACTAGGAATAAAACAGCTTCTGCCCTCAAGTAGCTCACATTTTAACTAGGTATATTCTAACAACTATATGAAGATAAAAGAATTTACAGGGTAAACTGGAGGCCATTTCAGAGTAAAGGCACTAACATGAAAGAGAACTGGGAAAGGTTTCTGGAGGCTGTAGCATTTTAGCTGAGACATGAAGAAAAACCAAGGTAGCTAGACAAAGAAGGAGAAAATGCCAGACAGGGAGGGTAGCTGTTGAAAATGCATGTGTCTAATGAGAGGAAAAGCAAGGACGGGAATGTCATTGTGACTTGTTCCTTTCCCTTTTTGTTGAGTTAACTAATATAGACTTGCTTAGAGAGCTGCTTAGTTTTTGAACAATACTGCAAATTACCAACACCTTAGCCTCAAAAAGTAGACAAGCTGTCTACAAAAGGGGTAAATATATCTGTAGAAAGCAGTAGAAAATTCACTCTAATAAAATCTGAGAACCAAAGGCTTTGTTGGAATATTCAACCTGCTCTAGTAAAGTAACGTAAATAAAAAACATAATTTAATGGAATTATGATAGCACAGAACCAAATGCCAACTGATTCTTATAGGGGAAAAAAAGAAGAAAAAAAATCTCTTGACATTTAGGAAAAAAATGACTTTCTGAAATCACCTGCCATGTAGCAGCACCTTTATTTTCAAAGTAATCACTAGTAAATAGCAGTGACCCTAGATTTCATATATAGTTTGTTCTTTTATATAATTGGTCAGGGATCCTATAGCTGTAGTAACCACACCTTCAAAAGGAAATAGACTTAGTCGATATACATTTTTAAATATTTAAATTAAATATTAAAATACTTTTTAAAAATACTTATTTGTTATAAAGTTGGGGCTACTAAAGTTCTATGGTTATGTGATCTTATCTACTGGTAATCTAGAAAAATGTCCTGTGACTTTATTTGACTAGTAAAATGAGAGAGGTTAGCAAAAATCTCATGCCACCTATCCCAAGGCACTTTAAGCACCAAGCTCATTGCCTTATGAGAAATCAAGTGCAACCTTCTGATTTCATTTTGGTATGAATTATTAGAGTTAGGAATATTAATAAAAAAGAAATGAATGAGGATTTGTTTTAAGTTAAGGTTCAGCTCTGGCAAAGAATCATTTGGAGAAGTTATGCAACAGGAATACTGAAAGGTTAAGGGATCAATTAAATGATATATGGGCCCTTTTGACCCTGAAAGCCCATCTTCCGGTAGAGATATAAAGCAAATGTCCTCTAAGAATCACCATCCAAAAGGGTGATGAGACAATACACACACAGACACACACACACACACACACACACACACACACACACACACACACATATATATGAATATAAGCAACAGCCCCCCAAAATCCCTTAAAATATACAGAGAGAACTAAACCTGTCCATTCTCTTGTTTTGCATGTGTATACATACATACATACATATATATATATATATACAGACATATTTACACAATCACATATACACAGGAAAAAGGCAGCATGCTAAAGTAGATAAAACATACTCAGAGTTAGAGAGATTCAGATCTAACCTCTTATACATACTATTTGTATTCACTCTCCTGAGAAAATCACAAGTTTAAATACATACATATATGCATATTTACATACCTATGTATTTGTAGAATATGTGGCAAGCATATAAAAATGCTAAGATTTGGAGTCTGCATATACTTTAGTGATCATCTATTCCATCATCTCTCAGAGGTTCTTTCCTCTAAACTTGTATTTTCTATGGATGTGTCCTCAGGTGTGTGTAGGTGTGTGTGTGTGTGTGTGTGTGTGTGTGTGTGTGTGTGTGTTTGTGTACATGCAAGAGGAAATGAGAGAGCTAGTTGCCTGCTAAGATATATCTTCTCCCTATGAATTCAATTTAGAATTTATTTGAGTTTCTGTTATAATCTGCTAGGGTCAAATTCTTTGTACATATAATAGCACTAAATTTCCTTTTGAGCAACCATAATTTGCATCCTTGTATCTAAATCAAAATTACCTTATAGGATAAGTATAAAGTTTAACCCAATATAATAGGCAAATTTCTACTCCTCTTGCCAAAGGAGCTGTGAGAATGAATTGTGTGCTATCTTCCTAAAATGCACCACTGCCAGTCCTGAAAAAGATCAAGTTTATGAGGTCTTAGAACTGGTGAATTATCTGTGTACATTCATGTAGAGGGGTATCACCAAGAATTTTCATAAATAATGGTGGCACTGAATTAAACTAAAGGAAATCTCACTAATAGTAAAAATGTTTTTTTTAATTTATCTCTTTTTAAGGAGGAAAAATGAAATGAATTGTCAATAATATTTCAACTGTTTCAAGTGTAAATGAGTTAAAAAAACTTACAGAATTAATCTATGCAGATAACATATTGATTTTAGTCATTGGATAAATGAGTTAACCTTCTCATAAGTTACTTGTATAAACATATTTGTTGATGGAGCACAATTCTATTTATGGTCACACGGAAGAATACTTTTCTAGCCTTCATTGTCAACACCCAGACTTTGTACCCACAGAGGAAAACAAGCCATAATCTGAAAATTCTTTTATTATTAAGATCAGTTCATCATTGTCTGTTAACATCGTAATTCTGGTTGGAAAACTCAGTGTCCTTACTTATACTGTGAGTCAAATAATGATAAAATTTCCAAATGAAAAATTTATTTTTTGTTCTTTAGATAAAACATAATAAAGGAAAAGAAATTCTATTTCCTAGATGTCCCACCTGAATACCCATGTATTCCTTTTATCTCCTCTATACTTGCCCATTTTCTGCCATTTCTCTCAAGTTTACTTTCTTGGATTTTAAGCATATTATTTTTTTTCAGCGTAAAGTCTATACCACCAATGTTACTACTGACAAACAGGAAACAGATGAAGATAAGAAAGCTTTGAGTTCAACTAGATCCACAGTGAGGAAATTAATGGCACATAAAAAACAGTTGGTACATCATGGAGATATCTCAAACTTTTTCATAAGGAAGAATAAAACAGCAACCATGTCATGTAAGTATATTGTCCCTACACATGAAAAACTACCAACTTTAGGTGCTTATGTACATAGTTCAAGCCAAAACAATTAGTTTTACTTCATTTATATAGTTATAATTTAGCTAGTAAGCCTTATGTTAGACAACATTGTTTAAGGGTCTGAATTTTGTAGATAATAATACAAAACATGGTACACTTAATCTGGGATTCAGTGAATTCAGATAGAAAGTATCTGATTTTCTACATCACTGGGGTAACTGGGAAAGGGAATTTAGTCATTACATTAAGGATCTGTGAAGAGTAAGCTTTCTATAATGGGCTGGCAGATAAAGGTTCAGAAGAAACCTCTGACACCTAAGTGTCTCTGGGAAACTAGGCAGTCCCTTAACTCATCTCTGGCCCAGAAATCACCTAAGCTGATTTGTGAGAGACTCCCAATATCTGATTGATCAAATAAATAATGTTTAAGGATATTATATTAAAGACTAAAAATAATGAGTTTTTTCTAGGTAGCTTTGTTGTTTGTATTTGTGGGAAACTGCTACCAAATGAACAGTCCAGTTATTTGGTTGCAAACTCTTTGTACTATCTTCTCTGTGATTTCATTCTCTCAAAATCTTCTGGTGTGTTTGCAATCATTTTTCTTCACTGGCTACTTCCCTTCAGCCTAAAAAACTGGCAAAGCTTTTCACTTCAAACAAATAAAACAGAAAACAACCTTCCCTTTTTCAAAGCTGCTCAGCCCATGAGTTAGCTTTCATTCCCTTTCCAGCTAAATGTCTAGAAACAAAACAGGAGTTTGTACTTGAAGCTTCCACTTCCTTTGCTACCCACTCATTCCATTAAAAATGTTACTTTACGAAATCCATTGCAATCTGGTTTCTATCTATACTAGTTGCTCCACATGAAGTTTTCTAAATTCCAGGGCCCTCCTCATGGCAAAGACCTTTCCCAGCTCCCTTCACCTTTCTGGACCTAGGCAGTATTTGCTATTGTAGATTATTCTCTTTCCTTGAAATTATACACACTCATATGTGCAAAGTATACTGTGCTTCTCTGGTGCTTTGTCTGCTTATCCAGCAGAGAAATTCTGCAATTATTTATTTTCAGTCTTACTTTTCATAAGCAACTTAAAAACTGCAGATGTGTTACCTGTTGTTGTTGTGCAGTCACCAGCTTCACTCTCTCCTCCAGAGGCATCTGGGTCCACAGGCGTTAGCAATACCTAACTAGAGGATGGGATTGGCTCCCAGAGTACTTAACAGAGGGCTTGTCCACAGCTGTCTTGCTGATTACCAGAGAAAACTCAGCTGATCGCTTTACAATCTAGGAATGCTTAGCAGACAGGGAGATAACAGAATGAGGATTTTGCCTTCCCAAATGTTGAACCTATGGCAACTTGTGGTATGTGTAAGCTCTTTTGTGAGTGTGTTCAGGTTTCCTTGAGACTCCATTAGTTATTGAAGTTTTTACAGGATCTCTTTGATTCTTTGAAGGAAATGATCAGGTGGTAGGTACACTCAGAGCTACTGACTGTTTTAGTAGAAGCTACTAAAGTATCTAACTTATCCAAACCTTAGAATCTAATGTTTGAGAAAAATGGTATATCTTCTCTAATTTGTTAAGGGTTTCTCTGGAAAATTTGGTACTGGCATGGCACAAATATGCTGGCATATATCCTGAATCCGTTAGAAGAGGAAACATTCCCCCAAACCCCCATATTTTGAAAGACCCTGAAATTCCCAAAGAGGTTTTGAGCATATTTGAATATCAGAAGTACCTGTTTCAAAACGATACTGAACTACTGGGGCAAGAGATGGAATAGGAGGTTCATAAATGAGTATATCGATGTGGTGTTATAATATTGGGCAGGTTTGGGCTGGGCATAATAAGAATTCACAGAAGGACTTGTTTAAGCATTGAAGCAAAGTCTAAGTGAACGCAGCCTGGCTGAGGCTTTGCCTGCCACCACTGCTGTGATGATAATATTACGCACTCAATTGAAAGCAAGGTGTGTGGTGCAGTGAAGGGAAGGAGACAATCTATACACTGGTCAGAAAAGTAGCAGACATATACCATAAAAATGAGAGGACCATCCAGCAAAACTAGAGAATAGAAAGAGCAGGGAGGTTTTAAGTCATTCTTAAGACCTCTACAAACTATGTGTTTTATGAACTGTGTTTTTGTACATATTTTCTAGGTTCAATCCTGGGCGAGATACACAAAGCATATGATCTAACTTGACTTTGACTGAGGTTGGTATGTCCCAGATAATAATTTCCTCAATAAATGATAATGAATTGGTACTGGCTGCTGGTCTCAATGATTTTTTCACAAGAGGAGCAGGGAAAGAAGGAGATGAGTATTTGTTAAGCACCTAATATTTTCCAAGCAATGTGCTAGCTGGTTTACAAATATTATCTCACTTATCCTCACTAATCCTGGGAGGGAGGTGCTTTTATTACCCTGATTTTTACAGTTGAAGAACCTGAGGCAGATAGTAGGTAAGTGACTTGTCTAGGATCACAGCCTGTGTCTAAGGTCAGACTCAGATTCAAGTCTTACGGATTCCAGGTCCAATATTCTCTCTACTGTGCCACTAACTAAGATATATGTTCAAAGTCAGCCCTACTTCGTGCCCATAATTATTATGAAACCTTACTTGGACAAATGGAAATAGGTAATCCGCCTGTGTAATGGACACTAATCATACATTTGGCTTTGCTAAGGCCATTTCCAGCATATTCAGAAATTCATATGCCTCATAAACAAATTGGTTCATACAACAGGATGACATCTCAATATTTTCTTTACCTAGTTAGTTTAGCAGCTTGTACAAGGTGGGAAAAGACTTCCGGACTTTGAAGAAGTATGGCAACAGAATCAAGTCAGCTTTCCTTTGTGGAAATGCTTCATGAGTTACAATAGGGGCTGGCCTGACTAGACTTCTAAGGGAGGGAGGCTAGGACCTCTGCTTCTTTCTGCTAATACAGTCCTACCAGAAGCCACGAACTTGCTAGCAGATGTCTTGCAGTGTTCTTTGCCTGGGATCAAGGAAAATTTGAAACCTGAGAACTTTTACTTTTTCTTAGGAGTCACACTAAGTTTAGATAGAGTCTCTCATTGATGGAATTTACTTCATGACCACACATGGAGTGGTAGTGTCTGAAGGAAGTAGCATGCCATTATAATCTTGTGCTACAGAAGATATTGAATCAAGTACCATGGTTCACTTGGAAGTGGGGGATGGGAAAGTGGAAAATAACTTTACTTGACTGTAGATCAAGGAAATGGTTAAGTCAAATGGGCAAGCCAAGTCTTTAAGTGTACCTTCTTTCACATATACAATAGAATTACACATTCAATCTATCCATGGTAAATGTTAACTAGAATAACAACTCTTAAGCATTAGTGAATGGAACTGTCTGTGGGATACTTGTCTTATGTTCCATGCCTCTTATGAATGTACCCTAACCTAGAAAAAATATGGCTTCAGCTCAGCTAAACAAAATAAGATGAGGTGAGAGTTGAGGATTTGTGATGGAAAGGTCAGTGAATAGTGCCAGGTCTCTTTGTACTGTAATATTCAATCTATATGAATGTTGTACCCCCTGGCTGGTCAGTGAGGGAGCATTGCCCCAGAGACTAAGGATGTAAGACTCCTCAGAACAGTGAATCACACCCCTAACCACACATCACAGGGAGAAGAGACATTTTACATTTGGTGTTTAGCAAGATTCTAGGCCTCAGGTTGGAGCCTCAGTTAGGCATTCTTTCCTCATTGTCAGCCCAACATATACAGTATACCTGCTGGGTCACTAATGTTTTTGTTTCTCACTCCTCTGTCTCTAGTGGGAGAATAGCCACTTATCAACTGCTGGAAAATTCATTAGGAGGAGGAAGAAAGTGGTTGGTATTCATGAGTTATAAGATGAAAAAAGTAAATTTGTTTAATTTCTCATATATATATGTACATATATATATGTACATATATATATGATCTGTCACTTTCAAAGCTATTCTTCTTATCTGTGTCCTTATGAATTTCTTTTTCAAAATGCTTTAATAATGCTGTTTCTTTTTTCTCACTTTTACTCCCCCCTACCCTGAAAATGCAATCAATAGCTCCATCTCTTCCGTGGTGAAGGAGATGGGGGTGGAGTGAGAAAAACAAAACCTTTACAAACAAGAAGTCCTAGGAACCAAAATAACTGCATATTAATCACATCTAGAAAATGTGACTTCATTTTACTGCAAATTACCACTGGACAAATCTTCCAGTACCAACCACCCTGTCTCTCAGTCCTAATGAGAGGAAAACACATTCATTTTTCCTGCAACTGTTAGTTGCTGTCATGTAAGGACCTCCTTTTCTATGGCATTTATTTAGAGGAGGGGAGACCATTTCAAAAGGCTAATATGTTACATGTGCAACTAGATGGCTCAATGGATAAATCTCTGGACCTAGATTCAGGAAGACTTGAGACCAAAACTGATCACTTTGTGATCTGGGGAAATTACTTAAGCTGTGTTTCTCTTAACCTGCTGGAGAAGGAAATAGCAAACCATCTAGTATCTTTGCCAAGGAAATTATGAATGGAGTTAATTCATGGATAGCAAGCCCTACTTAGGTGCTGCTTTCAGCCTGACAAAGAATTTCAGGTAGCTGTCACATGACCCACAGCAACCAGCCATGGTCAGTGTTTCATAGATAGTGCTCCTGGATCATGTGACAGCTACCCCAAATCCTTTGCTGGATCACAAGGCTGTATGTCATACAGGCCTGATGCATAGCTTCATCCAAGCTAACTTGACTCAGGGCAATGCCCCCGTAGTTTAACTTTAAGATTAGGAAAAATTAGGTCTTTCAACAGTTGAGAAAATGATATTTACTGAACCATAACAGGAGGAGAATATTCAGTCAAGATAGACACTGAGGATACTTCATGTTGATTTAGCTGAATATAAAGTTTCCGGAATTTTTCATTGTGGTTCCCCAACAAAAGATCAGAAAGCAGGCCTCCTGGCTCTTTTGTATTCAGTTGATAAGGTAGTGAAGGTGACAGCCCAAGTGTTTAGTCCCTTGATCCAAAAGAGGTAGTGACAATATCTTTTAAAGAAAAAAGGAAAGCCTAATTTACATGAAGGAAGGGATTAGGCATCTACTCCTGCCATATGTACATGTGTAAAGTACATAGTTGTAGATATAAAGACCTTTTTAAGGAAAAAGTGAGAAATTTCCAGGTAGTCCCAGCTTCATTTTGCATATTAGGATGTAATGAACTGAAATCTTGACTTACAATGAAAGAGGAGTGGTACTATCTTGAGAATTCAATATGGCTATATATTGTTCAGAAGAAAAAAAACATGAAAAGTTTATGAATACTCATACCACTTCCTTCACACTAAATGCACTTACTTCCTTTACCCAGTCTTTATATGATATGATCTCAAGGGCAATGTTGGTTACTTTTTTTTCTAAATAAATTCCATTGTGTGTGGACATTAAGAGGTTAAGTGGAAGGGTAGAAAGGATCAATGTACTAAACCAGAGGTTCTCAGTCTTAGTAAAGGAGGAGGTGAGATCATTTGCCGAAAGATAGAAGTTGGGTTGGATTTATGAGGTAAGAGAAGGCATAAAAAGATTGTAGTAGTCTATTACAATTGCCTAAAGGACCTCCTTGTTAAGAGCTTATTAATTGTATCAGGACACAGACTTTTGTATGCTATAAAATAAGAGTGATTTATAGGACTTTGTTTTTGTTTTCAAAAATAAAGATAATATGATACTATGAACAAAAGCTTTTTTGTTCTTCATATCCTTCAATTAACAAATAATGAGGACCATTCAAAGGTGCTTTCTTTAGAGGATTAAATCCCCCCTCTTCTTTTGCAGTTAAATCAAGATATTTAAGTAACGACATTTTGCATTCACTTTTTAGGGTCTGAATTGACTCATTCTATTTGTCATGGGTCAGACTCGAAACTAATGTTCTAGTACATGAAATTTTTGTACTTCTTCAATAATTAGCTGAGATAGCTGTTCTTGTCTGTATCTAAACTAATTCTGGGTTCCACCGAAATCTGACAGACAATGCTAGACAGTAATAGATTAATTATGTTGGTGTTTCATCAGATCTATCATTTCACATATATGAGTACTTCCTCTATAATTGGAGACAACAGCATTTCATGTTCCCTTATCCTGTTTGATTCTTTTCCATATCCTTTAGAAAATCTGCCATGGAAGATTTGCAAAATGCTCCAAAGCCCATGTTCTGCTTTTAGTATTTCATAGATATTAGTATGGCACTCAGATTGTCCATTGCTTATATTTGCTCTTAGAACATGAATGGCTCAAATTATTTTCAGATTATATTTGGTTTTGGTGTTGCTTTTCATGCATATAATTTTCAATAATATGCTTCCAAATAATGAATCTTACCATTCATTTTCCCACTGTTCTTTGGGTCACCTACAATTTGGACACTTGTGAATTCAGTATTTTAAAATTCATAATTCAAATCTCATAATAGTACTTAAAAACCTAGGAAGACTTGCATGAATTGATTTAGAGTGAAGTGAGAAAAGCAAGGAGAACAATTTATACAAGAGAAATAATACTATACAAAGACTAATATCTTTGAAACTTGGAAATCCTGGATATAATGATAACTTACATGGGAAATCTTTACCCATTCATTAATAAGTCTGTGTGACCTGCCTGGGTCACATGGAAGTCAAAGTCATATGGAACCTGTGGTGGGAGGAGTTTACTGAATGGGTTGAACAGGAAGGGTCAATCAAAGCTGAGCAGAAATTGGTCAGAGGGCAATCAGAGCTGGGAAAGGCAGTTGGTTAGTGGGAGTAAGAGAGCTTGTTTGTGATTTTGTTTAAGGGATCCTTTTTATAATTTGTTTAAGGGAGCTGGTTAGTTGGAAGTCTTACAGAGAGAAAGCTTAGGGATGATAGTGCCATCTTCATTGTTGTTGTGCATGGATTTCTTTGTTACTATGTTGGGTTTGACTTTCTGATGTTGGCATTTTACTTTCTGGTATCTGAATAAGTGTCTTGATTCTGTCTTCCATGTGGAGAGTCTGTTGTATTTCAGGATTCAGAATTGTGCTGGCACATTCATAGCCATCATAGGCACTGTGAATATTGCATTGGCACTACACTGGTCAATATCCACAAAAATAAAAAAAAAATCTAAAAAGACTCAAGATGAAACATGCTGCCCATATCCTGAGAGAACAGATTCAAAAATATGAATGTGGACATGCAGATAAAGGAATTCATCTTATTTAATTACACATGTTTGTAACAGCGGTTTTCTTTTTATTCCTTTCTTAGACAGGGAAATGATTAGGAGAAAATGAAGATCTGAAAAAAACTAAAAAAAAAAATGCTGTACAATTTCCTATTCTAATCTAGGTCTCTTTAGTCAATTTTTATCATTACTCATTATTATTGGATAAGGCCTATTCTTGTACACATGTCTATGGGCATAAATGTATTCCCAAGGTCACATAGTGATGGAAAGGACCATATCAACCATCCTAGTGCAACTTTCCTCATTTTACAGATTAGAAAAGTAAAGTCTAATAAAATTTAAGTGATTGGATGTAAGTCACACAGATAGTAGATATATCAAAGTCATGAATTAAACCCAAGAACTCTGACTCCAGAGCCAGATGTGTTTCTGTGAACATGCACATGTGTGTACATATGTGGATATGCATAGATAATAACTGAATATTCTATCTGCCTATGAATGTTGAAATGTTGGTAATGTGTGTTTTTCATACAGTTTATTTTATCAAAATAGATACAAAGACTTTTCTCTTTTAAATACTTGTAGATCTCATTGAGTCAATCTAATAACATTGACGAAAACAGCATATGATACAATTTGCATCGATAAGTAATCACATCTCTATTTGGACTATCAGTAGCACATCCTACTTGAACCTGGACTCTGGTTAGTTCATTTCCCCCTTTAATATTCAATAATAATATATATTCAATAATAATATTGTTGATATTCAGTAGTTAATCAGTTTTAGCCATAGAGGCATCTTCCTAAGAATAACGTGATTTTGATTGCTCACATTTAATGTATAGCTTTAAAGTTTAAAAACTGCTTTGCATACATCATCTAATTTGATGAATATGCATATTGTGTGAGGGTGTGTTATTATTTTCCCCATTTCACAAATGGAGAGATGGAAGCTTAATGAGCAAACTTGCCCAGGTTCATATGCCTGGTAAGGCATTGAAACCCTCTGCTTCAGCTTCCTCACAGATAAATTCATAATCACTTTATTACGTATCTCCCAGGGTTGTTGTAAGGATCAAATGAGATAATATTTATAAAACAATTAGCCAAGGATATTATTGTTGTTGTTGTTCTTGCCATCATTATTATTATCAAACTGACAAGTTGGTTATGGAGGAGAGTAAAGTATAAGAAAACTGGAAAAGCAGGAAGGAATCAGGTGGTGAAGATCTTTAAGTGGCAGAATACTTTTGATTTGTTCCTAGAGGAAATAGGTAACTAGTGGAGTTTACTAAGTAGAGGGTGATATTGTCAGATACGAGTTTTAAAAAAAATAATTTGACAGTTGAGTGAAATGTGGATTGTAGTGGGAAAAATTGAGGTCCAGAAAAGTACCAGAAGACTGTCATCTAGATGTGAGGTGATAAGAGTTTGAATTAAGGTAGTGCCTAGAGGAGTGCAGGGAAGGGAATTCATAACAGAAAAGGTGTGAAGATAGAAACAAGACTTTATAATAGATTGGACATGCAATGTGTGTGAATAAGGAGCTAAAGATGATGATGAGTTTACCGGCCTGGATGCCTGAGATGATAGTTCTGGTCTCAAAATTATTGGAAATTTGGAAAGAAATGGAAGGTTTGAGTGGGGAGGCGATAAAGACTTTGGTTTGGGAAACATGGAATATGAGATGCTTAAAGAACATCTTATTCAATACACAAGCAGTTTTGATTAAAATAGATCAGATGAATAATTAAGACTAGATAAAAAGATCTAGGAATCACTTGCAGAGAGATAATAAACAAACTCACGTGAGTGAATGTCTGACCATGCCACTCCCTGCCTTACTCAAAAAACTATCAGCTCCCTATCTTCTCCAGAATAGAATATAAAATTTTATTTGATATTCAAAGTCTTCATAACTTACTTTCTTCCATTTTCTCATACCTTATATTCATCCATAATACTCCACAGTCCAGTGACACTAGCTTCCTTGCTGTTTCTGGAAAAAGTCACACTGTCTCCTAATTCCAGATATTTTTATTGGCTGTCCTCCATGCCTCCTCCCTCCCCTCCTCATCTCTGCCTCCTAACTTCCTGGCTTCCTTCAAGTTACAGCTACAATTTCCACCTTCTACAGTATAGCTTTCTCAACCCTACCCCCTCCTTAATTCTAATAACTTCTCTCGACAAATTACTTCCAATTTATATTGTACATAACTTCTTTTGTACATTCTTGTTGTCATTTTCTCTCCCCCAAGTATCTGTGTTTTTTGAGAGCAGCGTGTTACTTTTCTTTGTATGCTCAGAAGTTAGCAGAGTGCCTGGCATATAATAGGCACCTAATAAACATTTATTGACTGACTGATGAGACCACCAAAGGAGACAGTGTAGAGGGAGAAGAGAAAAGAGAAAAGGAGAGGAGAAGAAACCAAAGGAAGTCTTTCAGCACTAAGGAGAACACATGAGGAACCAGATTTTGCCCACAGTCCTGCATATCAGAGGGTTGCCTCCAATGACTACCCCAATGAGAAATGATCTATTGTGAGTTGAATGGTGTTAGTTTTTGTATATCTATTAGCAAAGCTGAGTAATAATGAAAATAATTGTTTTAACAAAGTCCTAAACTTTGGACCTTATCAGAGTATTTATTATCATAACAGTGAGGAACTATTAGTTTGAATTTGGAAGTCTCTTATATCATGGGATAAAGTTAATGAGAAGGTATTATGTCATGATTTTAGCAATTTCATTGAAGAAAATAACATATTATTACTCTGTAAGGTCTGGAGGACCGCAACAATATTGGATAATATTGAATTTTCTTTCTTTGTAGCTTTAAAGTTTTTTTAAAAAATTAAATACATTATATCTCTAATCTTCATAGCAACTTTTTGAGGTACTTGATATGCCATCTTACAGACAGGAAAGATGAGACTTGCTCATTGTTTCGTAAGAAGTAATTGTTGAAGATATGATATTTATTGACCATAAACCCTGAACTCTTTCTGCTGCTTCTAGAAAGAGTGGAAATATTACTGATAGGGTGTGAATACCTATCAATTTCCAAATTATCTCCAGATTGGAGACATCCATCATTCAACTGGATATACCTTACCTCCCTTAGTCCTTATTGGGTGCATGTGGCTGGAAATCTAGTAGCTTCTCAAATATGTATTGATTGTTTTAGTATATTCTTTAAGTAAAGTGAGCTGAATATTAGATTAACAGCTACTCTATGTCTTGAGTCATTGCTTGGTATCTGCTTATCAGGAGCACCACAATCCAGTATTTCCCTTCATAGATTTTTAAATTTCTTAGAGTTTTTAAACATTTTAAATCAGATTGTGGCATTTCATATATTTATCCTCTATATAAACAATCTTTTTGATCACCTGTTTGGTTCATCTGCCATGACTCCTTTTAAACAGATGTCTTGCACAGTATCACTTTCATTCTGATACTTGGTATAATAAAACTAAGATACATAACATGTCAAAACTCTTGATGGCAAAGATGTCCTCTGCTCACATATAGAAAATGCAATATGAATTGCTAGATATTTGGGGATAATAGAATGTAATAAGGGAAGAAAAAGCAGAGAGATGAAAAGTTTAGCATAAGAAATTGATCTTTACATAGGTCAAGGACAAATGATTCTGTATAGACTGCACTATATTAAGAGATTTGTGATCTTCTTAAAATGGTATATGTTTTTCTATGAATTTTATTTATTCACAAAAATGTCTAATTAGTATAAGAAAACTAGCATTTTCTCTTTAAGAAGTGCTCTCCCTTTGGATACTGATAGCCAGCACAAAATGTACATTAAGAAATAAGGCTTGCATTAAAATAGGAAAAATAGATTTAGACACCAAATGAGAGAATTTAAAAAAGGTGTGTTTGTATGTATGTATATACATACACATTCACATGCATATACCTATAGTTATACATACACATTTACTTCAAATTAAATACTTGTTTTATGACAAGTTATTCTGAAATCCAATTTACAGTTTCTTGTGAAAAGATTTGAAAAAATGGATTTAATTAAAAAAGAACTTCCAACTTTTTGTTAATTTTTTGATGTCATAGGTGAACATCAAATCATATTTCTCTTATTCTGAAATATAAAAAGCATATTAAAGAATAAACAACCCTACCCAAAAGGAGGTAGGTACCATATAGCAAATCATACACTTCTGCTAGCATAAATTTCAGATTATTATCACCTAAATTAATCATGGGTAGTTGACACATCTTTTATTGAAGATGAAGTATACAAGTCAAACTTCTTCGAACATATGGGAGTATATTTAGTTACAGCCAATCTTAACCATATTTCTTCCTACACAGACGCTACGATTGTCTAGTTTCCAAGTCTAGTAGTGTCTGAATTCAGCATGCAAATTCTGTGCCTCATTAAAACACTGTGTTATAACGTACAGGGATTTTCTTTCTTATTCATTGAGGATAAACTTTTCATATTGCATACTATGTACTCATAGACTTGAGTTGTTAGAGTGGTTATCCTTCTACACTTAAAGAAATGGAACATTCCTCAAATCATTACCCAATAAGATATTGTCCCATCTACATTTTTCTGCAACATCTACAGGAGGTAAGCGATGACTTCAGAGAGAAAATTTTGACATCAAGGCTATACTTTGAGATCAGTGTAGTCAAACTCAAATAGAAATGGGAGCCACTAAACCATACACATCTCTGTAAGCTGCATATTAACTTAGTTTTAAAACAAGAGTGTTATCATATGTTTTATTGTATTTTTAAAATTTATGTTATAACATTTTCCCTTTTATATTCAATATATTTCTGGACACATTCAGGAATGTTGTGGGTTACATATGGTTCATGGGTCAGGTGTTCAATTCCTCTGCTCTATCTCATGAGAAGAGTTTGACATTGAGTGTGTGAAGAGATGTTAAAAATCTTTGCCAAGAGGAAGTCAAATTTTATCATGTTAGGATCATATATTTAGAGCTGGAAGAGACCTAAGATCTCGTCTAAACTCTTTCTTTTACATTCAAATAAAAAAGAGGCTCACAAAAGTTTAGTGACTGATCACTATAACTTGAGGAAGAATAATTTTATGACATAATATTTTTGTTGGTTATTCTGTAACACTTGCACACGGTGCTATGTTTCAGGTGTTGTGCTTCTATGAGTTTGACTCCTGTACTTGGGGACAGAGATCATCATATTACCACATCACACATATTCTATAAGAGATAATTATTTTCTTAAAGTGGAAAAATCTTCACTATGGACAGAGGTTCCATGAGTTCATTTCTGAGAATGAATTTTCTACTTATTACTTCTTTTATTTATTTCCCCCTAATTTATCCTTATCGGAATCCCTAAACTAAGTCACTATCAGAAAACAATTTTTAAAATTGTAATTAGCATCTGCAGACAATAAAATGAAACAGAAATATCTTTACCTCTAGTAATCAATGGTTCTCATCTTCTTGAGGCATGGGATTTACTGCAAAGAAGACATAATTTGCCATATTGCCCTTTTTGATTGTCATAGACATTTAAAAAAAGAAATATTTGACCCTTCCTCATCCCCAATATGTTTTTATGATGACCCATAGTTTGAGAATTCAGGCCAAAAGAGGTCAAATCACCTATATTATTTTGTTTGAAGGTATTGAAACATATTTCTTTATTCATTTTTTTTTTGAGGAGAATGCTTCCTAGTACTGTGATATCAGTGATATAAAGAATGCTGCACATGGAAATTTTCCCATATTTTTGCAGATTATAAGTTTATCAGTAATTTATATTCTTAGAATGATTCCTGCATCATAGAGTATCTAAGTATTCTTGGAAACACAACTTATACATGTCCAAGGGAGGGCCCTCATCCTCTATGCTCTGCCATCTCTTATTCTGTGTTCAGTAAAAAGTAAACCATTGGACCATAACAGGTAGAGAATAATATGCAGATCAAAGATAAAAGTCTGTGATTCATTCAATTACATATGGCAAAAGAAACCATAAGAATTAGTAATATGCAGGAAGAGAATGTATAGAGACCTGGAAAAGATTACCATGAATATGTGCAAAAGAGAAGGGCAGATAGGTATTGCAAAGGATTAAAGAGTGGCTATAAAGGTGGGAGAAGAAGTTCTAGGTGATATAACCAAAATAGCTAGTTTTAAATGGTAAAACTCAATCAATTCTTTTGTTGATCTACATATTGCTAACATTTATTAACTGAATATATTGAATTCTGAATTATTTCATTGGACACCAGATCAGCACACATTATGATAATTATCTTAATATTTGTGAAAAGTAAAGCATAGAAGTGGTGCCAAGATAGCAGAGTAGAAAGATGCACATACTCTAGATCTTCCCCCATAGCCCATAAAATACCTGTAAAAAATGGCTCTAAACAAACTCTAGAGCAGCAGAAGTCACAAAACGGCAGAGTAGAGACAGATTTCCAGCCCAAGGTAGCCTGGAAGGCTCTATTGCATGGGACACAGAGAGGAGCTAAGCCCAGAAAGCCAAGCCCAGCCTTGATTGCTCAGCACTGGCAGGAATAGGACCAGAACAGGCCTTGGGGGTGGAATCCTCAGCAGCAGTGGTGATTCTCAGATCTCTCAACTCACAAATGATAAAGAAAGCTTCAAAGGTCAGTGAGAAAACTTTTTTATCTGGAAGAGAAGGGAATGTGGTTTGTCCCTGCCTGCAGTACCTCAAGAAGATGAGAACCATTGATTACTAGAGGTAAAGGTATTTCTGTTTCATTTTTTTTTTGTTTGCAGATACTAATTACAATTTTAAAAATGGTTTTCTGGTAAAGCCCTTGGGGGTATTGAGTTATTGATCTGAATCTCAGCCGTGAGTTGCAGCCCTGGGTTGAGGAGGAGGAGTGCTAGCAGAGCTGGAGGTAGCTGTGTAGAGGGAATTCTACTACTCACAGATTCTGAGAAGAAAAGTTTTTTGTTGCTCCCAGACCAGTGCACAGGTCAGAGAGGAGTAACTCCTCTTCCTTAATTGTGCCACCTTGGAGAAACTGAGAACTTACAGGTCCCAGAGCATACCCTCCTCTTGAAAAAGGACTCAAAAGTCAAGTAACTGGCTGGGAAAATGCCCAGAAAAGGGAAAAAGAATAAGACAATAGAAGGTTACTTTCTTGGTGAGCAGGTAATTTCTTCCATCCTTTTGGATGAGGAGGAGGGATGCATGCCATCAGAGGAAGACTCAGGTAAGCACATCTGCATCCAAAACCTGCAAAGTGGATGTGCAGTGGTCTCAGGCCATGGAAGAGTTCAAAAAGGATTTTGAAAATCAAGTAAGAGAAGTGGAGGAAAAATTGGGAAGAGAAATGAGAGCAATGCAAGAAAATCATGAAAAGAGAGCCAACAGCTTGCTAAAGGAGACCCAAAAAACTGCTGAAGAAAATAACACCTTTAAAATAGATTAACTCAATTGGGAAAAGAAGTCTAAAAAGGCAATGAGGAGAAGAATGCTTTAAAAAGCAGAATTATCAAAATGGAAAAGGAGGTTCAAAACCTCACTGAAGGAAATAGTTCTTTAAAAATTAGAATGGAGCAGATGGAAGCTAATTACTTTATGAGAAACCAAGACGTTACAAAACAAAATAAAAAGAATGAAAGAATAGAAGATAATGTGAAATGTTTCATTGGAGAAACAACTGACTTGGAAAATAGATCCAGGAGAGACAATTTAAAAATTATGGGATTACCTGCAAACCATGATCAAAAAAAGAGCCTAGATAACATTTTTCATGAAATTATCAAGGAAAACTGTCGTGATATTCTAGAACCAAAGGGCAAAATAAATATTGGAGGAATCCAACTCTTACCTCTGAAAAGACGATCTGAAAAGAGAAACTCCTAAGAATATTGTAGCCAAATTCGAGAGTTTCCAGGTCAAGGAGAAAATATTTCAAGCAGCTAGAAAGAAACAATTCGAGTATTGTGGAAATACAATCAGGATAACACAAGATCTATCAGCTTCTACATTAAGGTGTCAAAGGGCTTAGAATATGATAGTCCATACAGGGATAAGGGAAAGGAGGGATAAAATAGAAGGGAGGGCAGATTGATGGAAGGGGTAATCAGAATGCAAGGTGTTATGGGGTAAGGGGAGGGGAGAGATGGGGAGAAAATTTGGAACTCAAAATTTTGTGGAAATGAATTCTGAAAACTAAAAATAAATACATAAACATTTTAAAAAAGGAAATAATTGCGAACACCAACAAAAAAAAAGGAAAGTGAAGCATAAAAATAATTGTAACATACCAACATCTGTTGCTGAGAGAGAAGTGATAGAGAAATTCAATGCTGAACTTGATAAAAGGGGCAGAACTAAGATGGTGGATTAAGGGGCAAGAACCTAATGGAATTCTCTCAATATTCTCCTCCAAAACACTTTAAAAATAAGGTCTCCAATAAAATTTTGGAGCAGCAGTTCCAGAGCAGAAAGGAATACTTGTGTTTGGACAAAAGACAACAAGGGCCCTGGTTGCAATTCTAATCCTGACAGGAGTGCTAGCAAGGCAGCTGAAGGAAAGCAGGGAACCTGGTCAGAATTCTAGGGCCAAGAGAAGTGTTAGGACTTGTGTTTATAGTGGAACAAGGATCTTTCCTGGGTAAAAACCAGAATAAAGAAGAGGAAACAGTGACCATCTCTCCCCAGACTACACCATATTAAAAATATTAAAAAGTTGCAGACCACTAGAACTAGCTCTGAAAATAAGAGCTGAAAAAGTCTGAAGCTGAGGGACAGCATCTTCCCACCACTAGATAAGGATAGCCCAACTGTTACATAAAATTCAAAGTCAAGAAATAGGCTAGAAAAATCAGCAACAAAAGTACCTTGGCCATAAAAATCTTCTATGGTATCAGGGAAGGCAAAAACAAATTCAGAAGAAGATGTGGGCATGAAAATAGGTACAAGTAAGCCCTCAAAGAAACCTGACACAAGGCCAGCAAGAATTCTTAGAAGAAATAATAAAATTGGAAAAAAAATGAGAGTTAGGCAAGAAAAATTGTGTAAAGACAATGAACAGCTAGATTAGAGAGGTATAGTACTGAAGAAAGTAACACCTCAAGAAAATCCCCCCAAAAAGAATTGGCCTAATAGTGAAAATAGTACAAAAATTCACTAAAGAAAAGAACTCATTAAAAAGCAAAATAGGTTAAACAGAAAAAATGTAGTACAAAAGTTCCCTGAAGAAAATAATTCTTTAACAAGTAGAATTGGACAAGTTGAAGCTAATGGCTTCATGAGACTTCAAGTAAAAAACAAGACAAAATCAAAAATGAAAAAATATAGAAGAAAATGTGAAACACCTTATCAGAAAAACAAGTCTCCTGGAAAATACATGAAGAAGCAATTTAAGGATCATTGTACTACCAGAAAGCCATGATCAAAAACTAGAGTTTAGATATAATATTTAAAGTAATTATAAAGGAAAAGAACATTGATATCTGAATCGGGGGGTAAAATTGAAAGTGAAAGAATCCACAGATCAACTCCTGAAAAAAGAAATCCCAAAATGAAAACTCCTAGGAATACTATAGCCAAATTCCACAGCTCCCAGGAATAGGAGAAAATATTTCAAACAGTCAGAAAGGAACAATTAGAATACTGTGCAGCCACAGTCAGGATCACATAAGATTTAGAAGCTTCCATATAAAAGAGAGGAGGGCTTAGAATGTAGTATTCTGGAAAGGAAAGGAACTCAAATTACAAAAAGATAATAATTTACCCAACAAAACTGAATATAATCCTTCAGGGAGAAAATAGATCTTTCATGAAATAGAAGACTTTTAAGCACTCCTGATGAATAGACAAGTAGGAAATAGAAAATTTGATGTTTAAACATCAGACTCAAAACAAGCATAAAAGGGTAAACATGAAAGGAAATCCTAAGGGCCTCAATAAGATTAAACTGTTTACATTCCTATATGGGAAGATGATGCATGTAACTCCTTTAAACTTCATCATGTTTAGGGCAGTAAAAAGAAGTTTACAAATAGACAAAGGGTGGGAGTATCTTAATTATTTTGGAATAAACTCCAAAAAAAAGAAAGAAAATGAAAAAGGAAAAGAAATAAAAGGGTAAGAAAAAGGGAAGAACTGAGAGGAGATGGAAGGGAAAAGTGAAATGGGGAAATTTTTCTCACATAAAAGAGTTGCACAATGAAGAGCTTTTACCATGAAAGAAAAAAGGGGGAAATGTGAGCAAAGCTTAAACATAACTCCTATTGCAAGTGGTTTAAAGGTGGAAGAGCATATATGCATGCATGCATGCATGCATATATGTATGTATGTACATATATACTCTCTGAATTTTTTTAAAGAAATCTGTCTTACCCAACAGGGAGATAGGAGGAGAAGTGAATAAGAGAATACTGGGCATGATAAAAAGCAGGGCTTATTAAGAAAGGCACAAAAAAGAGCTGCTATAAATATTTTAGTATAAATGTATCCTTTCCTCTTGTTTATGATCTGTTGAGATACAGACCTGGTAGTGGCACTGGTGGATGAAAGGATGTGCTCAATTTCATAGTTGATTGGGTATAGCTCCAAATCACTCTCCAGAATGGGTGCATCAGTTTATAACTCCGCCAAAAATGCATTAGGGTTCCAATTTCCCATGCATTTTCCAGTATTTGTAATTTCCTTTTTCTGTCATATTAATCAATCTGGTAGGTGAGGAGTTTAATTTGAATTTCTCTAATTAAGAGTGATTTAGAACATTTATTCATATGACTAGAGATAGCTTTAATTTCTTCAGCCCAGAACTACCTGTTCATATCCTTTGACCATTTATCAATTGAGGAATGACTTGTATTCTTATAAATTTGATTTACATCTCTATGTATTTTAGAATTGAAGCCTTTATAAGAAACTGGCAAAAAAATGGTTTCTGAGCTTGCTGCTGTGCTTCTGATTGTTGATGCATTGGTTTGTACAAAATACATTTAATTTAATGAAATCAAAACTATCCATTTTCTATTTTATGCTGTTCTCTCATCTCTTGTTTGCTCATAAACTCTTTGCTTCCCCTTAAATCTGACAGGTGAACTATTCCTTGCTCTCTTAATTTGCTTATGGCATCACTGTTCATGAATAAGTCATTTACTTGTTTTGTCCTTATCTTGGTAGTTTCTATAATGCTGTTTTCTAGTTTTCAGGTAGTTTTTGTCAAATAGAGAGCTCTTATCCAAGAAGCTGGAGTTTTTGCATTTAACAAATGGTAGATTACTATAGTCACTGACTACTGTGTCTTGTGTACCTACCCTATTCCAGTGGTCCACCACATTATGTTTTAGCCAGTGTCACATAGTTTTAATGATTGTCACTTTATATCACAGTTTTAATCTAAGTATGGCTAGGCCACCTTCCTTTGCACTTTTTCCCATTAATTCCCTTGATGTACTTGATCTTATTGTTCTTCCAGATGTTATTATTTTTTCTAGCTCTATAAAGTATTTTTGGCAGTTTGATTGGTATGTCCCTGAATAAATAAATTTAGGTGTAATTGTCATTTTTATTATATTAATTGGACCTACCAACGTATTTTCCCAATTACTTAGAGCTGATTTTAGTTGTGTGAAAAGAGTTTTGTAATTGTGTTCATAGAGTTTCTGGGTTTGTCTTGGCAAGTAGACTCCCAAGTATTTTATATCATCTAAAGTTATTTAAAATGGTATTTCTCTGTCTATGTTCTGCTTCTGGGTTTTCTTAGCAATATACAGAAATTCCAGTGATTTATGTGGGTTTACTTTATATCATATGACTTTGCTAAAGTTGCTAATTATTTCAATAAATTTTTTTAGTTGATTTTCTAGGATTCTCTAAGTATGCTATCATATCATCTGCAGAGTGATAATTTTGTTTCCTAGTTGCCCTTTCTAATTATTTAAATTTCATTTTCTTTTCTTATTGCTAAAGCTTACATATTTAGTATGGTATTAAATAATAGAGGTGACAATAGGCATTCTTGTTTTACCCCTAATCTTACTGAGAAAGCTTCTAGATTATCCCCATTATATATAATGCTTACTGATGATTTTAAATAGATGTTATTTATCATTTTAAGGAAAACTCCCTCTTTCCTATGTGCTCTAGTGTTTAATAGGAATGGGTGCTGTATTTTGCCAAAACTTAGGCAATTTCACTGATAGTATTCCTGTTATTGAACCAGTCCTGGCTGCATGGTATAAATGCCACTTGATCATAGTATATTATCTTCATGATAAATTGCTGTAATCTCTTTGCTAATATTTTATTTAAAATTTTTGCATCAATATTCATTAGGGAAATTGGTCTATAATTTTCTTTCTCTTTTTTGGCTCTTCCTGGTTTAGGCATTGGCACCTTATTTGGGTGAAAAAAAAATTTTGTAGACCTCCTTCTTTGCATATTTTTCCAAATAATTTCTAAACTGGAATTAGTTATTCTTTAAATTTTTGGCGGAATTCACTTGTAAATTCTTCTGGCCCCAGAGATTGTTTTCTTAGGGAGTTCATTGAAGAATTGTTAAATTTATTTTTCTGAAATGGGATTATTTAAGTATTTTACTTCCTATTCTATTAATCATGGCAATTTATGTTTACGTAAATATCCATTTGACTTGCATTGTCAAATTTATTGGCACAGAGTTGGGGAAAATGACTCTTTATTACTGTTTTAATTTCTTCTTCATTGGTGGTAAATTCACTCTTTTCATTTCTGCATTTAGTTTTCTTTCTTTTTAAAAAATAAAGTAACCAAACGTTATCTATTTTTGCTTTTGCTTTGTCCCAGCTTCAAGGATTTTGTGTAGCTGTTTTCAGAGATACTTCTAGGGACCTGTAAGCTTTTAGCTCTTCCAAAGTGATGTGATCTAAAGAGAGATATTTGCTACCCTCCTAGCCAGTGCTCTGGTCTATGAATGAACAACAGCACTCTTTTATTCCCTGGAGCTGTAGGGACAGGCCTCCCTCCACTGTGGCCACATGCTCTGTTGTGCTAGTGCTCCTTACCCTGAGGTTGCCCCCTAAGACTGTGAACCTGAACAGAGTATGGGCAAAGAAACAGAATCCTGCCCCACTGCTTGCAAAAAAAAGACTTCTGTAATCTCCTTCTGCTCAGTTGTTTCGCCTCTTTACTGTCTGTGGATTGAGAGCTCCACAAACAGCAGCTACTGCTGTGACTATCAATTCAGTCACTCCCAAGGCCTGCTCCTAATTTGCTGGGACTGGAGCTATGCTGGAGTAAGCTATTCTGGAGTGTGCTCCACCCTCCCAAAGGTGTCACAGATCTTTCTGGAGACCTTCTAAGTTATCTTTTGCATCTGTGACCTAGTAGTTCTGAAAACCACCGCTACTGCCAGTGATTGAGTTGATTGGAAGTCTGCTCCCAGTTTGGTAGAGCTCAGACTGCGCTGGTGCAGCCTGTGCTGGAGTGTGCTTCTCTTTCACTCTCATGCAACAGACCTTTCCTGCTGATATTCCGAGTTGCTTGGATTGTAAATTTGTTTCGCTTCATCTTTTTGTGGGTTTTGATCCTCTAGAATTTCTTTAGAGACATTCTTGAAAGGTATTTGGAGGGGTTTGGGGGAGAGCTCAGGTGAGCCTCTTCCATTACTATGCCATTTTGGCTCTGTCCAAGATTTAATAATTATTAAACATAAAAAAATGGAAAAATAGATAATGACATTGACTTCTTAATTTCTTCCAGTATTTTAACCAGTGTAAATTAATTGTCAAAACAAGAAGACCAAAAGAACTCAGAAAGCACTTTAGCAAACATTTCACTGACATGACAAATCAAGAGAGCTTTGGGTTATAGTATAAACTTGTCTACAGTATATTGTTGAGAAGAATGATGGATGATTATGAGAAGTATTGTTTCATAAATCTGAGAGAATCAGTGGAGGATAAAATCAGTTTAGAGAAAGCTTGGCAAAATATCCAACCAAGCAAACTAATCCCAAGGGAATGCAAGGATCACAATGGAGAGGACTATAGACAGAAGAAAAATGAAAACCTTCAACAACCTGATCCATAAAAAAATGTTGGAGAGACCTACCCTATTCTCCCATTGATATCAGTCTTAGAAAGGGTGGAAACATATTATTTCATTGCACTCATCTTGGATGCCCTGCTCTTCATTAAAAGAGTCAGATATTTCACCTGTATTTCCTTGGTATAACTTGTTCTGTCTCCATTTCTCTGGCTGGGCTTTATGAAATCTCTCCTATGTGCCTCCAACAGCCATAGCTTCTCACTTCTATTCTGATGACATATTCACTGATGTTCTCAATCAAGAAAAGTGATTCCAGACTGGTAGTATCTTTTTTTCTGCTGTCTGTTTGTGACCTGCATGACTATTTCTCCTCTTACTCCATTCCTATCTCTGGCTTTGTGGTCTGGTCTTGTCCTTTTAAAGAATTCACTGAGCATCATCATTCACAACATTCCATAAGTTTTTGAATTAGGACATCACTTTTCATATTTTGACACTGGGATCTTGGAATTTTAAACTTCCAATAATCAGTCCTAGCTCTATCTTATCTGGCCCAGCAGAACAAATCCAATTATTCCATATGCAACTATTCAACTATGTGAAAACAATGATCACTTGCCTTCCTCATCTCAACAAGTATTTGCTTCTCTAAGCTAATCATCTCCAGTTTCTTCTGGTAAAACTTAAATATTGGCATCCTTGAGTGCATATTAGATTGTTTATTTTCTCTTAGACATCACTCAATTAATAAACTCTGAATAAGTGCTTAATATCTTACAAATACTTTGCTAGATTTTGGAGATAAAAAGACAAAAATAAAAGTTATTATCCTCAAGGAAATCATATTCTATTGGATGACAGAACACAAATAAACATAAGTATATAAAATAAATGCAAAGCAATTTTGAAGGGCAACTGACTCTGAGTCAGGGAGGTTGGGAAATAGGAAAGGCCTCATATAAAAGGTGATGTTAGAAGGAAACTGGGGCTGGGGGTACACACATACCAAACATGGAAGATAACCTATACGAAGGTACAGAGGTAGGTTACTGAATTTTATGTATGGTAAGAAGGAAACTTGATTGAATTATAAAGTGTGTGAATGGGAATATAAGGTTATAAAAATAAATTAACAAGGGATATACATAGAAAAATCCTAGTTTTTATTTGATACTAATGCTAATTATAAGCTAAAGGAGTTTATTGAATGAGCAGATGATGTAGTTGTGCCTATGCTATAAGAATAACACTTTTCTCATGGTGAGGAGAATGGATTTTAGTTGGAAGAAATGTGGAGTAATGAAACCAAGGAAGAGGTTATTCCAATAATCTAGGTGAAGAGTGCCTCAGCTAGAGCGGGGTGGGAATATGAGTACAGAGAAGGGGATGGATACAAGAGAACTGTAAAAGTGTCTGAGAAGACTTGGAATTTGAGAAAACTTGGATTTGTGGGAGTGAGGGAGAGAGAGTGGAAACAAAGATTATTGCTACTCCTACTATTATGATGGCTGCTGCTAGCATTTATAGCTAGCTAGCATTTATACAGGACTTGTAGGTTTGCAAAGTACTTCACAGGTATTACCTCCTTTTGTCTTCATAGCAATCCTGGGACCTTGACACTATGATTATTCAAATTGTACAGGTGAGGAAACTGAAGCAGACAGAAGTTACACAACTTTCCAGAGTAATATAGCTGTAAGTATCTTAGGCCCAATTTGAATTTGGTTCTTTCTGACTCCAGCTCCAGATTTCTATTTAATGTGTCACATTTTAACTCAGAGGTTGTGAACCTTGAGTGACTGAAAAAATGATGGTGCCTTTTACATAAAGAGAGATGTCTCAAAGAAGGATCAGTTTTGAAGAAATTTCATCAAATATATTTTGAATATGTTGCAGTTGAGAAGCTGTATATCATTCTGTTATTAGGGGGTATGAGATCAGAATTCAGAAGGCAGACTCATACTACTAATAAAGACATGAATCATTTGAAAAGAGATAGTAATTATAATCAAAAGGGTAATAAGATCAACAAAAGACAGGATATAGTGAGAAAAGATGTCAGGACAAAATGTTGATTTACACTTGTCAAGGTAAGGGACTGCGTATAGCTGGTGATCCAGCAAAAAAAGATAAAAAAGAAACAGTCAGGCAGGTATGTCAGGAGTTCAACCAAGTCAGATAGTGCTTTGGACATGCTCCTCTTTTAAAACTTTCCTCCTAAATTGTTACACCCAAAACTGGACACCTGAGTTATACTCCCTGAAATCTTGGTTAAACCATGAATTTACGTCATGAATATTGTGAGCATACAAGAAAACCTCAGCATAGAGCACAAATCCTTTATTAGTATGAAATAAAATCATGTTTTACTATATATTTTATCTGACCCAAGATAATAACCTTCCCTAAACCATCTTGTTAAATCTAATTTATGATCGATACTATCAAAACATGGAAAATTGCTTGAGTTCCAAATTTTAAGATTTTTCCTTAAAATAAAGCAGACTGTCAGATCAGTGTAGTTTTTCCATCACATAATACTACTGAATTATCAGGGGGAGAGGAGGAAAACAGTCATGAATTGCTATTATTTGAAGTAATTTTGTTGCTAAGGTTACAGCTAACGTGTGTGTGTATGTGTGTATAAAACAGTGTACAGCCTAATACAGAATGCTCCCCACCACCCCCACTTCTCCAATCTTATGGAAACCAAATAATTCCATCTTTGTATAACACATATGTTTGAAATCCAAACAAGAGTTGTCATTTGATTTTTTTGTTTAGTTTTCTTCGTCTATGAAACTTGCTGACCCTTCTAAGGGACATATTAATTCACCTACTCTAGCAGTTCAGCAACAAACCTGAAAGAGTAATTTCTCAGTTTAAGATCTATATTCCTCTGTGGAATTTCAAACACAAGACAACATTGAATGATATTAAGTTTTCCCAATAACTGAAACTTCGCACACAATTCTCTTCTAAAATGAGCAGAACATGGATAATATTTATAAATACTTTCATATCTCTCAAAAATAGCCACTTAAAAATACAAAAATTTAATTATCCAAATGCTGTTAATAATCATTATTCAATATTTAAAAATGGAAATACCGTCATAAGGCAGTATATAATGCAACACAATATGTTAATATATTCCTGCCTTTGCCAACATCTTACCATATTTTGTATAAAAGCAATTCCTTTTGCATATTTGCATTTCTCCTAATAGATAATATATGTACATAAAACTTTCTTTTAAGTAGTTCACCAAGTCTTTCTTCCTATCGTTTTTCCTCATAAAGTTACTGTAAAAACAATTTAAGATGATAGACAAGAGAGTTTTACAACTAATTGAACTAATATTTATTAAACATACAACATGTGCCAGGGACAGGAGTAGGTGTGAGGGATTTTCTTTTCGTTCAGAGTGGTGATTTCATTAGTGAGGATCATCCCTCTAAAATAAAGTTCGAGTGTTTGTAAACTAGGGTATTGAAAGGAGAAAGTCACATGACCAGGGTGTGTTAAACACTGGATTGAAATCTGGATCATCTTCACTCTAAGGATACCTGATTACATCTCTATCTTTTCTGTTACAATGCCTTAGGGTCCTGGAGATTTCTTTTTTTAGTTGTTATTTTTTAATGTACCTGTAATTTCATTAGTACAGGGAAATTCTAGTGAGGAAATACCCTCTGCCTTAGTAAAGAAATTTCCCAGTGAAAAAACCATGTAGCCTGGAAGACAGGTGCTCTAAAGACTTTTCTTCAAGAACTGACTGCTCTAGGAGGCTAAGACCCTGAGAAATCACATAAGTCATACACTCAGTACTGGTTAGAAGCAAGACTTGAATAAATCTTCCTGGTTCTGATATCAGCTATCTATTGACTGTGGTATGATGTCCTTACAGCTTATGGCCCTCACCATTGACTGTGAGAAAGAAACAAAGATACAGATAAATATGGTGTAGATTCAAGATCATTTTAGGTGGTTGGAAGAGACTAATGACTAGAAGAATCTGGGAAGCTCTCCTATAAAAGAGGGCTTGAGCTAAGTCTTAAAGGGAGATGCTGAGGAAACAGTTTGCCTCTAGTTGTCCAGTTCCTTAATTCTCAAATTCAAGAATTCTCAATCTCTTGAAAACTCTACAAAGTACATAGAAAGGTCAAGCTTAGGAATATTGTTAGTACAAGCCAATGAACATTTATTAAGCACCTACTATGTGCCATGAATTGTGCTGTTTACTAAGGTTACAAAGAAAGGGAAAACAAAACAAAAAGCACAACTCTAGTTGCTATCCTCAAGGACCTCAGAATCTAACAGGAGAGACAACACAGAAACAACCACATGCCAATAACACCACCCCCCCAAAAAGTCAAAACAAAAAAAAAAACCCTACATATAGGATAAATTGGAGATACTCAACATAAGAATGGCACTAGTATTAAG
The DNA here is from genome assembly GCF_028372415.1 of Notamacropus eugenii. Taxonomy (NCBI): domain Eukaryota; kingdom Metazoa; phylum Chordata; class Mammalia; order Diprotodontia; family Macropodidae; genus Notamacropus; species Notamacropus eugenii. Next base: position 83,336,113 of record NC_092877.1, on the reverse strand, counting down.
AGAGATTGGAAAATGTTTCTTGTAAAACGTGGAATTTTAGCTGAGAATTGAAGAGTGCTAGGGAAGACAGGAAAGAATAATGAAAAGAGAGAAAATTCCAGGAATGGGAGATACCCTATGAAAATGCATGCCGAAGGGAAATGAAGAATCTTGTGTGAAAAACAAAAAAAAAATGCTGTTGTCTCTGGATCAAAGAGTATATGGTAGGAAGGACAAGGAGTTATAAGAATTTATGAGGAGATTGCAGAGAAAAAAAGGGGGTCATATTGTAAAGGGTTTTACAAACCAGACAGGATGTATATTTGATCCTGGAGGTGACAAATATTGTCTTTTATTGAAAAGGGAGGTAACATGATCAGGCCTACAATTTAGAAGATCACTTAGATGCCTGAATGGTCGATGGATTTTTATAGGGACAAACTTGAGTCAGGGACACAAATTCCAAGGCATTTTCAATGGTTTTGGGCTGAGGTCACACACACACACACACACACACACACACACTCACAGATACATACATTGCATACACATACATCTCTCTGTATATATGAATGTATGTATGTATGGTATATGTGTATATATGCCTGCACCAGGATGGTGACAATGTCAGTAGACAGAAAGGACAATTATAAGAGATGTTACAAAAGTAAATGGAACAGGCAAGAGATTGAATATGGCAAGTAAAAGAATAAGGAATCAAGGATACAACTTAAGTTGTCAGGGTGACTGGGTAAAAGGTAGTTTCCTTGATATTATAAAAGAAAAGCATCTATTTCCTAAACTGGTATCATATAATGAAACCACAAGTCACGAGTCAGACAGAAATTGCTTTCTCAGGTTACCTGATTAAGTGTCAGGAAATCGCTATATGCCTTGCCTAACAATGGCCATTTTCTTATGGTCAGCTAGGGAGTAGGTGGGGGAAATGATATCTCTCTACCATCTCTGCCACATTCAGGTCTGGAATTCCAAGGGAAATAAAGCATAAGGGAAAGAACTGATTTACAGTTTTACTTTTATAGACCATGGGGAAAAGGCATATCTACTTCCTCATTGTTACATTCATCTTGGAAGCACCCTTATTCACAGGGCACTCATAAGAGAATTTACTTCTCTACTCTTAGTTAAGGGTTATGGCATATTTTTATTTTCATACAAGAGATGCTTCTAATGAAGTCTGCACCTTGTGAAATCATCAAGTTGACTGTAGGAACTCATCAGATTTATTAAGGATTCCCTTCATCAACTCATCATTAAGAATCCACAATGTAACTGGCATCTAGTCATCCAACCTCTGCTTTAAGATCTCCAATGAAGGAGCGGGGACTTCCTACCTGCCCATTCCCCTTTTGGAGGGTTGTCCCTATAAGAAAGATTGTCTTAATCTCAAGCCCATACTTGCCTCTTTGAATCTTCTGTACAAGGGTCTTAGTTTTGCCCTTTTGAGTCATGCGGAATAAATAGATTTATTTCCCCTTCCATAGGACAGTCCTTCAAACACTAGAGTACTGCTCCTATGGTCCCCTATGTTGACTCTTCTCTACGTTGAACATACTAGTTTAACTTACTCTCTTATGGTATGGTTTCAAGGTCCATTATCATCCTGGTTGTACACGAACATCTCTGACCTTTAGCTTTTCACTGTTATTTCTTAGATGTGAAATACAGAACTAAATAGCAAATTCCAAATGTCTTCTGATCAAGACTGAATATAGTCAAATTAGCATCCCTCTGGTACTAGATACTCAGAATCTCAATGCAGATTCAAATTATGACAGCTTTCTTAGCTGCCACAAAACCCTATTGACTAATGTTGAACACAGTAAAACACATCTGTCTTTCTAGGCATCCCCAATCTTGTACTTACATATTAAGTTAATTTTTTTGAAACTGAATCTAAAGCTTCATATTAATCATCATTAAAGTTGCTAGCCTTTATTCTTTTCAATTCTTCAATATATTCTAAAAAGAGTATTCCTCCTTGAACTGTTATCTACAAATTTAATATACATGCCATGGGACTATTCATTCAATATCTACTTCAGGCTATCCTAGTTTGTTCTTTTTTCCCTCTATTTTCTTTTACATGTGTTCATGTATAAATGTTTTTGTTTTGAGATGAGGATGAATTTAACTTCCAGTTTGGAAAAATATAGCTTTATAGATTAGCTTCTTATCCTCTGAAGTCTAACCTGATACCTTGCTTTTTGGCACTAGGAAGAGATCTGGTGAAGCTTCTGCCATTCAAAAGGCCCCCAATCAATTAACAGAATCACAGAATGTTAGAACTAAAAGTATTCTCAAAAATTATTCGATGTGCTTGTTTTACATATGCAGAAACTAAGATTCTGAAAAGTGAAGTATGTCAGACAGCTAGTAAGTAGCAGAGCTGGGATTCCATCAAAATGGTCACGTATTCTTTCCACTATCCCGAGCTAATATGTGTTCCTGACAGTCATATGTATGTGCATATAACCTGAATTTGTGTGAATATGTGTGTTTACAATAACATAGGATGAACTTGAATCTCTTTATAAAAGAATAATCCAGAAATTATAAAAACGTATTTCATTCCTGGAACTCCCTAACATACATCTAATAAGAGCTAACATTTATAGTGTTTTACTACTATCTCATACGAACATCATAATAAGCCTTGAGGTGAGTGCATTATAATCTCCTTTTTATAGATGATGAAACTGACACCCAGAGGGATTATGGTACTTGTCTATTACACACAGATAAAGTTTGTGTGTCAAGATTTGAGTTCAGGTTTTGATTCCAAGTCCAGAACTCCATGAACTAAACCACCAACCTGCCTAATGTATATGTGTGTTCTTATCATTTACCTTTTCCAAAAAAAAATCTTGAGCCTTCACAAAAGCATAGCAATTAAAAAATTCATGGAGGAAAAATCAGCCAAAATAGTTTCTTAGCTATGATTTCCTGTATGGTTAATTGTTCTCGGGCACAGCAGTTGATGTGATAACCCCATGTTGGCCTTCTTCATTAAAGTTTCTCCTAAAGACCAGATACTTTTGCTTCATTTGAAATCACCTGAAGTGGCTAGTGAAAGGTCTTATACTAACTGAGTCCTCTGGGCATATTCCTGAATAATTAGGGTTATTGTTTTATAGAGAAGAAACCAAGGTTGAATTCCATAGCAGTGAAACAGGAAGTCATGCCCCTGGCTTTCGATCTCTCAGGCTACAAATCTGTACCACAAATGTAGTTCTCTTGCCACTATAAACCCCTGTAAGGCAAAAGAAAGTTTCTGGTGACATCTTAAGGTGAAAAGATCACTAACACTTACTAGGTCAGCCTAAGGGAACAAAAGATGGAGATGGGACATCAGAGGAGAGTATGTGCATATGAAATATGGTATGAGTAGGCAAGAAAATTAGAACTGGCTAAGTAGCAGGAGTTGGTCAATATTTTAACATATTTACAGAAGCTAAGTAATGCAAGATTAATAATATGTGGGAGTAGATTGTGATTTTTAACATGGCAAGTAAGTATCAATTTACTTTTCCTCGAATTAGAGGGAAGTCAGAGTTAAATTTTAGGTTAGAATATTGCTTTCTTTTCTCTCCTAATAAAAGTCATATTAATTTTAGAATAAGTGAATACCTAACATTATACATCTTCTGAATTACAGTTCCTAGCACAGTGCCTTGCACAGCAGGCACTCAATACAGGTTGAATGAATGAATGAATGAAGATAGAGGTATGTAGTATAATCTGCTTGAACAAGGATCCAGCAATAACATTTAGATTTGTAAGGAACATGGAAATAGAATTGAAAACAAAATTGGAATATAGAATAGCGTTGGAAAGATCATTTGCAATTACTTAGAACAATTAGTGTTTCACTTATGTGGACTTTGAAAATTAGGACATCTAGCTTCCACAGGATCTATATAGGGACAATCCCCCATCCTTCCAATCTGCTGCCAAGGCTTTGTCAATTTTATCTTTGCATCATCTCTCCTATAGCCTTCCTTATCAACCCTGACACTGCCATCATTCTAGTGCAGACCCTAATCACCTCACACCTGCATTATTACAATATACTGCTAGTGGCTCTGCCTGTCTTAAATCTCTCCCCCTATCATTCATCCTTCATTCAGTCACTAAAGTGATTTTCCTGAAGGACATCAGTCACTTGATGCCCTATACAAGATGCTCCAGTGGTTTTCCATTGCCTCCAGGAGCAAATACAAAAGAGCTATTTGGCTTTCAAAGTCTTTCACAATTCAGCCCCCTCCTATCTTTCTAGTCTTCTTTCACTAATTCCCTGACATATACATTCACTCCCCAATCCAGCGACACTGGCCTCTTGGCTGTTCCACAAATAAGTCACTCCATCTCTATGTTCTGGTCATTTTCTCTGGCTCTGCCCCTTACCTGGAATGCTCACTCTCCTCTGCTCCAACTCCTGAATTCCCTTGCTTTCTTTTAAGTTCCATATAAAACCCCATTGCCTTCAGGAAGACTTACCCAACTCCTTACAATTCTATTGCCTTCCTTCTCCCTTTTATCCTGTATATGTCTTTCTTTGTATATTTTTCTTTGCATGTTTTCTCCCTCCATGAAACTGTAAGCTCTTCAAGGGAAGGTACTTTATTTTTCCTCTTTCTGTATAGCCAAGCACAATGCTAGACACATAGTAGGAAATTAATAAATGTATATTCATTGATTGATATGTCCCATTTTCCCAAAGATCTAGGGGAATATAAGAATATCATAGCCTAAATTCAATATAAATGCCAAATATTTGCAGATGATATGATAATATACATAGAGAATCATAGAGAATCCCAGAAGTACTTGAAATAATAAACAACTTTGGCAAAGTTACAGGTTACAAAATAAACCCAGATAAATCATCTGCATTTCAATATATTACTAACAAAGCTCAACAGCAAGAGATAGACAGGGTATTCACATTTAAAGCTATAGTTGACACTGTAAAATATCTGGGAGTCTACTTACCAAAATAAACCCAGGGACTATAAGACCACAATTACAAAACACTTCACACAAATAAGGTCAGATGTAAGTAAGTGAAAAACATCAGTTGCTTGTGGGTAGGCCAAGCTAATATAATAAAAATGACAATTCTCCCTAAATTAATTTACTTATTCAATGCCATACCAATCAAACTAATAATTATTTTCCAGAGCTAGAAAAAATAATATAAAAATTCATCTGGAGGAGCAAAAGGTCCAGAATATCAAGGAAACTAATGAAAAGAAATGCTAGGGAAGGAGGCCTAGCCCTACCAGATCTCAAATTGTATTATAATGCAGCACATAAAAACTATTTGATGCTGGCTAAGATATAGACAGTTAGACCAGTGGAACAGGTTAAGTACACAAGACGCAGTAGTCAATAAATATAGCACTCTGTTGTTTGATAAACCCAAGGATCCTAGCTTCTGAGATAACAAGTCACTGTTTGACAAAAGTTGCTGGAAAAACTGGATAACAATGTGACAGAAATTAGTCACAGAACAATGCTTGACACTGTATACAAGAATAAAATCCAAAGGAATACATGATCTAGATATAAAGACAGATACTACAAACAAATTAAGGGAGCAAGAAACAGTGTATTTCTCAGATTTATGGAAAATAGAAAAAGTTTTGACCAAACAAGATAGAAAACATTTTGAAGTGCAAAATGGATAATTTTGATTGCATTAAATTGAAAAGTTTTGCATAAGCAAACCCAATGCAACCAAGATTAGGAGGAAAGTAGAAAACTGGGAAAGAATTTTTGCAATAAGTGTCTGTGATAAAGGGCTCATTTCTAAAATGTAGAGAGAACTGAGTCAAATCTATAAGAATACAAGTCATTTCCCAATTGATAAATAGTTGAAGGATATGAACAGGCAGTTTTCAGAAGAAGAAATTAAAGCTGACTGTAGTCATATGAAAAAATGCTCTAAATCACAATTGATTAGAGAGATGCAAATCAAAACAACTCTGAGGTATGGCATCACACCTATCAGATTGGCGAACAGGACAAAACAGGAAGATGATAAATGTTGGAGAAGATGTGGGAGAGTTGGAACACTAATTCATTGTTGGTGGAGCTGTGAGCTGATCCAACCATTTTGGAGAGTAATTTGTAACTATGCCCAAAGGGCTACAAATATGTGCATTTCCTTTGACCCAGTGATACCCCTCCTAGCACTGTATCCCAAAGAGATCATAAAAATGGGAAAGGATCCCACAAGTACAAAAATATTTATAGCAGCTCTCTTTGTGGTGGCCAAAAACTAGAAATCAAGGGGATGCCCATCCATTGGGGAATGACTGAACAAGTTGAGGTGTATGAATGTAATGGAATACTATTGTGTTATAAGAAATGATGAAGAGGAGGACTTCAGAGAGGCCTGGAAGGACATATATGATCTGATGCTGAGTGAAAAGAGCAGGACCACAGCTCCGCACTGTGTACACTCGCTCCACATTGAATGAAGAATTTTTTGGTAGACTTAGTCCTTCACAGCTATGCAAGAACCTAAAAATTTCTCAATGGACTTGAGAAGAAATGCCTTCCACATCCAGAGAAAGAATTATGAAATTGGATCACAGAATGAAGCAGACCATTTTCTCTTGTGTTGTGTTTTGTTTCATGGTTTCTCTCATTCATTTTAATTCTTCTATGCAACATGATTAAGGTAAAAATGTATTTAATAAGAATGTATGTGTAGAACCTATAGAAGATTGCACTCTGTCTTGGGGAGAGAGTTGGGAGGGAGGGGGAAAAGAGGAGGAGAAAGGGGAAAAAATCTAAAATGTATGGAAGTGATTGTAGAAAACTGAAAACAAATAAAATAATTTAAAAAAAAGAAATGCCAAATATTTACCAAAGATAATCCACAAATAAATCCTGGTACCAAAGGCACAGCAAACAATCCACAATCAACTACATTGGTGCTATAATAATAGCTAGCACTTATATAGTGCTTTAAGGTTTTCAAAACTCTTTGCAAATATTATCACATTTGATTGTTATTACAACCCCAGGAGAGAGATACCATTATTATCCTCATTTACAAATGAGGAAACTGAGATATACAGAGGTGGAATAGTCAAGGTCACACAAGCTAATAATTATCTGAGGTCAGATTTGAATTGCAGTTTTCCTAACCCCAGAGTCTATGCTCCATCCAATATGTAACCCAGCTGTCTCCATAATATTTCTTGAGAAAAATACAGTATTTCCCCACTCAGTGCATATCCAACTTTAATGTATATTTTGTTTTTGGTTTCCAGCCAACTCCACTATATTTCCTAAAGCAAAAGCTAAACTTTTTCAAGCTTGTCCAACATTTTAGTTTTGTCATTAAGCAAAAGACAATATAGAGGAAATGAAAACAGTAAAAAACACTGAGACTCATTTGGTCAGTTAAATCCAGTTATCTAGAATCTCAAAAATCTTGAAACTCTACTTGTACAACTGGTAACCAAACTCAAGTTTTCATAGATCTGTTCATCACTAAAACACTGCTTGTGGAGTTGTGAACTATAAACCATTCTGGAGAACAATTTAAAACTATGCCAAAAAGGTTATAAAACTATATATTAGTCATTTATATAGTTCTGTATCTCAAAGAGAATAAAGAAAAATTATGTGTAGAAAATCAATTATTGCACCTCTTTTTGTGATGGCAAAGAATTAGAAACTGAGGGGATGCTCATCACTTGAATGATCACTGAAAAGTTGTGGTATATGATTGCTATGTATGTTGTGCTAAAAGAAATAATGATCATGATGGTTTCAGACAAACCTAGGAAAACTTATATGAACTGATGCAAAGTGAAGTGAGCAGAACCAGGAGAAAATTGTACAAAGTAACAACATTACAAGAATGATCAGCTGTGAATGACTTAGCTAGTCTGATTAATACAATGATCCAAGATAATTTCAAATGACCCATGATGAAAAATGCTGTCTACCTCCAGAAAGAGAACTGATGTATCCTGACAACAGACTCAAGCATAATTTTGGCACTTTATTTTTCTTGTTGTTTTTGGCAACATGGCTGATATGGAAGTGTGTTTTTCATGATGTCAGAAGTATAACTGATATTGTATTTCTTGCTTTCTCAGTGGGTGGAGGAGGGAGGTGGGAGGGAGAGAATTTGGAACTCAAAATGTAAAAATGTTAAAAGTAAATGATTAATTTAAAGAAAAAAATTATCTCTCCCTGCTTAACTTCAGTCTAGGAATCATCAATTAAAGTTAAAAAATTCCTTCCCACTATTAATATAGCTTTATAATACCCTCTTATAAATGTTCACCACAAATATAGAAGCATGAATACAAGCTTATACATTCAATCAAAACACTATAATGTTAATTTGTCTGAATTGAGTTGAATGTGTGTTCAAGTCCTCCACATAGGTAAAATATTATATATGTGTATGTGTGTGTTTTTGCCAATGTTGGCATTTTTATTGCTTGCATAAAAAAGTAGCATAGAAACATCATTGTGTAAATTCAATTAAACATCAAATAAAACATGGAAAAAATAGCTTTCCAACAAATATAAAAGTAGATACTTTCCTAAATACTAGAAAAAAGTATGTCCATATTCCTTTATAAATTAAAATAAAAATAATGGGTATTATACCAAATTTTCTTTTTGCTAAAGGCCATAATCAGGCTCATTACATTAATATTCACAATACTTTATTTTCTGGTATGGTGGTTCTACCTACTCTTTCACAATGTTTTCTGGGATTCTAGAATATAATAAATTAAAGCTGAAGTTATTAGATATTGTTGTGGAGAAGATTTTTTCCTAATGCTAGTTCCAAGAGTACACTATCTTCATTTTCCCAAAGTGAAATTGAAGTATTTAGGGGTACTCTTAAGCAATTGAATATGTCTATGATTTTCTGCTACTTACTTAAGTCCTCATTCCAGTGTGTTCACCCCACTAACAACTGGTCCTTAGTCCAGGAGTGTGAAATCTGTGGCCTCAAGACCACATGTGGTCCTCAAGTGTGGTCCTTTGACTGAATTTCACAAAACAAATCTCCTCCCTCAGTTCCACTGAACCACATCAATTAATTTTCACAAGGGGATATATGAAAATTTAGCAAAAAGCAAAAGTGCAAACATCTCTTTAATTAAATTCAAAGACATTGATAATGTGGGGACATGTCCATTGGTGGACAAACAGAATGGCATAGAGCCTTAAGGTAATTTCATGTTAAGATCAACTGAGGGAATGAGATTATAGCATTTAAATCTAGAAGGGATTTTATAAAGCACCTTTTAAAACCTCTAAATTTACAGATATAAAAACAAAAGTATACAATGTTTTAAGTGCATAACAAAAAGAATCAAGACCAAACCCAATTCCTTTGATTGTATATACACACCTATATACACATATATATTCATATATATATATACATATACACACACACAACATGAACTCTGAACTGTTGTCATTCAGTGTGGAAAGGAGAGGAATGCTAGCTGTTTTCAAGTATCTGAAGGCAAGTCATTCAGAACAGACATACTCAATCTACTTGTGTCAGACTAAAGTACTCAGAATAATGGGCATGAAAGAATGGAAGGGGGGTACTAGGATATCATCCTCACTCCACTTAAAATAATTGGCAACAGACTACACCCTGATAACTTTGTTGCCAGAGAATGTCTTAATCCAGCAATCATATATATGTCTATATATGCACATACATATATATGCACATGTACATATATGTGTATACATACATGCTTATATATATATGTATATATAACAATTAATCAAATGACATTTCATTTAGGTACAAAGGGAACTCTATCAGGATTGGTTGAAAGATCTGGCTAGGAGGTAAGCTCATAACCTAAGAGTTTTGAGTAAGTGGTGAGCCAGAAGAGAAGATTTTCACCCAAATTCAAAAGAAGTAATCAACTGATGTGTTTGGGGAGATGCACAGTGCCCCTGACTCAGCTTTGATTTTCTTATACCCCCTTGACCAGAGAAAGACCTCAGAAACTTCAGAGGATTAGAATATTTGGATTACTCATTGCTGTCCTAATTGTGTCTCCTTGACAGGAGCTAGCAGTAGTATCTTAAATCTGGACCCAATAGACCAGATGTGGGGAAAAAAGACTGATTCAGCGTTTTACATAGAGCTCACAAGAAGAGCTATAATATACCTATGAGGAACAACTTGAAGACCTTAGCAAAAGAACTCAAAAATGTAGTGTTGCCTCTCCACAAGCTCTTGTTTGCTCTATGACTTGGGGCAACCAATCATCCTCAGTCTCTTTTTCAAACTGTTATGTGAACTGTGGCAACCAGTCATCTCAGTCTATCTCTGGTCTAATCTATCTGGGATTAAAGAAGTTTACAAGTTCTGCTGGTCTCCCTTAGACCAATGTACTTAGACAATGTACTTGTGCAAGAATGTTTAACAGACCTTGGGGAGTTGATTTGTTTTGTATAACAAGGCATTAAATTTGTATGTACACTGCATACCAATGTAGTAAATTTCTGTTGCTAAATAGTCCTGGCTAGCTAATATGGAAGGATAATGATAAAATGAAAGCATACTGAGGCAGACGTGACCTCCTTTGGGGGTGCAGAAAGCCATTGCCAGGCTGGGGTGGTGGGGAGCTGGGAGAATAAAGCCAGAATATCCAATTCAGGGTGGTAGTTGCAGAAAGGAAACTTTCAACTTGCTATAAGGAAAATTTTTCTTAAAGTAAGAGGTATTTAAATGATTAATGTTCTGTCTTAGGTAGGTATTGCTTTCCCTTAAATAGAAGCCATCCAAGAAATGAGGAATGATCATTTGTTGGAGATTCAGGAAAGAGGATTCTTTTTCAGGTATGTAGCTTCTGTGATTTGCTTCTTATAAATAATTCACGTGTATGGACGATCATATCTGAAGGATGATCTCTTTACTGAAATGGAGGAAAAGAGTCGACTCAGGGATATCAAGCAGCTGGCTCTTGTATTAGTCCAGACATACTTTCTTTTCCATTTTGTAGCCTGAGAGGCCTGCTAGAGGCAGAACTTCTAGAACAGCAAAATGATTGGAAGGTTGTAGTTTAAAGTACATGTGAGATCAATGAAACTAGAGGGAACACAGAGCTCTTCTGAAAATTTAGTAGACTTTACATTTTTCTGTTTGTCCCTTTGATATTTCAAATGTCTATTTTGCAGTGTCTCATATCATTTTTACGACTCCTATTTTCTAAAATCACCTCATACATACCGCATTTCATTGTAGCTTTTCATGGTCACTTTCTGTGATTTTTCAGTAGAGATTGTTTAATGCATATTGCAAATTATTGGCTTTTGTTTTCTTACCCAAACCCACCCATACGATCTTTCCCCTTTTAAATATTTTTCATGTATTTATATTTAAAGTTATGGTTATTGCATATGCATTTTCCTTCATTTATTTCTTTAATTGAGTTTACACATTTCTATCACTTTACTATATTACCCTCCCCAAATTAGGTTTGTTTTCCCTCTCCTCACCTCCCATTTACTTGCCTTATCCCAAATTCCATGAATTTAATTAAACTGTAGATATCTCTTTATTTATTCAGATCCCATTCCTTTGACTTTTCCCTGCCCAGATGAGTACGCCCCCAAATCTGCCCTACAAACCAGACTACTAAGTTTAGTTTCTTTATGGTATGGTACCTGTTCTCGTTCACTGTATTTTTCCTCATCGTTCTAGCTGCTACTATTCTGGTTTCTACATTTCTAATCATATACTATAATTTTACACATTGCTACATCAGTCTCTATATGTCCCTAATGAAAAAGAGAGGTCCTGGATATAAGAGTTGAACTTTCTTCTCTGTTTCTTTTATCTCCCAATAAATCTGTAAATGTTACCCTTAGGGTGATGGCTTTTTCAATCATAATAGCACTAACATATTTTTGCATTTTATTACTTTTATTATAAATACTTAGATTTTATATACATGTACACATTTGATATTGGTAGTGGTTAATCATATGGGGGTGCACTTAAATGTAATGTTTCCCCAGTTATCTCTCTTGACGATGAGTATTTTTATTGTTACCTTATTTGAAATCATGATATAATATTTTTATATTTATATAAAGTAGTGAGGTCAAATTCAGATAGAAATGGGACCTCTAATCCAGACATAAGGATCTCTGGTGGACCATATATTGACTTAGTGTTAAAATGAAATATATTTAGCTTTATTGTATTTTTATTTATTTTGGTAAATATTTCTCAGTTACATTTCAATCTGTTTCAGGCTGCACTCAGGAGGGTTGTGGGTCACAAAGGGCTAGAAAGCTCAGTGTTTGACACCTCTGATTTATAAAGAATGATTAATTTTTAGTATTCACCCCTCAAAAAACCCCTTGAACTTTTTATTCTCTTTATGGTTCTCATACGTAGGTTGTTTTTAATTCATCGTGTAACTCTCTTTTTTAAGGACAATAAATTACTTAGATTAATTAATTACAACATTAAATATCCTGTCATTCTTAAATTGTTAAATTTCTTCTCTTCATCAGATCCTGTCCTCTTCCTTAAAAAAGAGAAAGAAGAAAGTGTGGCTACAAAACTTTTATCCCTCTGGTTTAAAAACAACAGGTGTTCAGTTTCCCACTTTTTAAAGAGACAAACTTCCTCTTCCTTAATCAACTTCCTGTACTTACTTTAAGACAAAAACTTTACATAAAATATAGCCACAGACCTAAGGAGCTTATTTCACTTGGAACAATTTGGTATATCTCAGTTTCTATTACTTATAAATGCCCTCCCCTGTCCTACACCCTTAACACAGTCCAGATCTTGATCTCATGTCTAATTTTAATGATATACTTTATGGTATAATTGCCTTGCCCAGCTCAGACTTCACCTTCCCATCTATGTTGTTTTGAATGAGCACCTGTGGCATTTCTCATATAAGATTTACTAATTCTTTTCTGTCCTCATTTTCCCTTGCTGTAAGAACTACCTTGTCACTATCATGGAATTAACTCATAATTCCTCTCTTTTCCACCTCAAATTGTGGATCCATTTCTTTTAGTGTTTTCTAGATTTTCTGAAGTGGTCAACCACTTTATTAAACATTTCCACTTTCAATTCCAAGGTACTTTTTAAAAAATTCTTTTAGAAGTTCAATTTGTCTCTTAAATTTTTATTATGTTATTGAGCTTCTTAACCACTTGATTTATTTCCATTTTTTTTCAAGAGATCAAGTTATTGATATAGCATTATTTTTTCGGGATACATCTTCTTACTTTCTTTATCTTCATCCAATCATGTTCATCCATCACATTCATTCATTGTACAATGGCTTCTTTTTATTTGCTAATTTTTTCAGTCTCATAATTTTTCTATTTTTATCCTTATAAGTATTTATTTTATTTCCTCTTTTTGTTATTAATTGTATTTCTCACTATGTTGAGGTGAGGGAGGGAACCTAAGCACTGCACTAAAGTATCATCACAAAACTCATAGAAGAACTTGTCAGATGTTCACTAAATCATTTTCACAATTTCCCTTAAGTGTGCCTGCAGCTCTTCCTATGTTTGAATTAATAGCTCAGTATCACCTATATCTCTATAGCTATTTCTAATTTCCTTTAATTGTAAAAATGTTTATTTCAATATTTTATGACTAAGCTTGTACATAAGTTCTATCAGTTTTGGTAATCTCAAATTCATCCAGAAGATGTTGACAGGTCTGATAAAAGACTTTAGCATCTAGTCATGTGATCAATCAAGAATTTATTAAACAGTTATTAATTCAATATCGGGTACTTGGAAGGACGTTTGTGACACAAAGCATAAAAAATCCCTATCCTGAAGAAGGTTATAGTCTAAAAGGGGAAACAACATGTGTACATACACTTATGTATAAACTTCTAATGAATAAAAGGTAAATTTGGGAGGGAAGGTACTAACTGTCCAAGAGGATCAGAAAAAATTTTATACATGTGGTACCTAAGGTGTCTTGAAGGAAATTAGGGATTCCAATATTGAAAGTATGGAGAAAGAACATTGTAGTCAGGAATCACAAAGCTAAGTCATTCAACTGAAAAAAAATGCAATATCATATAATAGAAAGAACAAATAAGATAGTGTTGTTGAACTGCAAAATGTGAACAGGAGTAATATACAATAATACTGGGAAAAGAAGGAAAGGGTCATTTTTTGATAGGCCTACTTGACAAATAAAGGATTTTATAGTTGACAATGGAGATAAAAGAGTACCCATACAATTTATTGAATAGGGGAATCACATGGTTACACATATGATTTAGGACACTCAATTTAGTGGCTATATGGAAGGTGGATTGGAATGGGAAGAGACATGAGGCAGGAATACCAATTAGGAAATGATTTAGTACTCAAGATAAGGGTGATAAGGTGCGGAAGACTGTGGTGATATGATCGGAGTTCAGAATGCAAGAGCTGTCATAGAGAGAAAAAGAGAAAAAGAAAAAAAAATGAGTATTGACTGAAGGAACTGGGGGTGTTTATCCTATGGAGAAAACTAAGGGCAAAGGCCCTGGTAACTATTTTCAAGTACTGAGATGGCTGTTATACAGAAGAGGAGTTTATCTTGTTCTTCTTGGTCCCAAATGGCAGAATAAGAATAATGGAATGAAGTTGAGAGAGGACAAATTTCAGCTTAATATAAGGAAAAATAAAACAATATATTTGAAGTATTGAAAAAGGAATGAACAGCCTTGATAGATATTGGGTTTTCTATCATCACTAGAGGTCTCAAGGAAATTCAAGGTAAGTTGTAAAGGGGATTTTAGTTGATGTGTCAGCTGAATGAAATAATGTTTTAGATTCTATCCTTCATGAAGATTCTATAATTTAATTGGGAAAAAATTAAATTCAATTAAACCTTTTTTTCAATAGTCTGTATATATTCATGTCTAAATCAAACTTTCTGATGCTAAAATTGAAAGATTTTGAGTCGTATCTTTGAGAAATGCTCCCCTAGTTACTATGTGTCTAAGAGGTAAAGGCACAGTTTTAAATTGAAAAAGGAGAATGAACCCCGGGTTCAAAGTATACTTAGAGGGCAGTTGTGAAACATTAAGGTGGAGGCTGATACTTTAGCATCACTTTTCTGACCTAAAACAGGAGGGGAAAACTAAAATAAAATAGGTGCAGTGTGCCTTTAAATCACGGATTTCTGAGCTTGATTAAAAATACAGTAATATATCATAAATATGGAGTAGAAAACAGGAAAATGTTTTATTTTGATTAACTTTAAGCCTTTCAAAATTGGCTGGTGAGATACAAGGACAATTGGATAGGTTGGCTCTGCTAGGTCTACCATGAATCATTCTTATTGTAAGAAAAACTCATTTTCTTTGCAACCAAAAAATTCAATATAGTTGAAATTCCTTGAGGTCTTGTGTCCCATGGGACTATCCTAACTGTCTGCTTTTTCTTAATTGAATCCATTGGATTTGTTGGGACAACTACTTCATAAAAACAAGTGGGATTGCAACTGAACTGACAATCAATGACTTTGTTTTTTGCAGCAGCAGACAAAAGGATGTTTGGTTGACTGAATCTTATTGAATAAATAAGTCACTTCTCATCTACGATTCCCAGTTTCCTCATCTGTAAAATCAGAGAGATGGAATAGATTATCTATGACAGCCTTTTAAGTTCAAGTCCCCTGATCTTATGCAGTTTTATTGATAGTGGAATTTAATAAGGACTAAATCTTCAGGAACATTTCTAGGTCATTATAAGTTTACTCATTCATCACAATCATCTTCTACTCGTTGGGAATTTTATTCTTAACATTAATCTTAAAAAAGGAAAAACTATACAAATTTCCCCCTAAAAATTAGATAGAATTAGATGACCTCTCAATAATCAATTTGGGCCCAACCAGACTTGAACCTTTCAAATTCTAACCATTCAAAGAAAATAATAAGAGACAAGAACCTAAGGAAAGAATCAAAGTGTCTGCTGCCCTTCTTCTGAGAGAACAAGGAAAGTCTGGTACGTACTAACTGCTCTGTCATTGAGAAGAGCTCAAACATGCTAATCTTAAATTAATTCCACTATTATCCCTCTAATAGATTAATAATTAGCTTTTTTTACTAGATATTTTTTAGCTTGCTCTTAAGTTCCTCCTTTGGTATGGAGCCAAACTCCTCTTTGTATTCTGAGATTTAAAGGTCAATGAAAATCTAGTCTGTTTTCATGGGGAAAAAATATAGTGCTGAAGTAAGGAGGATATAAAACATTGATCACAAGAGAAAACTTGTTCCTCAAATCAGTCACATGAGTTTATGCTACCCAGTTTCCCAAGACCTCATATTTCAGCTGTGGATGAGTGAAGTGAGGCAATTTTCAAACTCTGTTATCATTAAAAAGTAACTGAGAAATTAGTTAAGTGACAGTAATTATGATAATGCCAAAGACAGCTATAAGCAGACAAACTCTCAACACTTTCCTCCACCTCAACCTCTATATTTCATCCTCGTTGCTTTGATAAACTGGTTAGTTGGTTTGTTCCTGAATTAAGTTGGTTACACACAAGGATACAAGATGGTATTTACCAAGTAAAGCAGAAAGAAAGAATAAAACAGATCCTTGTGGCTTAAAGAGAATAACCAAAATAAAATCATAGAGTTAGAGGGAACTAAGAACTCATCATATGTGAACTGAAACATAAATCAGCAACATTCCCAAGAAGTATTCAACTAGTGTCAGGCTGAATACTTGCACTTAATGAGACATTTACAACCAGGATAATTTACCAACCAATGATGATCTGTGAATACTGGACTGCTATAGATATATACATATTCAGCAGGATTGAAGAATAATATTGCATTTACCACCAAGTGCAGTGTCCCAAAATCTTACTGCTGGCTAAAGACGTTACTGTAAAACATATGAATTGGATGTGAAAAGAGGTAAGCTGGACATTTAATGAGAATAAGAATTAATAGATAGGACATGAAATGCAACATGTTCGGCAATCACAATTGTCTCCAATGTGATGGATGACTCAGCTATGGAAGATTCATCAAAAGACAAAGATAAAAAACCACAGATAACTGGTACATAGAACATAACTGGCATAGAGCAACATCAATGATAGTAATAACCACATATGTGTAATCATAGTTCCAAGAAAAAATAAAGTATACACATTGCTAAATGACTTTTAAATTAGACTCTCTTCCAATACTTTACAACAATATGGGGATGATCATGGGCATTGAAGACTATGTCAACAGGGCACAAGTTCTAACATATCCCTTCAAACTTAACATCTGTTAAGCTGATTATATGCCTACAATGGAAGGACCAACATTTGGTTTAACCTTTTACGAGGAATGTTTACTACTAAGAAACAATTTTTTTAAAATTGATTCAATTCATGAAACTATATCTCAAAACAGTTATATTTGCTACCTATATCCTCAATATGCAAGTCTTCTAATTATTAATACTCTACTGTCTCAATATTTGTAGTGTCATGAGTGGGAAAAAACATTCAATAGTGTCAGATTTGAAATCAACTTGTTGTATAGCTTTGATTAAGTTTCTTAATCACTGGACTTTATGTTACCTATATCTAAACTGAAAGAGTTGGATTAGATTATCTCTAAGGTAATTTTCATCTATCAATGATATTATATGTAAGATTTTGAGGTGCCAATTCTTTTTAAAAGGGAGTTTTACTTATTTTAAAAATCACCACCTCAAGTTTTTCTGCTTGTTTATATTTTTCTACACATATTACATGGGATGGTTCTAGTCAAAAACTGGAACAATGAATTCTCAATCTTGCTTGTCCAATCACTGTATTCACTTCAGTGTCATGAGATAAGCAGAGAAGCAGGAAGCAGTGTGCCATGCCATTCACAATGGCTTCTTCATTAGTATTGAACTGCCATCGGGATCTTTGATATGCAGGTTGGATTTTAAATAATTTTCCAAGACTGCAAATGTTGAATTTCTATATGACTAGAGTACAAAGTGAATATTCATCATATTCATAATCTTTTTTTTTTTTTACAAAGCACTTATCTTTTCCTTAGTATCTCATTGTAAATGATTTTTCATCAACATTTTTAGGTACTGTTAGATTGGCCTCTCAAAATAATGATGACAACAATAACAAAATATCCCTAAAGCAAGAATTATTTCAGCTTCAATTAAGCCAGAATATATAATGGCATTTCGACCTGTTTCTCTGGATTTTAATTATTCAGATTTTTTTGGCCATGAACATGGTATTTAGGCACAGAATCATCCTGTAAGATTGCTTGCCTTCACGGTAAGGAAATTGTCATTGCTTGTGATAATTTTTTTGCCTCAATTTTAATAACCTATTTTGAAGGCCTCCCAATTTCTGTTGCTTGCTTGACAGGTTCATATGGTTTCCAATGAAAGTTGGTTCAAAGAGGTGAAAATACTTGGTGACTGAACACATCCAATGTAGCGAGGAAAACAGAAATGCATCAATTATATTGTCAAATGAATTATCCTTTGAAATTCAGGTAGCACACAAGATCTAATTTCTCTAATTAGTTGCCTTGTTCCTGCTTCTGTTTTCATGGCAGTCATCCACAAACAGCTATCACAATTGAAATTGAATTTCTCATTAAATAACCAATGAGATTAGCACAGACAAATATTTCCCTAAGAGTTCAAAATAAATATGGGTGAGGATAGGGATATGGTAATATAATTTTAGAATAGCCCAGGCAATCATATTTAGTAAGATACTTTCTTTTGGCATTTGTTACAGTAAAAATACTTTTGGACTGTCATCAGATATTCTCAGCTAGTCAGTGGGAACTATAACACAAGTATACATATCTGACTGAAACTTTCCATTTCTCATACTTTACAGTTTTTGCTTTAAGAGTCTCTCCTATTTGATTTTGTCTGTATGATGTATGTGTGTCTTTGTCTTAAACTTTTGTTTTCAATATCTTAAGCTGTGTGTGTGTGTGTGTGTGTGTGTGTGTCTATAATAGAAATGAAGAACCAGAACTCATGATTTGGGTAAAAAACAAAGCTCTTTAAGTATTTTTTTACCTAAATAATGTGAATAAGCATATATCATGTAAAATATTGACAGGAAATTTTATTCCCTGTTCATTATATATTCCCTTTGTAGATACAATATTAATGAATGGTTTATGTTATTTTCAGAGCCTTTTGCTATTCCATCTATTTATTAATATTTTGGGATATATGATGTTTCAGGCAGCTCATTTTAAATTTAATTTCACTTCTCTGGGAGTTTTATATGAAAGGCTGAGGAAAGGGGATCCATTAGTTACCATTAATGCATTTAGGGTGCTTAGAAAAAGAAAATGTCTTTTTTTCTGGTTCTGGGAGCCAAGATGACAGATTGATCAGTAACTGCTATCTCTCTCCCCTTCTTGACCTTGATGAGCCCAGAGAATATCTCCCCTGGAAAAACTCTGGAATAGTGGGAGGAGCAGAAGGGCTAGAAAGATCGCTAAGGAGAGTTCCTCTTGCTGTGGCCAAAGGTGACCAGTGCAGGATCAGAGCTGTCCCAGACAGCCCCACCTCAACAAACCAGGAGAAGATCCTGAACTCCAGAGGAGTGAAGCCAGCAATTGCCAACCCCAGGACCCTAGGCATGCCTCAGCACCCCAATGGCATGGGGAATACACTAGTGAAGACAGCTGAGCTTCCTATGCTCTAGCTCAGCTGAGGAGCCTCCTGTATACAGACCAGAAATCCCCAACACTTAACTAGGTAGCTCCAGGATAACTTCAGGGAAAGCCCAAAAAGACCTCACCTGACCTTTGCTTTCAAACACCAGCCAGCTCAGAACCAGGTAAGTTGCAGTATTTTGGTTTCTAGCTGAAAGAACAAGTGACCACAATACACAAATCCTCAAGTTTTAGGCATAAGAATTGTGATACAGAGCTCCCTGTAGCACAGATGCTGAGATCTAGTTTAAAAGCCAGGAAATGGGTTATTATCCTGAATAGGAAACAAAGCAGAAAATAAAATACCATAGAATCTTTCTACAGGGACAAGGAGCAAAACAAAAATACCAAAGAGGTCAGTGTTGAGACTGTACTCCCATCTGAAAATTCAGAAAGGAATATGAGCTGGTCTGAAGCACAAAGAGCCTTCTTGGAAAAGCTCTGGAAGGATTTTAAAACCAGATTAGAGAAATAGAAGAAAAATTGCCCAATGATTTTAAAAAATATGAAAAAAAGGATTCACTGAAGGGAACAGCTCCTTAAAAAGGAAAATTGGATAAATGGAAAAGGAAGTACAAAATGAAACAGGGGAAAATAATTCCTTAAAAGGAACAGTTGGATGGATGGAAAAGAGGTACAGAAGTTAACTGAAGAAAACAATTTGATAAAAAATACAATCAGGCAAGTAGTAGCTAATGAATCTATGAGACATCAAGAATCAATCAAACAGAATCTAAAGAATGAAAAGATAGAAGAAAATATAAAATATCTAACTGGAAAAACAACTGACCTGGAAAATAGATCCAGTAAAGAAAATCTAAAGATTATTGGCCATGAAAGCCAATTATAGCCAGAAAGCCAAGACAAAAAAAAGAGCAAGGACAACACCAAACAAGAAATCATCAAGGAAAATTGCCTGGAAGTCTTAGACTCAGAAGGCAAAATAATCATCAAAAGAATCCACCATTCACCTCCTGAAAGGGATCCCAAACTAAAGACCCCAAGGAATATCTTTGCCAAATTACACAACTACCAAGTGAAGGAGAAAAGAAAGAAATAATTAAAATATTGAGGAGCTACAGTCAGGATCACACAGGACCTAGCAGCTTCTACATAAAAAGATCAAAGGAATTGGAATAAGATATGCCATAAGGCAAAAGAGCTGGAACTACAACCAAGGATTAATTACCCAGTAAAGTTGAGCATAATATTTTAGGCAAGGAGATAGACATTCAGTGAAATAAGGGATTTCCAGATCTTCTTGATGAAAGGGCCAAAACTCAACAGAAAATTTTATCCTCAAATGCAGGTCTCAAGAGAGGCATAAAAAGGTAAAGAGGGGAAAAAAAGAAAAACTTGTTACACAATATGGGCAAACTGTTTATATTCCTATAATGGAAGATAACACTTATTAATATTGAGAACTGTATATTTGTTATGAAATGTAAAAGTGAAAAACATAGATAGAGAAAGTGGGTATAAATTAAATGATGTGATGATAAGAAATGTGATTTAAGAGTGCAAGGGACTGAAATGGGAGATGTGAAAAGGAAGAGGCAGAAAAAAAAAATTCCATCACAGGAAGAGGCACAAAAATATATTACAGTAGAGAGAAAGAGGGGAGGGAGATGAGCATTGTTTGAGAGGTACTCTCATCTGAATGGATTAAAGGAGAGTACAACAAACTCAGTTAAGTATACAAATACAACTAGCTCTATAGGCAGTATGAAGGGACGTGGAAAAGAAAAGGGAGGGGAGGTTAAAGGGAGGGAAGAAGTAGTAAGGGAAAAGGGGATTAAAAGGGAGGGGGACTGAAAGAAGGGAATGAAGACTGAGGGATGCTGTGGTCAAAAATTAAAACTCTATTGTGGAAGGGAAGGGAGAACTAAAATCTAAAACAAGGGGGAAAGAGATGGAGAGAAGGACAAAGATAGTAATCATAACTGTGAATGTGAATGGGATGAACTCTCCCATAAAACGGTGAGGGATAGCAGAATGGATTAAAAACCATAATCCAACAATATGTTGTTTACAAGAAACATATTTGAAATGGGGAGATACATATATGGCAAAGGTAAAAGGTTGGAGCAGAATATATTGTGATTCAGCCAATGTAGAGAAAGCAGGGGTGGCAATCTTAATCTCAGACAAAGCAAAAGCAGAAATAGATCTAATCAAAAGAGACAAGGAAAGAAAGTATATCCTGCTAATAGGCACTATAGAAAATGAAGCAATTTCATTACTAAACATACGTGGTATAGCATCCAAATTCTTAGAGGAGAAGTTAAGGGAGTTATAGGAAGAAATAGTTAGCAAAACCATACTTGTGGGGACATCAACCTCCTCCTCTCTGAACTTGATAAATATAACCTCAAAATAAACAGGAAAGAAGTTAAAGAGGTGAAGAGAACTCTGGATAAGGTAGATATGATAGATCTCTGAAGAAATTTGAATGAGGGTAGAAAGGAATACCATTTTTTTCAGTGTCCATGGCACATAAACAAAAATTGATCATGTACTAGGCCATAAAAATCTCACCATCCAGTGCAGAATGGCAGATAGTCATTGTATCCTTCTCAAATCATAACACAATAAAACTTATATGTAGTCAAAGGCCATGGAAACATAAATCAAAAAGTAATTGGAAACTAAACAATCTAATCCTAAAGAATGAGTGGGTTAAACAACAAATTACAGAAACATGCAAAAACTTCATTCAAGAGAATGACAATAATGAGATAACCTAACAATTTTATGAGATACTGCAAAAGCAGTTCTTAGGGAAAGTTTTATGTCTTTGAGTGACTACATGAATAAAATAGATAAAGAGGAGATCAATAAATTGGACGTGCAGCTGAAAAAGCTCAGAAAAAGAACAAATTGATAATCCCCAAGTAAATACCAAATTGAACTGAAAACCAAAGGGAAGATTAATCAAATTGAAATTAAGAAAACTATTGAACTAATAAATAAAACTAGGAGTTGGTTTTGTGAAAAAAAACAATAAAATTGATAAACCTTTGGTCAATTTAATTGGAGAAAAGAAAGAAAACCAAAATACCAAATCAAAAATGAAAAGTGTTAACTCACCTCCAATGAGGACGAAATTAAAACAATAATAAGAAATTACTTTGCCCAACTGTATGCCCATGAATTCAACAGTCTAAATGAGATGGATGATTACTTTAAATGATATAATGTTCAGATTAACAGAAGAGGAATTTCAATACTTAAATAACCCCATGTCAGAAAAAGAAATTGAACAAGCCATCAATGAACTCCCTAGGAAAAACCCTCCAGGGTCGAATGGATTTGCAAGTGAATTCTAGCAAACATTTAAAGAACAATTAATTCCAATACTATATAGACTATTTGGGGAAATTGGGGAAGAAAGAGTCCTCCCAAATTCTTTTTTATGATACAAATATTGTTTTGATACCTCAACCATGAAGAGTCAAAACACAGAAATAAAATTATAGACCAATTTCTCTAATGAATATAGATGCAAAAATTTTAAATAAAATTTCAGCAAAAAGAATACAGCAACTTATCACGAGAATAGTTCATTATGATCAGTAGAACCAGGAATGCGGGGCTGGTTCAATAATAGGAAAACTATTAGCATTATTGAGCGTATCAACAACACACCTAACAGAAACAACATGATTGTCTCAATAGATGCAGAAAAAGCTTTTGACAAAATACAAAACCTATTCCTATTAAAAACACTGGAGAGCATAGTCATAAATGGAACGTTCCATAAAATAATAAGCAGCATCTACCTAAAAGCTTCAATAAGCATTGTATTCAGTGGAGATAAGCTAGATGCATTTCCAGTAAGATCAGGGTTGACACAAGGATGTCCATTATCACCACTATTATTCAGTATGGTACTAGAAGTGTTACCTATATCAATTAGAGAAGATAAAGAAATTGAAGAAATTACAATAGGCAAAGAAGAAACTAAGTTATCACTCTTTGCAGATGATATGATGATATTTTTAGAGAATCCCAGAGATTCAAGTAAAAACTTACTTGAAATAATAAACAACTTTGACAAAGTTGCAGGTTACAAAATAAACCCACACTAATCTTCTGCATTTTATATATTACTGACAAAGCTTAACAGCTACAGATAGAAAGAGAAATCCCATTTAAAGCTAGTGTAGACACTATCAAATATTTGGGAGACTACCTACCAAAACAAATTCAGGAATTATATGAACACAATTATAGGACACTTGTCACAGAAATAAAGTCAGATTTAAGTAAGTGGAAAAACATCAGTTGCTCATGGGTAGGCCAAACCAATATAATAAAAATGACAATTCTACATAAATTAATTTACTTATTCAGTGTCATACCAAACTATCAGATAATTATTTTATAGAGATAAAAAAATAGTATAAAAATTCATCTAGAAGACCAAAAAGTCCACAACATCAAGGGAACTAATGAAACGAAATACTAAGGAAGGTGGTCTAGCTTTACCAGATGTCAAGTTGTATTATAAAGCAATAATTATCATAACCACTTGGTACTGGCTAAGAAACAGAAGGGTATACCAGTGAAGTAGGTTAGGCACCCAAGACACAGTAGTCAACTAATATAGCAATTTACTGTTTGATAAACCCAAAGTCCCCAAGTTCTGGGATAAGAACTCATTGTTTGATAAAAATTGCTGGGAAAACTGAATGACATTGTGGCAGAAACTAGGCATAGACCAATGCCTGACACTGGACAGAAGAATAAAGTTCAAATAAGTACATGATCTAAGTATAAAGATTGACATAATAAACAAATTAGTGGAGCGAGGAATAGTGTTTTTATGAGATTTATGGAGAAGGGAAGAATTTTTGACTAGAGATAGAAAACAACAGGAAGTACAAAATGGATAATTTTGATTACATTACATTGAAAAGTTTTTGCACAAACAAACTCAATGCAACAAAGATTAGCAGGGAAGAAGAAATCAGGTAAAGAATTTGAGCAACTGGTGTCTGTGATAAAGGCCTCATTTCTAAAATACATAGAGAACTGTGTCAAATGTACAAGAATACAAGTCATTCCCCAATTGATAAATGGTCAAAACATATGAACAGGCAGTTTTCAGAAGAAGAAATCAAAGCTATCTATAGTCATATGAAATAATGCTGTAACTCACTACTGATTAAAGAGATCCAAATCAAAATAACTCTGAGGGAACACATGACACCTATCAGATTGTCTAATGTGACCAAACAGGATGATGATAAATAAATTGGAGAAAATGTGGGAGAGTTGGAACATTAATTCATTGTTGATGGAGCTGTGAGCTGATCCAGCCATTCTGGAGAGCAATTTGGAACTGTGCACAAAAATGTGCATATCCTTTGATCCAGCAATGCTGCTTCTAAGACTGTATCCCCAAGAGATCACAAAAATGGAAAAGGGACCCACATGTACAAAAATATTTATAGCAGCACTCTTTATGTTGGCCAGAAACTGGAAATCAAGCAGATGCCCATCAACTGCGGAATGGCTGAATATACTATGGTATATGAATGTAATGAAATACTATTGTGCTATAAGAAATGATGAACAGGAAGACTTCAGAGAGGCATGAAAAGACATATGAACTGATGCTGAGTGAAAGGAGCAGAACCAGGGGAACTTTATGCATAGCAACAACCATGGTGTGGGAGGATTTTTTCTAGTAGACTTAGAACTTCATGGTAATGCAAGGCCTTAAGAAATTCCCAATGATCTCTTAAGGCAAAATGCCTTCCACATCCACAGAAAGAACTATGGAATTCCATCGCTGAATGTAGCAGATCATTTTCTTTTGTATTATATTTTGGTTTGGTTTATGATTTCTCCTATTCATTTTAATTCTTCTATTCATCATGATAAAAGTAAAAATGTATTTAATAGGAAAGTATGTGTAGAACCTACATAAAATTGTATTCTGTCTCAGGGAGGGAGGGCAGAGGGAAGGGAAAAGGAGGGGGTGGGAAGGGGAAAAATCTAAGTTATATGGAAGTTATTGTAGAACACTGAAAACCAATAACATAAAAAAAAAAAACTAAAAAAAGCAAAAAAAAAAAGAAAAGAAATATATTAAGTCAAACAACTGATTACATAGATGCAAATTAATTTTATTTTTTCCTAAAATTAAGCTTCTGTGTCTTCAAGTGGCCTATATTAAAGGAAAAGTACTTGTTAATCATTGTTTGTGTGTTTTCTATAGAAAAAATTACACTTAATGAAAAGTAGGGAATAGTGGGAAGGGGCAGGATTAGGATTATTTGGAGAGTGAATCCCAATTCTTCATAAAATCTACATAAAATGGTATTCAGAAAAACAGAATGTTACTGAGACTATAAATTTCAGTTAAAAGCATCAGCATAATCTTATCACAGCATGAGGAATTCGGAGTAACTAGAAATCATCTAGTCTAATTCCTGTGTTTTACAAATTAGAGAAAACTTAAAATCTAGAACAGCATTGGGTTCTTACCTTAATATCAATAAATCAGTTACACAAAACAAAACTAGACAACTGTATTCCAATATTATTAGTTCACTTTTTAATATTGTATATGCTAGTCATTTAAGACATTATTCTGAGTAGTCTATTGGCTTCACCAGACTTTCAGAGGAGTTCATAACATTCAATAAAAGGTTAAGAACCCTTGATTTAGATGAAATAGTCTAATATCACTTCAAAAGCAGGAAATGAATTCAAAAGCATACAATTAAGAATTGATGTATAATAAACAATTGAGCAAAAGTCAGAAGAAAATTTGTCAGGTATATTTTAGAGAACATTTGTACTCAGCTGTAGGTTAGTCTAAGTAGTCTCTAAGATCATTTTTCATTCTGATACTGTTTCTGGAAAACTGTGATAAGAGTAGTAGGCAATGTCTTTGGGTGAAAGAGTAAAGATCTACAAAGTTCTTAAGATAATAAACATTGATTTAAATATAATGGTTTAAATTTTAATGAGGGTAAATGCAAAGTCTTTAACCCATGTTCTAAAATTTAACTTCTTAATTACATGGAAAATATATTTTGAGAAGGAAACAAGAGAAGTAGATGAAAAATTGGGAAGAGAATTGAGAGTGATGCAAGAAAATCATGAATAACTAGTCAACAGCTTGGTAAAGGAGAGATAAAAAATATCAAAGAAAACAACACCTTAAAAGCAGACTAGACCAAATGGTAAAAGAGGTTCAAAAAGCCAATGAGGAGAAGAATGACTTAAAAAGCAAAATTGGCCAAATGGAAAAGGAGACCCAAAACCTCACTGAAGAAGATAATTCCTTAAAAATTACAAGGGAGAAAAGAAAGCTCATGACTTTATGAAAAATCAATAAACAATAAAACAAAATCAAAAGAAAGAAAAACAGAAGACAATGTGAACTATCTTGTTCACTGACATGGAAAATAGATCCAGAAGAGAAAATTTAAAAATTATTGGACAGGCTAAAAGCCATGATCAAAAAAAAAATGAGGGAGCCTAGACATTATCTTTAACAAAATCATCAAGGAAAATTGTTCCAATATTCTAGAGCTAGATGGTAAAATAGAAATGGAGATAATTCATCAATCACTTCCTGAAAGAAATCTTAAAATGGAAATTTCTATGAATACTATAGCCAAATTCTATAATTCCAAGGTCAAAGAGAAAAAATTGAAAACAGCCAGAAAGTAACAACTCAGGTATAGCAAAACCATGGGCAGGGTAACACAAGATATAGCAACTTCTACATTACAGGATCAGAGGGCTTAAAATATGACACTGCAGAAGGCAAAGGAGATAAGATTACAACCAGAAATCACCTACCCAGAAAAAGCGGGTATAATCCTCCTGGGAAAATATGAACATTTAATGAGATAGAAGATTTTCAAGTGTTCTTAATGAAAATAAAACAAGAATTGAGTTGAAATTTGACTTTCAAATACAAGACTTAAGAGAGGAATAAAAAGATAAACAGATAAGGAAAATCATAAGGGACTTAAAAAGGTTAAACTGTTTACATTTCTACATGAAAAGATTATATTTGTAACTCATAAGACCTTTCTCATTATGATGTTAGTTAGAAGGAATATATGTAAACAGAAGGCACAGGTTTGAATTGATATGAAAGGAAGATATCTAAAAATAAAATTAAGGGGTAATAGAGTAATGCCCTGGGAAGAAAAATAGGGGAGTGGTAGAATGGTCCCAATTATCTCACATAAAAGAGACAAGAAAAAGCTTTTACACTATAGTGGAAGAGGGGAGACTTTTGGGAAAATAAACAAACCTTACTCTCATCAGAATTGACTGAAAGAGGCAGTAATATACACACTCAGTTGGTTATAAAAATATGTCTTACCCTACAGAAAAGTAAGAGAGGAAGAGTACAAAAGGGAGGGACAGTATTAAAAGAGAAGGCAGATTGGGGAAAGGGTTGATCAAAAGCAAAACAATTTTGAGCATTGACAGGATCATAGGAGAGAATAGAATAAATGGGGGTTTCTAGCATGCAGGGACATACAGCTGGCCATAGTAACTGAAAAGAATTGAAGTTTCACTGATAAAGGCCTCATTTCTAAAACATATAGACAGAGTCAAACTATAAAAATAGAAGTCATTCCTCAATTGATAAGTGATCAAAATGTATGATCAGTTTTCAGATGATGTTATCAAAGCTTCCTATAACCATATGAAAAAAAAAAGTACTCAGTATTGATTGGAAAAATGCAAACTCAATTAATTCTGAAGTATTACTTTATCTCATACCTGTTAGAACCTAACAGGACAGAAAAGGTAAATGACAAATGTTGGTGGATTTGTGGGAAAAATGAGACTTTAATGTACTTTTGGTGGAATTCTGAAGTGATTCAATCATTCTCAAGAGTACTTTGGAACTATATCCAAAGGGTTATAAAATCATACATATGCTTTGACCTAGCAATACCACTTCTAGGTCTGTATCCCAAAAGTGATAGGAAAAAAAAAAAAGTGAAAGGCTGTATATGTATTAAAATGCTCATTCCTGAGATCAAAGATTTAGAAATTTAAGGGATTCAATTGGGGAATGGCTGAATAAGTTGTGGTATGTGATTATGATAGAAGACTATTGTACTATAAAAAATGATGAGCAATATACTCCCAGAAAAAATACCTGGAAAGACTTTCATGAGCTGATACAAAGTGAAACATACTGTGCACAAAGTAGGAGCATTATTGCTGATCAGCTGACTATGACTTAGATATTTCAGCAATCCAACAATCCAGAAACAGCTCTGAAGGACTTATGATCAAAAAATGTTATCCATTCTCAGAGGAAGAACTGATGGTGTCTGAATACATATTGAAGCATATTTTTTATTTTTTTCTTCATTTTTCTTGTTTTTTTCCAAGTCTATATTTTCTTTCACAACATGAATATTATGTGTATGTTTTGTATGACTAGATGTGTAAATTATATCCAACTGCTTGCCTTCTCATTGGAGGAAGGGGGAAAGAAGGGAGAGAATTTGTAACTCAAAGTTTTAAAAATAAATGTTAAAAATTGTTTTTACAATTGGAGAAAAATAAATATGAAATGAGACTAAGAAAAAAAAGCTAGGTTCAGTATAGTTAACATTGACAGACATATTGTCTAGGACTAGGACACTGATTGTCTTGCTGTATTTTCCACTTGTCAGACCACAATTGAAATGTTTTATTCTGCTCTGGACATCACATTTCAGGAAGGACACTGATAATCTGAAAAGTAATCAGATGGGAAAAACTAGTCATCGGTTTTCATAAAATTTGATTGAGGGAAGTAGGGATATTATTTATCTGGCCTGTGGAAGAGCTTCAAGAGATATAGCCACTGCATTCAATTATCTGTAGGGCTATAATATAGAAGATTTTTGCATTTCTGAATCCATTGCAGTATGTTCAGTGTAACATGAAACAAAGAAATGAACAATAAAGAATGACATCCAAAAACATCCAAATTCCTCATTATTAGATCAGCTTAAAAGTATAAGGTACTGTTTCTTGAGTTAGTGAGTTCTCCCTAACTACAGATCCTTATACAAAGGTTAGATGACCACCTTTCACACAGAGGAAATTATTATTATTATTATTTTAAGAATGGGTTGGTTTTCTAAGGCCCTTTTCATCTCTGAGATTATGTATTCAGCTCACAAATAAAATAATTTTACTAATATTATATGATCCTAATGAAGTAATTTTGGTCAAATCAGAATACGAGCAATAGTCTATAGCAAATAAATTAAATATAATTGCAAAGATCTTTGAAACTTTTTTTAAAACCCTTTTCAAATCTATCCTCCCCACACACGCATTGAAGGCCAAAAAAAAAATCCTTACAATCCTAATATGTGTCACTTTCTAATCTATTAAATGTAGGGAACATGGCTGAGAAACTCAGGAGCAACACCTCCCAGCAACCCAGTTCTTGTTCATGTTTACTTCCAAACTATTTCTGGGATTTTATTAGGAGGGAAAAACAAACTTTGTGCTTTTGAAATCTACATGGAATACAACCAATATCTGCATTTAGAATCAGGAAACTCAAGAATATTTTGGGGATGTGGTTTTTTTTATAATGTAGATGGTACTTATTCATCCCTTCTAGTTTCCAGCTAATGCCTTGTAGTTTTGTGATCTGATTAATTTGACCAATACCTCCATTGCTAGATGCTGCAGTTTAATTTTTAATAAGCAGGAGTGGTGGAGCCAAGCTGGTGGAGTAACAGCATGGACATGCTAATGCTCTACCCACAAACTCAGCCAAATACCTGTAAAAAATGACTCTAAACAAATTCTGGAGCTGCAGAACCCACAGAATGACAGAGTAAAACAAATCTATAGCCCAAGACAGCCTATAAGATTGATGGGAAGTGTTTATCGCACCATTCAGAGATCAGAGGACAGTCCAGTGTGGACCTGAGCAAATATTGGGGGGACTGAATCTTGGGAACCTGAAATGTTTTCCAGACTTTATGACCCCAAAACTCTGAGGACAAATTAGAAGGTCAGTGGAAAAAAAATTGTAGAACCTGTGTGAGAGAATGGCTTGGTCCAGCTTCAACCCCAGGGTGGCAGAGAGTGTGAAGGAGCACTCACAGAAGGAGCCTGTAGCTGCAGAAGCAGGGGCAGCTGCAGCCACTGTTTCTGGAGCTATAGGCTCACTGATTCTGGGGGGATCAATTGACTGGCAGTACACTCCCCACCACCACTGGAAGCAGAAAACTACCTTGACAAAGAGCTCAAAAATCAAGTAAATATATGGGAAAAGGAGCAAAAACCAGAAAAAGAATCAGATATAGAATCTTGGTGACAAGGAAGAAAAACAACACAGTCAAAGCTCCTACATCCAAAGACTCCAAGAAAAATATTAATTGGTTTCAGGTCATGAGAGAGCTCAAAAAGGATTTCAAAAATGAAGTAGAGGAAAAATTGGGAAGAGAAATAAGAATGATGGAAGTAAATCATGAAAAATGAGGGAATGAATAGTGAGAAAAGTCAAAAGATTTGACAATTAAAAGGTCACTGACAACTTTAAAGAAATCTGCTTACACTGAATGGTCATGTATAAAGCTCAGTGAATGTTTGAGAGAGAAGGGATAAGAATTGAGGGCAACTGTTGAATGAGAATGAGAGGAAGATATTAAGGGTGCATAAAAATGGTTTGGCTTTAGCAAACCTTGCAACAGTTCATCACTAGAGACTGAAGTGGATTAAGAAATACTGCAAAATGATGTCAAAGTGATGTGAGAGAACTGTGAAATTGGAGATCCTAGAAAAAGAAACACTTCAATTTGTTTGTCTACTCTTCTCTGATCCTGCTTTAATAGTATTTTTTAAGTCTTCAACATTCATTTCCATAAGATTTTGAGTTCCAAATTTTCTCCCCATCTCTTACCTCCCTCCACCCAAGACAACATGCAATTTGATATAGGCTCTCCAAATACATCTATATTAAAGCTATTTTTACATTAGTCAAGTTGTACAGAAGAATTTGAAAAATTGAGAGAAACTGCTAAAGTAAAAACAAGCAAAAAATAAGAGAAAACAGAAAGATAAAGGGAGCAAATAGTATGCCTTGATCTGCCTTCAGATGTGGACAGCATTTTTCATCATGCTTCTTTTGGAGTTATGTTAGACCCTTGCATTGCTAAGAAGAGATGTCTATCAAAGTTAGTTGTTGCTCTTTCCTATTTATTTTTTTATGTTTCTCTTGAGTCTTGTATTTGAAGTTAAAATTTTCTCTTAAGCTGTCATCTTTTCATCAGAAAAGATTGAAAACTCCTCTATTTAACTGAATGTTTATCTTTTTCCCTGAAAGATTATGCTCAATTTTGCTGGGCAGTTGATTTTTGGTTGTAATCCAAACTCCTTTGTTTTCCAGAATATAAATCAGGCCCTCTGATGCTTTAAGGTTGAAGTTGCTAGGTTCTGTTTAATCCTGACTGTGGTTCAAAGATATTTAAATTGCTTCTTTCTTTTTCTTTGAGCTAATGATTCTCAAATTTGTCTATAATTTTACTTGGAGATTTATTTTGGCATCTATTTCAGCAAGTGATTGGTGGATTCTTTCAATGAGTATTTTGTCCACTGGTTCTAGGATATTAGGGCAGTTTTCCTTGACAATTTCTTGAAAGATACTACCTAGGCTCATCTTTTTTAGTCAAGTCTTTCAGGTCATTCAATACTTCTTAGATTATCTGTCTTGGATCTATATTTCAGGTCAGTTTTTTTTTTCTAATGAAGTATTTTACATTTTTTTTCCATTTAAATTGTATATATATATATATATATATGTTTGGGTGATTCTTGATGTCTCATAGTCATTAGTTCCCAAAATCTAATTTTTAAGAAATTATCTTCTTCAGTGGATTTTTTCCATTTATTGTATTTGTTTAGGACTTGTTTTCTTCAGTCACTTTTTCCTTTTTTTCTAGCTGTTGAGTCTCTCTTCCCAACCTCTCGTTTCTTTTCCAGTTTTCCTTCTTTGTCTCTTATTCAACTTTAAAACTCCTTTTTTAGTTCTTCCAAGAAGTCTTTTTGGGCTTGAGGCCAATTTGTATTCCACTTTGAGATTTTCTGTATAGTTATACAGGCCTTCTCTAGATTTGTGTTTTGATCTTTCCTGCCACCATAGTAACTGTCTGTTGTCAATGTTCCTTTTTGCTTCCTGTCCCCTCTTTTTTTGACCTATTTCATTGCTTTTAAAGCTGAACTATCCCATTAAAGCACTGTTCCAAGTTTCTTATACTACTGAGTGGGACTCAGATTAGTGACTGTGTTCTGTGGCCTCAGGTGCTAGCAAGTTGCTCACTGTGCTTGGGTGGCCTGGCCTGGGCATGCCTATTTTTTCCTCTTTTTGGGGGCTGTCAACTTTTCTTCTATGGTCAGGCAGGAGGCCTCACAGCTGGCCTGCTATGACACTGACCTGCTAAGTCAGGACCAAGCGATCATAGTTGCCAATCTGTGCTGTGACTAAGAGCTTGGTAATGACTTGCCTGGACACCATCTGAGCTGGGCTGCATTGCCCTTTTACTGAAGTGAGACATACCTTTCCTGAAGTTCTTCTAAGGTATCTTAAGCTGGAAAATTCTTTCACTTTGTCTTTTTGTAGGTTTTATCACTCCAGAATCTTGATTTAACATTGTTTCTGAGGGAATCTGGAGAGAGCTCAGGCAACATCCTGGCATTTCTCCAATTGTGATCATTTTATATTAAAGTTTTCATGTATAAATAAAACCTATGTAGGCAAGGATAGAAGGAATACAGAAATTCTTAGAGAGGATTTGATTGATTTTGAATATTTCTGTGGTATAGGAAATGATGAACTGGTTGATTGGGAAAAAAGAAACATGGAAAGACTTAGGCTTATGAAGAAAGATGCTATCCACCTTCAGAAAAACAGATGACAGCTGGACACATGTTTAACATGATCTTATATACTCACACACATATGTATGTATGAATATATATGTGTATATATGTGAATTTTTATAAATATCTATGTATATGTACATATCCACATTTAATTGTAGCCTTCTTGAGGATGACTGAGGGATGGAAGCAAAACATAAAGTAAAAAGTGCACAGCAGAGAACAAAAGAAAACCAACAAGAAAGTAAAGAAAAACTGGGCAGCCTTGAAAACAATGTGTGGTATTTGTAATGTAGTTTTTCTTGAAATGGAAATTTCTTCCTTTATATTGAATCCTTTCTTATGGCCTGCTGAGTACATGGCAATTTTTTCTTATTTTGTATTTAAATTAAAATTTAAAAATTAAAATTAAAAATTAAAAAAAAATTAAAAAAATTTAAAAAACCCCCAAACTTATTGATTAGTCAACTGATGTTTAGAGACTTCATGTTGTCAATACTGGATATAACTACCATCAGTCAATATCACAGAATAGAAATTATCCAGGAAATGCATGAGTATCACCATGCCATTCTAGTCAGAGAGATTGGGTTCAAATCTAAACTTTGTCACTATCTAAATGGATGACTTTGGAGACATCAATTAGCTTTTACAGAAATCAATTTTCTTACCTGAAAAATGAGTGTTATGTTAGATAATCTCTAAGATACCTTCTAGATTAAATAAAATGCACCTGTGTTCTGGTTAAGTAATTTCAAAGTCAGTACTACATGGAGATTTTCTCTTTGGTAAAATGTTATGGAGAAATGGTAATAGCCCACATAAAAATAAAATAATGAAGTTTCCTAAAGTGCCCAGAAACTCCCTATGCCAGGAAACCTTGTTCCTCTTAGACAGGGACATATAGAAGCCAAAGTTAGTACTGCCTAAAAGTACTCTTACTTATCATACACTAAAGAGGAGAATTTCAAAAGATTTTGAGCTATGATATAACACTTAATCATGGATATTGTTATATGACTGAGAAAATCTCAATGTAAGACCCAGACAGTCCAGATTATCCTGAGATCTGTGACAGAGAAAATGGAAAGTGAAAAGTAAATCAATATAAAATGGAAGTCTTCAGTCCATTCTTCTATGTCATATGTTAAAATCTTCAATAAAAATGGAATCACCTCAAAGGCTTATCACTGTAAAAATTTTATCCTAGGAAAAAGAGAAGAAATGATAATTAATTATGATGGTGGATAAAACAGCTGTGATCTAACCTGAAGAAAGCCTTACTGGGGAAAAATACAGTTTTAAAGACACTCAGATGATAAAATTTTGATCTCTCCCAAAAAAAGGAAAAATTCCAAGAATGAAGAGGAGTGCAAAGAAGCCAATAGCCACTCTATTCTAAGTTTCTCATCTACAGAAAATCTTAAGATGTACTTACTGTCCTCAATAGCAATAATAATAACAGTACTTTAAGATTTTGCAAAACACTTCACAAACACCTCATTTTATCTTCACAATATACCTGTGATATAGATGCTATTATTGTCATTTTTTAAACAAGACTGCTGAGGCAAACAAAGCAAAGAAACTTTCTGAATGTCATGCAGCTAATAAGTGCTTGAGGTAAAATTCAAACTTAGATCTTGCCAGAATCCGGGTCCAGTTACTCTTCCTACTGGCCCACCTAGGTTTCTCATGAAAGTGGTCTATGTTTCAGGGATATCTATAATACTGTCTTGTACCCTTCTTGACCATTCTGCAGTATTTTGGACAAACATGCTGTTTTAACCACCTTATTCTCTTAGATTCTTGCTCTAATCTAGTTTTCATGACTTTGCTTTCTTGATTATTCTTCTGTCTGTAATAATTTTCCTTTGTCACCTTGGTGAATCATCATAATGTCCTGATCCCAATAATCTATTTTGGGTCTTCTTTTCTCTCTTTTTATATTCATTGTCATTGATTTCAACAGGCATTCATGGGCACCATTATAATTTTTATACCTATGACTGATTCTAAACCTATGATTTATTCATCCTGTCAGTTTCTTTCTCTAGAGTTCCAGTATGACATCATCAACTATCAACTATTTACTGAAATAGCCTGTAGATTTAACATGTACAACAAAAGCATTCATTTTACCACTAATACAGTCTCCAAATGACTATTCTCTTAATATTTCCTATTGCTGTCAAGGTATCTTCCTTCCTTCCTTCTAGTTCCCTAGATTTCAAACCTTGGGATCATTCTCAACTCTCAATTCTTCACACTTACTTAGTCTCCAAGGTTCCTTAATTTCACTTCCACTATTGCTTTTTATCCACTTATCACCCAAATGCGCTAATTCATTCTCTTATTATCTGTCACTTGAAATATTGCAGTGGTTTGCTGATTTACCCTCCTTCAAGTTTTTGTTCTCTCCCACACAAAGCGGCCAAGGTGACATTCTGAAAGTACAAATGTGACCATGTTGTTTTTCTACTTAAAAATATTCTGTGATTGCTATATCTGAACTTAAGATAAAATATAAGCTCCTCTGTTTGACATGTAATATCCTTAATGATCTATCTCTAACACACAAATGTAGACATATAGCAAATTATTCTGGTCATCCTACTTTCCAGGCAAACTGATTCACTTTTTTTTGTACATATTTTCCAATCCTGTCATTTTGTTCAAGTGGATACCATTCATAGAATGTTCTCACTCACCTCCAACTTTAAGAATCTTATCTCCTTCTAAGGTTCAAGCTGGAATGTTTCCTCTCCTCTCCTCTTAGAATCCGTAACTCCATTCAAGACTCAACACAAGATCTACAACCTAGAAGAGATTTTCCGCAGCACTAAATAACCATAGCCTCCTCAATTTACTTTGTATATATTTTATATTTATTTATATTATATATACCCCAAGAGAATATATCCTCATCCTCCTCCTCTTCCTTTTTCTTATTCTCCTTCTCCTCTTCTTCTTTACCATATTCTTTTCTCCTGGCTCTGAGGATAGTGTTCTATGCACCAAACCATCTAGCTTCCTCCTACAATCTTTTGGAGGTAAGTGATTATTTAATTTTGTATCTTTATCTCTAGCTTCTACCATCATGCTAGTCATAAATAGACACCTAAAAATGTTCATTTGAATGAATTAACAAAACAGACTTTCACACATTTTCTGTAGTAGATTACATCATTATAGTCACACAAATGCCTAATAGGTATAGTTCTCATAAGATCTCTAGCTTTTTTATGGCTTATTGATTATAAACTAATATTTTATTTTATAGAGGAAAAATGCAATTTTCCCTCTTTACTAAAGTGCCACTCGCATGATAGTATTAAAAATACATCATAATGATAACTTTTCTTGATATACCACTGAGAAACATCTTCAAAGAAGGCATGAAACTGTTTTGGTAGTTTTTAAGGGAAAAACTAAAATAACTTGCATGAATAAGTCCTTTGATTATTGTTCCTCCCATTCAAGATCACTTGGATGAAATCACCAATTAATTTTAGTAATAATTCCTAGCCCAATCTTTGCCAGCATGATAAATGTTGCACATCTACCACAGACATTTCTATAGGATGAAAGGAATAGGAATTTGAGGTGTTCTTTTTATCTCGAGGCTTTGCTTTACTTCTACCTTAAAAAAATGGCCTTATCAAAATCCAGATTGATGACTGGTTCCCCAGAGATAGGAATTTTTATAGAAACTTCTGAAGGAACATAAACATTGTTCTGATAATGTTCATTTCTAGCAGATAGAGAGAGTTCTATACTGGGGTCCTTGTCCACTCAAAATAGATCAACCCAGAAATAAACATTAAAAAATAAATGAAGTGTTCACATTTCTCAATTAAAATAATTCAACCAATACTTATTGTTCATTGAGTACTTCTATCACTACATTTATCTTTTAATGCCATAGCCAATATACAGTGCCATGGTTCTAGAATTGAATAAAATATGTCAGCAGGCTAGATTGAAGTTTGGGAAAATTTGTAGCACTTTCATTAATTCTAACCTTCACTCTGCTCCAAAAGCCAATCTTCTTAATGCAAACATTTTTCTGTTGATGCTATATTGGAGTGAATCACTGAAGACCACAGTTTCATGACAATCATTATCACAAATTAACCAAAGAGCAATAAGTGGATTAGGTTACCTCTGAAGTCTTTTTTTAGATCAAATATTATGATACTATACAGGATATAAAAAATAATTCCTTTTGTAATCAATCTCAAGTCATATACATGACTAAAAGAGGAAGTTCATTTAGAAAAATAAACACATGAAAGTCATATGTTATGCTGTTTTGATTATCCATTATTTGACCCAGTTGAACTAACCAGCATGATAGGTAAAACCTCTATGGAAGACTGTAACATTAAGGGAATTTTAAGGTCTTCTCTGTCCTTAATAGGTCTGTGTGACCTGCTTTGAGCTTTGGCTCATCCCACAGCTTGAGTAACATGGAGGTGATGGTAAGAGGAGTTTGCTAAATAGGTGGAGCAGGAAGAGTGAAGCAGGAAGACAGAGTGAGATAGAGCAGAGAGGGAGGGAGCAGGCAGAGCAGAGCAACTAGCCTATGTGAGAAAGGGGCATTTTGCCTAAGGGAGCTTGTTTGTGGGGAGGCCTACTGGAGGGAAGTCTTAGGGATGACCATCCTGCCTGTAATGGTAACGTGTACAAACTTCCTTTTTATTATGGTGGGATAGGCTTTCTGGCATCTGAATAACTATTTTTGTTTAATCTTTGAAGAAGAGAGCTTATATTTTGTGAATTTACCCTGAAAATACACTGCATATCCATCGTGGCTGCTGTGATAAGGATGGGATCACGAATTATAAAACCTCTACTTGGAGACAAGAAAGCTCTAGGGAAGTTAATGGATATTCCATGATGGAAAGATTTACCTTATTCCTCCCTAGGATAACAATGGGCTAAAAGCAAAGGACTTTGTGAAAACTGAAAACTGAGGCTATAGAAGGGAGAACCCAGAGATCTGGAAAGATGTTTGCAAAGAATACCAACAGAAATAGGGAAAGAAATGGCAGGGATACGTAGAAATGGATGGGCACTGTTAACAAGTTTTCATGTAATTTATAAAAGTAGAGACAAATTGTTGGAGGAAAAGATTCAGCTGAAAAGAGAATTAACTGATTTGCAGGAGAAGGTTTTACAGTGTCTAAACTCTCCTTTAGAAGATTAAACTGAAAAAGTACCAGGTGGTAACAGAAAAAGACATTTGTGAGAGTGACACAGAAAAAAAAAGTAAGGGAAATTTAACAACAGAAAAGTGAACGCAACCCTTGAATCTGTGGGGCTTGATTAGGGTCCAGACACTTGGGAAAAAGATGCACGAGAGGAAAATGAAACAAATCTACATGAAGATGTTTCTAGGAATGTGGGCACATGTCCAACACTATGAGCAAAGCAGGAGAACTAGGGGCCACAATAAGGAACTAACAGGATTTTACTCAGCAGGACATTACTGATATTTTAGGTCAATTCACCTAAAAATGAGAGAATCATTAGTATATTTGATGCTGAGATTCAGTGATGAAGAGGCCAGAGGAGTATGGATAGATAACATAGATTGTTTGAAATTAATAAGTATTAGAATTCTTTTGTACAACAAGCTTTTAGGGATTACCATGTTCAAGGAGGTAACAATGGAACTAATTTATTAGCTTTAGTTGCTGAGGGATGCAATAAGCAGTATCCCACTGACTCCATGTGGCCTAGTGGAGATAGACCCTGGTATTCACTTAGAGACTGTATGAGAAAGTTAAAGTAAGAGGCAATGAAAACTGCAATTATGATTGGAGAAGCCAGTGTTTGTCATTGGCTTATGATTGGCATTAGCAAGAAACCTTAGGTTTCTCATAGGAATA
Organism: Notamacropus eugenii; assembly: GCF_028372415.1. Lineage (NCBI taxonomy): Eukaryota > Metazoa > Chordata > Mammalia > Diprotodontia > Macropodidae > Notamacropus > Notamacropus eugenii. Next base: position 83,296,581 of record NC_092877.1, on the reverse strand, counting down.
TAATAGTGAGAACTGCTCCTCCTGCTTACAGGCACCTGACTCTGACTCTACTAATTGGGAGTGCTGAATAAGATTTCAAAGTTAAGTGACTTAGGGGAATGGAGAAAAGATAAATTTTTTCTAGAGAGAAGAGCAAATAGCCAGTGTATTCAAAGTCAGAATAGAGTAACAAGGAGAGAAATTTTACTCCTTTATTAAGAACTACGATAGAGTTTGGAAGAACAGATGGTATTCCAACTAACTAACTATGATGTACCAAGAAGAGGCACTTAATATTATCAGAATAGGGAAGTAAGAACTGCCCTTACAGATCCTCCTGTATCATTGTATCCAAATCTGTCACACCTACAGGGAGAACAGGAAATTGGCCAAGCCCAGTTCAGATTAAAGAAATACACAGACCTCATATCAGTTTAAATATATGCTAAAAAAAATGGATCAGCTACAGTAACTAGTGCATTAATAGATACTGGGACAGAGGCCGCACTTATATAGGGAAACCTTCAAGTAAAGAAGACAGGAGTTAATGCAGTTCCAGTGGCTTCATGGACTCCAGAAGCACAGCTGATGCTACATTTACCCTGCTTCTAGTTATTGTCTCCTTATCCTTTTTGACTTTCGTCTATTCAGTTTGTTTACTAGATTAATTTCCCACAGATTTAGTGCCCTCCCCTTGTAGATGACTAATGGCATAAGCTGAATATCACCCTCTGTCCAAGATTGTGATAGGTCACTTGTGGACCTGGCATTGACCAAGCTCTGGACACCAGTTAAGGAACTGACCCCTTAAGACAAAGACAGCTCTACATGCACTCTCAGCAGGAAGAAATTATAGAAGAGACTTTTGCCCCTTACCTTAAGTGATTTTGAGTCCCATTCATTTGAAGGGGGGAATCATAGAGTGATTTGATTAGCAAAAGCTTGATGATCACTCAATGGATAGTTTTGATATTTTTCTTAGAAAAATGTATTACAATTTTTATAGTCCCAAATTTACTCAAGAATTTTCATTTTCACTTAAAAGAACAGTAGAGGTTTTACAGTGAAATTTCACAAATTTTATTAAAAAGGTTCTAGAAAAAAAGAAACAAATATACTTCTATGAGAATAACCGATTCTAGGAAATACACACACACACACACACACACACACACATATTCAAACACACACTCAAACTGTATTTTCCTTCTATTTTCTCTGCCAAGGAGAAGAATCTCTGAACCAAAAAGAACCAAACAAAAGTGACTAAGAGGCAATTTATAGGATCATAGATTTAATGCTAAAATGGACCTTAGATATCCTGAAGTCCACTATCTCTCCCCATTGTATAAATGAGTAAATTTTTTCTAGATGAGTTATATCCTAGAAAAAAAAAAAAGATAGTAGTTACTGCTGCTGCGTCACACATACTCAATTACATTTAAAAGATCATACCAAGCAGAGATATGAAAGGGTTTGGAAAGGGAATATGTTTTCATTTTCAAAAGAGGGAAGAGACTTGAAATCTACAACTATAGGTGAGTTTTCCTTTGATTATTGACAAACTTTTATAAAAGATATTTTACAGAAATATTTGAAAGCCAGCACAAGTACATTAAGTATTAATAATACCTAACTACTGCTTTTTTCCCCTTTATTTTACAGAGTTGCTAGACTGGTAAATCAGAGGAACTGTCAAAGTAGAATTTACCTCTACTTTAGCAAAGCATTTAATATGTATTGTTTTAGTTTTGTCCAACTCTTTGTGACCCCATTTGGTATTGTCTTGGCAAAGACACTGAAGTGGTTTACCTTTTCCTCCTCCAACTCATTGTACAGATGAGGAAACTGAGGTAGATAACATTAAGTGATTTACCTAGGGTCACACAGTAAGTTCCTGACACAGGTCTTCTGACTACAGACTTTGCACTCTAGACACTGTGCCACCTAGCTGCCTCCAAGCATTTGGTAATTGTCCTATTTTTGTGGACAAGATGGAAGGATATGCGTTAGACAATACAGCAGTGGGTTGTATTTAGAACTAATTAAAAAGCTGAACCTGAAGAGTTGTTAGTGTTTAATACCAGTTTGGGGTGCAGTTTACATTAGAAATCTCTAGGGGTTTAGGATGAATATGTTTTTCTCTTTTGTATTTTTATTAATGAGTTTGATAAAGGTCAGGAGGGCATGCTTATTAAATTCATAGATGACAAAGAGAGGTGACATAGTGCTAACACACTGAATTACAGTTAGGATTATAAAAATCTTGACTGCATACAAAATTTTCTCATATCTAAAATGATAAAATTAAATAGGGATAATAAGATTTTACCTTATTCTTGCATTCAACAGATCAATTTTAGAAGTAGAAGGAAGATGCATGGCTAGACAACAGTATGCTTAAAAAAAAAAAGATCTGAACAGCCACCTTGAAAGTGTAAAGAGTGTAGCACATCAACAGCCTACCAACAACAAAGCATTTGTAACCTGGTTTTGAGCATGCTCAGTTTGCCTGTAATGGAGCCTGTTCCATTTCTAGCATGTGGGTGAAGGGTAGTCAAGTTCATAGACTTCCTGAATTTTTAAAAGTAGCAGGTGTGAGTTGTTTTTTCTCTTTTGGCCATCTTCTTTCTGTGCTCTTAGCTTCTGTGCTCAGTGTGGATGATTTGCTGAGAGGGGTAATGGACTTACCCTTCTTCTTCTTCTCTCTCTTCTACTCCAGCTCTGAGAAATGGTCTAGGGGTGTTTGTCCAGTGCTGTTTGTCCTCAGTGTTAGGTGTTGGAGGTGATGCCCCTACAGGTCTGGGAATTTGAGCTATGCCTACCTTGAAGCCAAGATTACATGTAGGGTGGTTTATACAGACAATCACTCCAAAATTGGAAACCCTTAAAAGTTGAGGTGCTTACGGCTCAAGCCCCAGTGGAGTTTCAACTTGGAAATGGGACTGTGCTTTATGGGATCGAAGCTAAACTTTGAACCTAATCCTCTTTTGTTCCCCAGAGACTGAGATGGTACAGGGAGGACAATTTACAATCACAAGTGTCTAAAGATATTTTCTCCCCATTCACATGGGAGGCATAATCCTCCTTCCCCTCTTCATAGGCATAAGTGGTACTACAAAGTATTCAGTTTACAGTTACATATAATTTAAGAAATTATGCCATCTAAAATGAAATGTTATATAGTCCTCTTTTGATAACTATGTTTCTGGCATTAGTTATATCTAGGACATGCATTTGTCTCTCTAAAGCCCTTCTACCTCCAAATAGAGTTCTGATATTTCAGGATCAAATCCCTGTTAACCAAATGCAAGGACAATGCAATATTCACAGAGCTTGTGATGACTAATTCTGGATTTTAAAATATAACAGACTCTCCACATGAAAGATAGAATCAGAACATTTATTTAAACACCAGAAAGTCAAATCCATCATAGCAACAGAGAAATCTAGAAATAGTAATTATGCTGGGGGCAATACTGTCCCAAAGCCTTTCCCTTGCTAGGGTCTTCCCACAAGTGAACACGCACAGCTTGCTGCCTGCTTCCTCTCTCTCCCTCAGCTCTAACTGCTGTGTCCAACTTCCTCCCAGCTCTGCTCCATCATTCTTGATCCACTCCTTCCTGCTGCCCTCATTTGGCAATGTCTACTCAACACAGACTCATGTGACTCAGACTTCCGTGTGAAACATGGACCTATTAATGAATGGGAAAGAACTTCCCATTATGCAAAAAAAAAAAAAAAAAATACATTAACAATACAGTCACTCATTTGATGGGAGGAGTATTTTTTTTTATAAACGTTGAAGTAAATATCTTTTGGGTAACAAAGAAAACTCTGAGATTTTAGAAAACTTTAAGAGAGAGTCCCTAAGGTTAAGTGATAACTCTCTGTACCCTGCTTTGATCAAACCACACATAAATTAATGTGTTTAGTGCTTGGCATCTTATATTCAGAAGGATGCTGCTATGTTAGAAAGCAGCAGGAGAGCAACCACCCTGGTGCATGGCATCATGACAATGATGAATGAATATCAGTTAAAGAAATTAAGTATGTTTAGCCTGGATAAGAGAAGACTCAGGGACCACGGTATAGCTATTTTCAAACGTTTGGGACAGAGGGAGGCTGTCATGTAAAAGAGGAATAGAATTTATTCCAGTTTATGTCCTTTGTGCTAGAAGAGGACCAAATGACATCACTGTGTTGGGTCAGGTTATGATGTGTCTAACTGTGGTTGATCAGAGGAATATGGGGTCATCCCAGTGGGCCAAATTAGCAGTAAAAGATAGACATTTCAGAAAGACATATTTAAGCTGAATATATGGAAGATGATCCTAATAATTAAAGCTAGACAGAAACCTAAAAGGTTGTCTGAGAAGATAGTAAGTTCTCTCTCATGAGAAGTCTCCAATACTGTTTCTGAGGAAATTCTATTCACATCTCATTTGAACTGGACATCTTCAGAGGTCCCTGTAACTTTGGAATTTCTGGGCTTCCTGTAATTTCTATTATCCTCTTGTTTCCGGCCATTTCCTCCTTGCCAAGCATGCAGTTTTTCAGGCTAGCGCCATCTGTCCACAAATGGCTAAATGGATACACCTGTTTTGTAGCTACTGAATTTTCAATCGTGAGAAAAAAGTCTGAACGTCAGGAAATGCAGCCCACATTCCTCACACCATGCTAATTACTCAATTGTCAGGATAATGGGAGATTTTGTTTATGGCGATGCCTGTTAGTCTAAAAATTCTTTATTTTTAATGCCTTGGTGATTTTCTTTAGCTGTTCATTCACTAATGAAGAGAATCTTTTAAATTTTTTGGCAACATATTGCACTATAACCCTCTCTATCCATCTTAAAAAGCATTTTACACATATGCTCATGTTGCTAGTGCTCTAAAAAACAAAATACAAAAGAAGTGATTTGTGTATTTTAGATAAAAACATTTAATACTATGTTCTTCCTATTTCTTATAGTAAAATAGGCTCCTAAAACTAAAAATAAATTAATAAACATATACATTACTTGAAAAAAAAGGCTCAAAACTACAGAAAGCTGCATCCAATACCTCAGGTTTTAATTTATGACTAAATAACAACTCAAAAAAGTCTAGTATGGAAAAATAATGACAAAAGAGTGTAGTGAGCAAATGGGTCCAAAATTTGAATCTTTCATTTTATTTGATGCTTATATTTACTAAATTAGAGAAACCAGGGACATGTCAGAGAAACATAACAAGAATAGGAAATGGCATATCCAGTAACCTGTTCCAGTCTCCTCTCAGCCACGGATTCATCGTATAAGTCAGACCACTATTCTATTCCTGTTTCATAATCTGTATAATAATGGAGTTGGGCAGGATGGTCCGTAAAGTATCATCTAGCCTTCAAATGCTGTGGGATTGTTTTTGGCTGAAGACTCATGAAGGAAAAATGAACTTTTGAAACAATTTTGCATCATATTAACAATTAAATATCTGACATGACCTCTCCTGAGACCCACTATGATAGATTTAATACATCAGGTAAAAGTGGAGGGGAGTGATTAACTAAGGAAAAGGAAATCTGGATTTGTTTTGAAAAATCATTTCCTCACACAAATGTGAATTAGGAGCTTATTGGAAAACTGGCAAAACAGCCCAGACTCTACTTAAAACAATGCCAATATGAAATAAAGCTTCACTGTTTGAGGAAAACAAATACACATGCTTATGTCAATATTTTATTTTACTGATTTTAGAGAAAGTTTATAATTTCCCCTCACCCATTTACTGTAAACTCACTTGAAACATTGATAAAGTCATTATAAATAGAATTGCAAATAACAAACATCTTTTCTTGATGGTACAGGAGGATGGTTCTTTATCACCTGAACCATTGAATTTGTCATGTTCTCAGATTATTTCATTATGGGAGGCTTTCTCCATTATGTTTTTTGGTGAGGAGTGTCACAGAATCATATGAAGAAAATTCAATCTATCTATGACAGATAATGCCATTACCTCACACAAGTAACTTAACTTAAGGTATGGAAATGATCGGGAGTTGCTTAGATCATGGGGGGACACCCCACTTGATGAAGGAATGAATCCTTGAAGGATCAAAAGAATCCTTTTTTGAAGGAAGGAATTTTTCATTATCACCATCCGACTGGTTTGTTGTAAGGAAAATAATATGTAAATTCTAATAAGTATATTCATTTGATATCAGTAGCATTATCAACTGACTGATACAGCATAATTGTGAAGTAGTTGCTACTATTATTCATGTTTTCCATTGGGTAAACTAAGAATGATTTACATTAAATGACATGCCCATGCCATATTGCTAGAATATCTCAGAAATACAATATGAAACCAGGACTATTTTCAAATTCAAATTCTACCACTCTTTTTTTAAAGTCATGCTTAGCATGATGTCCTTATCTATATGTTTATAGATAGAGATCTATTTTCTAGTACCTGCAAAGTACTCAGTTTGAAGCTACATATTACTTAAGAAGTTAGGCCATCTACAATGAAATGTTCTATATTCCTCTTTTGATAACTATGTTTCTGGCATTAATTATATCTAGCAACTTTGCAAGGGCCTTTAGCTTGTTGTGTGCCAGGGTTTTAGCAACTGCATCATTTACAAACATGTCAATCTATAACTTAAGCTTCAATAAAATGTTCTTGTTATTAACTTTCTTTGGCCCCTCTGTGTTTTCTGCTTTCTCAACAGTACTTCCAGTTGGAGTTTTTAATCCATGGCTATTTTGGTAACCACATATTATATCTCAGCTTCTTGATACAGGTGAATTAATCAATAGTATGCAAATTGTGGACACTTGCATTTCCTCCTTTACATGTTTAAATTTGAGTTTTCTTCTTGTTTTGCATTGTATCCTGTTACCATTTGTTTAGGTGTCTGTGCTCCCCAAGATGAAAACTCCTACAAATAAAGCTCAAAGAACCATTTCTATATCATATTACCAAGTTTGAATATCCCCATTTGATCATGAAAACTATCCAGACAACAGTCCAGAGAACTATTCTGTCATTTTAGTAAGACTTGGTGTCATTTTCTAAGTTCAAAAAAGTTGAATGTTATGAAAAATATTATGAACAAAACTTAGAAACTAAATTCTGAAATGGCTAGGCTTGACACAGGGATGTAAAACTGCAATACTCAAAACAATAGGAAGAGCCAAGATGGAGGAGTAGAAAGACACACATATATTAGCTCCGAACCCACAGCCCATAAAATTCCTGTAAAGAACTCCCAACAAATTCTGGAGCAGCAGAAGCCACAGAACAACGGAGTGGAGGAGATTTCTGTTCCAGAGAGCCCTGAAAAACTGACGCGAAAGGTCCATCACGCACTGGACGGAGAGTAAATTCCAGTCCTGCCTTGGCCACGCGGCACCAAGAGGAGCAGATCTGAGCAGACTTCAGGGACAGAATCTCCAGCACCCACACAGATCCCTCTACCCATGGACGCCAAGGTCAGTGAGAGAGTCTTTTTGGCTTGCCGAGAGGGGTGTGGGGTGTCCCCATAACTCGGGCCCCGTCAGGAGGCAGCAGCAGACAGGGGCTCCCAAAGCAGGAAGGAGCCAGGATCCATTGCTGAAGGTCTCCTCATAAACCCCCTGAGGAAACTGAGCCCTGTGTGGTGGCCCTGCCCCTTACTGAGCACCTGAACTTAATCTCACACTGAATAGCAACCCCACCCCCACCCAAATCCCTGAAGCTGGGAAGCAGCATTTGTATCTCAGAGAGTAAGGGCAGGCTGGGCAGATCTGGAGGCAAGGTAGGTGTGGAGAGGACACTCAGAAGTCAAGTCAGTGGCTGGGAAAATGCCCAGAAAAGGAAAAAAAAAATAAGACTATAGAAGGTTACTTTCTTGGTGAACAGGTGTCTCCTCCCATCCTTTCTGATGAGGAAGAACAAGGCTTACCATCAGGGAAAGACACAGAGGTCAAGGCTTCTGTATCCCAAACACCCAGAATAAATATTCAATGAGCTCAGGTCATGGAAGAGCTCAAAAATAATTTTGAAAATCAAGTTTGAGAGGTGGAGGAAAAACTGGGAAGAAAATGAAAGAGATGCAAGAAAAGCATGAAAAGCAGGTAAACACCTTGCTAAAGAAGACCCAAAAAATGCTGAAGAAAATAGCACCTTGAAAAATAGGCTAACTCAATTGGCAAAAGAGGTTCAAAAAGCCAATGAGGAGAAGAATGCTTTCAAAAGCAGAATTTGCCAAATGGAAAAGGAGGTCCAAAAGCTCACTGAAGAAAACAGTTCTTTCAAAATTAGAATGGAACAGATGGAGGCTAATGACTTTATGAGAAACCAAGAAATCACAAAACAAAACCAAAAGAATGAAAAAATGGAAGAAAATGTGAAATACCTCCTTCGAAAAACAAATGACCTGGAAAATATATCCAGGAGAGACAATTTAAAAATTATGGGACTACCTGAAAGCCATGATCAAAAAAAGAGCCTAGACATCATCCTTCATGAAATTATCAAGGAAAACTGCCCTGAGATTCTAGAACCAGAGGGCAAAAGAAGTATTCAACGAATCCACCAATCATTGCCTGAAAGAGTTCCAAAAAGAGAAACTTCTAGGAACATTGTGGCCAAACTCCAGAGTTTCCTGGTCAAGGAGAAAATATTGAAAGCAGGTAGAAGGAAACAATTCAAGTATTGTGGAAATACAATCAGGATCACACAAGATCTAGCAGCTTCCACCTTAAGGGATCGAAGGGCGTGGAATATGATATTCCAGAAGTCAAAGGAACGAGGGCTAAAACCAAGAATCACCTATCCAGCAAAACTGAGTATAATACTTCAGGGGAAAAAATGTTTTTTTTTAATGAAATAGAGGACTTTCAAGCATTCTTGATGAAAAGACCAGAGCTGAAAAGAAAATTTCACTTTCAAACACAAGAATGAAGAGGAAGCATGAAAAGGTAAACAGCAAAGAGAAGTCATAAGGGACTTTACTAAGTTGAACTGTTTACATTCCTACATGGAAAGACAATATTTGTAACTCTTCAAACTTTTCAGTATCTAGGTAGTTGGTGGGATTACATACACACACACATGCACACATACACATAAACAGAAAGCACAGAGTGAATGGAATAGGATGGGATCATATCTTAAAAAAATGAAATTAAGCTGTGAGAGAGAAATATATTGGGAGGAGAAAGGGAGAAATGGAATGGGGCAAATTATCTCATAAAAGAGACCGGCAAAAGACTTATTAGTAGAGGGAAAAAGAAGGGAGGTGAGAGAAAAACATGAAGTTTATTCTCATCACATTAGACTAAAGGAAGGAATAAAATGCACACTCATTTTGGTATGAAAACCTATTTTACAATACAGGAAAGTGGGGGAGAAGGGGATAAGCAAGGGAGGGATGATGAAAGGGAGGGTAGTGGGAGGAGGGAGCAATTTAAAGTCAACACTCCTGGGGAGGGGCAGGATCAAAAGAGAAAATAGAAGCAATGGGGGGCAGGATAGGATGGAGGGAAATATAGTTAGTCTTACACAACAAGACTATCATGTAAGTCATTTACAAAATTACGCAGATATGGCCTATATTGAATTGCTTGCCTTACCAAAGGGAATGGGTGGGGAGGGAGGGAAGAATAAAAGTTGGAACTCAAAGTTTTAGGAACAGATGTCTAGTACTGTTCTTGCTACTAGGAAAGAAGAAATGCAGGTAATGGGGCATAGAAAGTTATCTGGCCCTACAGGACAAAAGAGAAGATGGGGACAAGGGAAGGGAGGGATGATAGAAGAGAGGGCAGATTTGTGATAGGGGCAATCAGAATACTTGGTGTTTTGGGGCTGGGGGAGGGGACAAATGGGGAGAAAATTTGGAACCCAAAATTTTGTGAAAATGAATGTTAAAAGTTAAATAAATAAATTTTAAAAAACTCAAAACAATATATCACTGATTTCTCAATACGTGATTAGGCTGGAATTCTCTGCTTGTCATACCTACTATTTGGAGCTTGTGCTCTTTTTTAAAAAATAAACATTATTTCCTGTGTCCTCTCTTCTACTGTTCAAATACGAATTGAATTACCAGCCAATATTAAGCCCCATCAGCAGTTGTTAATGTAGACACAATACTCATAGTAAGACATGAGTGTAATTCTTATCACTTTCTAAAGGACACATGGTGATCCTTGGTCTTGCCACTAAATATTTCATAGAACTGAGGATAAAGGCATTTTGTAGATATTTCTTTAGCTATATGATTGGTATATGTGTCACATTAAAAATCTTTTATGTTCATGTAGACCATTAGAATGAATAAATATGCTCCAATATAATTTCCTAAAATCTGTTTCCAAGATTTCACCGTATTTGTCCAATCACTGTTTTAAACAGTACATATTTAGGAGGTAATTTTTTTCTTCTGTATTGTCATAACAGTTTAATAAATCGATCATCTCTTCCTGTCCCACAAACCCACCATCGTTAAATCAGCAACATATATTTGTTGATTGTTTATAATGTACATGAGAACGTCCTACTATGGATGTTCCTGAAGACAGATGACAATAATTTCCCAAACAGCTCTAAGAGTGTTGTCTTTAAAAGTTTATAAAATACCTTGGGAGATAGAGTACATAACTCTAAGAGAATTAAATATTATGTTTATCTGAGTAGTAAGGTTAATGTGTATAAAAAGACTTAAGAGAAATGAAAGAAATCAAAAGAATCAGTTGAGGAAAACTCTTTGAGCAGATGAGGTTTTACATCCCAGGAATGGTAATAGTATACATAAAGTTTCCAGTCCAGATTTATCTTGATTTATTTGTGGAACCATCAAACTACTAATTGTGTTTGAAAGAGAAGGTTATTGTGAGGGAGTCATGGAAAATTAGAAATGGAGAGTAGAAATGAATTAAAAGAGGTGTCTTACATGACAGACTGGAGATTTTTTTCTTATTGTGGAAGCAATGGGAAATGATATGATGAGATTGATGTTTTGTGAAGATTAGCCAGTCCGTTGTACATATATAAGAGATTAGAAAGATGGATATACTGGAGAGTAGTTAGGAGCCATACATACATTATATTCAGCTACCTATCCATCCATTCATCTACCTATCTCTCTGTCTATCATCTATCTATCCATGTATCTTTGTGTGTATATGTATACATATATACACAACACACATTTATATTCACATGTATATTTATATGTGTATAGCTATATATGTATATATACACGTGGAGGCATATCTATATATTCATACAAGTATGAGTATACATACAATATGCACACGCATATGCATACATAAATACATATATGTATGTGCATGAACATACATATATGTGTGTATGTGTATATATGTATATAAACACATATAAATATACACACATATGGTAGCCATTCATTTCACAGGAGAAAATGACATGATGGACTTTATATAAGACATGATAAAGGGTGAAATGTAAAAATAAAATCAAAATTGCAAACTATGTGATTATGAAAACTCTGTTACCTTTGACAAAAATAGGAAGGTAGAATGTCAAAGTGGTTTGGGGTAAAGGTGGTGAGACAGATGTTAGACTGATGCAGTTTGAAGCAAGGGTTCTTTCAACTGAAGAATTCTTATAGGTAGTTGGAACTAGAGGACATCAACTTGGGGGCAAGAACTAAGGGCTAGAAAAAATTGCTATGCTTTACCAAGGATTTTATTATTTGTAAAGCATTTTCTTGATATTGCCATTTTAGGATGCCTGTTGAATATAGAATTATTCCCATATTAAAGAGGATATGTTGAGACTTAAAGAGGTAAATGTCCTCAAGTAATGTATATGATAGATATCTGAAGTAGGACTTGAAGTCAGGTGTTTTATTTCCAGATTTAGTGGCCTTTCTACATGTTTGACCATCTTCAGTGTAGAAGGAATAAGACAGAAGAGTACATGAATAATAATAAATAATATGAACAGATAACATTTATACAGTTCTTATATTCCAGGCATTTTGCTAAGTGTTTGAAATTATTATTATTTTTATTAGTTGAACCTCACAAAAACACTGGGTGGTAGGTGCAATAATTATCGCTATTTTAGTTGAGGAAAATAAAACAAATAGAGGGTGAGGGAATTGTCCAGCATCACATATATAGTAATATCTAATGGTGATTTGAACTCAGGTCTTCCTAACTCCAGGCCTAGCACTCTAGCCACTCTGCCACCTAGCTAACTCTTTACAGAAAGATATATAGACAGAACAGTTGACTAAGAACAAATGACTTGAGGTATATCTAAAAATGACTTTAAAAGAAAGTTATCCTAGCCAATTAGAAAGAGAAGTAGTGTCTTTTCTTCTATCTAGTCTATCTCCTTGAACAATTTCATCCAACTCCCTTTGGCTTCAGCAGTTACCACTACGTATTTTTCTCCAATACTTATTTGTCTTCCAAACTCCAGATTCATATCTCCAAAACACTTGAGAATGTATATTTATTTTGTGTTCCAAAAGTGCCTAAAATTCATTTTATCCGAAATGAGATCTTTCCTCAAAGCCTGCTCCTTTTGACTTTACCATTTCTTTCAGTATCCCTAGGAAACATGCACTGTCTCTTATATTTAAAATATTCGTGTTAACCTTTCATTCTTCAGTCTTCATTGCCTCTCATATCCAATCAGTGAACAATTAAATTTTATGCTATCTCCACAGTACTTCTTCCATTTGTCTCTTCTATGTTTTCCTGTTAGAAACCTAGTATAAGGAAAGATGACTTGCTGGAACTATTCCAATAGCCTCCTATGAAATCTTAGCACTTCCAGTATCTCTCCCTCTCCAACCCTTATATCATACAACTGCCATACATGTTCCTTAGGAATAGATCAGTTTACTCCTTTGGTCAAAACCCTTCGATGATGCCTATTGTACAGTAATTCAAAACTGAACTTTTTAGACTGATATTCACATCCCTCAAAAATGTAGCAACATCTTATCTGTATTATTTCCAAGTTCCTCCTTTGCATACTCTGAAGGTATTATTAACTATGAAAAATAGGAGTAAAAATGTTACCAAGGAAAGAGATGCCTGGAAGAAAAGATTGGCTGCTTAAATGGTAAGGGCAAGGGATGCTTTGAATTCAGTCCAAATGTTTCCCCTTTGCCCTCTTCATATCATATTAGGAAAAGCAATAACAGGCCTCTAGAGCAGTGGGTGGACCTCTCATGCTTAATTTGTGAAAAACAAAGTTGGGAGTTTCACAAGGTGATTGAAAATAGAAGCATTACAAGCTGTATTCTTTGTCAGAACTTCCAAATCAATGAGACCTATTTCTATATTTGAGTACCAGCTGTGTGCTAATCAATCTCTATGTCTTTGCTGATCCTGTACCCTAAACATGAAATAACCTTTCTCTTTATTTACTATTAGACCTATTGAACTGCTACCATTCTTTTAAATCCCACATCTAATACAATATCCTCTGTGTTCCTCCAAGAAGATGCATTGGTCATACATACTCCTGCTAATGATTCCTCCTTTGCAGACCTCAGACAACACTTTGCTCATACCTCTCTTGTGTACTTATTTTGTATTATTGTGGATTTTAGTTACTTGTAAATTTATTATACTGACCTGTTAGACTATGAACTCAAACAGAACACACTGTATTTTATGTAAACTTTATATTTATCATAGCAACTAGTAGAGTGCTTTGAAGACATTAAATGTTTGATGGATGGTTACTGAAAGGAACTGATTTGAATCTAAATGATGGTGATCAAAATGTATTGGAATTGTAGTGTTTTGAAGTCAGTAGTTTAGAGACTGCCTAGTTTTTTTATGGCATTTTGCAAATCAAATGAAATATTTGTACAGGGCTTAGAATAGTTCCTGGTATGTAGGAGGCAATCAATAAATGCTTATTCCCTTTTTTCCATTCAGATGAAGATTCTGAGGGCCAGAGGTTATTTCCCAAGGTCACAAATGTAGCCATACAACTTTAATTTAAGCACATGATTTAAGAGTCCATACATAATATTTCTACATTTGTGGTAGTTCTTCAGTAAACACAGATTGAATGCAAACCTTGAATAGATTTGAGTATGTGGATTCAGTTAGAAAGAAAACTAATTTCAAAAATAAAACTTAGAGATACATTGAAGGCATATCTTAAAAATGACTCCTTTCACACTTGTCCCACTATCCACATTCGAAGAAATACTGAAAACCCAGCTTACTGAGTCATACCCAAGTCCTGAATGGCAATTACAGTTCTTATCTGTTATCAATAAGTGGCACACATGACTCCAAGTGTTCCCCTACCTGCCCAAAGATAGGCAAGTCATTAGACAATATGTAATACAAAGAAATATTGGGGTAAAAATAAGTAAATAAGTAAGGACAATAAACATATTGAAATAAATAACTAAATAGAATAATTAAATAAGTAAGGAAAATTAAAGATAACTTATTTTTAGAAACTGATCCACTCATACATGGTTTTATTTGTTTTAAAAAACCAACATATATGTTCCTTTGAAATTAAATAGGTCCTTTATATTGATATTGATTCAGAACTGAACTAGCCATTGAAAGGTCAAATGTACTTTATCAAGCACCAAATTTCAAAGTTGTAACTGCAGTGTTAATTGTAGTTGGCCATGAATCAAAGATTTGTGTTGTTGTCTTGTCAGTCCTTCCTCAGGCACTATATATGATTCAGTAATTTAAGGGAAGCACTGATTCTATGTCTGGAAATTTTTAAAATGCTTACTTTCAATGCCTAAAGAGTTACAAAAGTGTTGTAACATTCAGCTTCTCTACACAAAGTTAGGACTAAACCTACAGACCCATTATGGTAGCTTCCAAGGGGTTATTGATTCACTTTTTCTTTTTTATTTATTTTTATTTATTTCTTTTTAATTTTCAACATTTATTTCCACAAATTTTGAGCTCCAAATTTTCTCCTGATCTCTCACCTTCTCCCACCCCAAAATGCCAAGCATTCTGATTACCCCCCTTTCCCCAATCTGCCCTCCCTTCTAACACCCTTCCCTTCTCTTATCCACATCTTCTCTCTTGTCTTGTAGGGCAAGATACATTTCTATACCCCATTACCTGTATTTCTTATTTCCCGGTAGTATGCAAAAACAGTTCTCAACATTTATTGCTAAAACTTTGATTTCCAACTTCTCTTCCTTCCTCCCTTCCCTCCCATCCCCACTGAGAAGGCAAGCAATTCAACATAGGCTATATATGTATAGTTTTGCAAATGACTTCCATAACTTCATGTTGTGTAAGACTAACTATATTTCCCTCCATTCTATCCTGCCCCCCATTTCTTCTATTCTCTCTTTTGACCTTGTCCTTCCCCAAAAGTGTTTACTTCCAATTACTGTCTCCTCCCATTTGCCTTGCCTTCCATCTTCCCCCTACCCACGTATACCCTTCTCCACTACTTTCCTGTAGTGTGAGATAGATTTTCATACCAAATTGAGCGTGCTTATGATTCCTTCCTTGAGCCAAATGTGATGAGTATAAGCTTCACTTTTTTCTTCTCACTTCCCCCCTTTTCCATTCCATTGAAAAAGCATTTTCTTGCCTTTTTTATGAGAGATACTTTGCCCCATACCATTTCTCCCTTTCTCCTCCCAATATATTCCTCTTTCACCCCTTAATTATTTTATTTTTTAGATATGATCCCTTCCTATTCAACTCACCCTGTGCTCTCTGTCTCTCTCTCTGTCTCTCTCTCTCTCTCTCTCTCTCTCTCTCTCTCTATATATATATATATATATATATATATACATATATATATATGTATATATATATATATACACAAACACACACATCTAGACACGTACACATATATGTGTGTGTGTGCATGTGTGTGTAATCCCTCCAACTACCCAAATAGTGAAAAAAGTTTCAAGAGTTACAAACATTATCTTTCCACATAGGAATGTAAACATTTTAATTTTAGTAAGTCCCTTATGGTTTCTTTTCTGTTTACCTTTTCATACTTCTCTTGATTCTTGTGTTCAAAACTCAAATTTTCTTTTCAGCTCTGGTCTTTTCATCAAGAATGCTTGAAAGCCCTCTATTTCATTGAATAATCATTTTTTCCTTTGAAGTATTATATTTAGTTTTGCTTGATAGGTGATTCTTGGTTTTAATCTTAGTTCCTTTGACTTCTGGAATATCATATTCCATGCCCTTCGATCCCTTAATGTAGAAGATACTAGATCTTGTGTTATCCTGATTGTATTTACACAATACCAGAATTGTTTCTTCCTAGCTGCTTGCAATATTTTCTTCATGATGTAAGAACTCTGGAATTCAGCTACAATATTCCTAGGAGTTTCGCTTTTTAGATTTCTTTCAGGAGGTGATTGGTGCATTCTTTCAATATTTAAATTGTCCTTAGAATATCAGGGCAATTTTACTTCATAATTTCATGAAAGATGATGTCTAAGTTCTTTTTTTGGTCATGGATTTCAGGTAATCCCATAATTTTTAAATTGCTCTCTGATCTGGGTGCAACCAAAAACTTTTCTGCCCAGAATCTGCTAGTAGTAGAATTCCCTCTTGACAACTGCTTCTAGCTCTCTGCCCTGAAGGTGCTCCTCCTCACTCATGGGCTAGGCTGGTGGCTGAGATTCAGATCAGCTGCTCAATTCCCCCAGGGGCTTTAGACAGAGGGCAGGGTAGAAAGATAGATGAACAGATATATACAAAGATGCAGAATCAGTTCTTTGAATTATAGTGAGGTTCAAACATTCCCTACCATCTTCCATCCCAACCCCCTATTGGATTACACTTAGTTTTTCTAGGTAGATATTCATGGTTATAATCCTAACTCCCTCACCTTGTGAAATATTATATTCTCAGTCCTCTGGATAGAAGCTACTAAATCATGTGTGATGTAACAGTGGATCAATGATACTTGAATTGTTTCTTTCTCAATGCTTCATTATTTTATTTTTAATTGGAGAGATCTGGATTTTGCTTATAATATTGCTGGAAATTTCCATTTTGGAATCTCTTTTAGGAGGTGAGAGGAGGATTCTTTCATTATCCATTTTACCCTAAGGATCTAAGATATTAGTGTAATATTCCTTGATAGTTTCTTGAAATATTACATCTTTGCTCTTATTTATTATGACTTTTATGTTGTCCATTAATTTAAAATTATCTCTCCTTGATCTATTTTCCAGGTCTTTTTTCCTCAACAATGTATTATTTTTATTGTTTTATTTTTTCTTGATATCTCATAAAGTCATTAACTTCCAGTTGCTCAATTCTAATTTTAAGTAATTATTTTCTTCAGTGACCTTTTGTACTGTTTTTCCATTTCCATACTTTGCTTTTTATGAAGTTCTTCTCTTTAGTGAATTTTTGTTCTGCTTTTTGCAATTTAGCCATTTCTGTTTTTCAGATGTTCTTTTCTTTAATATTTTTGCCAATCTACTAATTCTCTTTTCATAATGTTCTCCCACCATTTTCATTTCCTTTCCCAATTTTCCCTCTCACTCCAGTTATTGCTTTCTTTAACTCTTCTCAGAATTCTTGTTGGACTTGTGTCCAAATAGCATTTTTTTTCATTGTGGCTTTACTCATAGCTGTTTTCACCTTGTTGTCTTTTTCTGAGTTTGTGTCTTGGTCTTCTTTTCTACCTTAGGAGCTTTTTATAGTCTGTGTATTTTTGTTGTTGGGTTGTTTTCCCAGGATGTTTCTTGACTTTGACTTCAATGGTAAAGTGTGCTCCCCTGGGGGTAGCAAAGCAATGTCTAAAGCTTCAAGTTTTTTGTTTGTTTGTTTTGTGCCACTGTTTTCAGAGTTCCTTCTGGGGCCCTGCAAATTTTTGGTGCTTCAAAGGTGGCATGATCTGGGTAAAGGTGTCTTCTCTGCTTTCTTGGTCTGTGCTCTGGTCTTTCCCAAGAAGGGTTCCTGTACCCTTGCAGCCACAAGTGCTGGCACTACTCGTGATCCTGGAATTGTGACAAGGACCATTTTCTACCTCAGTTACTAGTGTTCCTCTCTGCCTTAGAACTGTGGCAAAAGTCTCTGCTCACTTGCAACAGATCAAAATTGTTACTCCCCATCTTGAAACTGAAACCCAGAACTGTGACCAAGAACTGCATTATACAATTATGTATGGTCACTAGAGTTCCCAGACATCATCAGGCCCTGCAACCAGTACCAGTAAAAAGTTCACTGTAAATCCTTTCTGATTATTTGTCTGACCTCCTTTCCATCTCTGGGCTGAGTGATCTTGAATCTTTTTCTGTCACTTTTTTTCAGCTGCCTCCAAGGCCTCACTCCTAGTACTGATGCATGCATTTATTGTTGGCTTCTATCCATATGCCACAGACCAATCCTGCCTACTTCCTAAATTGTGTCAGTCTAGAAAAATGCCTCATTCTACCTTTTAATTCTCTGCCATTTCAGAATTTGTCTGAATCATTACTTTAAAGTTGTTTACAGGTGAATGTTGATAGATTTCAGCAGGGTTGCTGCCTCTACTCTGTCTTGGCTCTGTACGCTCCCCCATCCCAACTCCATGTTTCTCTGTGTATAGAAATTCATTAAAACAATGCAATAATGAGCAAAAGTAAATTGTTTCTGATTTCAAATCCATAGATAGATTTCAGTATGAATCCATTCCTCTTTCTTCATACAGTTCTGCTTAATAGGTGGCATAATACCTGAAGTCACTGTTTATGTTTGAAATCGGTGCATTTTGGTATATGTGAGGAAAATAAAAATGATCAATTCAAATGGGTCAAAGACTATAGTTAAGTGTGTGATATGGCTAGAATGACAGTTGGAAGTTTTGCAGAGCTTTAAAAGCCAGCAGAAGAATTCATTGATAATAGAGTCAAGGGATAGCTACTGGAGCTTGTGAAGGGAGAGTGGTGAAAGTCTGAGATGATCAGCTTTAGGAAAATATCTTTGTTGAGAGTGGCAAGAATCTTGAGGCAGGGACATCAAATAAGAGGCTATTATAATAATCCAGACAAAAGGTCATAAGAATCGGAATTAGGGTGATTCTGTTTATGGAGGGAAAAAATAGGTTTCAGAGAGGTTTCTGGTTAGAAATGATAAGATTTAGAAATTAGGAGGATATATGAAGTCAATAAAAATAAGGAGTCAAGGACAGGGGTTGTAAACTGGGATGACTGAAAATATGCTGATGCTCCCAACATCATAAGGTAATTCAGACAAAAGGTGAGTTTGGGCATAATGATAATATAATAAAATCTGATGCAAATCCCAACCAATCCATGTATATCTCTCTATTTATTGTGCCCCACACAAAATAAAAAGGATAGACTATGGGTGTTACTCATTTGTCAGTTCTCCAGAGCATAGAATCTGCCCTATTGATCCATGACTTCCTTAGTCACAAAGTAGAAGGGAAAGGGAACAAACATTTATTACATGCCTACTGTGTTCCAATCAGTGTATAAATAACTCATCTTAAAATTTGAGGGAGGGGGATATTTTAAATATTATTTTAGTTGTTCAGTCCTTTTAATTACATCTGACTCTTTCTGATCTCATTTTGCATTTTCTTGGCAAAAATACCAGAGTGGTTTGTCATTTCTTCTCCAGCTCACTTTACATATGAGGAAACTGAGGCAAATAGGGTTGAGTGTCTTGTCCAGAGTCATACAGCTAGTGAGTGACTAAGGCCTGATTTGAACTCACATCTTCCTGATTCTAGATCCTGGGCACCATCTAGCTGCTAAATATGGTCATTTAAGTGCATTTTATTGAAATTAATTAAATGTTATTTATTGACTAAGTTAATTAAATGTTATTTCTTAGTGTTACGGAGCATCTGCTTTTGTGCATACTTAGTCTTGGTTAGGTCACAACTAACTACATCTTAGTCTTGGTGTGGAGTCATTGTTCAATACAGAAGTAGAAAGGTTGGGAGACTAAATAGAAGCAGAAAAGGGAAGAGTGTGAAAGGAGTTTGTTGGTAATTAGTATGAATTGATGTCAGGATTTTCTTTTTATATACAAGCCCCACAAATATCTATGGAAGGAGTTTGAGGACAGAATGCAGTCAATGGAGTAGTACCAAGGATCCTCTCAGTCATTCCTGGCCCCTGCTTTGTAGACCATTTAATGACTGGATTAACGAAAAACTAGGAATTCATTTGAGCCAGCACAGTTATGCTTTCCCTGAACTCCTGAAATCACACCTTTTGGTCTGTTTCCTTTCCAGTCCACAAATGTCTCACATTTCACACAAGGTAGAGCACTTTGTCACAGAGTGCTCTTTTTACAAATATGTTCTACCAATCTCATGTTAGTCATTGCTTCTATAAGAGAGAAGGGTATTTATCCTGCACCTGAACAGTGACATTTTTTTCCCACCTATGATGAAGCTCATTTAACTAGTACTTTAGAAAGACACATTTATAAGATTTGAACATTGTTTTGTATATTTCTATTTATTGTCAAACAGGAAGTTCCATTGAGTTTTACCATCTGAAGTAGTGAAAACATGTGGACTTGAACATTAACACCTTGGCTTGATGATGATTCTCATTTCGTATTTTTTGAATACTTCCTCTGAATATATAAACACACAAATACACACACACACACATACATGCACATTACTATGTGGACCAAAAGTAGTTATGATGTTAATGAAACCACATTTTCACAGATAATTAAGAGATTTTCTGTAAAGAAAGGATTACCTACATAGGTACATGAATTGCTGTCATTCATATGGTTAGCAGTGAACACTGAGATCAAGTTTAAAGTGATAATCTGGAACTCCTATCTCTAAGCATTTGATAACTCAGTTCATATTAGCTAAATATTCTCATTCATCAAAAGCGCTGCCCCCAAGACAAAATAACTACCAAATTAAAGTTCTTCTCTGCATATGGACAGTTTGTTGCTAAGTTGGAGGGAAAGTTGAGCCAACACACAGTTGGCAATAATGGAGCAGAAAATGAGTAGGCAGCTTTCAGACATTTGGTACACAGCAATGCATTTGCTCATCTGGGTCAGAATACTTGGAAACACCAAGACTGATTTGATGAAAATGATGGGGAAATTCAGAAGTTGGTAAATGAAAAACAAGAACTCCACAGGATTTACCAGCAGGATAGTTCATCCACCTCTAAGAAGGCAGCATTTAATTCCATCAAAAGCAAAGTACAAGCAAAGCTTAGAGAGATGCAGGAGTACTGGCTCAGTAAGAAGGTGGATAAAATTCAGTTTTATGCTGATAATAACAATCCAAAGTGCTTTTACAATTCTCTGAAAGTTATTTATAGAACAAACACTTATGGTGCACCACTACTACTCAGGGCTGATGGGGCGATATTAATCTGATTAAGACATGATCCTAGAGAGATGAATTGAACACTTTCAGAGTGTTCCCAACAGACCATCATCAATCAATGCTGAGGCCATTGACCATTTAACTTAGGTTGAAGTCAATCCCTCTTTATCTGAACTTCCAACTGAAGAAGAGTTTTTGCGGGCTATTAGGCTCCTTTTGCATCGCACCTGGTGCTGACTCTATTCCAGTTGAGGTTTACAAGGTAATGGGACCATTGTTCATACAAAAACTGACTGAAATTTTCCAGGTTATATGGCAAGAGGAAGTTATCCCTCAGGAGTTCAAGGATGTCTCTATTGTCCATCTCTATAAGGGTAAAGGGAATAGATTGCCCTGTGACAGTCACAGAGGAATTGCTCTCTTAGTCATTGCTGGAAAAATTCCTGCTAGATATCTCCTTAATAAGTTGATCCTTCACCTGGAAGATGGTCATATACCTGAGAGCCAGAGGGGCTTCAGAAAGGGCCGAGGAACAGTCAATATGGTGTTTGCTGCCCGACAACTCCAGGACAAATGCCAGGAGCAGAACAGAGATTTGTACACAATGGTTGTCAATCTGATCAAGACCTTTGACACTGTTAGTCATGAGGACTTATGAAAAATTATGTCAAAACTTGGCTGCCTGGAGAAGTTCATCAATATTGTATGTCAGTTTCATGATGACATGTTTTCCTGGGTTCTAGATAATGGACAATACCCCTGTGCCTTCCCAGTCACCAATGGAGTAAAACAGGGCTGCATACTTGCTCCCATGCTTTTTAACATGATGTTTGTAGCCATGTTGACAAATACTTTCCATGAGGATGAACAAGGCATCAAGGTCAAATACCATATGGATGGCAACTTCTTCAGCTTAAAAAGGCTACAAACCAAGATGAAAATGGAGGGAGTGTTGTTGCATGATTTTCTGTTTGCAGATGACTGTGCACTCAGTGCAGTCTCTGAAGCTGAGATACAACAAAGTATGAATAAATTTTCTGCTGCCTGTGCTGATTTTGGTCTAATAATTAACACCAAGAAAACACAAGTGCTCCATCAGCCACCACCACACCATCCATACATGGAACCATCAATTTCAACAAGTGGAGAAGTTTTGAATGCTGTGGATAAGTTCACTTACCTTAGTAATATACTTTCTAGGGATGTACACGTTGACAATGAGGTTGATGCATGCATTGCCAGAGCTAGTTCAGTGTTTGGGAGGTTCCAAAGAAAAGTATGAGAGAGAAGACGTTTAGACTGACTACTAAACTGAAGGAGTACAGAGCCTTTGTGCTGACCTCATTGTCATAAGCTTGTGAAACATGGGCAGTCTACCAGTGCCATGACAGGAAACTGAATCCTTCCATTTGAACTGTCTTAGGAAGATTCTCTGGATCACCTGACAGGATAAAGTGCCCAACACTGAAGTCCTTGCTTGAGCTGAACTGCTAAATATTTAAACTATGTTTCAGAGAGTGCAACTCTGATGGGCTGGCTATGTTGTTCCAATATAAAATGTATGCTTGCCATAAAGACTATTTTATGGAGAACTTGCATGGGGCAGGCGATCCCATGGGGACCAGAAGAAAGGATACAAGGACACTCTCAAGGCCTCTCTCAAGAACGTTGAATTTGACTGTGCTACATGTGAGACACTGGCATAGGACTGCTTACTATGGCATGCCCTCATCAGAAAGTGTGCTGTGGTATTTGAGCAAAGCAGAATTGAGACAGCACAAATAAATGCAGGATGCACAAATTTGGGATATCCACCCCAAATATTCACATGCTCTGTCTGGGCCCAACCTGATCAGCCACAGTCAGACACACTGAAGTTTCACTTAATCCTGATGATGTCATTTTGGTCTTCTTCAAAGACAAAGGACAACAACAACAATCTTCAAGACTATGTAAAACCTTGTGCTTACATATATTGCATCATTTATAACTAAATTATTTAAATATTCATTCCTTTTCCCATTCAATCAACATGTATTTATTGAACATCTAATATTTGTAGAACACTTGGAGGAACTGAAAACTATCTGCTCATCTTACTGAGAGTGATTTCTCACCTGGAGTTCATCTACATCAAAAAGTAAAAGTCCTAGACTTCTAGAAATCTCGACTTCCATGACAGAGATAGCCTCTTTTAGCTGATTCCTTTTGTCTTTATACAGAGTTTTAAAGAGTCTTTGCATTAAAATGGCAAATATTTCTTTATGTTGTTATTAACAGTAGATTAAAAAATTGAAACATATTTGTAGATGCCACAAATTTTACTTAATTTTATTCATGCAATATGAGCAAACTCTTATTTTTACAGTAATAATTTTAAATGAACACATTTTGATGTTCCAAAGGTAATGAAAGGGTACATAGATGTGTAAGCTACTACGGAGAGGAGCAAGCTGAGATTGAATTCTACCTAGGGTTTGGAGCTTCAGAAGAGACAAAAACTGAAAGAAGACATGGAACAAAGGAAAAGACTAGTTAACCCATCTATTTACAAGAATCTAAGAATTTTAGAGCTAGAAGCTACCTTTACAGTTAAAATCAGTAAATCTAAACAAGACACTACTTTACACTAAGGGTAATGAAATAATTCCTCCTCATTTTCGTTCTCATCCTCTTTTATGCACACCAGAAAATATTTGAGGGAATGACAAAGGTTAAAGATATTAATAAATATAAAAACTTTAAGGTTATTCTCTTAAATGGTAGACATAAAATAGGTTGACAAAAACAAAGGTGTTTACAATAGAATAAAATTCAGTTCAAGGTCATAATTATTTATTAACTAGATAAAGTTTCCAGAACACTTTGAAAATTAGGAGGAACTTATGGTATCACCTTGGCCATCAAAAAAGATTACAATCTGATATGGACATGACTTTAACACAGAAAATTACAACATAGGATATCCTATAACAATTACAGATATAAAATTAAAAAAAAGATTGATGAAGGCTGAGAAATAAGGTCTTATTCATCAATATTTGGATAAAGTTTGTACATACTAATATGCATCATCTTAAAAGTTTTTCATTTGAATAACTCTTTTCCTTTTGTGGTTTAGTCTTAAATACTTAGGAGAGATCTGGTTGTTTGAGGGTATATTCCAGTGTTATCTTGTGGGACCTTTTATAAACTCTTTGACTTGTCATTCCCCTTGAAACTCTCATGGGCATTAAGTAGAAAAACTTTTTAAGTAAAGAAATAAAGTTAATAATAAAAAAGGCAAAGAATACTATAATTATTCTACTTCCATTACTCTTCCATTTCAAATAATTTTGTCATCATCTGTCTGATTCTAATTATTATGACAAAAAATATTAATAAAAATATTAGTCATCTGTTTGTCTCCAAAGTGGCTGTATGCCTCATATCACATGGACAAATCATGCAGATGATAAACTAAGGTTTTCCTTGGACCTAGATGTTTTATTGCTATGTGAATTTAGCTAGTTTTATTCTTTATTAGTAAATCTTTTAAGAAATAACTCCATAAATATCACATAAAAGTGTCTTGAGTGGTAGGCAGTAAACATAATTATCCTCATTTAATCAGCAGAAAAGAAAAAAGAGGTGAAGTTACATACACACACACACACACACACACACACCATAGCTTCCCCCATTCTCCCAATACTTTATCAAATAAAATGATCTTCCTTGAACAGTAATCATTTGAAATAGGTAATTGGTTATAATAAAAGAAAGATGTTTACCTTATTCTGTATGTGAAAGAATAGTGCAGTTGTAGAAATAAGGGTCTGCTTGAGGGGGAAAAATAAGAAATGGGAAATTCAGAGACATCTTCAATGACACAAAGTGGGGAAAGAGCAAAAGGACCTTTTGACACATATTTTTGAAAATTTTTCTTGTCTCTCTTAATATTCACTTTTGCAAAAAAATACAATTTCAAGAAAAATAAGTTTCAAATGGGAGCTGAAACTAGTGAGAAGAAAAATATGCCTTGTCTGCTGACCTGCTGCTTAATATGATCCACAATATGCCAATTGTCAGCAACGATTTTAGCAGCTATTATCAATGATAACCTTAGCATCCAGTAGAAGTAGAGAGATGATTGTCATTTCAAATTAAAGCCTCAGTGATAGAAGTAGTATTGCAAAAAAGCAAAAAAAAAAAATGAAGAAAAATACTGTAATCTAACACCACAAATCAAAAAAATTTAGAACAGTATTTAATTTTGCCAGCTCAAGTTGATGGGGAAGTCTAATCTTTCTTCAAAATCTAGCTTCCCCTTTGTGCCTTCTGGGGAGGTGGCAAAAGACATAATTTTGTAAATGAGGATTTATAAACAGGAAAGCTATCTTTCTAGCACTCCTGATTTCTCACAGATGATAAATAGTTTATGGCAACTGACAAAGACGACATTTGGCAATTTGTCTAGGAGTGCCAAGTGACAAAAAGCTGCCAGGCGAAGAGAGTAGATTTTTGTGCTGAATGAATACTTAATTATACAACAGGAAATTGGGATGAGAGAACGCTTCAAAACTTCAAGACATTCATGAATCTAAAAGAAGGGGAGATGAGAATGAAAGAGATAAGATTAGAATCTGTGTACTTGAAGTTCTAGGAGAAAATAAATGTGTTTTGTTCCTGTTGTTATTGCTGTTTTTAAAGTATTATGGTTAGCAACAAATGTGCTTAAACTTTGGATTTTCCCTTCCTGAATGTTTCAGTGTGTTCTATGGCCCTGCCTTACCGAAGAGAAAAAAACCATCTGTTTCAAATTGAATTTTCTCAACATCTTGTTAACTGTGGAAAGGTAGATTGTAAGACAATGTTCCCAACCCCAATCTCTTTATTGTTTCCAGTGAAATACCTCCTGCCAGTGTCCTTTGGTGATGAGTGAAAGAAAAGGATGTCTTAGACCAATATATCTAGGAAGTCACATGTCTTTATTAAACGTTCTCCTTAATTTTAAGCTTTGAGATGTGGCAATACTGATTTGTATTCTTGATTCTTTAGTGCAGGTGGTAATTATTTGTGCAGCATGTGGCATTGTACAGGCAACATGACTTTCCAGTTTGAATCTGGACTTGAAAACTCTGTCTTTTGATACCTGTCTGAAACGTAATTTTGTTTTGATTTTAACAAAGAATTAATTTTTTTTATAAAGTTGAGTCACCTAAATCACACCAATTGAATACCAATTCATTTTTTTGGTATTTGTTTAGTGTTTTATTTTTCCCTAGTTACATGTAGAAACACTTTTTTAAGATTTGTGTTTAAAACTTCAAGTTCCAAATTCTCTCCCTTTTTTTCCTCCCTACCTTCCCCAATGATAAGACAAGTAATTTAATTAACTTTTACTGCTTACTTTAGTACTGGTATTCATGGTTATTTTTATGTACTGAGGATTTAGTAGGGAGGGGCTAGTTTGGGAAGGGTAAGCTGTTTGCACTCCCTTGAAGGTAATCAGGGAAAGTGACGTTTATTTATTCTGAACCACTTACATCCCTAGACTACAAATATTTAGTATGTGGTAGGTGCACATAATTTTAACCTGATAATCATCTTGGAAATACAAGAGTAAAAGAGCTATTGTTTAACTGTGGTGGTCCTAGATCTTACCTGACTTATTCCCAGCATAAAGCTTTTCATTCTTTCCTAAAATGTGGAAACTGCACTTTTCTTTGGAGCTAGAGTGAGTCAGATCCCATATTAGGTATCTATATATGTATGCTGGTAACATAATCCTACCCCCAATAATCCATCCCCTACCACTATGACTTTTCGTAGACTATCACTATGCTTAAATTGGTTTTTCTTCATACTTCTGCCTCTTGGAACTCCTATCTCACATCATAATTTAGCTTAAATGACACTTCTTAATGAAACCTTTCTCAGTTGTTAGTACCTTCCTCCAGATGACTCTGTAACACATACATGTTTGTGTGTGTGTATACACATATATATCACATATGTACTATATTTAATATGAATAAGTATATAAGATATGTAGTTCATTTGCTCAAATTTAGAAATGCTTAAGTGATACATTATTTCTTATGTGCCAAACATTTAACCAAATAATATTTTCCAGAGTACTTGAGATTCAAATCAAAACAGCAAGAAAGTCCTTGAACTCCTGGAGTTTACCTTCTAGCGGGGGAAGTAGACACACAACAGTGAGCTAAAAGGGAGAAGGATACTCAGCCCTGGTGGCATGGTTTGAAAATGGTAAAGCGATGTGGAGAATTAATATTATTAAAGACATGGCAAATCTCACTAAGGAGAACTCAAGGTGGTTCTAAGGACAGATTTCAAGACTAAAGTGAAGTGATGAAGATAATGAAAACACAGTCCGAGTGCAGGTTATTATAATCTAGAAATGGCCAGGAAGTGTTGTAGAGACCTAGTTCCTAGAAAGAGAAGGAAATTTCACTTATTATAGTAGAGGATAGTTCTGTGCACTTTACAAATTTCATAAGTGAGCATGTATGCAGGTGGTAGAATGTAAGCATCTTGAGTCAGGAAGTATCTCACATTTGTGTTTGTATATACAGACTCCACACAGTGCCTGGGACATATATAATAGGTATTTAATATATATATATATATATATCTATATATATATATAGATATATATATATATATAGATATATATAGATATAGATAGATAGATAGATAGATAGATAGATAGATAGATAGATAGATTAATTATATGTCTTTTTAGTACTTAATAGTAAATATGCTTTAAATTATGTAAGAAATGGGCATGGAATTTAGGATGAAATGAGCAGGGTGTGTAGGCAGTGGAGACTATTGCATTATTCTCTTTCCACAAAGTCATGGACATGGAGAAATCAGGACACTCAGGGGATTAATAGCAGATTTGAATATGAATGAGACCACCTGACATCTCTCATTGGCTGGGAAAAATGGAGTTACTACATTCTGGAGGCCTATTTTATCCTTTAACAAGACAGAACTTTTACATATTATTTAATAATGTAAGCCTCTTTTCTAAGATTGTTTTTACTATCTCCTGCTTATATATGGATATTATAAAATCTCTATGAAATATAGGTTATATATGTAATATATATATGTAATCTATAGAATGTCAAGAGAAAAACAATGACAAATTCTATTGTTGTGGCCAATGATCAAAGAAAACTCATGTAAAGAAAGTTTTGGGAGACTGAGAGCAGGTAGTCTTAGTATATCTCAGTACAATAAAATGGAAAGATGTATTTGGACTCACAGGATTTAGGACAGCATTCTGGCACTGCCATTTACTGACTTGATAAAATTTTGGCCAGGCACTGAAGCTCTCTGCGTCTCAATTTCCAAAAAAGAAATGAGATGGGTTTACTGTATGACTTTTAAGGTTTATTCCAATTCTAAATCAAGGATCCTATAAGCCTGAGTATCACAGAAGAAAAAAAAAATAAAAGTAGGGGTGGAGCCAATATGGCAGAGTAAAAGCAGGGGCTTCCCTGACTTTTCCCCCAAAGCCTTCCAAATACCTGCAAAGAATGACTAAATAAATTCTAGAGGTACAGAACCCACACAGTGACAGAGTGAAACAAATCCCCAGCCCAAGACAACCTGGAAAATCAACAGGAAGTGTCTTTACATGGAACAGGGAGTAGAGAGCACTTTGGTGTGAGCCACTCTAGCAGAGACTGGTCAGACCAAACTTCAGAGAACTGAATCATTGGCAATTGTGGCAGTTTCCAGAATTCTCAACCTGCAAATGCCAAAAAGGTCAGTGGGAAAATTTAGTATGAATTATGTGAAAAAGGAGTGTCTGTCTCCAGCCCCAGTATGGTAGGGATGTAGGTGGTAGTGACCAATGGCAGCAGCAGCAGCAGCAGTAGCAGAGACTGCTTCCAGAGCTCTGGGCCCATGGACTATGGGGGATCGAGCTGATGAGACAGAATCCTTGATTTCTGTTACAGTACGCCAATCCCCACATCTACCCCCACTGGAAGCAGAGTCCTACCTTGACAAAGAGTTAGAAAGTCAAGTCTTTGGCTAGAAAGATGAGAAAACATGATAAAATAACTCAGAATATAGAATCTTACTTTGGTGACAAGGAATATCAAGGCATACAACCAGAGGAGGATTACAGAGTCAAAGCTCCTATAATGAAAACCTCAAAGAAGAGTGTGAATTGGTTGCAGGCCATGGAGAAGCTCAAGAAGGATTTTGAAAATCAAATAAAATAAGCAGAGGAAAAATTGACATGAGAAATGAGAATGATGCAAGAAAATCACGAAAATTCAATCAACAGCTTGCCAAAAAGTACTAAAGAAAATAACACTTCAAAAATAGTCTAGCACAGATGACAAAAAAGTCCAAAAAAACAATGAGGTAAAGAATTCCCTAAGAAGCAGAATTTTCCAAATGGAAGAGGAGGTCCAAAAACTCACTGAAGAAAATAATCCCCTCAAAATGAGAATGGAGCAAATGAAAGTTAATGACTTTATGAGAAATCAAAAAATTATAAAAGACCACCAAAAGAATGAAAAAAAACCCCAGAAGACAATGTGAAATATCTCAATGGAAAAACCAATGACATTAGAAATAGATCCATGAGAGATAATTTAAAAATTATTGGACTATCTGAAAGCCATGATCAAAAAAAAAAGCCTAGGCATCACTTCTCAAGAAGTTATCAAAGAAAACTGTCCTGATATTCTAGAACCAGAGGGTAAAACAGAAATTGAAAGAATCTATCAATTGCCTTCAGGGAAAAAAAAAAGATTTTAAAAGGAGAACTCCTAGGAATATTATAGCCAGATTCCCAGGTCAAGAAGAATATATTCCAAGCAACCAGAAAGAGATAATTAAAGTATTGTGAAAATACCATCAGGATAAGACAAGATCTAATAGTTTCTACATTAAGGGATAAAAGGGTTTAGAATATAATATTGTGGAGATCAGAGGAGCTAGGATTAAAACCAAGAAGCACCTACCCAGCAAAACTGAGTATAATCCTTCATAGGAAAAATGGAAATTCAATGAAGTAGAGGATGTTCAACAACTCCTAATGAAAAGACCAGAGCTAAATAGAAAATTTGATTTTCAAATACAAGAATCAAGAGAAGCATGAAAAGGTAAACAGGAAAGAGATATCATAATAGACCTATGAAAGTTGAACTGTTTGCATTCCAACATAGAAAGATGATAATTGTAACTCATGAGAACTTTCTCAGTATTAGAGTAGTTGCAGGATATATATATATATATATATATATATATATATATATATATATATATATATATATATATATATATATATATATGAGAGAGAGAGAGAGAGAGAGAGAGAGAGAGGTCACAGGATGAGTTCAATATGAAGAGATTATATCTAAAAATAAAATTAAGAGGTGGGACAGGAATATATTGGGAGAATGAACAAGGGGGAGATAGAATGGGGTAAATTATCTAACATAAAAAAAGAGGAAAGAAAAGAGTTTTACCATGGAGGGGAAGAAGGGGGAGGTGAGAATGAATGAGTGAATTTTAATCTGATCAAATTTGGCTTAAGGAGGGAATAATATACACACTCAATTGGGCATCTCACCCTATAGGAAAGTAGGGGGGAAGGGAATGAGGAGGAGGAAGATAAAAAGATGGGCCAATTTGGGGAGGGGATAGTCAGCAGAAAACACTTAAAAAGGGACTGGGTCAAAGGAGAAAATGGAGTAATTAGGGGGCTGGATAGGATGTAGGGAAAAATAGTTAATCTTTCACAACATGACTATTATGGAGGTGTTTTGCATACCTACATATGCATAAACTGTCTTGAATTATTTGCCATATCAAAAGGGATGTGTGGCAAAGAAAGAAGGGAGAGAATTTGGAACTCAAAATTTATTTAAAAAAAATAAAAAAAAACCCACAAATGTTAAAAATTTGTTTTTACATGCAACTGGGAAATAAGATATACAGGAAATGGGGTATAGAAATCTCTCTTGCCCTTTAAGAAAGTAAATGGGAAGCAGTTAAGGGGGGAATGATAAAAGGGAGAGAAGCCTAGGGAAGGGGTCATCAGAGTGCATGCCATCTTGGAGTGAGTGGAGGGGAAAGATGGAGAGAAAATTTGGAACTCAAAATCTTGTGGAAATGAATGTTAAAAATTAAAAATAAATTAATTTAAATACTAAAGAAACAAAAGAAAAAAGATACTTTATAAGTTTGTCTATTTTATCACCAAACTTTGTGAAAATATCTGTGTTCTTGATATGTAAATTCCTGGGGGAACATACATTAATTCAGGTCAGTACATCAATGCTTTTAGTTCTATGAACTCCTAAAAGTTTCTAGCCCACAGGGGACAAAAGATGCAAAATCTTAATTCTGAACTTGGTCAATATAGGTCACAGATGACCTATGGTATCATAAACTAGTTACAACTCTTTGCAATGTTTTAACCTTAATAACCATGCCAATGAAGGCTTGATTAATTGTCGAAATTATTTGGCTAACTTCAACGCTCACTAAAATGAGTATTAATTAAAGGCTAAAAGAACAGACAAAAATGGTTCCTAAAATGATCCATCAGCTGAAAGTGGGGAATTTGTGGCCCTTTTTGTCACTTGGCACAACCCTTTAGAAATATCATATAAATATAGTCAAACTTTAGCACATGAATTGATGAATGCTTACAGGTTTACAGTTGACTATTAGAGTTCTGATTCTTGGAGATTTCATGCAATATTTAAAAGCAAACCATCACACCAATGACTGTAATATATATACACAAAACTAAATGCATGGCTTTTATGCTTAAAAAATGCCTAGAATGTCAGAGTTCAGTTGGGAATAACATTATATATTACTAAATTAAATTATCCCTGTGATTACAGATGAGACAGACCTACATAATCAAAGCACTATAAGTGAGGCATTGTGTTAGACAGTGAGGATAAAAAGATGAAGCAGACCTGGTCCCTTTCCTCAATGAGCTTGCCACTTATTGGAGGCCCTTTTAATTTATAAAATCATTTGAAGCAAAAAAAAAAGGTGGAGATAATATTTCTTATATAAAATGCCAAGCTCTCTGTTGAAAGAAAAATGTGATCAAATTGTTTTCTCAGCTTCAGAATTTTCTTTTAATTTTGGCAAATGAGAAGAAATTCAATATTTTCATTAGCTGTTCTATTTTTATTAGCCAATTCTATAGCCATGCATCTATATTTATTAAAGCAAAATGCATTTTAAACCACACTAAACATTTAATATCCATTATCCACAAGAGATTCTGACCTTATAGGAACTTGATTAGATAGATATTTGTTATTTTAGTATTAAAGAGTTCCTTATTTCTGAGTACCTTACCTCTCTGAGTCAAAACCCACTGAAATAATTTTAGATTCTTGATAAGATTTTACTACTGCAAGTGATTTAATTGTGTAATTTCAAAATTATCTACTGTTTAAATTTAAACTATAATATTTTAGGGGACAGAGCCAAGATGGCAGAGTAACAGCAAGCACTTTCTAGAACGTTGCCCCCATGCCCAGTCAAATACCTTTAAAAATGTCTCTAAACAAACTCTGCAGGTACAGAACCCATAGAATAATAGACTGAATCAAATCTCTAGCCCAAGACAGTCTGGAAGATTGCCAGGAAGTGTCTATCTCACCACACGACAGGCAGGGCGCAGTCAAGCATTGACTGTGCTGGGACAGACAGGACCTGAGCAGGCCTTGGGGAGACTGAATCTTTCACACTTGTGGCAGTTTCCAGACTTCAGGACCTCAAAACACCGACAACGAATTGAAATGGTCAGTGGAAAAAGCCAGTGGGACCAGTATGGGAGAGTGGAAATGTCTGTCTCCAACCCCAGGGAAGCAGAGCAGGAAGGGGGCTGAGAAACCCACAGCAGTGACAGCAGCAGCAGAAGCAGAGACAGCAACTGTTTCTGGAACTTTATACCCACAGATTGTGGGGGAATTGAGTGTCTGACAGTACATCCCCACTCCCACTGGAATCAGAGATCTACTTTGAATAAGAGCTCAAAAGTCAAGTAAGTGGCTGGGGAAATGAGCAAAAACTGATCAAAGAATCAGACTACAGAATTTTACTTTGGTGACAAGGGAGATCAAAATATACAATCAGAAGGAAACAACAAAGTCAAAGCTCCCCCATCTAAAGTCTTCAAGAAAAATATGGATTGATCTCAAGCCATGGAAGAGATCAAAAAGGATTTTTAAAATTAAGTAAGAGAAGCAAAGCAAATATTGTGGAGGGAAATGATAGTGATGCAAGAATATCATGACAAACGACTCAACTGCTTGCTAAAGGACATCCAAAAAAAACGCTGAAGAAAATAACACTGTAAAAAATAGACTAACCCAAATGAAACAAGAGATCCAAAAAGACAATGAAAAGAAGAATGTCCTAAAAAGAATAATTGGCCAGATGGAAAAGGAGGTCCAAAAGCTCACTGAAGAGAATAATTCCTTACAGAGTAGAATGGAGCAGATGGAAGTTAATGATTTTATGATAAATCAAGAAATTATAAAACAAAACTAAATGAAAGAAAAATAGACAATGTGAAAAACATCATTAGAAAAAAAAGTGACCTGGAAAATAGATCCAGGAGAGAAAAATTAATAATTATGATACTACATGAAAGGCATGATCAAACAAAGAGCCGACACGTCATTTTCCAAGGAACTATCAAGGAAAACTGCCCTGATGTTCTAGTACTAAAGGGTAAAATAAATATTGAAAAAATGCACTGATTGCCTCCTGAAAGAGATCTCAAAAGGAAAATTCCTAGGAATATTGTAGCCAAATTCCAGAGCTCTAAGGTCAAGGAGAAAATATTGCAAGGAGCCAGAAAAAAACAATTCAAGTATTGTAGAAATAAAATCAGGAGAACAGAAGATCTAGCAGCTTCTATATTAAGGGACTGCAGGATTTTGAATATGATGTTCCAGAAGTCAAAGGAACTAGAATGAAAACCAAGAATCACCTACTCAACAAAACTGAGTATAAAACAAAACCAAGTGAATGAAAAATAGACAATGTAAAACATCTCATTAGAAAAACAACTGAGGAGGTGGAGCAAGGAAAAAATGGCAAATGGAAAAGGAAGTACAAAAACCTACTCGAGAAAATAATTCCTTGAAAGGAATAATTGGACAGATGGAAGAGGAGATGCAAAAGTTAACTGAAGAAAGCAATTTGATGAAAATTAGAATTGGGCAAGTAGAAGCTAAGGACTCTATGACACATCAAGAATCAGTCAAACAAAATCCAAAGAATAAAAAGATGGAATAAAATGTAAAAATCTAATTGTAAATAAAAACTGACCTAGAAAATAGTTCCAGGGGAGAAAATTTAAGAATTATTGACCTCCTAGAAAGCCATGATGAAAAAAAGTCTTGACAATATCTTCCAAGAAATTATCAAGGAAAGCTGCCCAGAAATGCTAGATTCACAGGGCAAAATAATCATTGAAAGAATCCACCATTCACCTCCCAAAAGGGACCCCAAAGTAAAAACACCAAGAAATGTTGTTGTCAAATTCCAAAACTATCAAGTGAAGGAGAAAATACTACAGGCAGCTAGAAAGAAACCATTCAAATATCAAGGAGCTACAGTCAGGATCTCACAGGACCTTGCAGCTTCTACATTAAAACATTGAAGGAATTGGAATATGATATTTTGCAAGGCAAAGGAGCTGGGACTACAACCAAGGATCAATTACCCAGCAAAGTTCAGCATAACATTTCAGGCAAGGAGATGGATATTAAATGAAATAAGGGATTTCTAGGACTTCCTGATAAAAAGGCCAGAATTTCAATTGCAGATCTTCAAATGCAGGTCTCAAGGGAGGCATAAAAAGGTAAACAGGGGAAAAGAAAACTTGTTACTCAATTTGGGCAAATTGTTTCCCTCCTTATAAGGGAAGATGATACTTGTTAATCTTGAGAATTGTATATCTGATATGAAGTATAAAAGGGATATTCAGAGATAGAGGGAATGGATATAAAGTAAATTATGTGATGGTAAAAATGTGATTTAAGCATGCAAAAGCATTGTAACAGGAGATGTGAAAAGGAGGAAGCAACGAATGATAAATTCCATCACAGAATGAAGTAAAAAATTATATTACAGTAGAGGGAAAAAGAGGAGGGAAAGGGGCATTGTTTGAGAGGTACTCTCATCTGATTTGGTTCAAGGACAGAACAACAAACTTAATTAAGTACACAAATATAACTAGCTCTCTAGGCAGTAGGAGGGGAAGAGGGAAATAAAGGCGAGGGGAGACTAAAAAGGAGGGAAGAAGTAGTAAGGGTAAAAGGTATTAAAAGGGAAGGGAGCTGAAAAAAGGAAGGGAAGACTGTGGGAGTTGGTCATAAAAATCAAAACTCTATTGTGGACGGAAAGAGAGAAGAGAGAACTATAAGCACAAACAGTGGGAAAGAGGATGGAGGGAAAGGCAGAGATAGTATTCATAACTGTGATTGTGAATGGAATGTATTCTCCAACAAAACTGAGATGGATAGCAGAATGAATTAAAAGCCATAATCCAACAATATGTAGTATACAAGAAACACATTTGAAAAGGAGGGATACAGACAGGGTAAAGGTAAAAGGTTGGAGCAGAATACATAGTGCTTCAGCTGATGTAAGAAAAGCAGGGGTAGCAATCCTAATCTCAGACAAAGAAAAAGGAGAATAGATCTAGTCAAAAGAGATAAGGAAAGAAAACATATCCTGCTAAAAGATACCATGGAAAATGAAACAATATTATTACTAAACAGGTAATGCTCAAAGTGATACAACATCTAAATTCTTACGGAAGTTAAGGGAGTTATAGGAAGAAATAGTAAAACTATACTAGTGGGGGACCTCAATCCCCCCTCTCTGAACTTGGTAAATCTAACCTTCAAATAAACAAGAAAGAAGTTAAGGAGTTGAATAAAACTCTAGATAAGATAGATATGATAGATCTCTGGAGAAAATTGAATGGGGATTGAAAGGAATACACCTTTTTCTCAGGGGTACATGGCACATATACAAAAATTGACCATGTACTAGGGCATAAAATTCTCACAATCCAGTGCAGAAAGGCAGAGATAGTCAAAGAATCCTTCTCAGATCATAATGCAATAAAAATCATATGTAATAAAAGGTCATGAAACATAAGCCAAAAATTAATTGGAAACTAAATAATCTAATCCTGAGAATGAATGGCTTAAACAACAAATCACTGAAACAATCAACAGCTTCATCCAAGAGAATGACAAGAACGAGACAACCTACCAAACCTTATGGAATACTGCAAAAGCAGTTCATAGGGGAAGCTTTATATCTTTGAATCCCTACATGAATAAAATAGAGAAAGAAGTGATCAATAAATTGAGCATGCAGATGAACGTGCTTGAAAAAGAACAAATCGAGGGGGCAGAGCCAAGATGGCAGAGTAGAAAGACACACACATGCTAGCTCCAAACCCACAGCCCATAAAATATCTGTAAAAAAGAATTCCCAGCAAATTATGGAGCAGCGGAAGCCACAGAACAACAGAGCAGAAGAGATTTCTGTTCCAGAGAGCCCTGAAAACCTCTCTCAAAAGGTCCTTCGTGCTGTGGACTCGGAGCCAAGCCCAGCCCTGCCTTGGCCGTGCAACACTGAGAGGAGCAGATCTGAGCAGGCTTCAGGGATGGAATCTCCAGTGGCCACGTGGGTCCCAAAGGTTGGTGAGAGGGTCTTCTTGGCTGGCCAAGAGGGGAGTGGGGTGCCCCCATAACTCAGGTACCCTCAGGAGGCAGCAGCGGAGGCAGGAGCAGACCAGGGCTCCCCAAGCAGGCAGGAGCCTAGATCCATTGTTCAAGGTCTCTGCATAGACCCCCTGAGGGAACTGAGCCTGTGAGGTAGCCCTGCCCCCACCTCAGCACCTGAACTTTATCTCACACTGAATAGCAGCCCCGCCCTCACCCGAAGCCCTGAGGCTGGGAAGCAGCATTTGAATCTCAGACTCCAAGCCCTGGCTGGGTGGATCTGGAGGCAAAGTGGGTGTGAAGAGAATATTCAGAAGTCAAGTCACTGGCTGGGAAAATGCCCAGAAAAGGGAAAAGAAATAAGACTATAGAAGGCTACTTTCTTGGTGAACAGGTATTTCCTCCCTTCCTTTCGGATGAGAAAGAACAATACTTACCATCAGGGAAAGACACAGAAGTATCCCAGCCCATTCAATGGGCTCAGGCCATGGAAGAGCTCAAAAAGGATTTTGAAAATCAAGTTAGAGAGGTGGAGGAAAAACTGGGAAGACAAATGAGAGACATGCAAGCAAAGCATGAAAAACAAGTAAACACCCTGCTAAAGGAGACCCAAAAAATGCTGAAGAATGTAACACCTTGAAAAATAGGCTAACTCAATTGGCAAAAGAGGTTCAAAAAGCCAATGAGGAGAGGAATGCTTTCAAAAGCAGAATTAGCCAAATGGAAAAGGAGATTAAAAACCTCACTGAAGAAAATAGTTCTTTCAAAATTAGAAAGGAACAGATGGAGGCTAATGACTTTATGAGAAACCAAGAAATCACAAGACAAAACCAAAAGAATGAAAAAATGGAAGATAATGTGAAATATCTCATTCAAAAAACAACTGACCTGGAAAATAGATCCAGGAGACACAACTGAAAAATGATGGGACTACCTGAAAGCCATGATCAAAAAAAGAGCCTAGAAATCATCTTTCATGAAATTATCAAGGAAAATTGCGCTGAGATTCTAGAACCAGAGGGCAAAATAAGTATTCAAGGAATCCACAGATCACCGCCTAAAAGAGATCCAAAAAGAGAAACTGCTAGGAACATTGTGGCCAAATTCCAGAGTTCCCAGGTCAAGGAGAAAATATTGCAAGCAGCTAGAAAGAAACAATTCAAGCATCATGGAAATACAATCAGGATAACACAAGATCTAGCAGCTTCTACGTTAAGGGATTGAAGGGCGTGGAATAGGATATCCCAGAAGTCAAAGGTACTAGGACTAAAACCAAGAGTCACCTACCCAGCAAAACTGAGTATAATACTTCAGGGGAAAAATGATCTTTCAATGTAATAGAGGAGTTTCAAGCATTCTTGATGAAAAGACCAGAGCTGAAAAGAAAATTTGACTTTCAAACACAAGAATGAAGAGAAGCATGAAAAGGTGAACAGCAAAGAGAAGTCACAAGGGGCTTACTAAAGTTGAACTGTTTACATGCCTACATGGAAAGACAATATTTGTAACTCTTGAAACTATTCAGTACTGGGTACTGGGTGGGATTACACACACACACACACACACATGCACACGCACATGCACACACACATAGAGACAGAGTGCACTGAGTGAATTGAAGAGGATGGAACCATATCTTAAAAAAAATGAAATCAAGCAGTGAGAGAGAAATACATTGGGAGGAGAAAGGGAGAAATGGAATGGGGCAAATTATCTCTCATAAAAGAGGCAAGCAAAAGACTCATCAGTGGAGGGATAAAGAGGGGAGGTGAGAGAAAAACATGAAGTTTACTCTCATCACATTCCACTAAAGGCAGGAATAAAATGCACACTCATTTTGGTATGAAAACCTATCTTACAATACAGGAAAGTGGGGGATAAGGGGATAAGCAGGGTGGGAGGGATGATGGAAGGGAGGGCATGGGGAGGAGGGAGCAATTTGAGGTCGACACTCATGGGGAGGGACAGGATCAAAAGAGAGAATAGAAGTCATGGGGGACAGGATAGGACGGAGGGAAATACAGTTAGTCTTGTAAAACAGGACCATTATGGAAGTCATTTACAAAACTACACAGATTTAGCCTATGTTGAATTGCTTGCCTTCTAAAGGGAAGGGGTGGGGAGGGAGGGAGGAAAAGAAGTTGGAACTCAAAGTTTTAGGAACAACTGTCAAATACTGTTCTTGCACGAGGAAATAAGAAATACAGGTAAAGGGGTATAGAAAGTTATTTGGCCCTACAGGACAAAAGAGAAGATGGAGACAAGGCCAGAGAGGGATGATAGAAGAGAGGGGAGACTGGTGATAGGGGCAATTAGAATGCTCGGTGTTTTGGGGTGGGGGGAGGGGACAAAAGGGAGGGGGAAATTTGGAACCCAAAATTTTGTGAAAATGAATGTTAAAAGTTAAATAAATAAATAAATAAATAAATGAAAACAAAACAAAAAAGAACAAATCGAAAATTCTCAACTAAATACCAAATTAGAAATACTGAAAACCAAAAGAGAAATTAATAAAATTGAAATTAAGAAAACCATTGAACTAATAAATAAAAGTAAGCGTTGGTTTTATTAAAAAAAAAACAATAAAATTGATAAACTTTTGTCAATTTGATTAAAAAAGGAAAGAAAAAAATCAAATTACCAATATCAAAAATTAAAGGGGTGAAATCACCTCCAACAAGGAGGAAATTCAAGCAATAATTAGATATTACTTTGCCCAACTTTATGCCATAAATTTGCGAATTTATGAGATAGATGATTATTTAAAAAATATATATAAATTGCCTAGATTAACAGAAGAGGAAGTGGAATACTTAAACAACCCCATTTCAGACAAAGAAATTGAACAAGCCATCAATGAACTCCCTAGGAAAAAATGGCCAGGGCCGAATGAATTTATAAATGAATTATATCAAGCATTTAAAGAACAGTTACTTCCAGTACTACGTAGATCATTTGGAAAAATTGAGGAAGAAGGAGCCCTCCCAAATTCTTTTCATGATATAAATTTGGTTTTGATACCTAAACCAGGGAGAGATGAAACAGAGAAAGAAAATTATAGACCAATTTCTCTAATGAATATAGACACAAATATTGTAAATAAGATTTTAGCAAAAAGAATACAGAAACTTGTCATGAAAATAATACATTATGATCCTGTAGAATTCATACCAGGAATGGAAATCTGGTTCATTATTAGGAAAACTATTAGCGTTATTGATCATATCAACAGCAAACCTGACAGAAACCACATAATTATCTCAATAGATGCAGAAAAACTTTTGACAAAATACAACACCCATTCTTATTAAAAATGTTGGATAGCATAGGAATAAGAGAACTTTCCACAGAATAATAAGCCGTATCCATCTAAAACCCTCAGCAAGCATTATATGCAATGGAAACCAGCTAGATGCATGTC
This sequence comes from Notamacropus eugenii, assembly GCF_028372415.1. Lineage (NCBI taxonomy): Eukaryota > Metazoa > Chordata > Mammalia > Diprotodontia > Macropodidae > Notamacropus > Notamacropus eugenii. Next base: position 83,256,103 of record NC_092877.1, on the reverse strand, counting down.
AGTAAGATCGGGGGTGAAACAAGGATGTCCATTATCACCACTATTATTCAATATGGTATTAGAAATGTTAGCTGTAGCAATTAGAGAAGATAAGGAAACTGAAGGAATTAGAATAGGCAAAGAAGAAACTAAGTTATCACTCTTTGCATATGATGTGATGATATACTTAGCGAATTCCAGATATTCAAGTAAAAAACTACTGAAATAATAAACAACTTTGGCAAAGTTGCAGGTTACAAAATAAACCCACACAAATCTTCTGCATTTCTATATATTACTGACAAAGCCCAACAGTACTCAGCTTTTCCAGGAGTGCTCTCTGTGCATGTGAACAGTTCGTACCCTCTTCTGAAGTTTCAGATGGGAGTACAGTCTCAATACCGACTTCTTTGGTCTTTGTGTTTTGGTACTTGTCCCCATAGAAATATTCCATGATATTGTCTTTCCTCCTTTGCTTCTTGCTCATGATATTCATGCTTTTTGTGTGTGGCCTCTGGTTCTATCAGCTAAACTAAAGAACTTGGTGCTGAACTGGCTGGTGTCAGAAAGCAAAGGTAGGTGAAATCTGTTAGTGTTTCCCTGGATTAACCCTGGAACTAGCTTGTTAAGTGTGGGGTAGGGTGGTCTGGTCATGGGAGATCTCAGCTGAGCTAAAGCAAAGGCAAGCTCAATGCTTGGTGATCCTTGTTGTCTTCCCATTACCCCTGGAGTGCTGAGGCACACTTGGGTCCTAGTGGGAGACACCATATCTCTGGAGCTCCCTCTGTCTGGGACAGCTCTGTTCCTCAGCCACGGTAAGGGGAATAGTCCTTCATTATTTTCCTAGCCTCATGTGCTCTGAGACTCTGAGACTCCCCTTCTACTGATCCCACTACAACTCATTTCTTTTGAAAAAAATAGATTCTTCTTGAAAAACAGTATAAATAAACAAATATAGAAAACAGAATTTTGCAATTTTTTCCAAAAAAAAAAAAGTATGATGTGGCTTCCTGGACACCATCTTTTTTTCTGTTATATGACAAAAGGATAATTGAAATCATAGTGTATAGAGGTTGATTAATTCATTTGGGATTTTGACACATAAATTAGGGTAAAGAAGAGAATTATAGCAGGATATATTGCTCAGATAGCAATGTATGTGGCATTCTTAGAAAGCATTTTTTTTTGGATTTATCACAGGTAAAAAAATAGAATAAGAGAGAATGATAAGCAGATATTGATAATATTTACAGCAACTTTTACTCTCTTTGGGAAAATGAAGAAGAGGGTAGAGAGCTACTTCAGCAAAAAATAAGGTAGAGAAGATTTCCTGTCACCAAGTCTGGAAAATCCTTAAAGCATCTGATAATATACCAATGAAGACTGGTATCAGAATTAATACCAATAATTCACTGCTGTGGCACAAAGAAGTTCGAGCCACCTTGAGGCACGTAAATAAGAATAAAAGATTAATATTAAGATCTAATATTCCAAGAAATAATGTAGATTTGCTTTCTCTGATATTCAGTAGTGGAAAGAGTTGAATTTAGGAGACTGACTGCCTATTTTGTCTCTAAAGCTCAATATCTACATTATACTGGATATAAATTGGCTGAGTTTCAGTATCACTGTATGAAATGCAGACAGCAAAACTTTTTCTACAGAACTGTGAATGGGAAAAAGTTTGTAAATAAATATTAAAGTGAACACTTACTAGACCTATTTTCAAATACTTCAAATATTATGTGGGTCATCTAAATAGGGAGATAGTTAAAGTGTTCATTGAAAGTTAAGATATCATTTTGAAGATTTCTCAGTCTATTGGTAGTTGCATAAGCCATGCTTACCTTTGGCAAGTATTTCAATATAGTGTCATATGATGTGATATGATATATAATATAGTGTAACATAACAACATAACATAACATAACATAATATAATATAATATGCACATATATATATGTGCCTACATGTATGTGTCCATGTATGGATGCCATATATCTAATATGTGTATATAGTATATGTGTGTATATTATACAGACACTGTGAGATTTAATTTGCATATATCAGATACAGCATTTGCCAGTTATTTCATTGAAGAATGTGTTCATACTATGGAAGTGTAATACATTTCACTAGATACAGATATTACATTAAAGTACCAAGAAGTAAATTAATTTTATGGACTTCCCCAAAATTATGAAATTCATAAAAGATCTGAGTTAAAATCCTGACTCTTCCATTTACCACCCTTATGATCTTGGATGATTAAAGTACTTATTTGGGGTCTCACTTTTCTTTTTCCTTTACACATGCTTCACCACAATTCCTTTACCTATTTTCAAATGGCTTAAATGCCATCCTCTACCCAACATGTTCTTGAATATGCTTGTTTCTATTCTCCCTAAAATGTGTTACCTAGAAACAAAATTGAAGAACAGGAGAACACTATAACAGAACTAAAAACTCCTTTATTCTGGAAATTATGCTTCAGTTAATTAGTCATGAGTTTACATGAGTTTTTTGGACAACAACTAGGCCTATTTACTGTTGATTCATATTGAATTTCAGTATACTTGAATATCTTTGTTGCATAATTCCTTCATAGTTGTGCAATTATATAGTTTTTAAACTTGAATGCCACTGCATCATGTATTACTGGATGTAGCCTTTATTTCTACTCTGTGGATTACATGTAAAGTCATAAACTGATTGTGATTCAGTGTATTAGGTATTCCGCTTAGTAGATTCACTTGAGATCTGGTAAATATAATATCTATGCTATCTTCAAAATTAGTAAGAAAATTGATGAATAGGACAATATCATGAGGAGATCTCTAGAGCACCTTACTTAACATTCCTCCTCCAAGTTGGAATTGATTTTTTGAGTCCTATTTGAATTACATTATTCAACCAGATCTAAGTTCACCAGAGTATACTAGCAAATAGACTTTCATCTTCTTCACAAATATAATATGAGAAACTGTCAGATTTGGTGGTGAGATTCAGGTAAACTATGTCTGTATACTGTTTCTATTATACCAGTTTACTATACTTTCAAAAAAAGGAAAATGATGATAGTCTGTCATGTATCACTTGTTGTTGATTAAAACATGCTACCTCTTATTGAATACAATTAAAATTCTGAATATTCAGTATGAGATATCTTTTCCAAGGTAGTTTCTTTAAGTGATCACAAAATAATCTTTTAATATTCTCTAAAATTTTGTACAGAATTGAAGTCAAATTGCAGAACTTTAAAAAGAACTCTCAATGTGCAAAAATACTTAACACCTTCTCCATTTGATTTATTAATGGCTCTAATCTCATCTTAACCTTTTAAAAACAATCCTCATGACTATTTAGTTGGCAATCCTATTGACTCCATCTCCATAGTATCTCGAAATTCTGTCTTCATTTTTTGCTTTCATTATAAGCCAATGAAACAGAAAGAAGTTGAAAGAGAAGCACACTTGAAGCAGCAGGTATAGAATTCAACATGAGTCTTTGATGCAATGGGTGATATAAGAATATACAATAAGAAGATATGATCAATGGTACCAGAAAATTCAGAGAGATCAAGTAGAATGAAGACTGGATTTTTGGCACTTGCTGATTAAGAAATTAATGGTAACCCTGGGACAAGAGATTTGGGCAAATACAGTTATAGTTTTCTGCTCATTTCTTAAAAGAAATAACTCATTAAACAAATTAATATTCTATGTTGTCTGTTGTTGCCATTATACATTTTTGTTAAAATGTTGCCTATGTCTCAGTCAGTTAAACTATGGAAAAGGAAATTAAGTTTCTGTAGCTTTGTATTTGACAAATGTATAAATCTACAGTTAATATTTTGAAAAAAATAAGTATTTTTAATTTGTGCTTTAAGTAAATATTCTGAGTCATTTGCATATAAAATTAAGGAATCATAAAAATAATTAGCAATAGTGTGATAGAAATTACAATGGTGTAATTATACATAAAAATTTCAGGGAAGCATGTTATGACATCCTCAGGAGAAAAATCATGTCCCTACATACACATATTAAGAAAATTGAAAAGGGAAGGATTAACAAAGTGAATTTCTACTAAAAAAAGAAATCCAAAAAGTACGTGAACTGAAGGTAAACTTAAGAGAAGATATTTTTAAAATTAAATGAGAAATTAATAATTTGGAAATAATCATAAGAATGATCAATACTCTTGTTCTTTGGCAACATCAATATGATAAACCCTTTTAGCTACTCTGATGAAGGTAATAAGTCAAATCAATAAAACAACAAATGAGCAAGGAGAAATAACAGAAATACTAGAAAATTAAAAAAAGAATAATCAGAGCAAATTATGCATCTGAAAACACAAAATAAATATAATAATTAAAAACACATAAAATTCCCAAAGTATAACAGCACCAGATAGAAATAAGAAGCAACTCCATTTTTTTTTATTTTTTTATTTTTTTAATGTTTAACAATCACTGCCATACAATTGCGATTTTATCCCTCCCCACCCACCCCCCACTACCTCCCTCCCTCCCCACGACTGCATACAATTCTGTATAGATTCTACATATACTTTCCTATTGAGTATATTTTCACTATAGTCATGCTATGTAGTCAGACTAAGATAAATGAAAGAATCCGTATAACAAATCAGAACATGATACACAAACAGATACACATACACAAACATGATCTGCTACATTATGTGAGTGACTTCCATATTTCTCTCTCTGAGTGTGGAAGGCATTTTGCCTTGAGGTCCACCATTGGGATTTTTTTTTTTTTCAGAAGTTCTTGTGTTATTACAAAAATCTAAGTCTACCAGAAAAAACTCTCACACACTGTGGTTGTTGCTGTGCATAAAGTTCTCCTGGTTCTGCTCCTTTCACTCAGCATCAGGTCATATAAGTCCTTCCAGGCCTCTCTGAAGTCTTCTTGTTCATCATTTCTTATGGCACAATAGTACTCCATTACATTCATATACCATAATTTATTCAGCCATTCCCCAATTGATGGACATCCCCTTGACTTCCAGTTTTTGGCAACTACATAGAGTGCTGCTATAAATATTTTTGTACATGTGGGACCCTTTCCCATTTTTATGATCTCTTGGGGATATAGTCCTAGTAGCGATATTGCTGGGTCAAAGGGTATGCACATTTTTGTAGCCCTTTGGGCATAGTTCCAAATTGCTCTCCAGAATGGTTGGATGCGCTCACAGCTCCACCAACAATGAATTAGTGTTCCAACTCTCCCACATCCTCTCCAGCATTTATCATTTTCTTGTTCTGTCATGTTTGCCAATCTTATAGGTGTGATGTGGTACCTCAGAGTTGTTTTGATTTGCATCTCTCTAACCAATAGTGATTTAGAGCATTTTTTCATATGATTATAGATAGCTTTAATTTCTTCCTCTGAAAATTGCCTGTTCATATCCTTTGACCATTTATAAACTGGGGAATGACTTGTATGATTATACATTTGGGTCAGTTCTCTATATATTCTAGAAATGAGGCCTTTATCCCCGAGCTTAGCTGTAAAAATTTTTTCCCAATTTACTACATCCCTCCGGATTTTGGTTGCATTGGGTTTGGTTGTGCAAAAACTTCTCAGTTTAATGTACTCAAAGTTATCCATTTTGCATTTCATAATGCATTCTATCTCTCCTTTAGTAAAGAATTCTTCCCTTCTCCATAGATCTGATAAATACACTATTCCTTGCTTCTCCAGTTTATTCATGGTATCAATCTTTATACCTAAATCATGTACCCATTTGGACTTTATTCTTGTGTACGGTGTCAGGTATGGGTCTATGCCTAATTTCCGCCACACTGTTTTCCAGTTTTCCCAGCAATTTTTGTCAAACAATGAGTTCTTATCCCAGAAGCTGGGGTCCTTGGGTTTATCAAACAGAAGGTTGCTATATTCCTTGCGTACTGCATCTTGAGTGCCAAGTCTATTCCACTTGTCTACCTCTCTGTTTCTTAGCCAATACCAAGTGGTTTTGATAATTGCTGCTTTATAGTACAGTTTGAGGTCTGGTAGCGCTTGGCCACCTTCCCAAGCATTTCTTTTCATTAGTCCCTTTGATATTCTGGACCTTTTGTTTTTCCAAATGAATTTTGATATTATTTTGTCCAGCTCTAGAAAGTAATTGTCTGATAGTTTAATTGGTATGGCACTAAAAAAGTATATTAATTTGGGTAGAATTGTCATTTTTATTATATTAGCACGGCCTACCCATGAGCAACTAATGTTTTTCCACTTACTTAAATCTGACTTTATTTGTGCAAAAAGTGTCTTGTAATTGTGTTCATATAGTCCCTGGGTTTGTTTTGGCAGGTAGACTCCTAAGTATTTTATACTGTCTACCCTAACTTTAAATGGGATTTCTCTTTCTATCTCTTGCTGTTGAACTTTGTTGCTAATATATAGGAATGCAGAGGATTTGTGTGGGTTTATTTTGTACCCTGCAACTTTGCCAAAATTGTTTATTAATTCAAGTAATTTTTTACTTGAATCTCTGGGATTCTCTAGGTAAATCATCATATCATCTGCAAAGAGTGATAACTTAGTTTCTTCTTTGACTATTCTAATTCCTTGAATATCTTTATCTTGTCTAATTGCTACAGCTAACATTTCTAGTACCCTATTGAATAATAGTGGTGATAATGGACAACCTTGTTTCACCCCTGATCTTATTGGGAATGCATCTAGCTTATCCCCATTGCATATAATGCTTGCTGAAGGTTTTAGATAGATACTGCTTATTATTTTATGGAAAGTTCCCTTTATTCCTACGTTCTCCAATGTTTTTAGTAGGAATGGATGTTGTATTTTGTCAAAAGCTTTTTCTGCATCTATTGAGATAATCATGTGGTTTTTGTTAGCTTTGTTGTTGATGTGATTGATAATGCTAATAGTTTTCCTAATATTGAACCAGCCCTGTAGTCCTGGTATGAATCCTACCTGATCATAATGTATTAATCTCGTGATAAGATGCTGTATTCGTTTTGCTAAAATCTTATTTAAAATTTTTGCATCTATATTCATTAGGGAAATTGGTCTATAATTTTCTTTCTCTGTTTTGTCTCTTCCTGGTTTGGGTATCAAAACCATATTTGTATCATAGAAAGAATTTGGGAGGACTCCTTCTTCCCCAATTTTCAAGAATAGTGTATGTAGTATTGGAATTAACTGTTCTTTAAATGTTTGATAGAATTCACTTGTGAATCCATCTGGCCCTGGAGATTTTTTCCTAGGGAGTTCATTGATGGCTTGTTCAATTTCTTTTTCTGAGATGGGGTTGTTTAAGTATTCAACTTCCTCTTCTGTTAATCTGGGCAATTTGTATTTTTTAAAATACTCATCCATCTCATTTAGATTATCGAATTTGTGGGCATAAAGTTGGGCAAAGTAGTTTCTAATTATTGTTTTAATTTCCTCCTCATTGGAGGTGAGTTCACCCCTTTCATTTTTAATGTTAGTAATTTGGTTTTCTTCTTTCTTTTTTTTGATCAGATTAACCAAAGGTTTATCAATTTTATTAGTTTTTTCATAAAACCAACTATTGGTTTTATTTATTAATTCAATAGTTTTCTTAATTTCAATTTTATTAATCTCTCCTTTGGTTTTCAGTATTTCTAATTTGGTATTTACTTGGGGATTTCCAATTTGTTCTTTTTCTAGCTTTTTCAACTGCAAGCCTAAGTCATTGATCTCCTCTTTCTCTATTTTATTTATGTAAGCATTCAGAGATATAAAACTTCCCCTAATAACTGCTTTTGCAGTGTCCCATAAGTTTTGGTACGTTGTCTCACTATTGTCATTCTCTTGAATGAAGTTGTTGATTGTTTCTATGATTTCTTCTTTAACCCAATCCTTCTTTAGAATTAGATTATTTAGTTTCCAATTGATTTTTGGTTTCTCTTTCCATGGCCTTTTATTACATGTAATTTTTAATGCATTATGATCTGAAAAGGATGCATTGATTATCTCTACCTTTCTGCACTGGATTGTGAGATTTTTATGTCCTAGTACATGGTCAATTTTTGTAAATGTTCCATGTGACGCTGAGAAAAAGGTATATTCCTTTCTATTCCCATTTAATTTTCTCCAAAGATCTATCATATCTACCTTATCCAGAGTTTTATTTACCTCCTTAACCTCTTTCTTGTTTATTTTGAGGTTGGATTTATCTAGTTCAGAGAGGGGGAGGTTGAGGTCCCCCACTAGTATAGTTTTGCTATCAATTTCTTCCTTCAACTCCCCCAACCTCTCCTCTAAGAATCTGGCTGCTATACCACTTGGAGCATACATGTTTAGTAATGATATTGCTTCATTGTCTATGGTACCTTTTAGTAGGATATAGTTTCCATCCTTATCCCTTTTGATTAGATCTATTTCTGCTTTTGCTTTGTCTGAGATTAGGATTGCTACTCCTGCCTTTCTTACATGAGCTGAAGCACAATATATTCTGCTTCATCCTTTGACCTTTCTCCTATGTGTATCCCCCCGTTTCAAATGTGTTTCTTGTAAGCAGCATATTGTTGGATTATGGCTTTTAATCCATTCTGCTATCCGTCTCCGTTTTATGGGAGAGTTCATCCCATTCACATTCACAGTTATGATTACAATCTGTGTATTTCCCTCCACCCTCTTTCCCACCATTTGTGCTTTTAACTCTCCCGTCTCCCTTCCCCTCCTCAATAGTATTCACTTTTCTCCCCCTCCTCCTGCAGCCTTCCCCTCCTTCTTTTAGCCCCCCTCCCTTTTAGTCCCCTTTACTCTTATTGCTTCTTTCCTCCCTTTTAGCCACCCTCCCCTTTCTTCCCCCTTCCCCTCCTACTACCTATAGAGCTAGTTAAGATTATCTGCTTAAGGTTATTGTTCCCTCCTTTGAACAAATCAGATGAGAGTACCTCTCAAACAATGCTCATCTCCCTCCCCTCCTTCCCTCTACTATAGTTTTGTACTTCTTCCTGTGATATAATTTGCCATTTTCTGCTTCCCCCTTTCCACACCTCCTATTACATTCCCTTCTCATACTTAAATCATATTTTTGCCATGACATCATTTACTTTATGCCCGTTCCCTCTACATATATCCCTTTTATCATAATAGCTGCACAGTTCTCAAGATTAACAGGTATCATCTTCCCTTACAGGGAGGTAAACAGATTGCCCTAATTGAGTTGCAAGTTTTTGTTTTTGTTTTTTCCCCTCTGTTTACCTTTTTATGATTCTCTGGAGACCTGCATTTGAAGATCAAATTGTCTATTGAGTTCTGGTGTTTTGGTCAGGAAGCTCTGGAAATCCCTTATTTCGTTGAATGACTTTCTCCTTGCCTGAAATGTTGTGCTGAACTTTGCTGGGTAGTTGATCCTCGGTTGGAGTCCCAACTCCTTTGCCTTACGGAATATTGGGTTCCAATTCTTTCGATCTTTTAATGTAGAAGCTGCAAGGTCCTGTGTGATCCTGACTGTGTGACCTTGATATTTAAATTGTTTCTTTCTGGCTGCTTGTAGTATTTTCTCCTTCACTTGATAGCTCTGGAATTTGGCAACTATATTTCTTGGGGTTTTGAGTTTGGGATCCCTTTCCGGTGGGGAACGGTGGATTCTTTCGATGACTATTTTGCCCTCTGAGTCTAGTACTTCTGGGCAGTTTTCCTTGATGATTTCCTGGAAGATATTGTCCAGACTCTTTTCTTCATCATGGGTTTCTGGCAGGCCAATAATTCTTAGATTTTCTCTCCTGGATCTATTTTCCAGGTCAGTTGTTTTTCCAATTAAATATTTTAGATTTTCTTCTATCTTTTCATTCTTTAGATTTTGTTTGACTGATTCTTGTTGCCTCATTGAGTCATTAGTTTCTACTTGCCCAATTCTAATCTTGATCGTATTGTTTTCTTCAGTTAGCTTTCGCATCTCCTTTTCCATCTGGCCAATTTTTCCCTTTAAGGAGCTATTTTCTCCATTTAATTTTTGTACTTCTTTTTCCATTCGACCAATTTTCCCAGTTAGGTTTTGGGTTTCCTTTATCATCTGATCAATTTTCCCTATTAGGTTTTGAGTTTCCTTTTCCGTTTGATTAACTCTTCCTTTTAGGGAATTATTCTCTCCAGTTAATTTTTGAACTTCCTTTTCCATTTCTTCAATTTTCTTTTTCAGATTGATGTTCTCATCAGTGAATTCTTTTTTTATGGTTTTAAAATCATTGGCCAGTTTTTCTTTTATATCTTTCTTCAGACGTTCCAGGTAATCTAGTTGTGCTTGCGAGATATTCATAGTCCCATCTGAGGTTTCAGATGGAAGTGCAGTCTCAGCTCTGACCTCTTTGGTGTTTGTGTTTTGGTCCTTATCCCCATAGAAAGATTCTACGGTTTTTTCACTTTTCGTCTGCTTTTTCCGATTCATGATGTTGGCTGAGTGTTGTAGCTTTTGGTTCTTTCAGTCAGAAGATACAGATCTTTTAAGTTGAGTTGATGTTTGTCTAGGCTAAAAGCAGGCTTTTTTGTTGTTGTTGTTGTTGTTGTTGTTGTTGTTTCCCAGATCAACCCTGGGTTTAGGTTGATAGGTGTGTGGGAGGTGTGGTCTGGTCTCAGGATATCTCCTCAGCTGGCCTGAGGCAAAGGCAAGGTCCGGGGATGGTGATCTCAGCTTCCCTATTGTCTTCCCTTTTCCCTGGAGGGCTGGGGCACGCCTAGAGGCTAATGCGTGTTCCCGCCCCTCCTGGGGCTCGTCTCCCGGGCTGAGGCTTGCTTGGGTCTCAGTGCGAATTTTCTCTGCCCTGGGTCATCTGTCCTTCCAGATAGCCTCCACCACGGTAGGAAGAATCCCCCTTTGCCACCTCTCCAGCCTCTGGTGTTATGAGACCACCCGCCCCCTTCTGCTGCTCCCACTGATCCAGGATCAATCTGGGAAAGAATTTTATGGTTCCCTCACGGTCATCGGGGGGGGAGGGGAGAGCACTTACTGATCACTCCGGCATCCCAGCTTCTGGATGTTCAAGTAGTGACCCACTGAAGTCCCGTCTTTAGGCTGAAGATTTCAAAGGCTGTTGCGCTGATATCGTTGGCTCGGCCTGGCTTATCTCCTGCTCCGCTGGTCTCGCCGGCCGCTCTCGGGCCCCTCGGGTCGCCTCCGCCCTGCCGCGCCGACCGCGCTGCGCTGTGCGCTGGGGTCTTACCCCCGTGGAAGAGATCCCTCCCGTGGACCTTCCAGTCCAGCCTGGGCTCCGAATCTGTCAAAGTCCGTCTCCCACTGGATTCTACACCTCCAAAGTCTGGTCAGACTCTCCCCCCAGATATATCCAGAGGAGTTTTTCCAGGAGCTTAGGTGAGTCGTTGCTTTCACTCCGCCATCTTGGCTCCCAGCAACTCCATTTAAGAAAAGAAAATTTAACTAGCTATAAAGGGGCTACTAATAGGGAGGCAGAATAAGAAAGGGTGCTGGTTTATACCAATTAATGGGTTATTTCTATCAAACTTTTAAAGAAGAGTTGGTAACTATAATTAATAAATTGTCCTCAAAAATAAAGCAACGTGAGAGAATCCTTTAATGAGACAAATAGACTCATAATGCCTAAGTCAGGTAAATGCAAGAAGCATAAGGGAAACTATAGACCAAAACCATTGATGTATGTTGACTTAAAATTTTTATACAAAATCATGTGAAATATAATCCCATAACTAATTAAAGAAATAGTTCATTTTGAGCAAATGATATTTGTAACAGAGATACAAAGATTTTTCAATATTAAGAAATCAATATAATCATATTAAAATCAAAACAGCAAAACTACATGATTTTCTTGATGGATGCATAAACAAGTTTTAACGAAGCACAACACTCATTCATGTTAAAAATCACTACAATGAATAGCCACACAGGGACTCCACTTAACATAATATAATTCATCTATCTAAAACCAAAAGCAAGGATCATATAAAATGGGGAAAACTGGAATCTTTTCCAGTAAAAATGAGAGAAAAACAAGGATGCCATAAAGTTATCCCATTTGCCAAAAACATGATCTTTTGCTTGGAAAATCTTAAGGAGGCAGCAAAAATACTGATACTATAAATGAATTCAGCAAAGTTGCTGGTTATATGATAATCCCTCAAAAGTAAAAAAAAAAAAGAAAAAATCAAGAATATTTTTATATGATGAGAAAAACCAAAACGCTCCTTTTCTTATCCTAAATATATTGTGTCTGTACAGAACCCTTTAATTTTCATGTAATAAAAGCTATCTACCTAAACATTTGTGATCAACTCCATCTCTTGTTTGATTAAGAATATGTCTTCTAATATTACAAAAATGTCATAGAAAATAATCTGGTACTGGTTAAGAAATTGAATGTGAATATCAGTGGAATAGATCAGGTACACAATATTAAGTGATAATAGTAATCTAGTATTTGATAAACTCAAATATTCAATGTTTGGGGGTAAGAACTCATTATTTGGCAAAAAGTACTTGGAAAACTGGAATGCAGTTTGGCAGAAACTAGGTATAGATCAGCTCAGTATCATGAGTTCAAAATGAGTACATGATTTAGACATGGAGAGTTGCATCATAAAAAAAAAAATAGGTATGGAAATTTTTACCTGTGTTCTATGGATGAGAGAAGAGTTTATGACCAAATAAGAGATATAGACAATATCAGGATACAAAATGGTTAATTTTGATTATATTAAATTAATTTTTTAAATTAAATTGATCTTATTTTGATCACCTTGAATTAAAAGTGTTGTTTTTCACAAACAAATCCAATGCAACCAAGGTTAAAAGGAAAACAGGAACTTAGGTAAAATTTTTATAGTAAGTTTCTGTATTGAAGACCCTAATTCTAAAATATGTACGCAACTGAGCTAAACTTATAGAAATACAACACATTACCCAACTGATAATTTGCACAGTATTAGAGTATTTGGGGCACAGTTTCAACTTCTTCACCAAAATGGTTCAACCAATTCAAAACTCTACCACAAGTGCATTGGTGTCCCAAGCTATGCCACTACTAGGTCTGTATCACAAAGACGTAATAAAAAAGGGAAGAAGGACCTACATGTGCAAAAATAATTATGCAGCCCGATTTGTTGTAGCAAAATGTTGGAAACTGAGGGGATGCCCATCAGTTGGGGAATGGCTGAATAAGTTCTGGTATATGAAAGTAATGGGATGCTACTCTGCAATTGCGTTCATCCTTGGTTGCTGAAGAAGACCATGCCATCACAGAAATAATGACATGACTTGCACTTGACTTTGTTTTGAGTGAGACAGGGCTGTGCAAGGTCACCAGCCTCACTTCTCCTCCAGAGCCAAGTGAGTTCAGTGATCAGATATTCATCAGGATGACTGGAGATGACCCAGAATGCACTCACTACTGTGCAATAAGAAACAATGAACAGGCATATTTCAGAAAAAATCCTAGAGAGACTTGTAGGAAAACACGGAAATTGAAATGATCAGAATCAAGAAACACTGTACACAGTATTAGAAACATTGTATAATTATCAGCTATGATTGCCTCAGCTCTTCTCAGCAGCACAACTATCCAAGACAAGTACAAAGAACTCAAGAAGGAAAACTATAGTCATATCCAGATAAAGAACTCTTAATGCAGATTGAAACATTTTTTCACTTTATCCTTTCTTGTGTTTTTTTTTCTTTTGAGCTGTTTCTTCTTCCATAACTTTGACAGATAAGGAAAAATTTTACATGATAGCACATGTATAAACTATCAAACTACCTACCATTTAAAGAAGACAGGAGGTGAGAGAGGGAGGGAGAAAAATTTAGAATTCAAAATTTGTAAAAAGGAATGCTAAAATATTTTTTCATAGGTAATTGGGGAAAAATAAAATACACTTTAAAACCAATTCCTCTACATGCTGGTTTTTTCCAAAACTTTATTCCTTCAGGGAATTCTGTTGGCAAAGAATATGCAGTCACATAAGTTTATTCTCAAAGTTGGAAGGCAAAAAGCCAAGCTCTCTCTTCCCAAGATATGGACAGCTTTGTCCCTTACTCAGGCATAGAACATCCCATATTTTCTATACATCGATAAGGAGAGTCTTAAACAACTAGGTCTGATGCAAATGTGAATGACAACAGATGCGTTTCTCTTCAGTTATGTTTGTTATCAAATACATTATGTACATCAGTGCATGTCATAGGGATATGGTTACTCTGTGTCACTTAAAAAAGTTAGTACTCCAGAGCCCAAGGCAGGTCTGTTGACAGCTATGTGGGCTGTCATCAAAGCATCTATGGATGTAGAATTGTCAGGAAGGGAGAGGAACTTAAATAGGACTCAGCCTTATATGATATGATACTTCCAGTCTAATGCATTTATGGTAGTCAACAGTGATAAAGGGAAAGTAATAACACATAAAAAATAGATCTAACTGGACAAGAGGTCAAGTCAAAAAAGGATAGAATGCATATGCCAGGACCCATATAGATAGGGTTGAGTTTGTTTGCTTAGAGAGTCACTAAAAGTTGCACTATCAGGAAGACTACCTGAAATTATTCCTTATCCCTGTTTTGCACTTCTTGTTCAATATGGGTATTCTTTAGTTCACAGGTTAATCATAGACAGAAGAAAGTCAAAAGTCCAGTGATATCAGAAATAAAAATTCTAGGTTTAAAACATATGGAAATGAAAAATCGTGATATAAAATATTTATATGTAAATTTCAATATTATAATAATTCACTCTTAATTTCAATAAAGTTACTAAAGTTAGGCATGATTGAATAGATCATTAGAAGTACTGATATAGTTTTGAAAATGGTCCCTGAATAAGTGTGCTCATTTTTCTTCCTTTTCTTGAACACAATCTGCCTGGGATAAAGACTTTTATAATATTCTTTTAGGAGATTTCATGGTGGAAGTACTGGAAGGACAATCTAGGATTCTGAAGAAATACAAATGATTTTTAAAAAATCAGTCTAGCCTGTTAAATTTTCTCGATAACATTTAAACACATTAAATATGCATATAATATAATACTAAGTCTTTTGGGCTATAAGCACATATGTATGAAGATGAATATGTGTTTTCCTAGGACATATAGTTGCATTTAGGATGGCTCAAAGCGGTTTGGTAATATATAATCAACCCTAAAATGTGCATTCCCTGACACCTAGAATAATAAAGCTTATAGCCTATTTTATATGGCTTTAATGTAATGCAGTTTTCAATAATATACTTGTCAAAAATAGTTTCTCATATGCGAATGTATTAGTCACTCAATGTTAGCATCAATTTGTGAGTATTCACATGAGAGTGTAGGTGTGAAAATGACTGAAACCTTTTAATTAGAATAAGTCTCAGTAAAGGCTTCTGCAGGGAAAAGTTCTGAAAGGAGAATTTATCTTTTTATTGTTCTTTGTTGTTTTCTCTTCCTCTCCAGAGTCATTTCAAACATGTTGTACTTTGTTTATACTTTTTCTCATGACTTCACTAAGTTTTGTCATATGTTCTGAACTACATATATCACCCAGATCTTTAAATGTATGCCCCTGAAGGCCTACTGATTCAAACAGGTATCTTATTTAGTTTTTTTTTTTTTTTTAGTCATGTACACATCTTCATGACCCCATTTGGGGTTTTCCTGCCAAAGATATTGGAATGATTTGCCTTTTTCTTCTCCAGCTCATTTTTTTAGGAAAGGAACTGAGACAAACAGGATTAAGTGACTTGCTCAAGGCCACACTGCTGATAAACGTCTGAGGACAGCTTTGAACTCAGGAAGGTAAATCTTCCCTACTTCAAACCCAGCACTCTATCCATGGTAACAACTAGTTGCTCTCAAATAGACATCCCAAATATCTTAAATTCATGGTTTATTTGTTTGCTTATTTCCTTCTTCAACAACAATAACTTTATAACAGTAAAAATGGATAAGGATGATACAAATATTGAACAGAAATATACATGAATATGGATACAAATGTGGGTATAGATAGAGATACAGATATATGGTCTAAATAGGTCATTTCATTGGTATGGGATATTCCTGATAGAAACTTCATCTAATAATGCTTGTCTATAACAATTCATTTATAGCAAAAGTTTACTAAGCACCTGTTGTGATCTATGCAACATACTAGGAACTAAAAGTATGTGACAAAATTGAGAATGCCTACCTTCCCTAAGCTTGCATTCTATGGTTGGGTAGAAATGGGAAGGGAAAAAATGTGCATGGATTAGTAAATACTAAATATATGTAAAATATGTAGTTATTTGGAAAAGAGAGCTCTAAGGACTTGAGTGATAAGGAATAGCATCTTTTAGTAATTGAGGCATGAAGTGAATCTTAAAATATGCTATGATTCAGAGTTAAGTTAAGCAGGAGGTATACTCCAAGCAGGAGGTATACCTTATTCCATGGAATAGAGATAAGAAGAATAAACAGTACTTGGAGATTTAGATGACTAGAGCAACACTGGAATGAGGAAATTTGATTTTATTAAGCCGTGTAACCACATTCAAGTCATTTAACCTCTGTCTGCCTCAATTCTCATCTGTAAAATGGGGATAATAATAGTACCTATTTCCCAGGGCTGTCATGAGGATAAAGTAAGGTAATATTTATAAGATTCTTTGCAATGCTCAAAGAGCCATATACATACTAGATATTAGCTATTTGTTTGCAAATAGAATGCATGATGGGGGTTTATGAGTGATAAAGCTGGAAAAACAGTCTGGAGTCAGATTGTGGAGCATTGCTGTTGTGTTTCTTCTTCATTGCCAAAGAAGCCCATGCCATCAGAGAAATGGTGACATGAATTGAACTTGACTTGGTTTTGAATGAGGAAGGTTGTGCAAGGTCACCAGCCTCACTTCTCCTCCAGAGTCATCTGAATCCAGTGGCCAGATAGATATTCATCCGGATGACTGGAGATGACCCACAATGCATTGGGAGACCTTGGCCCCTTCAGGCCAAGGTTTATGCAGGTACTCACTTAAGCTGAGCTAACATCCATTCATTGAATAAACCTGTTTAAGAAGTACCCTGGGCATGGTACCTTTAAGGAAGCAAAGAAAAAGAAAGACATCAGTCTTGGAGGGAACAGCAACAGTTAATACTGATAATCACTCTTAAGCCAGGAGGGTCCATAAGAGCCCTTAGTCAGGGGCCTAGTGGTGTCCCAGCTTCAGAATGCAGTAGGGTAAAGGTTTTGGGAAAGAATAGGAAAGGAAAGGAAATGAAGGGAAGGGAAGGAAAAGAAAATGAATGGAAAATGAAGGAAAAAGAAAGGAAAAGAAAGGAAAGGAAAGGAAAGAAGAGGAAAAGAGAGGAGAGGAGAGGAGAGGAGAGGATTGGAGAGGAGAGGAGAGGAGAGGAGAGGAGAGGAGAGGAGAGGAGAGGAGAGGAGAGGAAAGGGATCTAACCAGTAAAACCCAAGTCAACTAGGCATCTTTTGGCCATCCAAATTTACCTTCCTTTGGAGAGGAGAAAGAAGGGGAGGTGGAGGTAGACAGGAGAGGAAGAAGCTAGCTGGGTCCCCATTCAGGCAGCTGCATCTACTTACAGAGTTGTGTTCATCTTTTGTTGCTGAAGAAGACCATGACATCAGAGAAATGATGACATGACTTGCACTTGACTTGGTTTTGATTGAGGGAAGGCTTTGCAAGGTCAACAGCCTCATTTCTCCTAGAAGAGCCATATGAATCCAATGACCAGACATTCATCAGGAAAACTGGAGATGACCAGGATACACTAGGAGACCTTAGCCCCTTTAGACCAAGGTCTATGCAGGTACTCACTTAGGTTGAGGTAACACCCATTCATTGAATAGCCCTGTTTAAGAAGTAGGTAGGACATAGCCCCTTTAATAAACAAAGGAATTTGTACTTATTTCTAGGAGTACTAGTAAACCACTGGATCTTT
Organism: Notamacropus eugenii; assembly: GCF_028372415.1. Taxonomy (NCBI): domain Eukaryota; kingdom Metazoa; phylum Chordata; class Mammalia; order Diprotodontia; family Macropodidae; genus Notamacropus; species Notamacropus eugenii. The sequence continues at coordinate 83,238,213 of NC_092877.1, read as the reverse complement.
TTGAGTAGGAGAAGAATATGATCAGATATGCATTTGAAGCATATTAATGTGGCAGCTACTTTGAAGATGGAACAGAATGGGGAGAGGTTGAATGCAAGGAAACAAATTGGGAGGCAATTGCAATAGGCTAGGTTATAAGTGATACACTACTAATGTAGGTAGCCACAGGAGTAGTGAAAAAGGAGCACTGATGCAAAAGATATTGTGGAGACAAAATAGACAAAACATGGCAAATGATTTATGTGGCAGTGGGTGGATGAAAGAGCATGAAGAATGAAGGAGAACTTCAATATTTTCAAATTTAGTGATTCTTCTCTCTCATCTTACATAATTATACATACATATGCATACATATATAAATATACATTATGTATCTATTTTTTTCAAATTGAAAAATACATAAATATTATGAATATCTCAGCATGACAAAGATATCCAGGTCATTTTATTTAAAAAAAAATAGGGGATCCTACTGACCTGTAACTTCGAAGACATCACTTGTAGGGTAGGTTTTTGTTTGGTTGCTTGTTTTCTGGGTCTGTGATATCACTGTATGAAAATGCCTTCTGCTGTTACAGACTTATAACTGTCTCTTGCTTACAGGCTTAGAAGAGAAGTATCACTGGCCCTGAAAGGTTAAGTTACTTGCATTCCCATAACTCTCAGGAGTATAGAGTAGAACTGAAACATAGGTCTTCCTGAATCAAAGGTCAGAGATCAGACCTCTACTTTCTATTCTCAATTTTATTCAAGGAAATATTCATAATTACACTTCGTTTCCCCATTTACACTTGATTTTGGGGTGAATTATCATTTGATAAAAAGGTTAATGCTATTATAGCTATTTAAACCTGCCATATATCAATTAGCTCTGTAGGGCACTTTGTGCATGAAGACTGGGTATTGCAAAGTTAGGTTTATTAAATGTACTCATTTAATTGGCATTATATTAAAGTTATTCCCTAATTTAATTCACCACATTTTTTGGTATCTCACAGCTATGTACTATGAAATCTGATATATCACCCAATAAAGAATTTTTTATCATTAATTGGTCATACAAAGAGAATTCAATTTGCCTGTACTCATGCATATGATCCAATTGCAGAGTCCTTCACTGGTATGCACTGCCAATCATCTCAAACAACAACATGCCAATATTTCCTAACTGAAATCACTTATGATTCTACTTTCATATTATGCAATTACATAATGACACTATACATTCCCTTAATCATTTTTATATCTATATCTATCTCTCTATATCTTAGTGAGTGTTCAAAAATAATCAGTAACAAAAGGACTCATACATTTATGTAAATAATAGACTGCAACACATATAAAATCATTAAAATGTTTGAAGTTCTCAATGAATTGAGAGGAAAAATACAAAATAAAAAGGAAACAACTTTTTAAAGAAAATCACCATTATATGTTTATTTTCTAGTTTCTTATGTACTCGTGGAATCTCAGAACTGTAAGATAACTAAGAGACCATCGAGTCCACCCCATGTCAGAACAAGAATCCTCTCTAAAGCACCTCTTCCTGATTATCAACAAGTGTTTATCTGAAAACCCCTAGAGAGAAAGGATGACTCAGTACCTCCAAAAACAAGCAGCTCTCCCTTTATCTAGTTCTAATTGTGAGGATTTTTTACATCTTTTCAACCACATTTATTGCTTCTTGTCCCCCCTAATCTCACTCCCATACATCATAACAATCCAATCCTTCCTTAATATGATTAATTCAAATTCTTCAAGACACCTATCAAGGACCTGAATATTTTAATGAGTGGTATAATCTGATGAGGGGCACCTAAGTGTCATAGTGTAAAGAGCGCCAGGTATGGAGTTGGGAAGACAACTTCCTGGGTTCAACTTTGGCCTCAGACCCTTACTAGCTGTATGATCCTGGGTAACTCATTTAAATCTTTTTGCCTCAATTACTCTTCTGTAAAATGATCTGGAAAAAGAAATGACAAACTACTCCAGTATTGTTGACAAGAAAATCCCAAATGGGCTCACAAAGGGTCTAACACAATTGAAATGACTCAGCAACAACAAGAATTGTGTGGTGGGGACACAGTGTAAGACTAGCACTAGCACTAGCCATATAATTATGAGCAAATCCCTTAACCTCTGATATCTTGAAAAAACTAAATGACTTACCTATTGAATGTCAACTGGGCTGACCTGCCATATCTCACAATATCAGCTCCTCAATATTCAAGAGAAAATGAGAGAAACAAATTAAACTCATCAATTTGAGGGTGCTATTTTTCTATTCAAAAGTCATATTGGAAATTTATCATTTAAGGTTTTAATGTGGGCTACTATGTTGCTTTCCACACTGGAATAATTTGTTAAATTCAGATACAGATTTAGAAGCACAGTTTGTCAGCTGCCAAAGGACAAATTTTAGATGGAATATTCCTTACTGAAAACTAAACTGCCATGTGAATGACAGTTTTCTGGGCAGGAAAACAATTACCCAAAAAATAACCAACCCATACAACAAACAAACAAAAATCTAAAAACCAAACATGGGGAAATGTACTTAATATATTCTTTAAAGAATGATGACAAAATTTCTTGAATAAATCCATACTGATTTTTTAAGATACCTCCTTCTATCCTGTGAAATGCACATTCTAGATTCAATGTGGTTTCAATTAACTTTTACTTCACCTCAGATATTCACAATTTATCTGGAAAAGTGACAGGAACCCTAAACATAACTGAGTCCTTACTAGACAACAGGTTGTTGTCCACTGAAAAATCACTAGGAACTGGCAAATACCGAACAAATTAGAATGTGCTTTGGGTACCCTGTTTTCAATTCATGAGAAGTACTTCTAGCATTTGTTCAGGCATTTTCAATATGTTTCAATTCCAGATGGTAAAGGCAGGATGTGTTTAAAAAATTAAGTAACATTAATTTTTTGTTATACTACATTTGTGAAACAGAATTGGCCATATTTCCAATTTTCAACTTTGAAAAATATTCAATAATTATTGAATGATGATTCTGCTCATTTGTTAGAAAAAAACTGGAAGGGCTTTCTACCACTCCATCTCAGTAAGTCAATTGGTTTCTGTAGAAGACCACTCCTGGGAGTCGATGAGAATGGATATCACTTTACTACTTTCAAAATCAGAAAAAAATAAAAGGTGCCTTCACAGTTTGAAAAACTGCAAGGAGTAAAACTTCTCCCATTTCTCTCATCTGCTTTATTTTCTGAAATTGCATGCCAGAAGTCTGTTCATGCTTGCCTGCATGTTTGTGTATGTGTGTATATATGTATGCGTGTGTGCACAATACCAAAAGAATTTTGCGTAAAGTATATCTCATATGTGACAGCATAAATGATTATTCTGTACAATGGTTATGAGGGATTTACCTGACTGTTGAATATTCTTAATATCTACTAGAATGGAATGGTACATAAGTGTCTTTTAGATATCCTATAAGCAGAAAAAAAAAGTAAACAAATGAACAATGTGGATGTTTTCACATTTTACAGACAAGAAAACCTTATTAAATAATATGTCTCCCACTACACACTTTTCAATTACTTATTTTTATGTCACATAAATAGTAACTATGGAATGTTTTAAAATCAGCCCTCTTTTTATTTACTTATTCAATTAATCATTATTATCACATTATTTATTTGCACCCTATTATAGAGGATTCACTACTATATTTACTGCATACTATATTTATCACTACCATATTTACTACTATAATAAATCCTAGACATGGAGGTAGATATAATATATTGCTCTCCACAGAGAATGTATATGATTAGAAAAGAAAATTAGGTTCTTAATATTTTTATTTACAACATATTTTATTATGCAGCATATGACTTTATAATAACATAATTTTGAGTTATAGAAGCAATTTCTTCTAAAAAATATCTTGTCTTATGTCAATGAGGCTATGATCTCCCAAGTGTGGACACTCTCTTCAACATTAAACAGCATAATGCATATATAATTTTAAACTCTGCATTACTTGTCTTTGTAATTTCCACAAATCTACTATGCAAAATCAGCTGAATACTTTAAATGTTTTCTCTAAGTGTTTAAATGTTCATTTTTCATATGACAAGATAAAGTTTTAATTTCTTCACCTGAAAACTGCCTGTTCATATCCTCTGACCTTTCATCAATTGGAGACTAGATTGTATTCTTGTAAATTTGATTCAGTTCTCTATATATTTTAGAAATGAGGCCTGTGTCAGAGACACTTGCTGTAAAAATTCTTTCCTGGCTTTCTTCTTTCCTTCTAAGCTTGGTTGCATTAACTTCGATTGTACAAAACCTTTGAAATTTAGTATAATCAAATTATCCATAATGTTCTGTCTCGAGTTTAGTCATAAATTCTTCCATTTTCCATAGATATGACAGGTAAACTACTCCTTGTTCTCTGAATTGTCTTATAGTTTTACCTTTTATGTCTATCATGCATCCATTTTTATCTTATCTTGTTATACAGTGTAAAATGTTGGTCTATGCCTCGTTTCTGTCATTCCAGTTTCCATAGCAGTTTTTGTCATGTAGTAAAAAGTAGATTACTATAGTGATTGACTAATGCGTCTTGTATATCTACCCAATTCCACTGATTTGCCTGTGACATCTTAGCCTGTGACAAGTAGTTTTGATGAGTGTTACTTTATAATGAAGTTCTAGAGCTGGTTACAGTTTGGCCAGCTTAGCTCACATTTACTTTCATTAATTCCCCTGATATTCTGGAATTTTTGTTCTTCTAGATGAATTTTGTTAGTATTTTTTTCAGCTAAATAAAACAATTTATTGGTGGTTTGATTGGTGTGGCAATGAATAAGTCAATTAATTTAAGGAGAATTGTCATTTTTATTATATTAGTTTAGCTTACCCACCAGCAATTGATACCTTTCCAATTCTTTAGATCTGAATTTGTGTGAAAAGTGTTTTGTATTTGTGTTCATAAAGTTACTCAGTTTGTCTTGGCAGATGGAATCTCAAATATTTTATGTTGTCTACAGTTACTTTAAGTGGAATTTCTCTTTCCATATCTTGCTGTTGGGCTTTGTTAGTAATATGTAGAAATGCCAGTGGTTTAGGTGAATTTATTTTCTATCCTGCAACTATGTTGACAACTAGTTGTTAATTATTTCAAGCAATTATTTAGTTGATTCTTGAGGATTCTCTAAGTATACCATCATATCATCTGCAAAGAGTGATAGCTTTGTTCCTTCTTTGCCTGTTCTAACTTGTTCAGTTTCTGTTTCTTCACTTACTTTTAAAGCTAACATTTCTAGTACAATACTGAATAACAGTCTTGATAATGGACATCCTTGTTTCATCCCTGATCTTATTGGAGATATTTCTGTCTTAAAGGATCTCATATTTTAATAAGGTAGAAAAATTATATGCACACATATGTTTCTATATGCACATATGTGTGTAAGTATATATGATAAACTGTGGGAAATTTGTTCTGAGGGAAGGTAGTCAGACTAAGTAGAACTTGGAAATAATTTTAATTGACATATAACTTAAAGGAAACCAGGGAAGCTAGTAGGTAGACATAAGAAGGAAGAGTATTCAGAGAATGGAAGATAGCTAGTAAAATATTCAGAGTTGAGAAATGATATGTTGTATGCAAGAAACAACAAAGTTGCTTGCATTATTGTATCACATTATGTGGAGATACAGTACACTAGGATGAAAAAGTTCCAAAGGGATGAGGTTATTAAGGGCTTTGAAACAAGAAGAAAGCATTTTTGCATTGGATCCTGGAAGGAATATGGAATTACTGAAATATTTTACTAGGCTTTGAAGATGGTGATGATTTTACCCTTCATAATAATTGGGAATTTTAAAAGCGGGGGGAGGTTGGGAAAGGATGATGAGTTCAGTTTTAGATATGCTGAGTTTAAAATTTCTATGGGATATTCAGTTTAAGATGATTAAAAGGCAGTTGGAAATGCAAGACTAGAGGTCAGGAGAGAAGTTATATCTGGACAAGCAGATATGAGAGTCATGCATAGAAATATACTTGAATTCATGGGAACAGACAAATTACCAAACAAAATAGTACAGAAGAAGAAGAAAAGAGGGCCAAGGGCAGAGCCTTAGAGTACCCTCATTGTTAGCAGACATGATATAAATGAAGTTCCAGCAAAAGCTCCAAAGACCCATATAGAAATAGATCGAAAAAATCTTGAGAGAAGGGAATACCAAGAAAAATGGAGGGATTAATAGTTCCTAAGGCTGCAGAGGTCCAGAAAGTTGAGAATCCAGAAAGCCTCGTAAAACAATTGAATAAAGTTATATTTGTTTTTACAATTATCAAAGTATCATATTTGATTTTAACACATGCATGGAAGATGCCTTTTCTGAGGAGAGTTATTAACACTTCATTTTCTTTGAGAACTAATCTTATATTCCTTACCATTAGTCATTGGATTGGGAACATGTGATTTGTTATTGAAAACTATGAGGCAGTAGAGCCAAGATGAGAGGATGAACTCACCTTATCCTTCAAATCCTTCTAAAAAGAGAATCTGAACAAATTTAAGAGTGGCAGAATACACTCAGAGAAAGAGTGTGGCAGATTTTCAGCAGAGGACAGCCTGGAAGGTAGATAGGAAGGATCTGTTACACAGGACTAGAGGAGCGCAGAGCTCATAGGCTGTGCCAGCACAGACTCCCCCATAGCAGAGTGGAACAGGAACTTCCGGAGCTGACTGAATCAGAAGAAGCAGTATGGATTCTCAAACATATCAGCCAGGACAGAAGTCCGGTGGAACTGAGTGAGAGAAAAGTGCAAGATTCCCAGTAACAGCAGCAGACACTCCTGAGACTCTCAGCCCAGAGATTAAAGGTTTGAAAGTTAGCTACTTGAAATTCCATGAGCCAACATAGTGGAAAAAAGTGTTAAGTCCTCTCTCCCTCCCCTTGTTGACCTTGAAAAACCCAGAGAATATTGTCCCAGCAAAAATTCTGGGAAAGTGGATCAGGCAAAGGGATAATTATTCTTTCAGCTCAAGAGGCTAGACAGATCATCAAGAAGAGCTCCTCTTACTGCGGCTAAAGGAGACCAGTGCAGTATAGGAGCTGTCACGTATAGCCCCAGTTCAGTGAGCCAGGGGGAAATCCTGAGCCCCAGGTGGGTGGAGCCCATAAGCTCCAGCTCCAGGGCTGCAGGTGTACCTTAGCCAGGAGAATTGGGCAGACACCAGTGCAAAGGGGTGTTCATCAGCCACTGAGCCTGCCTGTGCTCTAGCTCAGGGGAGGAGGAGAACTCCTATAGCCAGACCACCCCTCCTCCACATGTCACACAGTGAGCTTCAGGGTAATCCCAGGGAAACTTTAAAATACTTCACCTAGTCTCTAAATTGCAGCATTCTACCTTCTAGCTGAAAGAATCAGAGGCTGCAACAAAAAAAGCCTGAACTTTTCAGCATAATACACGTGGATCAGAGCCCCCTGTGCCACAGAATCAGAGATGCACTTTAATAGCCAGGAAAAAGGCAATCATCACAAGCAAGATGCAAACCAGAAAAGCAATGAACACAGAATCTTACTACGGGGACAAGGACGAAAATACAAATGCAGAAAAGATCAGCACTGAGAATGCACTTCCATCTGAAACCTGAGAAGGGAACATGACCTGGTCACAAGCCCAAAGAGCATTGTTGGAAGAGCTCAAGAAGGATTTTAAAAGCCAAATTAAAGAGCTAGAAAGAAAATTGGTCAATGATTTTAAAATATGAAGAAAAGAATTCACTGAAGAATTAAGAAGGAAAATTGGAAAAGTGAATAAGGAGATGCAAAACCTAAGTGGAACAATTAGAGAAATGGAAAAGGAGATTCAAAAGTTAACTAAAGAAAACAATTTATTAAAAATTAGAACTGGGCAAGTAGAAGCTAATGACTCTATGACATCAAGTATCAGTCAGACTCTAAGGAATGAAAAAAATAGAAGAAATGAAAAATATGTCATTGGGAAAAAAAAAACTCACCTGGAAATTAGATCTAGGAGAGAAAATCTAAGAATTATTGGTCTACTGGAAATTCATGAAGAAACAGAAAAGAGCCTGGAAAATATCTTCCAAAAAATCATCAAGAAAAACTGCCCTGAGGTCCTCAAAACAGAAAGCAAAGTAGTGATCAAAAAACCCCATCAATCACTTTCTGAAAGAGATCCCTAATTGAAAATGCCAAGGAAAACTAATGCCAAATTGCAGAACTATCAAATTAAGAAGAAAATGCTGCAAGAAGCCTGAAAGAAACAATTCAAATATCAGAGAACTACCATCAGGATCACACAGGACCTTGCAGCTTCTACATTAAAAAATTGGAGGGATTGGAATGTGATTTTTTGTAAGACAAAGGATCTTGGACTGCAACCAAGGATCAATTACCTAGAAAAATTGAGCATAATATTTCAGTCAAGGAAATGGACATTCAGTGAAATAAGGGATTTCCAGAACTCTCTGATGGAAAGGCCAAAGAGATCAATAGAAAAATTGATCTTCTAATACAAGACTCAAGATAGGCATGAAAAGATAACCTAGGAAAAAAATACTTGTTATTCAGTAAGGGCAAACTGTTTATACCCCTATAAAGGAGGATAACACTTGTTAATCTTGAGAACTGTATATTTATTATGACATTTAAAAGCAAAATGCATAGATAGATTGAGTGGTATAAATTAACTGATGTGATGACCAAATTGTGAGTTAAGGATATAAAGAGAATGTAACGGGAGAAGAGAAAAGGAGGAGGAAAATGTAAATTACATCACAGGAAGAGGCACTAAATTATATTATAGTAGAGGGAAAGAGGGGAAGGAGATGAGCACTGTTTGAGATTTACTCTCAACTGATTTGGTTTTAGGAGGGAACAACATACTCAGTTAAGTATAGAATCCTAATTTCCCCTATAAGCAGTAAGAGTAGAAAGGGGAAAGAAAAGGGAGGAGAGTTTAAAAAGACGGAAAAAATTAGTAAGAAAAATAATAGGCAGGTGGGCTGATTAGAAGGGATGGAAGACTGAGGGAGGTGGTGGAGAAAAATAAAACTATTGTAGAAGGGAATGGAGAAGGGAGAAAGAAAAGCATAAATGGGGTTAAAATGATGGAGAGAGACATAGACAGTAATTATAATTGTGAATGGGAATGGGAAGACCTCTCTGATAAAAAGGAGGTGGATATCAGAATGGATTAAAAATCATAATCCAAGAATATGTTGTTTACAAGAAACACATTTGAAACAGGGGGATACACACAAGGTAAAGATAAAAGGTTGGAGCTGAATATATTATACTTCAACCGATATAAAAAAGAAGGGGTAGCAATCCTAAACTCAGACAAAGCAAAAGCAGAAATAGGTATAATCAGGAGAGATAAGAAAGAAAAGTATATCTTGCTAAAAGGAACCATAGACAATGAAGCAATGTTATTACTAAACATATATATGCACCAAGTGGAATAGCATCCAGATTCTTAGAGGAGAAGTTAAGAGAGTTACAGGAAGAAACGGAAAGCAAAACTATACTAGTGAAGGCCCTCAACTTCCCCATTTTTGAATTTGATGAATCTAACCTCAAAATAAATAAGAAAGAAGCTGAGGAGGAGAATAGAACTCTGGAGAAGATAGATATGATATATCTCCAGGGAGAAAATTGAATGGGGATAGAAAGGAATATACCTTTTTTTCTCAGTGGTATATGGCACATATGCAAAAATTGACCATATACTAGGGCATAAAAGCCTCATAATCCAATGCAGAAAGACGAGATAGTCAAGGCATTCTTTACACAAAATAATGCAGTAAAAATTATATGTAATAAAAGGCCATGGAAAGATAGACCAAAAATTAATTGCAAACTGAATAAACAAATCTCAAAGAATGAGTGGGTTAAAAAACAAATCATAGAAGCAATCAATAACTTCATTCAAGAGAATGATAATAATGAAATAGCATATCAAAACTCATGAGATGCTGCAAAAACAGTTATTAGCAGAAGTATTATATTAATGAATAACTACATAAATAAAAGAGAAAGAGGAGATCAATGAATTGGGTATGTAGCTAAAAAAGCTAGAAAAAGAACAAATTGAAAATTCCTTAGTATATACCAAATTAGAAATGATGAAAACCAAAGATATTAATACAATTGAAATTAAGAAGACTATTGAACTAATAAATAAAAATGAGTTGGTTTTATAAAAAAAAAACAATAAAAGTTATAAATCATTAGTAAATTTGATAAAAAAGGAATGAAGAAAATCAATTACCAATATCAAAAATGAAAAGAGGGAACTCACCTCCCACAAGGAAGAAATTAAAATGATAATTAGAAATTATTTTGGCCAACTGTATGCCCATAAATTTGACAATCTAAGTGAAATAGATGAATATTTGAAAAAAATATTAATTGCCCAGATAAACAGGGGAATAAGTTAAATACTTCAGTAACCCCATTTCAGAAAAAGAAATTGAAGAAGTTATTATTGATCTATCTCCATTCAAAAAGATCTTCTGGGCCAGATGGATTTACAAATGAATTCTATTAAACATTTCAAGAATAGTTAATTTGAATACTAAATAGACTTTTTGGGAAAATTGGCAAAGAAGGAGTCCTACCAAATTCTTTTTATGATACAAATATGGTTCTGATAGTTAAAACAGGAAGAGCCAAAACAGAGAAAGAAAATTATAGACAGATTTCCTTAATAAATATAGATGCAAAAAAAATTTTGTACAAAAATATTTATAGCAGGTCTTTTTCAAGTGACAAATAAAAATGGATGGGATGCCCATCGATTGAGGAACAGCTGAACAAGATGTGTTATATGAAAATAACTAAATACTGCTGTTCCATAAGACATGATGAGCAGGTGGATTCCAGAAAAACCTGGAAAGACTAGCATGAACTGATGCAGTGTAATGAGCAGAACCAGGAGAACATTGCAAACAATAACAGTAACATTATTCCATTACCAACTTTGATAAATTTTGTTATTCTCAGCAAAGCAATGATCTAAGACAATTCCAAAAGATTTGTGATGGAAAATGCTATACATATCCACAGAAAGAACTGAATGTATATCAAAGACTATGATTTTCTCTTTTTTATTTTGTTTTTTTCTTCTATCTCATAGTTTTCTCCTTTTGTTCTGATTCCTCTTCACAACATGACTAATGTGGAAATATGTTTAATATGATTGTACATGTGTAGTCTATATCAGATTGCATGCCATCTTGGAGACTGGGGAATGGAGGTGTGGGGGGAATAAGAACTCAAAATATTATAAAACGGAATGCTGAAAACTAAAACTAAACAAATTTATTTTTATTTTTATTTATTTTAAGCCTTCAACATTCACTTCCACAAAACCCCCAGTTCCTAATTCTTTCCACATCTCTTCCCTCCCCCTACTCCAAAATGTCATGCATTCTGATTGCCCCTTACATCAATCTGCCCTCCCTTCTAACATCCCTCTCTTCTTCTATCCCCATCTTCTCTCTTGTCCTGTAAGGCAAGATAAATTTCTGTACCCAATTACTTGTTTTTCTTATTTCCCAGTTGTAAGCAAAAACAATTCTCAAATTTGTTCCTAAAACCTCCCCACCCATCCCCACTGAGAATGCAAACAATTCAATACAGGCCATATATGTATACTTTTGCAAATGCTTTCCATAATAGTCATATTGTGTAAGACTAACTGTATTTCCCTCCATCCTATGTTGCCCCCCATTTCTTCTATTCTCTCTTTGGACCTTGTCCCTCCCCAAGAGTGTTGACTTCCAATTGCTCCCTCCTCCCATTTGTCTTCCTTTCCATCATCCCCCCACCCTGCTTATCCCCTTCTCCACTACTTTCCTGTAGTGTAAGATTTTCATACCAGATTGAGTGTGCCTGTTATTCCTTTTTTGAGCCAAATGTAATGAGAGTAAGCTTTATTTTTTCCCTCTTATTTCCACCCTTTTCCCCTTCATTGGAAAAACTTTTTCTTGCCTCTTCTATGAGAGATCCTTTGCCCCTATTCCATTTCTCCCTTTCTCCTCCCAACATATTCCTCTCTCATCCCTTAATTTTATTTTTTTAGATATTATCGCTTTCCATTCAATTCACCCTGTACTCTCTATCTGTCTCTGTCTCTCTCTGTCTCTCTGTCTCTCTCTCAGTCTCTGTCTCTGTCTCCTCTCCCTCTCTCCCTCCCTCCCTCCTTCTCTCTCTCTCTCTCTCTCTCTCTCTCTCTCTCTCTATATATATATATATAGAGAGAGAGAGAGAGAGAGAGAGAGAGAGAGAGACATACACACACATACTTATGGGGGCTTCTTGTATAATCCCTCCAAATACAAAGATACTGAGAAAAGTTTCAAGAGTTACAAATGTTATCTTTCCAAGTAAGAATGTAAACAGTTTTACCTTAGTAAGTCCCTTGTGATTTCTCTTTCCTGTTTACCTTTTTATGTTTCTCCTGATTCTTGTGTTTGAAAGCAAAATTTTCTTTTCAGTTCTGGTCTTTTCATATTTTCATGCTTGAAGGTCCTTTATTTCATTGAATGATCATTTTTCTCCTGAAGTATTATACTCAGTTTTGCTGGGTAGGTAATTCTTGGTTTTACTCCTAGTTCCTTTGACTTCAGGAATATCATATTCCAAGCCCTTCCATCCCTTAAGGTAGTAGCTGCTAGATCTTTGGTTACCCTGATTGTATTTCCACAATACTTGAATTCTTTCTTTCTAGCTGCTTGCAATATTTTCTCCTTGACCTGGAAACTCTGAAATTTGGCTGCAATATTCCTAGGAGTTCCTCTTTTTTTAAATCTCTTTCAAGAGATGATCTGTGGATTCTTTCAATATTCATTTTACCCTCTGATTCTAGAATATCAGGGCAGTTTTCCTTGATAATTTCATGAAAGATGATGTCTAGGCTCTTTTTTTTTTATTCTGGCTTTCAGGCAGCCCCATAATTTTTATATTGTCCCTCCTGGATCTATTTTCCAGGTCCATTGTTTTTCCAATGAGATATTTCATATTATCTTCCATTTTTTATTCTTTTGATTTTGTTCTGTAATTTTCTGGTTTCTCATAAAGTCATTAGCTTCCATCTGTTCCATTCTAATTTTTAAAGTACTATTTTCTTCAGAGAGCTTTTCAACCTCCTTTTCCATTTAGTTAATTCTGCTTTTCAAAATATTCTTCTCCTCGTTGGCTTTTTGGACCTTTTTTGCCAATTGAATTAGCCTATTTTTAAAAGTGTTATTTTCTTCAGCATTTTTTTGAGTCTCCTCTAGCAAACTGTTGACCCGCTTTTCATGATTTTCTTATATCTTTCTCATATCTCTTCCCAATTTTTCCTCCACCTCTCTAACTTGATTTTCAAAATCCTTTTTGAGCTCTTTCATGGCCTGAGACCACTGAATATTTGTTTTGTATGTTTGGGATACAGAAGCCTTGACTTTTATGCCTTTCCCTGATGGTAAGCATTGTTCTTCCTCCTTTGAAAGGATGCGAGAAGATATCTGTTCACCAAGAAAGTAACATTCTATTGTCTTATTTTTCCCATCTTTTCGGGCCTTTTCCCAACAAGTTACTTGACTTTTGGGTCCTTTGTCAAGAGTAGGGTATACTCTAGGGGTCTGTAAGATCTCAGTTCCTTCAAGGTGGCACAATCAAGTGTGTACACTGGTCTGGGAGCAAGCAGAAATTTTTCTGCCCAGAATCTTAGTAATAGAGTTTTGTCTTCACAACTATTTTGCCTCCAGTTCAGCTAAGCCAGCACTGTAGGCTGAGATTCAGATAAGCAGGGACAGGGCCACCATTCAGTGTGAGATAAAGATCAGCTGCTCAAATCCCCCAGAAGTTTTAGGTGGGGGCAGGGCCTCCACAGAGGGCTGAGGTAAGAATCAGCTGCTCAGTGCCCCCAAAGATTTTACAATTCAACAATGGATGTGGGCTGTTGTAGAGGCTGCTGTGAAAGCTACTGCAGCCTGCTAGATGGGACCTCTGTTGGTCGCAGCCTTAGGCTAGAGCTATGGGAAGTCCCTTCTCCCTTCTTTGCCAGCTGAAAAAACCCTCTCACTGAACTTTGGGGCCTGTGGGTTTAGAGATCTCTGAACCACTGCTGTTATAACTGGGGATTCTGGCCCCGAGGCCTGTTCTCATTCTCCACCCACAGCCATCCCGTGCAGCCATGTTTGGGTTGGGCTCCACTCTGTGTCTGGTGTGTCAGACGTTTCTCATCAGTCTTTCAGGTTATGCTGGGCTGGAAATCTCCTCCACTCTGTTGTTGTATGGCTTCTGCTGCTCCAGAATTTGTTGAGAGTCTTTCTTTACAGGTATTTTACGGGCTTTGGGGGAAGAGCTAGCATATGTGTGTCTTTCTAGTCTGCCATCTTGGCTCTTCCCCTGGAAAGTCTTATATGAACTGATGTGGAGTGAAACAAGCAGAAACTTGAGAACATTATACAAAATGACAGTTCCAGTGTGTGAGGACTATCCACATTCAGAGAAAGAACAATGGAATGGAATTGGAACACAGATTGAAGCAGACTATTTTCTATTATGTTATGGGTTTTTTTTTTTTTTTGGTTTTTTTTTTTTGGTTTTCATCATGGTTTCTCCCACTCATTTTAATTCTTCTATGTGACATGACTAATGTGAAAATGTGCTTAATAAAAATGTGTGTGTAGAACCTATATAAGACTGCATGCTGTCTCAGGGAGGGAACAGAAAGGGAGAGGGAGAAAATTTAAGACTTATGGAAGTGATTGTTGAAAACTGAAAACAAATAAACTAATTATTTTTTTAAAAAGATATGTCAGATTTAGAGCAGTAAAAAAAACAAAACAAAACAAAACTGCAAAAGCTGATATATTCCTTTCTTAAATATTCTTCAGTGTTAACTTCTTAGTTTATTTTCATTATATACATATATATATATATATATATATATATATATATATATATATATATATATATATATATATATATATATATATATATATATATATATATGGAAGAGAATGTAGTCTTATAAATTAATTCAAGCTAGTATCTTGCATGTATTCTTTTTTAATTTAATTTTTTGTCATCTCCCCTCTTTTAGAATTATTGTATAACCTCCAATATTGATTTCATTTTTTTACTGCGTAAAGCATAGTAAGTATTTCCTATTTTATTTATTGGATATCATTTTACTTCCCTTTAGCCCACTAGGTATTAAAGGAGACTGAGTCTAAAAATAATATTTATTGACATTTTTATAGAAAATAAGAACAAATTATCATTTTGATAAATGAGTTCATGGCATTCTATTCCACTTCTATTCCTTCTTATTCTTGCTCTATCTATAAATATTTTTAAGAGAATATGATTTAGTTTAGTATAATAGTAAGATTTTATAGACTAGTTTTATTCTTTCCAGTTTTTCTTAGATATGAGAGAAGATACTGCTCATAGTCTTCTATACTTTTCAAAATGATACTTTGCAAATTATTTTATATTTTAAAATGGCATTTCCCTTGGCAATCACATTTCTTAATTTGGTATTTTACTATTTCTGCATTCTTTTGTTCTTTTTGTTATGATTATATCACACTGGTTAAATTTCTCTAAAAATGCCAATACTCCATTAAAATTTTCCCCATTTTTCAAAGTCAACAGCTTGCTTAATTTTTTTCATGTTGGTGGTGTTATTATTAATAATTCCAATTGCATAATAATAATGTGTTCTCATTTTTTATTCTTTCTTTTAATTTCATTTTATGTCAGTTTAACTAGTCGTTCTTATTGCATTCAGACAACTGCTTCAGAAATCATTCCCATATTTGTAACTAGCTGTTTTCAATTTAAGCATAATGCATGCAAAGCATATACTTTCCATTGAAGATAAAAGCAAGATTCAAGTATTCCCTATCTTCAAAGAATATGTTCTACTGTTTGAAATTAAATTTAAATTTTCTATGGTATTTTTAGCATTCACCATTTATACCCACTTCCTACTTTTCCCATGAATAAAAAAAAAAGCAAATAAATATGGAATTTTAGCAATTCAATACCTCTAATATCTGTTGGCTTAGTCCTTAACAATACATAACATCAACATTGATTCTTTTACCTATTTTTAAGTATTAGGGTAAACATTAACATTTGTAGGGAGATATTAATAATGATAAATGGAATCATTAATTTTCACACACACACACACACACACACACGTACACACTCATACACATTCCTACCTTTATAAATGATGAAATCAGCTCTGTAGTAATTTTATTTGCTTTTTGGCTAAATTGCAGAGCTTCTTTCCATTTAGTAACAAAGTATCCTAAGGTGTCATTATAATGAGAATATCAATATGGATGTGTTATTAATTCCTCCAGGAATGCAACAATTTGTTGATTGTTGACAAATATCTTTCATTTTCAATATGAGAATAGAATAAACAACATTAATCCCTTTTCATAGTTAAAAAACTAGGTATAATACCACTAGGAATCAAAAGCCATTGCAAGACATGTCTTGTGCCTGAAAAATAGGAAGAAATGGGTCATCCATGATACCATTTGAATTAACAAAACGAAAAGGTAGAATTATGAAATTAGAAATAGTAGAAATATGTAATTAGAACAATGAAAGAGTGTTTAATCTGAAGTCATTAGTCTGTGGTTATGATATCGTTTGGGGGTAATTCTTAAAATGAGATGTAGTTTACCGTGACTCCAACTCATTTCAAAGGTGAATTTTATCCTGAAGCCATATTCAATCTCTAATATAAAACAACCTGGATTTTGGAATTGAAACAAGAGACAGTCTATTACTGAAGACCAAATCTATAGGAGTAAAATATTCAGATTCATTTTACGTATTTAAACATTGACACAGATCATTGAATGATTAAGCCAATAAGGAGATTGATATCACTTTTCAAGCTAGCTAAAATGCCTAGAGAAGCCATATTGTGATCTCAGGGCCACTGTCCATTTTGTAATAACTAAGAAAGTGTATGCATGTGTGTATATATATATATTCATATATGTATGTGTGTATATAGGAATATGCACATGTGCATATACATATGTATACACACAGATATATTCGCATAGGAAACACATACATAAGCATATATATATGCACATGCATACATATGTATGTACATATATATGTTTAAGTTACAAATGATATTTTCAACATTAACTTATTAGAAATCATTCCACTGCTAAATATCTTTATTTCCTAGATTTCAGTGTGATGATATAGAACTTTTATGATTGTATGGCAAAAGTCTTAGAATGTTAATTTGGAAATAATAAAATATTTTAAATGTTCTGTCTTCCATTTGTATATGATTTAAGGTTGAAATGAGGATCATACTTTTTGACACAATAAAAATAAGTTATTAAGCAATTTCCAAAAAGAGAAAAATGTAGCTGATTTCATTAGTATGATTGCTAATGGTCCACTATAAGTAAAGCTTAGGAAGGAAAAACAGCTGTATATTATGTGACAGCTAAGGACAAAAATACATTCCAATCCTTTGAATTTATATTCAACATGTAAGAAATGTCAGTGTATAAAAAATGAATGGACACATACATGACTGATTTAATTATCTTGATGATCTTAAAGACAAAAGTAGAACATCTGCAGAATAGATTTGGTTAAAGTGATTGGTATTGGTTGTTTGTTGTCCTTCATCTTCACGGAGGCTGAAAATGAAATCACCATTGTAAAGTGAAATTTCATTGTGTCCAGCTGTGGCTGATCAGACCAATATGAGCTCACAATGCTCCACCACAGGTTGGGCACAGAGAGTCCATGTGAATATGTGGGGTGAATATCTCAAATTTACTCATCCTGTGTTTACTTTGTGCCAACTCAATTCTGCGTTCCTCAAACAGCATAGCATCTTATCTTAAACCGCACAGCACCTTTTCTTACGTAGGCATGCCATGTTGAGCGGTCCTGTGCCCGTGTCTCCCATGTTGTGCAGTCAAATCTAAAGTGCTTGAGAGAGATTTTGCGAATGTCCTTGTATCATTTCTTCTGGCCACCATGTGATCCCCTGCCCCATGCAAGTTCTCCGTAAAATAGCCTTTTTGGCAAGCGTACATTTGGCATTCAAACAATGTGGCCAGCCCATCAGAGTTGCACTCACTGAAGCACAGTTTGAATACTTGACAGTTCAGCTTGAGCAAGGACTTCAGTGTCTGGTACCTTATCCGGCCAGGTGATCCTCAGAGGTAAGGTAGTAACCTAAGGTAGTTCAAGTGGAAATGATTCAGTTTCCTGGCATGGCACTGGTAGACTGTCCATGTTTCACAGGCATACAACAACGAAGTCAGCACAATGGTTCTGTAGACTATCAATTGACAGTCAGTCTGATACCTCTTCTCTCCCAAACTTTTCTTTGGAGTCTCCCAAACACTAAGCTAGCTCTGGCAAAGCTTGCATCAACCTCATTGTCAATGTGCACATCCTTGGAAAGTACACCACCAAGGTAAGTGAACTTATCCACAGCATTCAAAACTTCTCCATTTGTTGTAATTGATGGTTCCACATATGGATGGTGTGGTGGTGGCTGATGGAGCACCTGTGTTTTGTTTTGTTTTTTTTTTTGGCATTAATTATTAGGTCAAAATTAGCACAGGCAGCAGAAAATTGATTCATACTATGTTGCATCTCAGCTTCAGAGGCTACATTGTGTGCACAATCATCTGCAAACAGAAAATCACGAACAAATTACCCCCCCATACTTTGCCCTTGGCTTGTAGCCTTTTCAAATTGAAGAACTTACAATCAGTATGGTAGTTGACCTTGATGCTGTGTTCATCCTCATTGAAAGCATTTGTCAGCATGGCTGAAAACATCATGCTAAAAACCACTGAAGCAAGCACATAGCCCTGTTTCACTCCATTGTTGACTGGGAAGGAATGAGAGCTTTGTTCATTATCCAGAACTTGAGCAAAAATGCCATCATGAAATTGAGGTACAATATTGATGAACTTCTCCTGGCAACCAAATTTTGACATAATTTTCCAAAAGTTCTCATGACTGACAGTGTCAGAGGCCTTGGCCAGATTGACAAATGTTGTGTACAGACCTCTATTCTCTTGCTGGCATTTCTCCTGGAGTTGTTGGGCAGCATACACCATATCAACTGTTCCTTAGCCCTTTCTGAAGCCTTACTGGCTCTCAAGTATATGATCATCTACCAGGTCATACTAGATCAGCCTATTAAAGAGGACTCTAGAAGAAATTTTGCCAGCAATGACTAAGAGAGAGATCCCCCTGTCATTGTCACAGACAACCTACTCCCTTTACTGTGATAGAGATGGACAGTGGAGGCATCCTTAAACTCCAGGGGTATGACCTCCTCTTGCCATATAACCTGGAAAATTTCAGTCAGCTTTTGTATGAGCAATGATCCTCCTACCTTGTAAATCTCAGCTGGAATAGCATCAGCACCAGGTGCTTTGCCACATGAGAGGAGCCTAATGGCCCTTAAAACCTCTTCTTCAGCTGGAAGTTCAGCTAAGGAGGGATTGACTTCAGCCTGATGTAAACGGTCAATGGCCTCAGTATTGACTGATGATGGTCTGTTGAGAACACTATGAAAGTGTTCAACTCATCTCTCTGGGATCATGTCTTAATCAGAATTAATATCACCCCATCAACCCTGAGTAATTGTGATGCATCATAGGTATTTGGTCCATAAGTAGCTTTCAGGGATTATAAAAACACTTTGGATTGTTACTATCAGCATAAAACTGAATTTCATTGACCTTCTTACTAAGCCAGGAATCCTGCATCTCTCTAAGCTTTGCTTGTATTTTGGTTTTAATGGAATTAAATGCTGCCTTCTTAGAGGTGGGTGAACTATCCTGCTGTTAAATCTTATGGAGTTCTCATTTTTCATTTAGAAGCTTCTGAATTTCCCCATCATTTTCATCAAACTAGTGTTGGTGTTTGTGAGTGTTTTGGCCCAGATGAGCAAATGCAGTACTGTACACCAAATCTCTAAAAGCTGCCCACTCTTTTTCTGCTCCACTGTTGCTAACTGTGTGTTGGCTCGACTTTCCCTCCAAGTCAGCAGCAAACTGTTCACACTTAGAGAAGTGCTCTAATTTGTTGACTTTAATTCTTCTGGTAGTCATTTTGCCTTAGGGTCAGTGCTTTTTATGAATGTGAATATTTAACTTGGAAAGGATAAGTCTGTGATCAGTCCAGCACTCTGCACCACACATTGCCTTCACTCTCACATCTTGTCTGTCTCTTCTGGTTAAAATCACATAATCTATTAGATGCCAGTGTTTGCTGCTAGGGTGAGTCCATGAAGTTTTATTGCGTTTATGTAAATGGAAGATAGTATTGGTGATAAGGTCATCTGATGCACAAGTCTTCAGCAGTAAATGACCATTGCTGTTGCTGTTTCCAACTCCATTCCTCCCTAGGATTCCCTGCTAAGTCTGATTGTCTGAACCTACTCTAGCATTAAAGTCACCCAGAATTATAAACTCGTCCTCTTTGGGCATATTGATGATAAGAGTCTCTAGGTCTTCATAAGTTTTTTCTTTGACTTCTTCAGGGTTTGTCATAATGGGAGCATAGGCACTGATGATGGTGGCATGGCATTTTCCTGCAAGTGACAATCACATTGTCATGAGACTGTCATTCACTCCTTTTGGTAGGTATGCTAGCTTGCTAATTTGTTTGGTTTTGATTGAAAAACCCAAGCCAGCTTCATGGCTTTCCCCTTCACTGTGCCCACTCCAGAAAAATGTGTACCCAGTTCCAACCTCAGTAAGCTGGCCTTCATTTACCAACCTTGTTTCACTCAGGGCTGCTATTTGGATGTGATACCTGCTTAGTTCTCTTGCAGCAAGAGCAGTTCTTCTTTAAGTCTACTGTATTTTGTGTTGTCTATTAGTGTGCGCATGTTTTATGTACCAATGGTGAGTGGAATCCTCTTTGCAGATGTTTTCCTACATTTTTTTTTTGTTTTTCAACTGCATTATAAGAATTCCTCCACCACCATGGTAATCAGACCAGAGTTGGATAAGCAGGCAATGTTCAGGGCACCTTTTCTAGCCTCCTTCAGCACACCAGGAGGTGAGCAGTGCAATCCTTAAAAGGCTGCTCCTGCTCAGACACCCAGGGGGCTGTCGAGTCCTTCTGCTGCTTCCAGTGAGAAACGACCCTATGGTCTGGGCTGCCTGTGTGCAAGGTTGTCACTACAGCTCCCAGTGTATTTGCACCAGCTGCTTCATCACTTGCCTATCGTCACTATTTGAGGCATAATAGTGAAATGGTATGGGTGATGTCTTTTGATTTGTGCGTAAATTGGATTTAAGTGAGGCAGAGTTGAACTGAAGTTGTCTGCCTCACTGTCTCCTCCAGTCATCATAGTCCAGTGGCAGGACAGAGTCAAGACAACTGGAGATGGCTCAGGATGCAGTGGATGACCTTGGTGTCTTCAGTGTCTAACCAAGCTCTAAGTGTTCCATATCACCTGTTTCATCTGCCTTCATGGCTGATGGAACAAATTGTTCTCATCTGCCCATTCCACCAGATGACATCTTCACATGCTTGGAGTAGGCACCCACCTAACTCACCAATGGGTTTGAGAACCCTTGGTTACCCTCAACCTGGTTTGGCCTGTCTGCCAAAATGGTTTACCAGGGTGTGTCCACTGCCCATAATTCAGCTTCTTGGAGCCACAGGTAAGAGTTAAGTGGAACAGTTGGACACCAAAGGTGGAAGAGTCCCAAAAAAAGTTCGGCAGCCATCACATCAAAGGTATTGCTACTGGTACTGGTACTGGTGCTCCCTGAATATACCCTATACCCCAACTATGTAAAAAAGGTTAAAATATTGATTCTTCATGATATAGTCCAGTTTGTTGGGTAGACAGCTAAAAATATAAGCATGAGTTACTAATAAATCTATAAATATATCCTTAAAATCTAGAAAAACCTAAACACTATACCCAAAATAGCTTCATACTATCCAATCCCTTCATACCAGCTTAATCTCATAAATATTTTGAGAGTGTTTACATGTGTTTGTATTCTCTAGTCTAAAGTCTCTTGGGTGGTAAGGGGAAACATTTTTACCTGCGGAAAAAACATAGTAGAACTTAGTTATATTACTTGACAGAAAAATAAACAACTGATTAAAAGCTCTATAGATGTTATAGAAATGGTTTTTGTCACTCTCAATGACCTTTATAGTAAATGTATTAATATAGCTCATATATTCTTTTGATAAAATATTCAAAATATTCTTGTCAATTGTGTTGATATGCTTCTTTTATGTGGTACACAGTTTTAGTGATTAACTCTATTCTTTGTCATATAGATTGGAGTAAAGTAAAATAGTTAAATAAAAGAAACAAAGAATGACCTCATCTGAAAGTGCATGTAATATTCCAAATTTATAGCTCCTCCAACTTTATTCTTAAAAAGTCAAATTAACAAAAATCTATTTCTCTTTCTTGGTACACCCCAATGAAAAAAAATAAGGAAGAAAAATTAACAAATTTATTTTAACAATTATGCGTAGTTATAGAAAGTAAATTATTTTTCTATATATATGAATTCATATATACATATAGATAAATATGCATGTGTATATATACACTATGTATGTATGTATATATGTCTACATAAACAGTCTCATTTTGCTCCCACCCAAACTTCTAACAACCTCTCTTTTATTTTTTTATTTTTCTTTTTCAAAATTAATTTGTTTTTCATTTTCAACATTTACTTTCACAAGATTTGGAGTTCCAAATTTTCTCCCCATCTCTCCCCTCCACCCACCCTGAGACATCATGCATTCTGATTACCCCTTCCTCCAATCTACCATCCCTTATATCACACCTCTTCCTTCTCTCAGCCCCTTCCCCACTATTTTCTTATAGGGCAAGATAGATTTCTATATCCCATTGCCTATATGTCTCATTTCCCAGTTGCATGTAAAAATAATTTTTAAAATTCACTTTTAAAACTTTGAGTTCCAACTTCTCTCATTTCCTCCCTCCCCACCCATCGCCACTGAGAAGGCATGAGATTCAATATAAGTGATACATGTGTAGTCATACAAAGCACTTCCATAAGTCAAGATGTAAAAGATTATATTTTCCTCCCTTCTATCCTGCCCCATATTTGTTCTGTTCTCACTTTTGGCCCTGTCCTGTTAAAAAGTGTTTATTTCTAATTACACCCTGCTCCCATTTGCCCTCCCTACTATCATATCCTCAACGCCCAGTTTCTCCCCTTCCCCCATACTTTCCTGTAGTGTAAGATTCATATCAAATCGAGAATGTATTTTGTTTTCTCCTTAAGCCAAATGCAATGAGAGTTTACTCTTTTCTTTTCACCTCCTCTCTCATCCTCTGCATTGAAAAAGTCTTTTCTTGCCTCTTTTATGTGAGAGATAATTTACCCCGTTCTATTTCTCCTTTTCTCCTTCTCCTAATATATTTTGCTCACCTTATAATTTTATTTTTTTAGATACCCCTTCATATTCAATTCACCCTATACCCTCTGTCTATATGTATGTAATTCATCCAACTACCCTAATTCTGAGAAAACTCTCAAGAGTTACAAACATGATCTTTCTATGTAGGAATGTAAACATTTCAACTTTATTAAGTCCCTTATGATTTCCCTTTATTATTTACCTTTGCATGTTTGTCTTGATTCTTGTGTTTGAAAGTCAAATTTCTATTCAGCTCTGGTCTTTTCATCAAAAATGCTTGAAAAGCCTGTTTCATTGAATGGCCAAGCTTAGTTTTGCTGGGCAAGTGATTGTTAGTTTTAACTCTAGCTCCTTTGAACTCTGGAATATTATATTCCAAGCTCTTTAATCCCTTAATGTAGAAGCTGCTAGATCTTGTTTTGCCCTGGTTGTGTTTCCACAGTAGTATAATTGTTTTTTTGGGGTTTTTTTTTTTGGGTGTTGCAACATTTTCTCTTTGATCTGGGAGCTCTGGAGTTTGGCTACAATATTACTAGTAGTGTTTCTTTTGGGATAATTTTCAGGAGCTGATTGCTGCATTCTTTCAATATATATTTTACCCTCTTATTTTAGAATATCAAGGAAGTTTTCCTTGACAATTTCTTGAAATATGATGCCTGGGCTCTTTTTTGGTCATGGCTTTCATGTAGTCTCATAATTTTTAATGTCTTCCTTGGATATATTTTCCAGGTCCATTGTTTTTCCAATGAAATTTTTTCACATTGTTTTGCATTTTTTTGTTCCTTTGGTTTTGTTTTAAAATTTCTTGGTTTTTCATATAGCCATTAGTTTCCTTTTGCTCGATTTGAATCTTTAAGGAATTATTTTCTTCAGTGAGCTTTTGGATCTCCTTTTATATCTGGTCAATTCTGCTTTTTATATCATTCTCCTCAATAGTGTTTTTGGTTCTCTTTTACATTTAGGTTAGTCTATTTTTAAGGGAATATTTTCTTCAACATTTTTGGGTCCCCTTTAGCAAGCAGTTAACTCATTTTTCATGATTTTCTTGTATTACTCTCAATTCTCTTTCCAATTTTTCTTCTTCTTAACTTGATTTTCAAAATCTTTTTTGAACTCTTCCATGGCCTGAGAGTAATTCATATTTTTCTTTGAGGCTTTGAATGTGGGAGCTTGGACTTTGCTGTCTTCTTCTACTGTTTTGATCTTCCTTGTTACCAAATTAAGTTTCTATGGTCTGATTCTTTTTCCAAGCTTTTGCTCATTTCCCCAACCATTTGCTTGACTTCTGAACTCTTTGTCAAGTTGTTCTCTGCTTCCACTGGGGGTGAGAGAGTGTACTGTCAGCAACTAGATCCCCACACAATCTGTGGCCCTAGAGCTCCAGAAAAAGCCATTCCTTCTGCCTCTGCTGCTGTGGCTACTGCAGGCTCTTTCAACTCTCTGCCATCCTGGCGCTGAAAACATACCATTCTTTTCTCTCACGTAGGTCCACAGGTTTTTTCTGTTGACCTTCTAATTTGCCCTTGATGTTTTATGGTTGTGAAGTTTGGAAACTGCCACAGGTGCAAGAGATTACATCACAGTGAGGCCTGCTCAGTTTGTATCTAGGCTGGCACAATCTATGCTGGACTGACCTCTGCTCCCAACGTGGTGCATTAGACATTTCCTGTCAACCTTTCAGGCTGTCTTAGGCTGGAGATTTGCTTCACTTCATCATTCTGTGGGTTTTGCAGCTCCAGAATTTGTTTGCTCATTTTTTACAGGTATTTGGCTGATCTTGGGGTGTGAGCTCTAGCAAGTCTCTACTTTTGCTCCATCTTTCAACTTCTCTTTTAGCAGGTAATACATTTCATCAACTGTCCTTTGGAATCATAGAAATTCATTTAATTATACTTCCGTAATATAGTATAAATATATAAAACAACTTTCAAAGTTGTTTGTCTTTATTGTGTTTTTGTTATTATATAAATTGTTTTCTGAGTTGTTCTCATTTTATTCTTCATCACCTTGTAAAAGTTCTCAAAATGGTTCTCAAAACCATTCTCAACATTTCTCAAAATTTTTATAATAATGGTGTAATAGCAAGCAAAATAGGATCTTTTGCTGTTTTTGGTTTAGTATAATCAAGTGCCTCTGATTGAATCTTACCTTTATCAACCAAGAGTCTTTACTGGGAGTGAAGTACAGAAACAGGAGTTTCTTTAACTAGAAACAGTCTGTGTATTTGAATTGTTAATTATTTGAATGTGATTAAAGATTCTCCCAACTCATTAATGAGTCCTGCGAAGATTTGTAGGAAGGTCCACATCTTTTGTTATTGAGGCACTGATTCTCAGGAGTTGTGATCCCTCTGGCTTTAAAAAAATGTATATATGTTTTGAGGGTGAGGTTTTACTTTGTGAATTAGTTTTTGGAAGAAGGTTTGTGTGTCAGATGAGACTCTGTGAAGCCTCTAAGGAGCCCCTCATTTTTGAAAACTCAGATGTTGGTACTTCCCTCTCTGGTAACTATGTATATATGGTCAGGCGATTGTATCTGTCTGTTGACTTGTGATGTATGTATTGCTTACTGCTAGACAGTTTTGAAGTGCTGTCTGTTGAGATTTCTCTGTAATTTCTCTAAAGTTCAGGGTGACTTTTTCCCCTGAACTAAGTGAATGATACATGGGCTTGACTAAAGTGATTATTGACCCTTCCAAAGTTGCTTTCCTTTTAGAGAAGCAGATGTAAGAACCTGTGATAGCTTCCCTTCCAGGGTATATTAAGGTGCTTACTATTGCAAGTGGTGATATTGTTCTTTTCTTGTTTCCTTCACTCTTCATCAGTTTATATCTTTCCATATTTCTTTGAAATCATCTCTTTTTCATTTCTTCCAGCACAATAATATTCCATCATGACTGTAAGCCACAACTTATTTGTCATTGCTCAATTAATGGGCATTTCTTTAGTTTTCTCTTTTTGCTATGGCAAAGAATGGCTACTAATATTCTTTTGTTTTTACATGATTTTCCTATTTCACCACTTTTAAGTAGAGTCATAGAAGTGACACAATTTTATATATGATTGCAAATAGCTTTCAAGAATTATTGTATCCATGTACAAGGTTTATCAATAGTCTACCTATGTGCCTGTTTTCCCACATCCACTCTAATATTTATTGTTTTTCTTTTTTGCATCTTTGACAATCTAATGGGTTATTTATGGATGATTTTCACCAATGTCGTAATCTAATGCTCTATCATTGTCCCATAGCGATCATAGAGTCTCAAATGATAAATTAGCAGAACGGCAAAGGCTTTGGATATGGACAGAGCAATAGATTTATGTTGTCTAAGGACGAATCTAATCATGCAACTCATCATTGGTTGCTCAGTTGGATAGAAATAGGGATTGGGCCTATAGTTTCGCTGACATAGAGAATTCCTCTATACTACTGTCCAATGCAATTCAGTATTTCTTCTGAATCTTATTATATAGGATAATTGCCAACAGCAGAGAGGTTAAGTGACTTATTCTGGAATACGTAGCCTGTATGAAGCAAAGGCAAGGTATGAATCCAGATATTCCTACCTTCAGGACTTACTTTCTATTCCCTATGGACTCTGACCACACTATTGCCATTGCAAGAGTGGTGCTGAGCACTGTACTAAGCCATATAAGGTGTAATATCAGGTATGCTTTCATTTTTATTTTTAAAATTAGAAGGACTTGGAGAGTTTTCCATGTGGCTAATCATACAGCACAGTTTAGGAAATGAGACTTTTATTGGAGAATTTTTTTGCAACTATTTTCCCTATTTGATTTCCTTTTAATTTTTACATTATTGGATTTGTTTTATAAAATAATTTCAGGCAATCAAATTACCCATTTCATCTTTTGTGATCTTTTTGATTTTATAGTTGGCTATGTATTTTTCTCCTAGCCATAGATATGACAGTATATTTTTTCCAGGTTTCTCTAATTTGTTTTTGAACTGACACTTTATATGCAGATTAAATATCCATCTGGAGCCTGTCTTTGCATGGGTTTTGAAGTATTATTTTATATTTAATTTCTTCCATACTGCCATCCAATTTTCCAACCAGTTTTTGCTGAAAAAAAGTCATTATCCATCAGCTGGGATGTCTGTGATCATGGCATAATGATATATGAACTAAATTTCCTTTCATGTGTAATCTATTCCTCCAATTAATATCTACCTTGTTTTGTTTTTAATATTATTTTAATTTTCCCAACTACATGTAAAAACAATTTTAAATTTTTTTTTTTAAAAATGAGTTCCAAATTTTCTCCGTTATCTCTTCCAATATAATACACAATTTGATATAGGTTATATATGACCAAGCACGTAATATATTGATGGGCATCTTTTTCATTTCCAAATGAATATCACCACAAAAAAAAAAAGTTATTATATAAGGTGGAGCCAAGATGGCAGAGTAGAGACAGGGATTTACCTGACCTTTCCCCCAAATCCTTGAAATACCTTTAAAAATGACTCTCAACAAATTCTAGAGTAGTAGAACCCACAAAAACATGAAGTGCAATAAATTCCCAGCCCAAGACAACTTGAAACTTCTTCAAGGAAAGAGATCTTGCACCAGGGTGAGAAAAGAAAACAGTACATTGCAGGTTGCATTAGTGCAGACTGGGTCCCAGCAAAGCAGGAGCAAGACGAGGTTAGAGGCAATCACTTATAGAAAGAGCAGTTTCCAGAGCTCTCTTCTCATAGATGCCAAAGACATATTAGAAGTTCAGTGGGAAAGATCTATTGCAACTAGGTGACAGTGGAGCACAGTACAGAGCAGCCCCCACCCCAATAGATCAGGTGCTTTTCTAATATAAAAATAACCCTCCATTGTAGACCTAAATCCAAAGTACTAATAGTCTGTAATCTTTGTAATTTATTTTTGCCTCTTTGTTCAGTATTTATTTTAAACATTTGCTTTTTTTGTTTATTAGAGAGATTGGTTCCATAACTTTCTTCTAATTTTATTCTATTTGGTTTAGGTGTAAGGAGCATATCTATGGTACAGAAAACATTTCATAGGATCATTGCTTTTACTACTTTTGCAAGCAATTTATATAATATTGGAATCAAAACTTTATTTGATAGGTATAGCTTCTAAATCCATTTGGTTATAGAGTTATTTTTAATTTGGAAGTTCACTTATGGCTTGTTCAATTTTTCCTGCAATTGAGTTGTACAAAAGTACTATTTCTTGTTCTATAAATTTAATTTTTAGTGGGGTTTCCCTAAAATTTATTTATTTATTCTGTTATTTTGTTGTCATATAGGTGCAATAAGTGGTTTTTCATAATAATATTTATTTCACTATCATTTGTCCTAAATTTTTGTTCATATTTTATATTGAAAATTAGGTTTCCCTCTTTCCTCATCTTAATTAAATTAGCTAATTTATTTTGATGATTCCAAAAAATAGCTACCATATAATTTGTTAATTAAGTTGTTTTCAATTGTTTTTCAGGATTTATGTTTTGTTTACTGCAGGTTTTTTTCTTTTCTATTTTATTTTTTGCATTCTCAATTCAATAACATCTTCTATTTTGTTAGCAAAAGTGTTTAGTTTTGTTCATAAAGGTATTTTATATTCTCCTCCTAAATATTATGTCATCTGCACCCCTAAAATCTTGGCATGTTTCCATTAATTTGACTGAAATTATGTACTCATTCCATGAATTGTTCTTTGACCTATTTTTTTCACTGTTATTTAGTCTACAATTGAATAATATTTTCAACATTTGATGAAATTTTATTATGCTGTATTCCGTAAACTATAAGTATATTTTTATTTTCCTGAATTTGTGAGACTTTAAAAAAAATTTAAGACATTGTTAGTGCTTTGTAGAAGTGCAATGCACATCTAAAATAGACATATATTCCTTCCTATTCTCATTTGATAATCCACAGAAATCTTTCATATATGAATATTTTAAAATTAGGGATAGCTAGGTGGTGCAGTGCATAAAGCACCAGTGCAGGAGTCAGGAGGACCAGACACTTGACACTCACTAGCTGTGTGACCTTGGACAAGTCACTTGACCCCAATTGCTTCATCCTGGATCATCTCCAGTCATCCTGATGAATATCTGGTCACTGGATCTAGATGGCTCTGGAGGAGAAGTGAGCCTGGTGACCTGCACAGCCCTCCCTCACTCAAAACAAAGTCAAGTGCAAGTCATATCATCATTTCTCTGATGGCATGGTCTTCTTAGGCAACGAAGGACAAACGCACACACACACACACACACACACACACATATTTTAAAATTATTTCCTGGTTCTTAAGTTCTTGTTGATTTCCCCACCCTTTGGTTAAATTTACCTGATTTGCATGGAAGTAAATTGAGGTTCTTAGTTATTTTAGTTTTATTGGATATTTCTCCTTGTAATTCAGTTAGATTATCCTTTAAATATTTAGAACCTATGACATTGTATTTTTGTGCATATAATTTGCACATATATACTTATATATATATATATACTTATATTGGTAACTTAAAGTAACAAATGAATTTTTGTTTTATCTGTGTCATAATAGACTTTGCTCCAACACCATAATTTAAATATTCTCTGAGTTTCTTTATATTTCAAGTAAGTTTCTTGTGAAAAAAAATATTATTTGATTCTGCTTTCTAATCTGCTAAACTCTTCATTTCATTGGTGAGCCCAACCCTTTCACATTCACAGTTAGGATAGTTAATTATTTCCCTACCATTCCATTCCTTTACAAATTTTCTCTATTTTTTCTAATGTTTTCTTCCCTCCATCCCTGCATCCTTGAACTTATTCACTGTCTATTCTCCAAGATTAGGGTCTGCTTTCTACTTGAGCAAGCCAATTATATGTGTAAACACATTTATCTATCTTTTCTCCAATTTTTACTCAATGAATCTTTCCCTTTTTCATTTTATTTTCATTTTAAATATTTTCGAAACATAGCAAATCCATTTATGTCTTCTGTCTCAATTGTATTTTTGTATGACTTAGTGCCATTAAGATTCTGAAAGAACATTTTTAACACATTTCCTCCATTAGAAAACAAACACTTTATTCTTACAAAGTTCTTTCTGATTATAGATTCCTTTTCTGTATCTTGAGTTGTATTTCAATTTCCAAGTTTCCTTTATTCTCTGTTCCTCCCTCCAACACCAAATAAGCATATTGGAAAATTCTCTATATCACCATTTTTTTTTCTTTGTGGAATTATACTCAATTTTAATTCATAAGTCTTTTTTAGTTACATAACTTTACCTCTTGCCTTTTTGAAGAACTCATTCCCTGTTTTCCCAGTCTAAAGTGATAGCTGCTAAATATTGCTTTCTCTTGTTTGTGTTTTTTCAATAATTCAATTCATTCTTCCCAGAGGTTGTATTGTTTTTTTTTTTCTTTTGTTTGGAAGCTCTGGGCTTTGGCAATTATATCACTTGACATTTCATTTTGGGAAAAGTTTCTGGAGGTTTTCAGAGGATTCTTTATTTCCTTTCATATTGTCCTCTTATTCTAATATTTTTTGGCAATTTTATTTAACAATTTATTGAAACATATGTTTTTCAGGTTACAGATTTCATGTAAGCCAATGAATGAGCCTTAATCTATCAGTCCTTGGTCTTTTTTTTTTATCTGAGTTGTTTTTAATATAAGATACTTTATATTTTCCTTGCAATTTCTTATTTATTTGACATTAAAGGAAATAAAGGGAACAAGTATTTATAAGCACTTAGTCTATGCCAAGTACTATGCTTTACACATATTATCTCATTTGGGTCTCACAATAATGCTGTAAGATAGCTGCTACTATTTTATCTATTTATATGCAATATAGGAAACTGTGATAGAGGTTGTGACTTCTTCAGCATCACTCGGCTAAGTTTATGAGGCTTGATTTAAGCATGTCTTCCTGATTCCAAATCGAGTATCTATCAACTGTATCACATTTTTAAAAAAAATTAAGAATCTCTGTTGTCTCCTAGACTCGGGAAATGTTGTTTGGTTCAATATATTTTTTCTCTCTCTAAATGCAAGGTGCCGCTTCAGCAAGTATTATTATTTTTTTTTTGCACTGAAGTGTGTTTTTACACACTTACATTGAAAACAGTCTCACTGTAGTGACTTTGATAAGATTTTCTGATGTACCCCCTTTACTGTTAAGACTATTATAATCAAAGTATTTTATTTTCAGTTTAGTCCTTCCCATCATTTCTTACCCCAACACTATCTTTTCTTCCCTGGAAGTCATCCACTTTAATCCCTTAGGGAATTTGGATGGCATTCATGGTTTGTCTAGCAGGTGAATTGTCTTGAGGTTTCTTGTAATTGTCATGAGGTTTCTTGGTGGTGGGATTGTTCTAAGCTATACACTTTCCTTTTACTTGGCTATCTTGGCCTTTAGACAATGATTTTTTAAGGTATTTTCTATAATATTTTTACACCTAGATCAACAAGAAGTAAACAAACTCTCAGTAGGTTGGATTCTTACCTTGCTAGTAAGCAGCTATAATGAACTTGTTAGAATAATGCATAGAACGCAAGTATCCTGAGTTAAAGTACGTTAAGAACACATTTTCACACTGATCATACTCTTAGAGCAGAGGTCCTAGGTTGTCTACATTATCTCCTCTAGTTAATTTGAGAATTTACTCCACGGTCAGGGTACTGTAAACATATATTCAACTTTATATTTGGGCTATTGACTGGAAGAAAGGAGATGGCTGGCCAAATTCCATAAAAGAGTTCAGAAAAATTTTGTTCATGCAGACATGATCACATTTTTTAAGATAATTGTGATTAATATATTATTTAATTGATAATGAATAGTTTTATTCAAATTAATTCACTATTTAAATATATTTGTGTACTTTTTCATGTTTGTTAATCTTTTGTATTTAACATTGTAATTTCTTTGAGAGCAGCAAATATGTACTATATTTCCATTTATCCCACATCTTCTTTGAGATCCTATATCCCCATATCAGGGGCTCAAGAAATGCTTGTTGAATAATTGACCAGGTAAACATATGCTAATCCATTTTCTTCTCTTGGAAGATATGTGATTGTTTTATAAGTAAACTCCTTTCTTGATGGTAAAGTTTCTGGGAAAAAATAGACATAATAATGGAATAAAATAGTCTGTTCATATCTCTGATGATAAAAGAAACAAAAAAAACCCATAAGTATTAACAATTCAAATGATATGATAAATGGACCCATGAATATCTATTCAAACCTCCAAAGTGGCAAAAGAAAGAAAATAATTCAATGCTTGAAATGATGTTAATAGCAATGATATTTAAATTTAAATGCTACATATTGTTATTATTGAACTGACATGAAAGAAAATGCATATGCACAGGAGGTTTCCATATCTACTTATAATATAATGCTTATCCAAGGGAAACATTTGTGGTCTTTAATTTTTTAATAACACAAAGCCTGGCTTTTCTTTAAGATAAAATGTTAAATTCTGAAGTTAATTTTTCCAAAATATTAATTCTTTTCTTCGCTACTGCTAATTTCAATCTTTTCAAGTTAATCTCTATTGTTTGAATGTAATTCCATTCCCAATCATTCCAAAAAAGCTGGTACAAACTTTAGCAAAATAATATGATGTAAAATAAACCTACATAAATCATCAGCATTTCTATATGTTACCAACAAACCAGTAAGAGATAGAAAGAGAAATTCTATCTAAAAACTGTAGAAAATATAAAATATTTAGGAGTGTACTTGTCAAGGCAAACCCAGGAACTCTATGAATACAATTACAAAATTCTTTTCATACCAATAAAGTCAGATCTAAACAACTGGAAAAAAATATCAATTACTCATGTGTAAGCCAAATTAATACAAGAAAAATGACAATTCTGCCTAAGTTAATTTACTTATTTAGTGCAGTACCAATAAGACTAATAAAAAATATTTTACAGAGCTAGGAAAAGCAAAAAAAAAAAAAAAAAGAAACAGACAAAAATCATCTGGAAGAAGAAAAAGTCAAGAATATCAAGGGAGTAAATGAAAAAATGCAAAAGAAGGTGACCTGATCATACCAGATACAAAAGCTATATTATAATGCAACAGTTATAGAAATGTTTGGCATTGGCCAAGAAATAGAGTATTGGATCAGTTAGGAGAGCAAGGAATAGTTTACCTCTCAGATCCATGATGAAGTAAAGACTTTATGACCAAACAAGAGACAGAGAACATTATGAAATGAAAATGGT
Source organism: Notamacropus eugenii (assembly GCF_028372415.1). Lineage (NCBI taxonomy): Eukaryota > Metazoa > Chordata > Mammalia > Diprotodontia > Macropodidae > Notamacropus > Notamacropus eugenii. Next base: position 83,204,467 of record NC_092877.1, on the reverse strand, counting down.
TCACTTCGATTACATCAAATTTAAAAGGTTTTGCACAAACCTTTTTGCACAAACCAATGCAACCAAGATTAGAAGGATAGCAGAAAGCTGGGGCCAATTTTTAAAGCCCATAATTCTGATAAAGGCCTTGTATATAAATATATAGAGATCTGTCAAATTTGTAAGAATATAAGTTTTTTTTCAGTTCATAAATGTCAAAGGATATGAGCAGGCAGTTCAGATGAAGAAATTAAAGCTATGTATAGCCATATAAAAAATGCTCTCAATCATTATTGATTAGAAAAATGCAAATTAAACATCTCTAAAGTACCACCTCACACCTAGCAGACTGGCTAATCAGACAGAAAAGGAAATGATAAATGTTGAAAAAGATATGAGAATATTGGAACACTAAAGTATTATTGGTGCAGTTGCAGACTGACCTAACCATTCCGAGGAACAATTTAGAACAAGGTGCAAAAAAACTTACCCTTGATTGAGCAATGCCATTTTTAGATCTGTGTTGCAAAGAGACCATAAAAAAGGGAAAAGGACTCACATGTAAAAAAATATTTATTGCTGCTCTTTTTGTGGTGACAAAAAAATTGGAAATTGTGGGAATACACATCAACTGGAAAGTGACTGAACAAGGTGGCATATTAATGTTATGGAATACTATAGTTCCATAAGAAATGATGAGCATGTGTATTTCAGTAAAACCTGGAAAGGCTTAGATGAACTTATGCTGAATGACGTGTGCAAAAGCAGGAGATTGCTGCACACAGTACAATGTTGTACAGTATTGCTGTGGTGATCAACTTTGGTTGACTTAGCTCTTCTCATCAATAAATGATGCAGAAGAACTCTGAAAGATGCATGATAAAAAGTGCTATCCATACTGAAAGAAAGAACTATGGAGTCTGAATATAGATCAAAGCATACTATTTTCACAGTTTTAGGGGGTTGTGACTTTCTCCCTCTTCTTTTTCTTATTTCACAACATGCCTAATGTAGAAATATGTTCATATCATTGCACATGCATAACCTATCTCAGATGGCTTATCTTCTTAGAGAAGGAGGATGGGAGGAAGAAAAATTTTAGAACTCAGAATTTTATAAAAATTAATGTTGAAAACTATCTTAACATATAATTAAAATTCTACTTGCAAAAGAAAGAGAAAAAGAAAAGCTGTTATGATGTTTTCTTTTTTTTAGTTTTCATTTCCTTCTTGCTGCCTATACCTGACATGGGATAATAAAGAGTGAAATGTTGACCTAGGGAATATGATGAATTTGAAACATCATTCTTGGATATTCTAGACAACTATGCCTACAAATATACACAAACAGAGATATAAACTTTTGTTGTTTAGATATTTTCATTCATGCCTGATTTTTATGTGACTTCATTCTTTTGTGGTTTTCTTAACAAAGATATTGGAATAGTTTGTCTTTTCATTCTCCAGGTCATTTTTTACAGATGAGGAAGTTGAGGCAAACATGGTTAAGGGACCCACTGATCCATCTAGAGGTCCCAGAGTATAAATACATAACCTTTTAATTAATATTATTTATTTATTAATATGACTCAATTTATTGATTTTAATGTTAATATTATATTGTGAATAAATTACATAATTGTCCTAAATCCTTTTTAATATTGTAATAATTTGCATTTGCCATAATACAAAAAATTGCTATTTCAGTTTTTAAATTTGTGTTCTGGATATTCCCAATCATAATTCTCCTACTTATCTACAAATATTTGTTCATAAAAGACTACTCCATTAACAAATTATGATTCCCTAGGGGGAAAGGAATCATTTTAGTTTCCTAATCCAAGTGTTATTTTTCTAATTCTTAAAGTTAAAGAAATAATATGAACAGTATAAAAAAGCAAAATAAAAACAAACAAAAATCATATATCTGATGTTGCTTCCATTGAGAAGCTTAGTCACAGAACTAAATAAGTCAGAAAACAGAGCAAAACAAATTGCAAAATTCCCCACATAATTATGAGAAAAATCCTCTGTAAGCTTTAAAGTGCTATAATTATAGTTGTTAATAATTATTATGTATACTCTACAATGACTAATATTATTGATGATTAATAATAATTATAAGTATAGTAATACAATTTATAGCCACCCTATCCTTTAAAAAGGAGACTAAGAGTGAACCTGATAACTGGCTTAAGAATTTGAAAGACTGTCATCTTTTTCATCCATATTTCTAGGTCAAACAGTCAGAAATTCTTGGGAATTTCAGAAAAGTAAAATACAGACAGTTATTCCAAAGCAGAATGAGTATTTTTTTTTTTTGTGGGGCAGAGGGGAGTGAAAGTGGTAAAAAAAATCATGTCTCTATCAGAGAAGCGATTAAATAAAATCTGGATGACACTTTATAAGTGAGGGAATACACAAACTGGTTGAGATTGTATCAGATGGCCACTGAAGAATCTTCCAGTGTTAACCCAGAAGCCATAAGGAGTTGAGTTTTAAATATCTCTGGCTAATAAGCTTATATAATTAGAGAAAATGGCTAATGAAATTAAGGATTGGGGATTGGACTGATATATCCATCCAATAGATTGTTTTCACTCACTTCAATAATGGTAGACTACATCTCAAAGTGTCTCCATCCTTTATACATAAGCATGTCCTTAATATGAAGATGACCAGATAGGAAATAATGAGGATAAGGATATGCATTCTATACACTATTTTTAAAAAAAATACAAAATTCGTACTGCAGAGTTGTTTACAAACTAGATCCTTAACTATTGGAGAGTGGTCAAACAAAATGTATTATATGAATTTGATTACATATTATTTTGTTCTAAAACATGGCAAATGGAGTGAACATAATGATGCTTGTAACATCTTGTTTATTGTCATAAAGTGAAATTAGCAGAACCAGAAAAATGATAAGGACAGTGACTACAGTAATGTAAAGAAAAAAGAGTAACAGCTCCACATTATTCAATAATAAATACAGGAAAATCACAGAGACAAGACTGGTTCCAAAGAGATACAAGAAGCTATGTCAGTAAAAATCTGGCTTAAGAAATATCTGCACTAGATGGGTCAGCAATAGCATCTTAAAGAATGAAGGAAAGAATAAAATTTGAAATTAATTTAGGCAAATTATGTATCTTACCATAAAGCTAGAAAGAAGATGTATAATTATGTTACCTCTCTCTAACAAGACACATGTGCAGTAAAGAATTCCATCAATGTACAACAAATTGAAGCACTATTATGACAATTATGTTCATTATGTTAATATGTTAATTAAATGTTAGATCCTTTTGTTAATTATGATTTCTTTAAATTATTTTTTGCCATAGAAATTATAGATGAAACAGTAAAAAACAACATATACTTTTGAATAATTCTAGTATACCTTGCTTGAAAAAACTTAAAATTTTGTTTATCTATTTTTATTTTTTAAGAATTTCTTACTTGGGAGGTGGAGTCGAGACAGAAGAATGTAATGAGCATTTTTCCAATCTTTTCCAACTTACCTCTCTAAACAACTTCAAAAGTGAATTAAAATGAATTCTAATGGGAAAACCAAGAAATAGTTAAAGTGAATCATTTTTTCGAACTCCAGATACATTATAAAGATACAAAAAGAGGTCTGTGAAATTGGGGTAGGAGTTTGCATATGTCAGAAATTGTACATTTATGTTCCAAATGGCACAACATTCAAATTATTGAATGAAAAGGTAAATGAACTGTAGGAGGGAATTGTAAAATTATACTAGGTAGGGACCTAAGAAACCTTTCCCAGACCTAGATAAATCAAACCATAAAGTAAATGTGAAAGAAGTTATAAAAATGAATAGAATTTTTTTTAAATTAGTCATTATACTCTGGAGAATAATGAATGAGAATAAGAAGGAGAGTCCTTTTAGCTGTATGTGGTACTTTCAAAAATGACCATTTATTAGAGAATTAAAAACATCAAAAGCAAAAGAAGAAATATTTTTGAATGAGAGTTTATTAAAATTACATTTAGTAATGGACTTTCAAAGGAAAGATTAAAAATTAATTTAAAACTAATTGATCTAATCCTAAAGAATGAGTTGTTTCAAGAAAAAACTATAGTAACAGCCAACAATATCATTAAAGTAATGATAACCATGGAATGACATCAAAATTTATGGGATGTAACAAAATAGTACTTACGGGAGTAAGATATGGCTCTTCTGTGAAGCAAGACATGTAAAGATTCAGAGTAAACAAGCAATAAACATTGTCATACCAGTTTACAGAAAAAAATAATCTTAAGCCTAATTTATAAAAATGTTTATTGATGAACAAGAAGCATTCTTATTTTTAATTCATACTTATCACTTCATTAAGTCTAGACAACTAGCAAAATAACAAATGAAGCCCTAGTTTATAGCATTTGCTCATTTCTGAGGTGTAAATACTTGTACTAAAATTTAACAGTGGCCTCTCAGGACCTAATCTCATGCACTGAGAAGTTCAATATTCTTTTTCTAGATTGTTATGCTCTGATTCTGGAGATTCTCTGTATTTGTTTCTTAGTCTAAATCTGAATGTACTTGGACTTAGTATAACAATTTTTTATTACTTATCTTTACATGTGAAGAAAACTTTTGTTCAGTGCCAGAAGTTTTTTCAGACTAATGAGGGTAGGGTTGGATATCATTAAATTTTACCTGATTCTAGAAAAAAATGAAGCCTATGAGTGTACCTATGGGGCAGTGCGCCAATGAACTATATGATCCTTGAAGTCAGGGTTTTTTAAAAAAAATAATTAGTTTTAGTTCCAAATATTCATTCACTCAAGGTTTTGAGTTCCAGATTTTCTCCTCTTACCCTTTTCTTTTCTATTTTCCTGTAGGGCAAGATTACAACATTGCCTGTATATCTTATTTCTCTCCCTCTGCACCTACCCTTATTGAGAAAGAAGTCAAGCAATTCAATATAGGTTATACATGTATAGTCATGCAAAACACTTCATAACAGTCAGATTGTGAAAGACTGTATTTCCCTCCATTCTATCCCATCCCCCTTTATTCTATTCAGTCCTTTGATCCTGTTCTTCCTCAAAAGTGTTTGCTTCTGATGACCCACTTCCCCAATCTGCTCACCCTTCTATTATCTTCCATTATGTCCTCCCCACTTTCCTTTAGGGTAGGGTAGATTTCCATACCCAATTGAATGTGTATATTATTCTCCCCCTTTTTATGCATGATCATTAATGTTATTATGAAAGGAAAAGCAAGTGTTGCACAGCAAATTTACTGTTTTCTGTATAGTCATCTCTTTTTATTATACTGTGTTATGGAAATGCATGTTTTATTACTAAAATGAATTTTTCACAAAAATACCACTTTTGATAGAGAAGATGGAGACCACTAGAGGAGAATATTTTATTAACTGTCAGGTGAAGTCACTGTCACTGGCATTTTTATGCAGCTACATCTGTGGTATAAAGGAGATCTAAATTTGGTTGGTGAAAGAAAGAAGTCTTTTTTCCAAAAATGACTGTGGTAAAATAGGCAATGAAGAAACAGACAGGATGTGAGAATAATGAAGGCAAAGTACGGTGCAGATTGCTAGACTGATTGTAGACTTATTCCCTCAAAGCTAAATATTCATGATTTGTAGGGTTAATGGAAGATCTTCCCTGTCTATCAACAGGCCTATGTGACCACATGTTTTCCCTTGGAACAGGGTCCATGTTCCCATGTCTTTAGGTATACAAGTGTTTGTCCTTCATTTTCAAAGAGCACCATGATAATCAAGATGATGACATGACTTACAGTTGACATTGATTTGAGTGAGAGAGGGCTGTTCAAGGTCAGTAGCCTCATTTTCTCCTTCAGAGCTATCTGGGTCCATTGGCCTGATATTCACTAGGATGACTGAAGATGGCTCAGGATACAATGTGTGACCCTGGCCATTTTAGGCTAAGGTCTTATCACATTTTCACTTTGAGTGAGATACACACATTCAATTAATAGGCCTCTTTAAGTAGTTACTCAAGGGATAGCCCCTTTAAAATATCAAAGTGGGAGAGGAAGACCCTCACGTTTCCTGGATAAAAGAGAAACAGGTACTATTTAGCATTTACATTCACTGTGCTAGGTGGGTGGGGAACTGTTGTCCTATCTGTGAGCTCCAGAGTGAATTGGGTTTAAAGCTTGGTCTTTGAACAAGAAATTTAATCAGTAAAATAAGAGGAAAACGGTACCTTTTGGTCATGAAAGGGAGAGGAGAGGAGGGGAGCAGAGAGGAGGGGAGGGGATGGGAGGGTACAGGCATTTAAATAATGGACGTCTAGCTGCTTTGAGCACTGGTCCAGTTCACAGCTATGATATATCCTGAGAGAGGCAGAGATCATGGGGAAAGCCAATTAGGCACTAAGTCACCAGAGGTTGTGATGTCTTCTGGCTCTGAGCCTATTAGCTGAAATTATGCATATAATGGGAGGTGAGATTTTGCTTTGGGGCTCATTCATAGTAAGAATGTTCACCTGAGGTCATTGTGATTTGGTGAGGTGACACTGGCTAGGCATTGTTAAGTAGCACCCCACCCCCTTCCCCCCAACTTTGTGAACCCAGATGTTGGTTCTCCCTGATCTGCTGAATATGTATCTATTACTTTGTTTAGAGAGTTGGATCTCTCTCTACTGGATTTCTGTGCTTATTTCTGCTTGTATTTTCTCCATGTTCAAGGTGCTGACCTTTCTCCTGAACTAGTAAATGACCTTTACCTTCTTTATTTACATATATTTAATTAAAAGAAGATTATTAACTCCTTTATTACTGTCTTTCCTTTAGAAAAGCAGATCCAAGAACCAGTACTAATAGGCCATCCTGGGTGTGCTACGGTGCTTGTTGTTGCAAATTTGTTTCAACAAAACCTATGGACGCAAAGCAAAATGACTACCAGAAGAAATAGTGTCAGCAGATCAGAATGCTTCTCTGAACAAGAACAGTTTGTTGCTAACTTGGAGGGAAAGTTGAGCCAACACGCAGCTGACAACAGTGGAGCAGAAAAGGAGTGGGAAGGTTTTAGAGATTTGGTGCACAGCACTGCATTGACTCATCTAGGTCAGTACACTCACAAGCATCAATACTGGTTTGAAAAAAATGATGGGGGAATTCAGATGCTAGTAAATGAAAAAAGCAAGAACTCCAAAGGGTTCTCTCTCCTTTTACTTCTTCTTTTACTTCTCCTGACAATTTTTGGGCTTTCATTCCTAGGTCCAAGTTCATGATTCTTCAGTGAGAAAGTAAAAGCTAAGAAAAATTTAACTAGTGTAGCTTTCTCAAAGGTACCCCTTCTTATCACCATCGTTTCATCAACCTTGAAACATGGTCTTCACTAGTCTCTGACCTTGCTTCCAAGTAGATTTTTGTTAGACTTTTTTGTAACGTTTATCAATCAGAATTATTTAGTTCAGGCTTTGTTGTCTCTCCTCTACTCTTTTTTTATACTGATTTATTTCTTTTGCCTATACATCTTCCACTAATGATAATTAAAATCATTTTTGTTTTCTATGGTTTGTTTTGATACAATTCAATTGGCCATTAAAAATTATAGCTAAATCTCAAATGCAAGTCTTCTGATACACATCCTAGTCTTCATTACTTTATACTTGGCTGCCTCTTAGCTCTCTAGTTTCATTCACTTTAACATAATATTTACCCCCAAATCTGATATGAATCAATAATTTCAGTCTTAAAGTCTTATTATACATTAGACAAAAGGTATGACATATCAAGGTACCAGGAAGGAGAAATGCCCACATGAAAATGCATACTTCTCATCCTCCTTTAGTCTAAGGAAGGAAGGGTACCCCTAACAATAATCTATTTTCTAACACTCCCACTCCCTCCACAGATTGGGGTGAAAGAATTGCCAAAATCCTTGTAATAGCAAGTCACAGGAAAGCAAACAAATTCCTATATTGGTCACATCCATGAGTGAGGATGAGTGTCGCAGAATGTATGCTTTTGAATTGTGTAGCTACAGAATACTTTTAAGAGTCCCGCAGAAAGCAAGGTGGTCAGATCTGTCAATGTTTAAATAAATCAATTCAGATTATTTATTGGAAGGTCTACTGTAAAAGTCAATCACATAAATGTCAAAAGTTAGTAAAGTATTTCATCAAGAGTCTTCTTGAAAATAATGGTTCATCACTGTGTTGATCAGTTTTTGAATCTTTCAAAGTTGTTTGTTTTTACAATATTGTCAATGGATATTTTTTTTTTCTTGTTCTGCTTACTTCATTCTGCAGTGATTCATAAAAGTCTTCCTTGGGTTCTATGAAAAAGTTCCTTGTTTTATGTCTTGTATTACAATATTTTTCTCTCACTTTTGTATATCATAACATGTTTAGCCATTCCACAAATGATGGGAATCTTCTCAGTTTCAAGTTTTTTTTGCCACTAGAAAAAAAGCTGCTAGCAATGATTTTTGTACAGATGGGTTCCTTCTCTTTCTTTGATCCCTTTGCACCTAGTAGTATCATTGTTGGATGAAAAGGGTAAATGCACAGTTTAGAAATTTTCTCAGCATTATTCTGAATTGTTTTCAAGAGGGGCTGATCCAAGTTGTAGATCAATCAGCAGCAGTGTTCCTGATTTCTATCTTGCTACTGTCCTCAAATGGCTCCTGCAGGACCTGACTGTCAGCATAGGAGTCATTCCCTCTTCCTCAAGGGTCACACCTACTGGGGTAGGGTACAGACCTCAGAAAACAAAGTCTGCCACACTTGAAATTAGGACTGAGTAGCATGTTATTCCTTCTGTAAGCCAAATCCAGTGGGAGTAAGGTTCACTCATTCCCTCTTCCCTCCTCCTCTTATCTTCCACTGTAAAACTTTTTGCTTGCCTCTTTCATGCGAGGTAATTTACCCTATTCTATCTCCCCATTTTTCCATGTCCCAATACATTCCTCTTTCACCCCTTATTTATTTTTCAGTATGTACTTTTGTTAATCTATATGCAGTCTTGGGGGGGGGGGGCTTTTATGTATGGTTTAGTGACCCTCATTTCTATTTGAATTGGACACTACAACTCAACGCCATAGAAATATCTGATCCCCATAACAAATAAATATCTTTGGACTATCCTGTGAAAAAATCCAGATATGGCACCATTAGTCATCCAGAAAGGAAGAGCATATATTATAGACTCAAGTATTTGGCTCCCAAAGGGACCATGCTAATCACTTTGAGTTTTTTAATAATACTTTTTAAGATGAATTTTAAAATTCAGATAGCTACTCATTGTAGGATTGCTTGATTTTAGGGAGAATAAAAATGTCTGGGATGTAGAGCTCCAGGGACATTCTCTGCTACTTTCAGATGAAGAAGGAATTAATATTATTGTTATATTGTTATTTCTAGCATTATTTTTTCCCAGGATTATATCCCATTTTCCCTAAAGATGTATTAAGTTGACAATCTATTCCTGTCTGTACCTTCTTTTAAATTGCCTCAAATATCCTGAGAGACTTACCTAATGTCTTACAAAGTACTAAAATCGACTGTTTTAATGCAGCAGAGGGAAGAAAAGGGAACTGCCTTTAAAAGGGAGAATTCTGAGCATATCTAGGTTAAAGTCACTAATTAGGTAATATTGTTCAAAAATATGTTTTACTGTTGCTTTTTATGACTGGACTTGATATAGCTCTCCCTGTCTCTTGAATTATTTCATATTTCCACTGAATTGTGCACTTAAAAAAAATTACCAAACAAGACAAGGTAGTTTATTCTTATGTATGAGTGAGCAGTCTTTTCTCTTAGGCTTTTCAGCACACTCCAAGTTGGTACAAAGCACACCATTTATATGCTATTGTTTGTCATTATTTTTCCCAAGATCTCGTACAGTAACTTGAATCACACTTATTTTAATATACTGTACTTCATTCTACTTTAAAATATATGTTCTGTGTCTTTTTTTATTAACTTTCCAGTACTTCAAATAGAGAACATTATCAGGCTATGGAATTATGGACAGTTCTATTTTTGCATGTCTATTGCTGAAATAATTATGACCACTTTCCTTCTTCAGGTTTAAAATGAAAAAGTGGGTCTGCTTGAAACTAATTACCTACAATTCTGACTTGATAGACCAAAATGCCAAAGCCAATTTCTACTTTTTAAACTCATTTCAGTTCCCCTTATGGTATTCTATATTAAAAGTAAAATGTTTTGATATGATAGCTGTCACTGAATCCTATGTGTAGGAAGATACAGTCATTAAAAAAAAAACTTATCTTTTACTTTGAAAGAATAAAATAAAACAAATGAATGGGTTTTCTAAAATTCTATTTATAGAATAGACTTATCACATTATTGCCATCATTCTAAGTGTTCTGTTCTTTGGGGGAAATATCTTAAACAAACCTTTACATAAGACCATCTACATAATTCTAAGTCATCAAATTAATTTAGTAATTAAAAGTTTGTGAAAAACTTCTGTCAAAACTTGATTGTGTGTCATGGCATTTAGTCAATTTATTAACTACTTAATATATGGCAAACACTGAATTAAGCATTGGTAATTAAAAAAAAGAGGTGGGCACAAAAACATAGGCCCCTTTTCTCGAGGGAATTATGTTCTGAAGGGAGAAAAATATGTACATACATACATACAAGTCATATACAGAGGATATGAATGATTAGCTCAGAAGTAAAGCACTGGAAATTCTTCTTACGAGAGGTAGGAGACATTAGATTACCAGTTAATTGATTTTTATTTTTGCTTTTTAAATAATTGTTTTGTTGTCACATAGAAACAATCCAAGTTTTAACAATTGTCATAAAAACAAAATCTTTACATTTTTAACAAATATGATATGAGAAATTATTTTATGTCAGAAACAAAAAAAAAGATATTCTAATTTATAGTTCTATAGGATCCCTTATCCTTCCCTCTCATTATATGACTGACACCCACTATTTTTTCAGTATTTATAATATTTTGTGTGTACAAATTTAGTATTCCATATTTATGCCCATTAGGCATGTCTCCAGTGCCTTTAAGTGATACACAGTTGTGAGTCTTTGAAGATTATAGTGTTCTGTGATTTATTGACATATATCACTAAAATATTTTTCCTGTTAAAAAAGATGAGATTTTGTTTCAGGAGGAGTTTAGAATTTTTAAAAGTATTACACAGTAGGCAAAACAATTTACTCTTTCTCACTCATTTCTGAGCCCAGTTCATTTTTCATCTACAGTGATTCTTCAACAGTTGTATGGATGAACTACCCCCATGGAATATCTATCTCCATATTATAGTTTGAATAAAAAAGCAGGCTTTGGAGGGAGATTCTGACATACATCAGCAACTGTGCTGATTTTATACCTTTCTTTTGTCCTTCTTGGGGAAGTGGCTATTCTTCATTACCATACCAGATATCAGGTGCTCCTGGGCATGTGTTGGCATAGAAATCTGGTCAGTGAAGCTAGAGGGACTGACTGATTCAAGGATCCTACTATATTATCAGGTTAGAATACACAATTTCAACTAAAATTAATTAAATGTTATATAGACAACTAAAAGTACTCTGAGGTCCACATAGGAGAACCGGAGGATCCATGGTTATCAATCAGAAAAGGTTTCATGAATTGGGTACTGTATAATTTTGGGATTAATGCACAGGTGAATTTTAACACAAAGATAAGGGAAGATTCCTAATAATGGGAAAGGAACAAGCATAGCTGCAGAAGTGGAGAGATCAGCACATACTGGATGAACAAGATGAATAGGACAAATGTAGGTATGCAGTTAGAAGCTTGTAAAGTTAATAATAATGATTATTGATATTTGTGGAATGCTTTAAAATTTGCCAAGTGTTTTACACACAGAATTTTCTGCCAACCACTTTAATTATATTATTGTCTCATCAGGCTATTTTCCTGGATTACTTCTTTTCACAGCTCACTTCTTAGAAAAAGAAGTTTGTTTTCTAATATTATTTGCCTTTAACTCCTCTAGATGTACTTACTTCTTAACCCTTTATATTCTGGCTTCCAATTGGCTCAATTAACTGAAAATGCTCTCTTCAAAGTTACCAATTATCAATTCTGAAGGACTTATGATGGAAGGTCCAGGTATTTTCAGAGAAAGAAATGGTGGAGCCTGAATATAGATCAGAGATAGTATATATTTATTTTCATTATTTTTCTGTGTTTTCTTTCACAGCATGACTTACATGGAAACGTGTTTTGTATGACTATACATGTATAATCTATGCCAAATTCTTTGCTTTCTCAGTGGGAGGAGAAATTTTGAAACTCACAATTTGAATAAAAAATGTTAAAAAAATGAAAAAAAGTTTTAATGTAATTAGAAAAAATAAGATATTAAATTACACAAAGTAATTATTTTTTAATTGCCAAATTTCCAGTGATGGTTTTTCCAATCATTATTTATTTATTTAGAATTTTCTTGTTCCTCAGTTACATGTAAAAACATTTTTTAGCATTCCATCTTAAAACTTTGAGTTCCAAATTCTCTCCCTTTCTCCCTTACCACCTGTCCCATTAATGCAAATAATCCAATATAGATTATACAGATGTAATCACACAAAATATTTCCATAATCCTCATGTGGTGAAAGAAAACATAAATAAAGAAACCTTCAAGAAAATAAAGGAAATAAAAAACATAGGTATCAATCTATATTCAGACACCGTTGGTCCTTTGTCTGGGGATGGATAGCATTTTCAGAGTTGTCTTGGATCATTGCATTGCTGAAAACAGCTAAATCATCCACAGTTGATCATCTTACAATATTGCTTTTACTTTGTACACAGTATATTTCACTTTGCATCAACTCATGTAAATCTTTCTAGTTTTTTTCTAAGAGTATTCTCATCACCATTTCTTAAAACACAATAGTATTCCATCATAATCAAAGGCAATAGTTTGTTTAGCCATTCCCCATTTGATGAGTATCTCCTCAATGTCCAATTATTTACTACCAGAGAAGAGCTGCTGTAAATATTTGTGTACATATAGGTAATTTCCTTTCTGGTTTTTATCTCTTTGGGGATACAGACCTTGGAGTGGTATTGCTAGATTAAAGGGCACACATGGTTTTGTACCCTTTGGGCACAGTTTGAAATTGTTTTACAATAATGTTAAATCAGTTTGCAACTCTCCAACAGTGCATAAAGGTCTCATTTTTCCCACACCCTCTTCACTATTTGTCATTTTTTCTCTTATTAGGCAATATGATAGATATGAAGTAGTACCTGAGAATTGTTTTAATTTTTATTTCACAGATGAATAGGAAGTTAGAGCATTTTTTGTCATATGGCTGTGGATAATTTTGATTCCTTTATCTGAAACCTGTTCATAAATTTTGATTGTTTATCAATTGGGGAATGGCTTTTCTTTTTATAAATTTAATTCAATTGTCTGTATGTTCATCAGAGAAACTTCAATTTTTTTCAAAGTTATTATTTCTGCTTCCCTCCATCTTAACCCCCCATTTATTCTTTTCTCTCTGTTCACCCTGTCTCTCCTCAAAGGGAGGGCAGAAGTAAGAGGAGAAAGGACAAAGAAAAGGGTGGGGAGATGCTGATAGAAGGGAGGTCAGATTGAGGAAGATGATGGTCAAAAGCAAAACTCTGGTGAGGAGGGACTGGGTGAAAAGAGAGAGAGAAAAGTGTAAACATAGGGGAAATAGGATGGAGGAAACACAGAATTAGCATTCACAACTGTAAATGTGAATGAGATGAACAATCCCATAAAAAAAGAAAGCGATAGTGGAGTGAATTAAAAATCAGAATCCTACAACATATTGTTTATAAGAAATACATTTGAAGCAGAGAAATATACACAGAGTAAAGATAAAAGGCTGGAGCAGAGTACATTTTGCTTCAGGTGAAGGAAATTAAAAGGAAAAAAAGGAGATCATGATGTCAGAAAAAGCAAAAACAGATCTAATCAAAGGCGATAAGGAAGGGCACTGCATCTAGGTAAAAGGAACCATAGACAATGAAGCAATATCAATACTAAATATATATGACCAAGTGGTATAGTAGAAAAACTTGGAAAAACTTACATGAATTGATGCTGAGTGAAGTGAACAGAGGAGGGACAAACTTGTACGTAGCAACAGTAAAATTGTGCCATGATTAAATATGAAAGACTTCGTTCTTCCCAGCAGTACAATGATTCAAGAAAATTCCAAAAGACTTGTGATAGAAAATGCTAACCACATGCAGAGAAAGAACCATGGAATTGAAATGTAGATCAAGTCATACTATTTTTGTTTGTTTTGTTTTCTTGTGATTTTTCCCTTTTTTTCTGATTCTTCTTTCACAATAAGACTAATGTGGAGATACATTTAACATGGTTGTATATGTCAAACCTATATCAGAATGCTTGCTGTCTTGGGGTGAGGGAAAGGAAGGAAAGGAGGCAGAAAAAACTGGAACTCAAAATTTTGCGAAAAATGAATGTTGGAATCCATCTTCACATGTAATTAGAAAAAAATAAAATTTCAAGTCTGGAAAGCATGAAATAAGCAAAGAAAAAAGAATAAGATAAATGGAATAATACTAACTATAATCATGTGGAAAAATAAATGACAATTGATGGAAATTCATCTTGATGACTTAATGGGATAAAGTAATACCTAAGGTAATACAAAAACATATGCATTTGAAATATACTGTATTTTGAAATCAATTAATTACCATGAAATAATTATGAAACCAGAAAATGACTACTGTAAAACGTTGATTAATACAACTTGCTAACCATCTATGGAAAGAAAATAAGGGACAGACAAGAATCAATGATAATTCCAATGTTGTCAATGGGTGTGACTGCATGGTTGAATAGTATGCACTCAGTAAACCCTTGAGTGAAGAAATAAATGAATAAATGAGTAAAAAGTGAGTCTAAAATCAGTTTTTAATGAAATATTTATGTACTTTCATGTGCTTGTGTCTGTGGTGTGTGTGTGCACGCATGTGTGCTTGTATGAGAAAGAGAGAGAGAGAGAGAGAGAGAGAGAGAGAGAGAGAGAGAGAGAGAGAGAGAGAGAGAAGCCAATAATCTTTCTAATATGGTTAATTTCAACCCTGTCTTCTATTTTTATTTATTCTTTTTACTCAATATTAAAAATAACATTGCCAATATCACAAACATGAGTATGTTTTTCATATTATATTCAATATTACTGAATTATATGTCTGAAGTTGGTTCAGGATAAGGAAAAATAAAATACTAAATGCATATATTATCTTGGTATGGATGTACCTCTGGATAGAGTTTATGACTTTGCTAGGAGAAGAGATGCTTTGGCAGATCTTATTATATAAGAAATGCTTCAATTATGATCTCAATAACAGAATTTATGCCTCTCATTCAAGCATTACTTTACCCGAATTTTGAAAGACACCATCACGCAATCACTAGATTAGCCCCTGATCAATTATTACCCATCTATGCCTTGTTTTGGATCAGACTATTTTCCATGTTGTATCATAAAATCTCTATGGCAGATATACTAAACCACTGAAAGTCCTCCTCTAAGATTTTGGAGCTTGATTGTTGTGTTTTCTAGCCTTACTTGGTTAACAGTACATTACTCCAGTTATCGATTAGTTTCCTCTTGTTTTGACTTGTACACCTGTTTTTTCAAATGCCAGTTACTAACTTTGAGTTTTTTTCAAGAAAATGATCATTGGCAATGAGTCCCTGTCATCTTCAACCTAAAATATGAGATCTTTTTACAATTATTACCTCTTTATCCAACAACAACAAAGCTCCCTACCATCTCTGAAGTTTTTCACAGGCAGATTAATGTCAATGAAGTTTGTGCTTTTTTATTAATTTTTTTATTTCTTCATTCACAAGCTTTTTTTGATAGTTGAAGAATATGTCTTTGTCTTTATATCAATCAATATGTTCCAGGCATAGTGCTAAACTGTGGGGAAACAAAAATTAAAACATTTTATGACCTGAAGGAGTTCACATTCTAATTGGCAAGACAAACACAAATGCAATTAGTGACATACAAAGTCAATGCAGAATTAGAAGGAAAGTAGTTTCAGAAGGGGAAGCACTTGAAATTTAGGGGTGAGAGGTTGGAAAAGGCTTTTAAAACAATTTGTAATCTAAGCTGAGTCCTTATGGAAGACAGGGAAACAAAAGAAATGAATTTGATGAAGATTCTGAAACTTCTGAAACTACTTTCCATATAATTCTGTATTGAGCTTGCATGGAATTGAGAGCTGGGGTGTCAAGTGGGAGGAAAACACACAGGTCATGTTTCTGAACTGTATTATCTGTGGAGGTAAGTACAAAAGAAGAAATCTGTAAAGACAGGAAGATGCCAATGTGTAAAAGGTTTTAAATGCCAATTTATTTATTTGATCCTGGAGATAGTAGAAACCACTGCACTTTGTTGATTTTGATGTTTGACATGGTCATATCTACACTTTGGGAAAATCTCTTTAACAGCTTAGTGAGGAATGATGAGGGATGTGAATGAACTGATGTGATTTTTAATAAAACTCAATTCATGTAATGTGTGATCATTTATATGATAGAAACAATGTCATTTTTCCTTCTTTGCACTCTACTGATGTATTCCCAAATGATGCCTTCAACATTCCTCTTTGTTGTCTTGGTGGTGCAATTTCTCCCTAGATTTCCATCCACCCTGCCCTGACTTTATGCCTTCCTCTGTATGGAAACTGAACCATTTTCTGTTTATTAATGTACTACCTATGTCTCTGTTCTACTTTTCCAGCTTTCTACCATGTACCTAATCTTCCCTCTTTCAATATAGGCTCAGAGAGAAGTGGTTTTATTGATTTCCAGAATGATAGTTATTCATTTCAAATGGTTGAGTAGGTATCATATTTAACAGTTCAGACCAGAATTCAGAATTGAGGGTAAGCAGCTAGGTGACAGTTAACCAGGTTATTCTAACAACATAAATTCTGGGGTGGGGGTAGAGGTAGATATTCAAGGCAATATTCAACAGTGGGACAGGTTTTTATTTTAGATTGTGAAATACAGTGAAGTCAATTTTTTATTTCTGAACAATTCTGAATAATTTGATTGACAATTATTTTATTGATATTTTACAATCTACCTTTTCTTTCCTATTCTTTTCTAGCTTCCTTCACATCTGGTCATTAAAAATGATAGTCCTCCTGCTCTATTGAAAACACTGAATTCCTTAGAAATGAATTCCTTTATCATCCCTTGCCTCCATCTTATAGTTCCTCTGTTTTAGATTTTATTACCTTGTTGTTAGTCTCTGGGGAAGCAATGTCCCTTTCTCTTACCAAGGCTCACGCTTGCTCTCAAATTTTTTTTTTTAACCTCTGCCTACCAATTTTGTTAGATATTACCCATAAAAAGCCAAACACTTGTATACCTTTCCAGTTTGGTCTCCAATTACCTCTCTCTTCATATATTATATTCTATCTAAACTAAACTACTTTTAGTTTCCTTATTGTACTTTATGACAGCATTTCTTTACTCCTGCAATCTCGTCTTTTCCCTCTTCCCTCTGATTGTTTATACTATACCTGCTGATGTTTTACTCATTCTTTCTGGCTTAATTCAAATATCACTTCCCTCAAGAAACCTTTATAGATTCCCCTAAAACAGGTGTGTGGAACCTGTGGCCTCGAGGTCACATATGGCTGTCTAGGTTCTCAAGTGTGACTGTTTGACTGAATTCAGACTTCACAGAACAAATCCCAAACTATTTTCTAAAATCTGGATTCAATCCAAGGACCTCACTTGAGGACCCAGAGGGTCATATGCAGCCTTGAAGTTGCAGATTTCCCAACGCTGCCCTAAAGCCACCAAAATTTGTACTTCCCACCTTAAATGTTCTCTCCATTTTGAAACATTCTCATAGCACTTTGTCAGGATGCAACTTATGTAGTTGTCATATTGTTCCTACTTATGTTTCTTTGTTAATATATTTCTATTTCCTGTCATTGATATGAAAATAGAGACAGTTGTACTCCATGTGAACAAGAGAAATAACAATAACACTAATAATAGCTCACATTTATGTATCACCTACTTCGTGCTAAGTATTTTAAAAATATTGTTTTATTTGATCTTCACAACAACCTTGAGGGAGAGATTATATTACTATCTTTATTTTACAGATAAAAATAGCTGAGGGAAAGAGAGATTAAGTGAATTGGCCAAGGTTACACAGCTAGTGTCATCTTCTTGATTTCGGTTCCAGTACTCTATCCATTGCACTTCCCAGCAACTATTTTTGAAATTTCTGACATCCAAAGTACTTCGTATGAATGATTTTTAAAGCATTTATTAAGTGCAAAACACTGTGCTAAGTATACAAATGGAAAAGTAAAACACTTCATGATCTTGAGGAAGTCACATTCTAATGGTAGAGATATCAAATATTGAAGGTTGCAAGTCACTTTGAGATGTCCTATGTCCTCTGTGTGCAACAGCAAGATCTGGTAATACATTATCTCTAAGGTCATTTCTAGTGATAAAAATCATACCCCTTTATAATGGTGAATCATTTGGTCTCTGGTAAATTCAAATGGATTTTTTCAGTGGCACCTTTTTTTTCTTGATTTCAGTCACAGCATCACCCACAGAAGCAAGTACCAGGGCATGTCTTTACAAACGCTGATTTCAAAAGTCACATTTAATATGGTTTCATTTCTCCCTTTTATTTCTTTATGGGAATCATACAGTAATGTTCCAACTTATTCATTTGCAGTTTCATTGATATTTATATCTCTTCAGATATCCATTTTGTTCATTTAATAAGACTATCTTTGATAAGTCAAAACAAGAAAAATGGTAAGGGACATATTGTAGAAAAGATACTTTGAAAGATATTTTAAAGCAAGCAAAAAAATCCACTAATTTTAAACCTCACTGGCATTTTCTTTTTCTTTCCATTTTTTTCTTTTCAAACTAGACTTATGTGATAAATAAGAGGAAAGAAACTTCAGTGTGCCAAAAATGGTTCATATATGTGGGAACAACAATCTGAGACATCAGTCATATTTAAGTAATTTCCTATATTATCATCATGATTATGATTCTTCAGCATGGAACTACACGTTAGTTCCTCAAGTCTCCATTCTCCTGGGAAGGAAAGGTGATTAAATTATTTTCAGTACTACTGCCTGAGAATTGAACAGAATGGAATCAGTCATTTCTATTCTGATAAAATTGAGAGTTCAGGAACCAAGAAAAAAAACAACAAAACAAAATAAAAAAAAAAAAACAAAAACAAACAAACCTGAAAGATTCCAAAAAGGTCACAAACTAAAAAATTAGCCAATTGACTACCTTTAATTCATTCAGTATTTATAAAATGTATTCACTGAAACTATTATAATTGCTAAACTAAAAATGGATAAGATTGCTAAAATTAGTCTTCTTGTTAAGAAGCTAAGCAAGACTGTCTTCTTTAGAGGTGAGTTGAATTAAGATGAACTTACAAATAGGCCATTCAGCGAGTTGGTTCCGTACCAATCATCTTGAACTGAATTTCAAATGAGTTAAATAATGACTTTAAAATATACAGCTGGAAAATGTAAATTGGTATTATAACTAATGTTAAAATGGTGATTTCACACTGTCTATCTATGTCCTTCAGAAATATGGTTTGCAGAGGTATGTATTTCTCAAGTTTTTATCATTGATTTGTAAAAGACATACTTCATGTTAGTAAAGTTTCCTCAAAGTGTGCTGTTCCTCAGTGGTATGCAGACATTTGTGTATGTATATATTTATTTGCGGGTGTATGTATGTGTGCTTTACATATGTGTATATAGATATATATATGTATGCATATATATATGTATATATATATGAAATGTTATATGCAAAACATCATTTCCTCCAGTTAATCTAGTTACAATGTATTTTTATTAGGAAACATCCAGTTTTTCCCAAACTTAATGAGAGCATTCAATTTGCTGGTCATATGCAGTCAAAAGAAAAACCTGAAACAGGGTTGGCTATATCTCAATGGGAAAAGTTTCAGAAGGTAATTTACTATGACCCTAGGTTTTCCTGGATGTTTGACTCTTGGAATTTAGGAATAACTGGATGTTTTTCTAATAAAATACCTAACAGATTTATTAATTGGAATAAATAATGTGTTAAATATGTCATTATATATACATATTTATATATATAGTCAACTACTTGATTTGCTAAAAGCAAATGGTTTCATCTCTCATGACCAATATTTGCATATATTCTTTATGACTCTGAAAGTTATAATGTTGAAA
Source organism: Notamacropus eugenii (assembly GCF_028372415.1). Lineage (NCBI taxonomy): Eukaryota > Metazoa > Chordata > Mammalia > Diprotodontia > Macropodidae > Notamacropus > Notamacropus eugenii. Next base: position 83,184,199 of record NC_092877.1, on the reverse strand, counting down.
ATTGTAGTCCAAGAAACCTGAGAATCATATCTTCTTCTGTAGCTGCCTTTAGTAATTCTGAGATCATCAACTAGCATTCTCAAATTTAGGAACTATCTTGATTAGGAAAAAATTAAAAAAAGGGAATGAACTAGTATTTAGGATTCCCCTACCACATGCTTACACCAGAAAACTAATACAAGGGATATCAAATAATGCTTGGGGGTTAGTCAACATTTTGACATTCCCCCTAAATATGCACAGTGCTCACCATAATTAATTAAATTAAACTCAAAGAAATATTTATTAAGGACCTAATGTACCCCTTACCAAGTTCTAAGACTAGGGCTATAAATACAAACATAAAACAACCTCTGTCCTCAAGAAGCTAATATTTTATTAGTCGGTTGTATATACATAAACAGTAAGAAAAAAACAAAACAAAACAAAATGTAATGTAAGGACTAACAGAGCATTAGTTCCTGTGGGGATCTAAGAATGCTTCTGGAGAGGTGACACCTGAGCCTAGTTTTCAAGAAGAATAACAATCCTGAGATCAAAGTATGAGGAGGTAATTACTAATGATCTCTTGCTTGCCAAATCCAAAGATAATTTTCTCAATCCTCATTCTTATCCTCTCTGGAGCCTTTGAAACTATTAAATCCTCTCTCTTTCTTGATATTCTCTTCTGTCTAGGTTCTCAGGACACCATTCTTCAATGGTCCTTCTCTTATCTGACCTCTGTCTCCTTTGTTGTCTCCTCTTCTAGATCCCAACTTTTAACTCAAGAGTTCTATTCTGGATGCTCTTATCTTCTCCCCGGTTATTTCACTTCACTTGTTTATTTCATTAGCTCCCATAGATGTAATTATGATCCCTATCCTGATGATTCTCAGATCAACCTGTCCTATTGCAACCTCCCTGCTGACCTCCAGTGTTGCATAGTCAGCTTCCTTTGTTTCATCTTTTACTAGATGTCTTCTCCTCTCCTCTCTCCACATGGGGTATCATGCCCTTACCTGATGGTGCTCTGCCAAAAGGGAGGTAATTTTGAAGTCTGAAACCTACCTACATATCTTGGGGTTTACTGGCTAGATTTCTTTCTTAAAGACCATACCTTACACTTAATTCACTCTTGCTTTCATTGATTGGCCAGCAATAGGTCCTTAGCCCAGTACTACTTAATGGCTATTGTTTGGGTCCAGATGGCTTAGTGCTAATGTAAATAATAATTGCTTTTCTTTTGGACAGAAACCCTGAGGGTCTGCCCCTCCCAGTTTGATTTCTTTTTCATTGAAGGGACCATCCCTTGGATCATTTCTTAAGCAGCCCTAATTACTGAATCAGAGAGACCTTAGTCAAACTGAGAACTCTGAAAGACCTCAGCATGAAAAGGCCCAGATCTCTCTCTGCATCCTCTGTCATCTCCAACTTTCCTTGTCTCTATCTGGCCCCTGGACCCAGATGACTCTGGAGGAGAAAGTGAGACTGGTGACTTTGCACAGCCCTCCCTCACTTAAATACAATTTACTTACAAGTCATGACATCATCTTCCTGATGACAGGATCCTCTTTGAGAATGAAGGACAGACTATAACTAGATGTCTAGTCATCCTTAATGCATTATTTATCACCTTCCCCCATATCCTGTATGTTATCAAAACCTCTTGTTTTCACCCTTGCAAAATCTCTCCTCTGACATACTATTACCAGTCCAGCAGAAGACGTCATTGCCTCAGATCTGAATTAATGCAACAATCTACTAGTGGGTCTGTTGAGGTTTAAGGGTGCTGGGATACCAAAATAGTGATGTGTGGGTCTTGTCTTGAATAAATTCCACTCAAGTCTTCTGGCAATCAAAGAGAAGGTTTATTAGAACATGAATCAGAGTAGGCATGATTCTAAAATTCTATAATATTGGCCAGATTGTATCCGAATCATTTGTTAGACTCTTAAGTACTCTGAACCACTTAATGGAGGCAAGATGGATTTTATATGCAGAAAGACTAAGAGAAGAATCTAGAAGTGACCAAGTAGTTTGGTGTGACTGGGAGGTAACAGAGAAGGACTGGGTAACTAGGCAAACACCAGGGACCTGGACCATGTAGCCAAGGGAGAGTGGGGTCCAGATGGGATCTAGGGTAAGTAGTAACTAGAGATGGCAGGGAGGACCTGGAGGTAACAGATAATGAAGGGTGTGGCTAGTTTAGAGGTAACAGAGAATTGGGACATTGGGCATAGGATACAATGAAAGGGCAGTTTAGAGGATTACTGGGATGAGTCAATGACTCAGGTGGATGCCAGAGACTTGACCATGTGGAAAAATTCAAGGAGAGTGAGTATGTGGAGGTGTCATGCTTTAAATCACACACATACACACACGCACACACACACTCACATACATACACACACACACACACACACACACACACACACATACTCCAATCCATTCTCTGTTCAGTGACTAAAATGATTTTTCTAAGTCACCAATCTAATTTTTCTCTCCACCCTCCACACACATATACATACACTCAATAAATTCTAGTGGTTTCCTATTTTCTCCATGATCAAATTTATAATGTTCTGTTTGGTATTCAAAGTTCCTCATTACATAGCCAACTCCTACTTTTACAGTCTTTTAGTACTTTACTCTCCTACTTCTATACTTTCAGTGACAAAGGCCCCCTTGCTATTCCATGAACAAAAAGGTATTCTATCTCTTGGCTCTGATCATTGTCTCTGACTGTCTCCCATACATAGAATGCTTTCCCTTCTCCACTCTGACTATTGACTTCTCAGGCTTCCTTTAAGTCCCAACTAAAAATTGACCTTCTATAGCCTTCCTCAAAGCCTCTTAATTCTAATACCTTTTCTCTGTCATTTATCTTGTGTATAATTCCATTTGTTTCATTTATTTGCATGCTATCTACTCCACTGGATTTTAAGCTCATGGATAGCAAGATCTGTCTTTTTCATAATCCCAGCTCTTAATACAGTGTGCAGCACATAATAGTTGATTACTAAATGTTTACTGATTGAACAAGTGTGTTCTGAGCATGAGGGAGAGATTATTCAAATAAATGATTGTAAGAAATATTAAAGGTTTCAGAGAACAGAGAATATCTACTTTTGCTGAGATACAGCATTAGATGAAAAAGCCTACAAAGACAGCTAGAAATTATACTTTGGAGAACATTAAAAGTCAGGTTGAAATATTATATATTATAATTAAGATATATAGAATATATACCCTAATTTCCAGTGAGATGGTCTGTATTTGCAGATAGTACTTGCTATGCATAGCAAATGACTGGGGGATTTCACAAACACTTCCCTGCAATAAACTCTGAACAGGTTCATTATCCTAGCCACACTGTGTGCTAGAATTCAGAACCAAGGATATCTTATGCACTTAACAGAATTTAGGTTGACTAGGGTGTGACTTACTATTCAGTGTCAAGTTTTAATCATAATTTTAGATATTGATTTATATGATGACTGTAACAATGGCCATGTGAAAATGAACTTCAGACTTACAGAGCATTATTAGCAATGTGGCAAAAATATAATCCATTTGTATAACCATCATTTAATCAACCAGTCAGTCGGCAAACAAATATTTGATATGCATGTACTAAAGCATTGTGGTAGTATAGTGCCAAAGTGATATTCACAGCACCCATGGCAGCTGTGAATATCACAGCACAGTTCAGAATCAAGAAATATCACAGACTGTCCACATGGAAGGAAGAACCAAAATATTTATTCAGACCAAAATCCATCACACCAACAAAAATCTACACACAATAACAATGCAGAGCACAACACCATCCTCAAGCCTTCCCCTGCTCAGCTTCCCACAAACCAGGTCCATTACACTCATCACAAGCAGGCTACCTTAAACAAAACCACAATCACAAAATCACTCACACTACCCAGGTGACTGCCTCCTTCCTAGCCCTGACTGCTGTCAAGACTAACTTCCTCTCAGCTCTGCTCTACCTCTACCTCTTCCTGTTCTACCCATTCAGCAAACTCCTCCCACCACAGGCTCCATGTAACTTAAAGGGCCTATTTAATAAATAGGATTTTCCCGTTCACATTACCATCAGAGGTGGTTCCTGAGAAAATGAAGATAAAAATGAAATAGCTCCTGCCATAACAAACTTCAAATCTCCTAAAATCATTAATGATATGCTGGTGAAATGCATAAAAAAGGGAAAAAGAAAATTATATCAAATATAATCACTTTTATTATTTGTTAATAGCATCATATAAAAAATTTATTGATTTAATTTCATTGAACTTGAAATTTACAGTATTCCATACACATTATTTTTCCTGAGATATATATATAATATATATATATGCACATATAAATACATATATAGATGCATATGTGTGTATTTGTTGTGCCTGTGTGCACGAAATTGTTGGGATATTCTCAGCTGCTAAGAATTTTTATCTGACAATCAAGATCCCAGTACATGGAAATATCAGCACCTCCATGCACTATAATATCAGATGCCAATCTCATTAGTTTTGTGTCATGTTATCGCTGCTGCTAACTGATATCACCAAGTTTACTAAATGGAGTTGCATAGAGGATTTTAGGACTTATTCGGCACTCACAAGGATTGTGCCTTATTGTAGCTTCAGGTAACATTCTTGCTGAAATAAGATGGTTCATTCCATTTTCACATGAAGATAACCTATTGTTCGGCTTCCTTATTTGTTTTTTTTTTTTTTTAACTCAACTGATTCTTTAATGTCAGGTAGATATAGACAACACAGCTTCTATTTCCCCCTTTATAAACTAACCCAGCTGCCCTAGAACAACACCCTTGGTAGTACAAAAAGGACAGAATATTGAATTTCTAGACTGTGCCCTGAAAGTTTCTGTTAGTATTTTTTTCCTATTGATTCCTTTATTTTGGCACATGCATTCTACACTATTGTGTTTCATTCTGGGTTACATTCAGTGGATATATATACATATATATGTACATATATATATATATATATATATATATATATATATATTTAGAGAGAGAGAGAAAGAGAATATTTTGTTTCTCCTTCCTCTGTATTTTTATGGATTTCTCCACTTGGTATTTTAATGTTAAAACTTGTCTCCACAGGACAAAGAGACATGCTGGCCATTATGTTATTAGTTATTCTTTTAAAGTTCTTTAAAAAAAAATCATGGACAAAAAAAGCAATACAAATTTTTATCTGAGTGCAGATGAATTATGGTGGTTGGTCTGATTGGATTGTCTGTAGCATGCATGGTACAAACACTAAAAAAAAATGACAGTAATGTGTGGTGTGAAATATAGACATATAACAAAATCCTGGAAAGGAAATATATTGCAGGGATTTATTCTCCAATCAATGTGTGGTGGAATACTACATATAAATCCCAGGACATCATTAGGAGAATAGATGGAATAATATTTGAAAGATTCAGCTATGAAAGAGAAAACACAAACATAGGTGGAATGTTACTTCCTTATTATATATTTGACAGACAATAATGGCAATAAACATCGTATGAGACATGCTAAAGAAAACACAAATCTAGCCTAGAAACTTGTTTGAAGGCTCAAATATGACACTTAGAATATTCTTTCTACATTAGTACTGAAATTATTTGGAAGTTCAATAAAAAAAATAAAAGGCAGCAGATCATATCAGGCTATATCTTCATATAGGCTTTTTATTTTTTTAAGAACCTGTGATGATTGGATCACAGGATTATAAAGGCAAAGGTAATTTAACCTGACCACTGATTTTATTAATGAAACGCTGACATGGAAAAGTTCATATTAAAAGGAATAGTAGAGATAGAATATGAACCCATATCACTGTTCTTTTTTTATAAAATAAGGAAATTGGACAAGAGTATCCATAACACCCCTAAATATTTTGAATTATATTATTCTAAATATAATTCTCCTTCTACTATACCAGGTTCCCAACATTCTCCACTAGGGATTATTAAGGTCAAGTGTGGTTCCCAAGAAAGAGGGTTGTCAACACCCCCACCTGCCACTACATCCCAGGATAAACCAAGATGATGTAGAAAGATGGTACTTGACAAGGTCTAGAAAGGGATGTTTTACCACGGTGTTTATTTTTGTTGAACTGAGGAGTTGCCATGAGCTGTAGAGTAGGGTAATGTCCAGACTGAGAAAGGAGATAGTTTGAGACTAAAGTTCTGGCTGTCATATTTTAAGAAAAGTGGTATGGGTGATGAGGGAACTGGAAACCATTCATGTAAGAATCCACTGCAAGAATTAGCATTGTTTAGCTAGAAGAAAACAAAACTTGGAGGCAGAACAATAGAACTCTTTGTGTATTTGAAAAGCTATTATATACTTGCCTAGATGACTTACAAGTTTTCTTCTGACTGAAATTCTGTGATCTTTTCTTTTCAAGCAAAACTCCGTTCTGCCTGCTTCATTGCATCACAGAAAGTTCACCCTATTGTATGGGCTACTGGACCAAACTATAATATCATTTGTTTTCCTGGGATGTAAACTTGAAATTTCACACTTATCTTTCTTTGGTGCTTACAGCTGTTTTGAAGACTGAACATTTTCATAAATTATCTCTGTATTCTCTTGGGTTTTAAAAATCAACTCCACAATCATTTCAGATGGGCATATTCAATTTCTCAAAGTAAAGCTTTAAATTTTGAAAAGGAATTCTACATCCAGTCTGAACCATACCACACGACTTGGCTAAAATTAACAAAACATCATCACCCCTGCCAATAAAAATTTTAAACAAGATTCACAGAATTTGCTCATCACTGTCCAATATGCTACACACCAATTCTTCTTTTTAATTCGTGCGATGACTTAAATTACTTTAATAATAAGTAACAAGAAATATAGTATCAATATTGAATGGATTCGAAAAGACAAAAATATTGATAAATGTGTACCATATTGTTAGGCTGCTCTATAGGTTTTATAACCGAAATTTATATGACAAAGAGTAATTCCAATCATGTAATTTGAGGAGCTTTTTTAAGCATTTAAGTGTACACCAACAATGTCATGATACACTATCTTGATATTTTAACTTTGTGCCATCCATTTGTATAGCATCCATTTGCAATCATTATTGTTGTTATTTAACATTTCCTGTTTCAGTCAAATCAACAAATATGCATGAAGTACTCTCAATGTGGGAGGCATTATGTTAATTGTAGGGGTTACAGTGAAAAGTAAAAATAGTCCTTTACCTTAAAGAATTCACAATGTATTTTGGGAAAGATATGCTAACAATAATGGATAAAAGGATATCTTGGATATCAGGATAACTTGGAGGTAATCTCATAAGGAAAGACTTCTTACAGATGGTATTATGTTAGGCAAGACTCGAAGGAAGCCAAGATGGAGAACAAGGAGGGAGAATATGCCAGGAATAAGGGAAAGACATTGAAAGTGAATTATCTATAGATAACTAACACCATTCTTAATTACTTAAAAATAATCATGAACCAACCTTGATTTAATTGTTCTTCCTTAGTTATGTTGGCAATCATCTTCTTTACAGTAATCCTCACAAAAGCACAATCTGAAATGCATTAGCAGAAGATTCTGATCCATATTCAAGATCTCAAAACTTTCCTTCTCTAACCACAACCACAATATAGTTAATGTTTTTTTGTTGTTGTTGTTGTTGTTCAGTTGTTTCAGTTGTGTCTGACTCTTCATGATTCCATTTGGGGCTTTCTTAGACAAGGTACTGGAGTGGTTTGCCATTTTCTTCTCCAGCTCATTTTTACAGATGAGAAAACTGAGGCAAACATATTTGAATGACTTACACAATGTCGCATATCTCATAAGTTTCTAAGGCTGAATTTGAATTTAGGCCTTCATGAATCCAAGCCCAGACCACTATCCACTGCACTATATAGCTGACCACATGGTTAATACAGTTTTATAAAAAAATAAATCATCCAAGAATTTCCCATTTGGCTAAACTCTATAAAAAATTCTTCTTGGATAAGAGTGGCTTCTGAAAGTAGAATAGGAGGAAAGCATTACCACTTACTGTGACAACCAACACCTGCATTGTTTAAAAATTATGAATGTTTTAACTATTAGATAGATTTACCCAGGGGAAAAATGTATCACTGCCAAAGAAGTAGAGATTAATATTTCTTTTTTTTATTTTTCTTTATTTATTTTTAGATTTCACCATTTGCTTTTATAAGATTTTAAATTCTAACTTTTTTCTCCCTCTGTCCACCTCCTGAATTCCCAACTAATAGATGTTATACATGTATGATCATATTAAACATATTTCCACATTAATCATGTTGTGCAAAAAGAATCAGAACAAAATGGAAAAAAAAATCATAAGAAAGAAAAAAAAAACAGCATGAGAAAATACTGTTTCGATCTGCATTCTGACTCCATAATTCTTTCTCTGGATGTGGACAACATTTTCCATCGTGAATCCTTTGGAACTGCCTTAGATCATTACATTACTTAGAACAGTTAAGTCTTATAAAGGTGATTATTGCACGATATTGCAGTTACTGTGTACAGTGTTCTCCTGGTTCTACTCATTTCACTCAGCATCAGTTCATGTAAGTCTTTCTGGGTTTTTCTTAAATCTATCTGCTCACCTTTTCTTATGAAACAGTAGTATTCCATTTTATTCATATACCCCAACTTGTTCAACCATTCCCCAATTGATGGTCATCCCCTGAATTTGCATGTTTTTGGGTACCACATAAAGAGCTACTATAAATGCTTTTTGTACATATCTTTGGAACACAGCCCTACAAGTGATATTGCTGGGTCAAAGGTATACAAAATTTTATAGCCGTTTGGGTATAGTTCCAAATTTTTCTCCAGAATGATTGTATCAGTTCGCTGCTACACCAACAAATTTATTAGTGTTTCAGTTTTCCCACATCTTTTCCAACATTTATTATTTTCCTTTTATCATGTTAGCCATTCTGATAGGTATGTGATGGCACCTCAGAGTTGTTTTAGTTTGATTTTCCTAATCAATAGTGATTTAGAACATTTTTCATATGACTACAGAAAACTTTAATTTTTTCATCATTAGCTGAGAGCTTATTCAACCATTCTGGAGAGCAATTTAGAACTACACTGAAAGGGCTATAAAAATATGTATACCCTTTGCCCTAATAATACCACTTCTGAGGCTGTATCCCAAATAGGATGGAACCAAGAAGGAGATAAAAGTGGGCACCTATTAGAGCTGACTGGGTACCTTTATACTTTTTTTTTTAAATAGCAAAATAAAATAAATGAAAGAAGGAAAGTCAAAACTTTTGCATTTAGAGTGGAAAATTAATGTGAACACATGATATATTCAATTATATAGTACAGACATAGTTCTGTCAAGAAAGATTCAGTTTCACAAAAAGAAAAAACAGGTTAGACAAATATGAAAATATTCAAGAAGAATATGTTTTTTAATTTTATGCAACATTTAGATTCTAATTAGTCTTAAGTTGAATATCATTTTCAAGTATCTAGTGTATCACTAAAAATAGCTATTTCATATAATCCCATTTGATTACTTGCGGCACATGAAAGTGTTCAATTGTAAACTTAATTTGATCATAACTCTTTTATTTAATTATTTTACATTAATGCTTTTTGATATGGTGATCTGAACAGAATTGCATAATTGTGAAGATTCTTTATTTTTTTCTTTTAAGCTTTTGATATTTTTTATGGGAGATGCATTGATTTTTTTCAATATATAATTACTTCTGGCACTTTGATAGAAGAAACAACTAATGTAGACAGTTGCTCAAACATGTTCTATACCAATATTTCAATTGAATCCTCTAAACATTTATTAAGGACCTACTGTGGGAAAAGCATCCTGCTAAGTGCTATGACTAAACGTGCCAAAATGAAATGACTTCTCCTTCCAAGAATTTCAATTTATTCTGTGAAAACTCCCTATGCACATTCACATATATACATATGTATATATATATATATATATACATATGTATATATGTGAATGTATGTGTAGGTATATATGTATATAAGGATAAGGTAATTTCAGGAAGTAGGAAGGACTAACAACTGAAAATTCACAAGGGCTTAAAGAATAGATCCTGATTGGAAGATATGTCTTCAGGATCTTTTAGAAAATACATATGACATTTAATTAGTATCTCAGCTGTTTTTCTAAGGATTGTAATTACCATATGATCCTGAGTCTTCACTTGCACTCAAAAGTTATCTTTTCACATTAGTATCCTATAAATTGCACAGCCCCAAACATTCAGGCCCTCATTCTTAAAATCTAATTTCTTTTTCCCCTATTACATGGCAATTACAGTGTCTTTTACTTAAATTATATTTTAGATTAAATTGATTCAGTCATTTTGATATACACAATTGAGTGGATAAAAATAAGAATTGTGGCATTTCAAATAAATTCAATCTCCATATTGGTGAAGTAAATTCTGTATTTCAAGTGGAAACCATGATATTCATAAAGGATACACTTAATGCAACATTCAATTATATTGTTTTCTCAAGTAACATGAGTGGAAATTGATTTTTAAAACTTTAATTCAACATCCAACTCCGGTACAAGATGCTAAAGACAAATATATATCTGGAATTATTTCTGCACCTATTCCACAATTTTTTGATTGTTGCTAAGGGAATTTATACATCCAAGAGTTCAATGGATGGTTTGTTTATATCTCCTATGTGTTTCAGAATCCTGTGGCAGACAAGAGAGTGCCATGATCTCTTTTCCATTCCCTCAATACCATAAAAAAATACACAAGAAACAACCACCAGCAACAACAACAACAAAAATATATCAGATCTTGCCTCCAACAGCTCTATCAGATAGGGCTATTATTTTATCTCAATTTTGCAGATGAACAATCTGATCCTGAGATAGGGTAAATGATTTACCTAGAGTTATACTTCTATTGGATATCTTGGGCAGTATTTAATGTTCAGCAGTATCCACCACATCACCTAGCTATTATGTACATATAGAACTATATTTGGATATCACATATTCTTAAAGTTCTGTGGAAAGGAGCTTCAACAAATTGTTATGAGTGTGAACTAAATACTCTTCTATTGCTTTATTTGTAATCCAAAAGAAAGAAGGAAATGAAGCAATTAAGGAAGAGAACACACATAAAAAACAAGCAAACAAAAAACAAAACAAATAAACAAAACTTTCTATGTGCTAGGCACTGTGCTAAGTACTTTACAAATACTACCTTATTAGATCCTCACAAAAAGCCAGGGAGGTAAACTATTGTCATCCCTATTTTAGAGTAGAGAAAACAGAGGCAGACAGAGGTTCAGTGATGTCCCTAGGGTTGCATAGCTCCATTTGAATGCAATTCTTTCTGACTGCAAGTCAAGTGGTCAATCCCCTGAATGGCATGACTGCCACTAAATTCAAAGATTTAGTCTATTGTACTTTTTTCTCTTAATCTGTCTATAGACTAGTATCCTAGGATCACACCACTAAAGCTGAAACAGACATAAAAGGCTATATCGTCTAATTGTGTCATTTGACATTTGCAAACATTCACTCTTTGGAAGGTCCTCTGACTCAGAAGTCATTGTTCGTAAGCTATACCACATTGCTTACCCTGTAGCTGGACATTTCTTATTTGGATAGGTGAGTATGACATAGACAAAAGGACAATTTGTGAATAATCAGAGGGCAGATATTCTAATCCCTAACTTTAACTCTCTGTAGTGTTTGAGTCATTATTTTCTCTTAGCTTCAGACACTTTTACTCTAAAATAAGAGAATTAAAACTGAAATTCTCAAAGGATTGTTGATTCTTCAGATGAGAAAGTCTCCTTCTTTAAAAGAACCTTGAGAGAAATTTGATGTAGTAAAAACATCACTTTTCAGAAGAGGAAATTGGTTGTATTATTATTTCACTTGTTAAGTGATGGGAAATAATTAATTCCTGTCATTTAAGAAAATATTGGCAATAATGGTTATTTGCTCATAAGAAATGGCATAAAGAACCTTATTTATCATCTGTATGCCCTCAAAAAGAGATCAGTTGATCTTTGCTAATAAGGGATAGTAGAACAGCATTTTTTTTTTATCCATGGTATATTAAAAGACTTAAGAAAGACTTCCGATTTATTGGACAGCTTCTCTATTGTGAATTTATCAAAGATACAGACAAAAACTGAACAATCAAAGATAATGTTAAAGGTTAGAGAGTCCCAGTGTTTGAGATTATTTATCTGGATCAATAAGCTTATTTATCGATTTTAATTAGAATAATGATGTAAATGCTGTGACAATAGTTTTGATAGTGATTTAAAGTTTCCAAAGCATTTTAATACATATTGTAACTTTTGATACTGACAATTTGTAAGAAAGTTATGGCTGGCTTATTATTCCATTTTTTGACAGATGAGGAGATTAAATGGTAGAACCAGAAATAGATACAAGTTTTTCTAAATCTTACAAGATGACACTTTTAAGCAGAATCAGAGGGTCACCACCACTTTGAATTAATTTATACCAAGCAATGTGCTCAGTGGTAGGAATTTAAAAAGAAAAAAAAAATTGTATGTTATTTCCTCCTCTGAAAGAATCCACATTTTATTTGGTGGTTAGACTATATGAAAGAAATTTTATATGGTAGAGACAAGATGTCAGGGAGAAATCAGGTGGTTGCCTGAGTTCTCCCCAGTTTCCCTCGGAAGCAAATCCGACTTCTAAATAGATTCTGGGGAGACAAAACCCATAAAAAGTCAGAGGGAAAGAATTTTCCAGCTTAGGATAACTCAGAACTTCAGGAAAAGTCTGTCTCCCTTGGGTAAAAGGAAGCACAATTCAGTGGAGATGGTTTCTGGGCAAACTAACAGTAGGTTCATAGGCACAGCACAAATCATCAATTGAAGACCCTCAGTCCTGGCTCAGCAGGCCATGGAACAACAGGCTATCTGTGAGGCCTCTAGACTCATCTTCAAAGGTAAACTGCCAACCACAGAACCCCAGCACAACAGGCACAGTTAAACTCATCCACCTCAGCACAGTAGGCAAGCTGCCAGCGCCTAAGACCCTGGCACAGAAAACCAGTGACCAAGGCCTTGACCCCCAATGTCAGAAGCTTGAGAATGTACCTCCTGTGCCCCAAGAGCAGAACTCAACTATTAAAAATGAGCAAAAAAAGAGTGGTGGCCATAGAAAGCTACTGTGACAAAAGGAAAAATCAAAATGCAAACTCAGAAGAGGACCACAATGTCAAGTCTATATATGAAGCCTCAAAGGGGAATATGAATTACCTCAAGCCCAGAAAGTTCACTTGGATGAGATAAAAAATAATTTGAGAAGTATGAGAGGTAGAAGAAAAAATGAGAAAAGAAATGAAAGTAGTGCAGGAGGATTATGAAAAAAAGAGTCAACAGCTTGGAAAAGGAAGCTCAAAAATTGACTAAAGAAAACCATTCCTTAAAAAAAAAATAGAATCAGCCAAATGAGGAAAAATAATCCTGTGAAAAAAGTCACTCCTTTAAATGTAGAATTGGTCAAAAGGAAAAAGAGGTATCAAAGAAAATTGAAGAATATAATTCCTTAAAAATTAGAATTAGATAATGGTAGAACAATGGTACCATTTGGTTTGGGTACCATTTCACAATGTGAAAAATTTGTAATTATATTTAATGTGATTTTACATGTATAATTTATATAACATTGTTTGCTATCTTGGGGAAGAAGATGGGAATGGAGTAAAGTAGAAAAGATCGAAACTCAAAATCCTTAAAAAATGAATGTTGAAAACTCTCTTTACTTGTAATTGGGAAAATACTATTAAGTTAAGAAAAAGATGAAGATACATGTTTCAGAAGTGATTAAAAACAAATCCATATGCTACATGCTTGTCTTAGGTAGACTATCTCCCAATTTTAAAAACTACTCCTCCTCAGTTTATTTACATTTTTACAGAGATCAAAACTATAATAAAGTAAAGTAATAAATTTTCAATGATGAAATTTTAGTCACTAATCAGGTGAAGGGATGGGAGACTCATTTAAGACTTCCTCTGAAACTCTCAAATCTTAGTTTTTATCTCTCTCAAATCTACCTTTCCATATTGGTGTTTAACATCTTGTACATGTATGTCTATACAAACACACACACAGTGTATATATCTGTAGATATCTTTAGATTAGATAGATAGATAGATAGATAGATAAATAGATATAGGTAGATAGACAGATATAGGTAGATAGATACATCTGTAGGTGTAGATAAATGTATACACTCATTCCTAAAGTCCAAAACAGATTTTATTTTTTTAAAAATGGTTAATCATATATCTTGTTTAGAATGTGAAAATATAAACAAATGCAGCTTGACATAGTGGATAGAAACTAGATTGAAGTTGCTCAAATCTCAAAGGTATACATAGATTCAGGTCCCACCTTCAATGCACAGTAGCTGGGTGACAATGAGCAGGTGAGTTAACATCTCAATTCAAAAATTGTTAAGACAATAAGATACAGGTGAGTATTCAATCTGTATATGTGGAGGTAATTTTTATATCTGACGTACTCATCACTAATTGTATCAAAATTCAACACAGAAAAACAAACTTATTTGTAGTGATCATATTTGTAGCAGTAGTCATAATTGTAACATATTTTAAGTATAAGGAAGAAATTACTGAGGAAATTAGAATGGGCAACAACCTCCTATAATTCTTAAAAAGTTATAAGATTCCTATCACTCACAGTGTTCAAGGATAGGATAAATGACCAATGGTCAAAGACATTGTCCTAAGGTTTCTTCAGTTGAAATACAGGGTCATCCAGACAGTCATAAGCATAGTAGTGATTCAGATTTTTACAATTCTGTGAAATATTTCCTTCAAATTCAAATACATTTGCTTCCAAATATACTTGTATCACTTATAAGCCTCAGGTGAAAATACATTTTCTAAATATATTTAAAGATATACATTTCTCCTATTTTTTTTGGAAAATGGATATATAAAATCTAGGAAGGTTTTGAGGTAGAACTATTCTAAGCATAAAAACAATCCACCCTAAATATTAAAGGGTATAATGTGTAGAAAAGTCAACCTTGAGTGGCATCTTCACCATGAAGTGTCATTTTAGTGGTATTTGTATGTATTTCCTTGGATCTCATAAATACTAAATACCTTTTTAATGCCCTTATGACTCCATACATGTAGTACACTCCTAATGTTTGATAATTAAAATACAATCCCCTGTTAAATGTCAGGTGTGGACCTATGCTTTTCAACTTTCACAGATATTCTGAACTGAGAGGTTTGGGGAAGAAGCCATTTCATACATCCATTTTACTCCTTATGGCCTTGTATAAAACATGTTATAGTACGCTTGTTTTCATTCAAGGCATATAAAATATCAAGCTTAAATGGCCAAAGCTGTTTTCAGTAGACTGGAACATATTGATTGAAAAATACTTTAATTTGAAATATCTCTGTCAAGTTAATGAATTAATAAAATAAAATCATATTGGAAATACCTGCTTGGAGAAGAGTAGGGTATACAAAATCAATGGGGAGGAAAATATGTGGGTGCCACACTGTAAATTTTCTGAAGGAAAATGAGTATGCCCACAATAAACAGGGTTTGATTATTGAATCTTTCATTAGGAGGTATATGCTTATGTGGTCCTGTTTATTCATGCGTTTATCTGGCTTATGGGCAATTGTCAAGAGAGGGTTATTTGAATATTTCTCATGGAAAGCAGAATGTGTCCCTTTTTTCAATCTATGTGCTTTTACAAGAAAATACTCTAATTTTCTCTTATTGTTGATCACTGATGGTATAACAAGAGGTCGTATTGCAACTATTTTTGGTGGATTTATCAGAACATGCGCCATCGTATTTATTTTAGATTAGGTGACGTTAAAAGATAGTATAGTGAAAGAGAGGGCACACTGGATTTAGTGCTTGAAGTCTTAGATTGAACTCCTAGTTCAATCAGATGTTTTGTCCTTGAGTAATTTATTTAAAGTCACTAAATTTCAATTATATACTCATGAAAATAGGGTAATAGTGTTTGTTCTATCTCCATATGAAGTCAATTGAGAACTAAATCACATTCCCTCAGTCTTGGTTATTATAGTAAGCTATGGCCTAATGGTCTATGTAAAAGTGAGCTTTTAACTTTCATTAACCTTTGATATAAAAACATACAATTATAATATGGTAAAAAAATAATTATTCTCTGACCCACTTACCTTTTTACTTTCTTTTTGATTTGTTGCAGAAATTTGTTTGCATCTATCTTTGTCCCAATCACATCATGGCTTATATTGTACTGTGTACATGTCATCTGACCATTATTAGATCATTAGCTTCCTGAGGGCAGAGATTCTGGCAAATTTCCACTCTGTACTGTGAGTACCTATTTTAGTAAACATTGGTTAAACTAATGAAACACATCTAACATGGGTTTGTGAAAGCAGCAACAATGTTAACAACATACTGGCCTCCAATATTTCTGTTCAGATAGTACTTATGAATCACGTACTACATTTGGAGCATTTGGGCTGGATGCTCACTTTGTTCAATCATTCACATCTGTTAAAAAGGGAGGGAAAAAATAGTTTCTGTACATATCTTCTAAGCCGAGTAACATAAAGTAGCAACCAGATCATAAAAATAGTATAACCATAGCAATCCTCAAGAGGAAGACTTGCAATAGACCTCACAGGCTTAGATACCTACAAACTAGTCACCTGTGTGTAGTTAATAAGAGCTGCCATTAAAAAAAAGCTGACAAAGTGTTTTGCAAAGAATATCTCATCTTAGTCTCACAACAACCCAATGTGGTAGTTGTGTTTCAGTTGTGGTCTAATTTTCATGACCTCATGACACCAATACTGAGCATGGAGTTTTCTTGGAAAACATATTGGAGTGGTTTGCCATGTCCTTCTCTTGTGTATTAAGACAAGAATAAGTGACTTGTATAGTGTCACACAGCTAGTCTGAGGCCAGATTTGAACTCAGGTCTTCCTGACTTCCTGACTCCAGGTCCAGTGACCTATCCACTGAGACAACTAGCTGTCTCCTACAGAGATTTTTCTCTCAATTTTGAATGTAAGGAAATAGAGGCTTGGAAATATCAAGTGAATACCACGGACTTGAGAGATAGCAAATATTATAAGTCATACCTAAAACTAGATCTGCCTGTCTAGAAACCTAGTACTTCCCCAACTATATTAAACTCTTAGTAAGTGTATCTAATAAACTAAATTAGAGATCCTTATAAAGCAGGCAGAGTCAATTTCTAATATTCCTGAGATATATAGTGTACTGGTTGCAAAATGTTACAACTTAGCTAAACAGTAATGGAATATATAAAATAGAGAAAGAACATTGTGATGTTAGAATATATACTCATGATAAGTACAGGAAATATGGTAGAGAAGCATGATACAAAAGCATTATTGCTATGGGAATATTATAAAATATCTTTTCTTCTTTAATAAATTCATAACATCCATTTTACACATATTATTTTTAAATTTTGAATTTGAATTCTAGCCCTCCCTCTGGTACCTTCCCTGCCCATTTATAAGGCAAGCAATGCAATGTCAATTATACATATGAAATCATGCACAATATATCTACATACTAACGATGTTTCAAAAAAGAGATAAAGAAAAATTCAAAAAGTGAAAAAGTATACTTCAATCTGTACTCAGGGTTTATTAGTTCTTTCTGAGATGTATATTATTTTTTATCATGACTCATTAATGAATAGTCTTGGTTTGTTGTATTGATCAAAGTAGCTAAGTCTTTCAAGTTTGATCATCCTTATAATATTGCTATTACTATTTGCTATTTTCTCCTGTTTCTGCTCAGTTCACTTTATATAAATTCACATAAATCTTCGTAGGTTTTTCTGCAATCATCCTGCTCATTTTTCCTTGAAACATAACAAGTATTCCATTATAACCATATACTTATTCACCCATTCCTTGACTGTGGGCATCTTCTCAATTTCTACTTCTTTGCCACCAAAAATTGAGGTGTCATATCTATCTATCTATCTATCTATCTATCTATCTATCTATCTATCTATCTATCTATCTATCTATCTATCTATCTATCTTTCTCTGTCTCTGTCTCTGTCTCTCTCTCTCTATATATATATATACATGTATATATATACATAGTGTGTGTGTGTGTGTATGGGGGTGCATTGTCCTTTTCCTTTGGTTTCTTTGGGATAATTCCTTAAAGAGGTATTGATGGGTCAAAGGGTCAAAGGTTATATACAATTTAAAAACCCATGGAACATAGTTCCAAATTGTTTTCTGGAATTCTTGGACCACTTCACAACTTCACCAATGGTACATTAGTGTCCCAATGTTTTACATCCCCTCCATCATGGTTTTTCCCCTTCTATCATGTTAACCAATGTGATAGGTATAAGTAGGTATCTCAAAGTTGTTTTAATTTATCTTTCTTTAATCAGTAGTGATTTAGAATTTATTTTAATAAGACTCAAAATAACTTTGATTTCTTCTTCTGGATACGGCCTATTCATATCATTTGACTGTTTCTAAATTTGGGAATCATTCATTCTAGTGTAAATTTGGCTCAGATTCCCATATATTTCATAAATAAGGTTTTATTTCAGAAACTTGCTGGGAAAATTTTCCTTTTCCTAATACCCTTATACTTTTTAATCTAAATTTATTCATTTATTTTAACATTCTTTCAAAAATTTTTGAGTTCCAAATTCTTTTCTTCCTTCCTGAGCCTCTCCAACCCACTGAGAAAGCAGACAATGAGACATTGATTATACATGTGAAGTAATTAAAACCACATTTCCTTCTTAGTCGTATCACAGACAAGGAAGACAAAGAAAGTGAGAAAATTCTGTGTTAATTTGCACTTAGAGTTTGTTAGTTCTTTCTCTCTGGAGTGTTGGGACTGGAAGCTCAATTCCGTGTGGACGGTCTCGGGCGGGTAAAAGTGGGACTTCTAAATCTTAGAGTCTTACGAGGCCCTCCATGAACAGCAGGGGTTCGAGAAGGTCAGACTGAGCTAGCTCGGCTAGCTCGGGTATTTCCGCCTCTCCCCCAGAGATACCTGATGGGTGGAGTCTCCCTGCTCTCGAGGTCGTCCCGGATTGGAGCACACCTAGTTACCTAACAGCATGGTATTGAGATGCAAACTGTGTGGCTGAAGATTAAGTAGGATTGAGGAAGCCAGAAAGCTCTCTCTTAGCACGTGTGGAGCCAAAGAGAAAAGTAGGGCTCCGCTTCTTTTCTTTCCTCTCTCCCCTCCCCCTCTCTCCCCGCTTGTACTTCTACTTCCAATCCCTTAAGCTTAGCCTCCTTAGGAAATCTCCCCCTCTTCCCCCTGCACTTGTAACCGAAACCCTGTAATAAAACTCAATCCCTGTTCGACTCTGGAACGTCCTTTCTCTCATACGTTAATCCGGTTTGGCCAACCGAAGACCTGGGACAGGTAAGAAAGACTCGGGTAGCCCAACACAGGCCTCTAGGCTTGGCACTGGAGGTACACAATACTTTTTTTTTCACCATAGAAGGTTGAAATAGTCTTAGATAATTTTATTGATCAGAGAAGCTAAGATATTTGGAAAATGCCTAATTTTTAGAATAAATTTCACTTAGTTTCCTATGCATTTGAGGAATAAGGGTTTTACCAGAGAAATATGCTGAATTTTTTATATTATGTTATTGTCTATGTTTTTATTATCTCTTTTAGTTAGGTCTGGTTTTTTTGTTGTTGTTGTTTTTTTGTTATTATTATTATTATTTTTTTGTGGTTTGTCTGAAAGCATGATTGCTACCCCTGCCTTTTTTACTTCAAGTGAACCATGAAAGATTCTGTCCCATTCCTTTATTTTAACTCTCTCTGTGTTTTTTGGTCTCAGGTTTGTCTCTTGTAAGCAACATATCCTTGGATTCATGTTTCTTATCCATTCTGTTATATGCTTCCATTTAATGGACAAATTCCTCCCATTCACAGTCACATTTGTGGTTAATACCTGGGTATTTTCCTCCATCCCACCTTCTTTAGTTTGTCCTTTTTTTTTTTAGTCCTGTTCCTCCTCCAAAGTATGTTTTACTTCTTACCACTGCCTTCTTTAATGCACCTTCCCATTAATCACTCCCCTTACCCTTTCTCCTCTTATTGACCTTTTGGGTAAATAGATTTCTATACTCAATTCTCTCTCTCTCTCTCTCTCTCTCTCTCTCTCTCTCTCTCTCTCTCTCTCTCTCTCTTTCTCTCTCCTTCCCTCCCCCTTTCTCTCTCTGTCTCTGTCTCTGTGTCTCTGTCTGTCTCTCTCTCTCTCTCTCTGAACTCTTCCTCTTTTCTTTGTAATATTACTAATATAGAAAAATATTTTTTTCATTACTCAGATCAAATAATTTGTATTCAATTGCTTGCATTCTTAAGAAGGGAGGGAAGGAAAGGAGGGAAAGAAAGAATTTAGAACTCTAAATTTTAAAAAAATAAATGTTAAAATGTAATTAAAAATATTAAAAATAGTCCTTTTCATTTGCTCTCAATTACTCTTTAGCCTGCTTCCCCAGTACACTTCCTGGATTACTCACATGATCATATGTGATATGAAATTGTGAAGGTCATAACAGACCTATTTTTTGAAGTTAATTAAGCCTTTCTAGTGGAAGTGACAACTATGAATCCTGTGAGTCTAGCATGCCTCCATGGTTTTTACATTAGAAGAGAAGAAAGGGAAGATGAAAGGGAATGAGTGAGCCTTCCTTTCATTGGATTTGACTTCAGAAGGGGATAAAATACACATTCAATTGGATATGGAGGTTTATCACACCCTACAAGAATAACATAAGAGAGGAGGGATAATAGAAGAGATGGCAGATTGGGGAAAGGGGCAATCAGAAGCAAACATGTTGGTAGAGGAACAGGACAAAGGAGAGAATAAAATAAGTGGAGGGTGGGACAGGATGGGGGAAGATAACTAAGTCTTTCACAACATGACTGTTATAGAAATGTTTTGCATGACTACGTATGTATAACCTATATCAAATTGCTTGTTTTCTCAATGAAAATGGATGGGGAGGAGGAAAAGGAAGAATGTGGAACTCAAAGCTTCAAAAATCAAAGATAAAAATTATTTTTATATGCAACTAGAAATCAGACATATAGGCAAAGGTGTATAGACATCTATTTTTCCCTACAGAAAAAGAGAAGGAAAGGGATAAGAGAGGGGGGCGAGAGAATAGAGGACAGATTAGAAGAAAGAGTAATCAGAATAGATGATGTTCTGTGGTGGGGAGAAGGGGAGGATGGGAAGAAAACTTGAAATTCAAAATTTTGTGGAAGTGAATATTGAAAACTCTAAATAAATAAATTAAAAGATTCAACAGATATAAAAGAAGAAAGAAATAGGTAGATCCAACTCTAGATCACATTCTTCAAGGTCAAAATCAGGATCACAGTCTAGTTCCAGGTCAAGGTCCAGATAACATGCTAGAAAGAATAGATATAGTTCTGTGTTTTGTTCCAGGACATATTCACAATCTCATAGTAGCAATCATGTTTATTCTAGAGATTATAACTGACATTACAGATTACATATACCTCCTTGACAATACCCTCTACTCCTTCCTCTGTACTCAAAAGGCCTTCTCATTCCTCTATTATTTTATCTTGATGATAGATATCAGGAAACTTTAAAGATTGGAAAGTTTTTTAAAAAGGTAGAGATGAAAAGTCTAGAAAAGGGGTGGGTAACCTGTAGCCTCAAATTTACATGTGGCCCTTTAGGTCCTTAAGAGTGGCCATTTGTTTGAATTCAAATTTAACTAGAACAAATTACCTTAACAAATTATTTGTTTTGTAAAACTTGGACTCTGTTAAGGTCATATCTAAGTACCTACAAGGCCACATGTGACCTTGAGGTCACAGGTTCCCCACCCCTGGTCTACGGTATACCTCTTGATAGGATAGGACCAGGGAGAAAGAAGCCCCAAAAAAGAAACAGAAAAATAGAAGGCAGTGGGAGAATGGGAGGATCAGGAAGCTTAAGATTATTTCAGTAATAACGAATTTGGAAAACTAAGTTAATGATTCAGAAGTTGATGACAGAGAAAAGACATAGGATTGTAGTTTAGGAAGTTTGTTCTGGCAGATCAGGATAAAACATATTGCTACTGCACCTCACTGGAAGGCTGAGAAGGAAGAAACCCAGCACAAATCTAAAGTTTCACTCAAGGGCAATAGAGAAAGTGGTGCATTTTAGAGAAGAGAAAAATAAACTTAAAGAGACTGGATATGTAGTGTAAAGGTCTAGCACTACAAAAGATAAGCACAGGGAAGACAAGAAGATGAAAGAAGTTCTGGGAGAAAAATGGTGAGGAAAGAAACTGTCACCTCTGTAGGTAAAATCTGAAAAGCTCAAAGAACTCTTTGATTATAGTCCCCTTCTATACAAGAATCTGGAGGTGAGAGAAAAGTCTGTTTTCAAAAAGGAGACCCAACTTAGGATCAGAATGATAACTAGTGACTCCCACCACCCTGAAGTCAAACTCAAAATGACACCTGTATCTCAAATCTGCTTCCTTGAATAAAGAAAGGCTTCTTGCTCATAGTACCCTTGTCCATTTTGTCAAGAAGGAACAACAATTCTGCTTTGTCTTTGACCACACTAAGTTGCCATAGGCCAGAAAAAGCATTTATTCAGCAGATTGTGTCCTAGGTTCATCATATTAAAAAACTGTACTTCAAATCAGCTGCAATGAAAGGTTCACCCTAACTGAAGTATCCCCCTCATATCAGAAGGCTCCTGAATAACATTGTATCTGGCAAAAAAGCCCAGAAATACACGGAAGAATTGATATCTTACCAAGTGCTCTGAGGAAGCATACTTATTTATAAGAAGAAGAGAGAGATTTTAAAGAAGAAAATCAAAAGGGCGATAAAAAATTAAGGTGTAATTCTGCTGATCTTCGACATCACATTGATCATCACAGAAAAGAAAGGAAAAGAAAAAGAAAGAAGAGGGGGATTCCAAAGGCTCAAAGGAATCCAGTGGATCCAGAAAGGAAGAAAAAATGCCTAAAGATTACAAAGAATGTGAATGTCACAAAGATGACAGTAAACATAAAAGTGGAGAGTAAGACTATTCTTGATCTTCATCTTTTGTCATCTTCTTCCTCAGCAAGCTCTCAAGAAGAAAAAGAAAATAAGAAGAAAAAAACAGAGTTTAAAACTCTGTGAACCAACAGAATTTTCAGGCTTCATAGGAGTCAACTGACCCAAAGGAACTTATTGGAGACAGAAGAAAAGCCAGAGGAGTTTCTGGAACAAATACTGCTCCAAACAACTCAAAGAAATGAAGAGGAATAGGATCTATAATATACCCCAAAGAGCATGAAGTCCTTGCAAGGTGAGAGGGATGATTTTTGGACTATTAATGAGTAGACAAAAGAGGAAGAGGCTGAAGCACTTTTCAGTGATACAAGACGGTTCAAAAAAATCAAGAAAAGTAAATCTGAAATAAGATTGCACTACCATCTTTATCTGATTTTGTTTGTTTCCAACAATGAATGCAAGCTTTTTATTAAATTTTACTGTTTACAAGTAGTCTGAATTTTTGTTTTGTCTTTAAATATCTCAATAATATTAGAGTGCATGTCGAAGATTGTACTGAAGCAAAGTAGAAAGATGCTAAATACAATATTTTTAAATATTAACTTTAAAAACCCCAGAAACCTTTGACTGGTTTTGCTATGTGCATGGTAATTGTTCCTTGTCTATAAGATATGGTACAGTACAACTCTGTGAAAGTTTGATTTTTCCTTCCCCTTGTTTCTCAGAGTTTTATTCTGAATTAAATTTTAGGGCTATGTTTATATCTATCTATCGATCTATCTATCTAAGCTAATTAAGACAAAAGTGGATAATCAGTTTACCAGTACTATTAAAATTTTATTCACTTCAGCACAGCAGTCTATGCTTTTCCTAATTCAGCTGCATGTTTCATATTTTGTTGCAGGGCTACTTCATTTACTATTTTAATCACCTATCTGGAACTTTAATGTCAATGTCTGAAGGCATTTTGTTGTATTGTACTTGGCAGTGTAAAGGATCTATTGCAAAAATATTTGCAGATCTTGTCAATATTTATCTGTTTGTTGTCCTTCCATTTTAATTCTGAAAAGGCCTGTTGAATTTTCTTAGGCTTCTTGCCAAACTTTCTTTAACTAGAGTTATTTTCCACTGCTTCTTTGCAATGGTTACTTCTGATCTTTTACTTCATTCATGTACAATTTTGAAATTATAGTCTAAACCACTATTGCTCTTTTCTGTCATTTCTTCACACAGGATTAAAAGAGTTGTAATGATCAATTACAGAAGGTAAATGGTGATCACTGAGTCATTAAATCTTACTTAGAAATATGTTGTGAGAAACTGAGCTCATTTCCTGAAACAAAGGCCCATTTTTAGTACCAATATATGTCCAATAATTTATATTTGTGAGTCACAAATATTAGTAACTCAAATGAATTGAAAGTTAGCTTTACCAGTGGGAGATGGAGAGGCACATGGTGCATGTTGTTAGGCTGTAAAATACTATAAACAAGGAATTTGGAAAGGCTAATATCATCAATAGCATGCAAGAACATAAATATGGCCTAATTGGTATTACAAGAACAGGGAGAACAGGATGGGGCAGCTGGTGTCCTCTATCGCTTTGCTTACAACATAAAGAAAAGAGTGAATGACACCAGCATACTGGGAATATATTCTGTCATGAAATTATGGGAGCTCATGAATGAGAGTTGCATAGGTTACACAGATATGAAGGGACTATAAGCTGCTTTATAGAAGATGTGCCCATATTGAGGAGATCTCAGATGCATTTAATTATTGAATACATGCGATAAGTTTATCAAATTTCTATATGATACAATTCTAGAAGGATAAGTAACATGCTAAATTTAAGTTATGTGACATAGAACTATCTCAGTAGGCTAGAACAATGAGATTCATCTAATGAAATGAAATATATCAATTTATATGAAGTTCTATACTTGGGCTGCAAAAATCACCATAAGATAAAAGAATAAAAACTGCAGAAGCATAATAGAAATAGCAGTTTGTGCAAAATGTTTGTCAGTGTACTTTAAATTCATAACAATCCAACCATATATCATGGCCATCAGAAGACAAAAGCTAATGCAGATTAAGATTATATTAAGAAGGGTATTGTGTCCAGAACTAGGGAGGTGACAGTATTGCTGTATTCTAAGCCTGAGTTTGACTATATCTGAACTCCCATGTTCAATTCTGGTTGCCACATTTATAGCAAAACATAGGTAAATTCGAATTGTGCTCGTCCTTCATTGAAGAAGACCATGCCATCAGAGAAAAGATGACACGACTTGCACTTGACTTTGTTTTGAGTGAAGGAGGGCTGTGTAGGTCATCAGCCTCACTTCTCCTCCAGAGTCATCTGAATCTAGTGACCAGATATTCATCAAGATGACTGGAGATGACCCAGGATGCACTGGGATATCTTGGACCCTTTAGGCAAAGGTCTTTGCAGGCACTCACTTAGGGTGAGGCAAGGCCCATTCATTGAATAGGCCTGTTTAAGAAGTAGCCTGGGCATGGCCTCTTTAGTGAGGTCAAAAAAAGAGAAAGACATCAGGCTGGGTGGGAAACAGCAACAGTTACTATCGATAATCACTGTAAAGCTAGGCGGGTCCAGAGGAGCCCTCAGGCAGGGCCCCAATGGAGTCTCAGTTTCAGAGTGTGGTAGGATTGTGTTTGTCTGACGGAGTTAAGTTGGGATATACTTAGAGGGGAGGATGACTCCCTGTAGTCACCATTCTGGTCAAGAATAAAGCAGTTTGGGAAACTGTCTTTTCACAAGGTATGAGTCATTTGCTTACAGTCCCTCATCAAACAAAGAGACCTTTTAAAAGATGATGCACTTTCTAGCTGGCTATTTTTAAGGTACCAGGCAAATTTCTAACCTGTCTTAAGGCAATCCATCTTAAGTGGTGGCTATAGAGAGGAATGGGGATTAGTCCCTAATTTTCCCATTTCTTTTGTATCTCCTTCCCTTTCATAGATGATCTTGTAGACATGAATAGCTAGAAAAAATATTGATTCTGGTTTCTGGGACAGTAGCCGTGAACTAGCCCCAGAGAAAATGTCTACCATGGAGAAGTTGACCATTAAGACAAAACACAGACTTGTGTAAATTTAATCCATCAGTTCTAGAAGAGAGGTTAATATAAAATGTTTAATTGTCAATCTTGAAGCAAAAAAAAAACAACAAAAATATATTTGATGAGATCTGTCAGACATAACCAACTATATTTACAACTATTATGTCACTAAATACATTTAAATAATGGTAATTTTATGCTTTGATTCTTACATGTTAGCACTGATTTTATTGTATGAATAAATGACCATGCTGTGGTTGGTGTATATTGTGCATTGAATATCTCCCTGTTTTCACTTCCCTTCTTTCTGAAGAAACTCTTAGATTTTCAAAATATGACCATTAGTAAAATTACCACCTTCCTCTAAGACACTGAATTGGGGGTTATTGATGAGTCAATCAGCGTTGAAATATGGAATGTACTTTTCTTGCTTAGAGGATGCCTCTGAGCACAGAAATTTTTACAATCACATAAGTGAGTTACAGAAAAGGGAGTGGTACAGGTCATCAACCCTCCAAGTCCCAGCCAACTGGTCACCTATTTGATAGGCTAACATATTTAGGGAGTGACAAACTATATATATATCCTTTAAAAATCGATCAAAGGAAGGGAGGATGATTATACTGAAGATCAGAAGATTTAGGAGGGTGATAAGAATAGATGCAGGCACTTGATGAGGTGTCCTTTATTGTTTCTCTTTGACTACAAAGGCAGAATTACAAATACTGGATGAATCACAGAGTTCAATCAATTAATAGAAAAGTATTTATTCAGTATTTATTGTATGTCAGGTACAATGCTGAGCTTTGAAGATATAAAGTTAAATAATGAAAATTTGATTCAGGCTCAATGTATAAAAGGAAAAATATTTCCCAAGAATTAGACATCTCTGAAATTACAATGGAATATCTTAGTAGATATTGCAGATTCCTTCTTACTTGAGATTGAATGAACACTTATCATATATACTATAGAGGGAATTTCTGATCAGATTTTTTTTTTGGACTAAAGGGCTTCAAACTATGGCATTTAAAAATTCATTGAATTGTGGACCAATCTAAAAAATGGAATTTTATTAAATTAAGGTCATAAAATTTTTAAATGAATTACGTTAAAAAAGAATACAGATTGAAAATATTGAATTTATTTTGCAGAAAAATTATATAAATGAAATATAGATGTTTTAGATAAAATTTTATAATGCTTACCAAAATTCCCGTATAATTCTAAGAAAATCAAGAGATTCTGAGACAAAAACAAATTGAATATAGAATGCATTTCCCTAAATAATTTGTGTGATGCATTGGTACTCCGATAGATAGAGTCGATTCTAACTTGCAGGATCTGTATTATTGCCATGAAATATTTTTTAAATACAGTGACAATAATGAAAATTTAACTGCAATAGCTTATATAATTACTTAAGACTTTTATAGACATTGTAAATGTCACTTACTTCACTAAGGAAAAAGCCAAAGAAATAACATTCTAACAGAAAAAATGATGGTAAAAAAAAGAAAAAAAATCAGAATAGCACCTCAGCCCATCCTTGTTTCAAAAAGTGATGAAACCAGTAAATGGAAAGATAGCTGGATCAAGATCAAAGAGGAATGAGTTCAGATGCCATTTCAGATCCTCACTTGTTTTATTTCAATACATAAGGCATTTAACCTTTCTGTGATTGGTTCCTCAATTAAAAAGTCAGGGTAATAAAGGGAGTGCTACCTCAACAATATATCAAGCAGTTTTAAAAACCTTAAATAGCTATATAAACATTCTTTCTTTTTTATTTTTCTTGATACATTCAAATCATATGATTATCCCTGATCATTGAGATGTTCTGGACTACAGAGCCCTCAGGCCTAAGAAATATTTGCATGGCATATTATTAATATTTCATTTCTTTAAAATTTTCTTTAAATTTATTTTACCTGATTGTTGCTGTCTTTCTTGGATATGGGAGAAAAGAAAAACTGCTTAATAATTAGTGTGGTGCAATGACCTTGATAGCCTCCTTCAGTGATAAGAAGGCCTGGATTCAAGACCTGACTCTGATACATACTAGACAGCTTTTTGACTCTGTACCAGTCAATTAACCTCTCAGTACTCTAGGCAAATCTAAAAGAGTATAAATTGCAAAGAAGATGTCACACTGCATTGGTAGAGGGGCAATTATCATCCTTTTTTTTCTGGACATTAAACTCATACTAATGGATTATATAAGATCCATTTTTTTGATTTGTTTTGCCATTTCATTTTGTCCAATTATATCAAACTTTCAGGCCAGCTAAAACCCAGAGATCTTTCATGTTGAAATATGAATTGTTTAGGGCAGGCATGGTGGCTTAGAGAATATTTCCTAGTCTCAGAGTTCCTTACACCAATGAAATTACAAGTCCAACTTCTATCTCTATTCTCACACTGATAACATGATATCCTAGAATTTAAGGGTCTGGACAACAAGACGCAGACTTATTGCTACTTGACAGGCCCTATAAGTGACTGAAACTAGGCCATTTGTCATTCCTTATCCATGACTGTCACTTTCCTACCCTCATTCTTTTGCATAGACTTTGGAATGCCTAATGTGTTATCCTTCCCAGCCATCTACAATGCCCAAACCCTCTGCCTCTTGGTCTATTAACCATATTTTGAACTAAAATGCCATTTTCTCCATAAATAATTCCCTCATCACCCAAGTTCAGAAATGTTCTCTTCTTTCTATGAACTCTTTCAGCTGCTGCTTTTTTCTACCACTGCAGTGGCAATGATTATGCATTGAATTGTATTTCAGTTCTTTTTACAGAATTACAGAATGGAAAGGGCTATCTAGTTAAAAATATATTTGAACAAGATTTCTCACTACATTCTTAAAAAGTCATCATTCATTTTCCACTTGAAGTGATGGGGAAAAAGGCCACATTGCAAGAGAAATGGCATTCAATTAGATCAGAAGATCAGAATTCTAATCCCATTTCTACCTCTTACGTCTTATAAGACCTTGGATATATCTCTCCAGAGATTAATTTCCTTATCCATAGAATAATGAGAGATTTGGACTGCAGACTAAGGTACCTACTCCTATCAGAGGATCCATTTAGGAATCTATGTTGTTAAGAATACTTCTGCTGTTCAAGAATAACTATTTATATGTAGATAAATTCTGGTTCTACAGATTCCACAGACTGCTTTCAGCTGTGAGAGAGTGCAGAGAGCACTGAGCCCAGAGTCGAGAAGATCTGAGTTCAGATATGTTTTCAGACATTTACCAGATGTGTGATGCTGGGCAAGTCATTTAAGGTCTGCCTGCCTCAGTTTCCTCAAATGTAAAATGTTGTGAATAATAGCAACTACTTCACAGATTCGTTGTGAGGATCACATGATACAATTAATAATAATGACAACAACAGTTAAAATTTATATTACACCTAGCATTGCCACAGTGTGCTAAGTACTATACAAATGTTATCTCATTTGGGCTTCTAAATAACCCTGCAGGTAAGTATTCTTATTAGCACTCTAGTAGTACTTATTAGTACTCTTATTTTATAGTTGAGGAAGCTAATGCAAGCAATGTAAGTGATTTGCCCAAGATTAAACATCTGGTAATTGTCTGAAAACAGATTTGAACTTAGGTCTTCCTGACTCTAGGCTTAGTCCTCTATCTGTTATGCCACCTACTTGTATTCAAATGACATTTATAAAGCACATAGCCCAGTGCCTGGAACACAGTAGGTACCTAATAGATGCATATTCCCTCAACCCTTTCCCACTTTGTCCTCTGGGGTTGAACAAACATTTCTAATCCTTCATCTGCTTTCTAGTCTATCAGATACTTGATAGCTATCACATTCTTTCTAAATTTTCTCTTTTCATTGATAAATATTGTCATATATTTCAATTGATCTTTATATTATATGATTTTTAGTCATTGAAAAATATACCTCCATCACAAACACATCTTCTAGACATATGCAAGGATAACCCCTCTTCTAGTTTATGTGAATATGGGGGGGGGCACTCAGTTTTTGTTACACAAGGCTTTTGATATGATTATGTAAAAACAAACATGAAAGTTATTGACCTGAGAGTTAGAAAATTCAAGTCATGAATCTGGTACTTCTGTAGAGTGTGACCCCAGGAAAGTCATTTTACTTCTCTATAGTTTTAACTTCTTCATTTATAAAATAAGAAATTAAAATTTGAATAGTATTGCAACTTCCTTCCAGCCTGAATCATCTATGAGTCATCAATTTTGGTGTAGGCCTATTCCTAAGGAAGGCTATACCTCTGGAATAGATCTGAATTCAAGGAAATTCATTTGAACCAAAGTTCATCATACACTTTTTCAACTTCTAATAAATCCCTTTCCCTTTCTTGTCTTTCTTTTCTTCGTCTTTTTGGATGTAATATTCTTGATGGATGAGGACTATTTGTTATATTTGGTTTTGTGTTCACACTATTCACATATAATTCACATATAAACAGGGTATTAAGAAAGATTTGTTGGATTGAACTTAACTGTAAAATAGGAGTGGCTGATCAGATTAGTTTAAGGATGTGGATACAAGCAAAAAAGTTTGTCTCACAGATGTTTTGGCATTCCGGTCAAAGGACCCCTTCTTAGAATACAGTATTAAAGAAATAAAACAAAATGCATGAGATTACAGAGCAAAATGCTTATGGCAAAGCACAGTTATGAAAATACAATTTGAAAAAGTTCATGGACTCCAAGGTTAGAAGTCCTGGAGTAGATGATCTCCAAAGTTCTTTTCCATTAGAATATGAGTCTACTGAGTCCAGAGACGATACTTTTGCTTTCTTTATATCCCTACACCTAGCTCAGTGGCACATAGTAGGTGCTTAATACATGCTTCCTGACTGGCTTTTCTTAATTTTTCTTGTCTAAATCCTTATTTATCTGATCTATGATATAATTCCTTCTGCTCATGTATAGTTCACATGTATTGTCATTTTTCTGATCCTTTTTCATGTTCTCTCATAATTTCTCCACTCAAATCTGTCTGAGGCTTCTGGCATTTTTGGGATTATAGAAAAACTCTTAAAGTCTGTTGTTTCCTATATTCACTGTATTACCAGCTCTCATTCTGTTCCCATTAAGAAAGATGAATTAAGTACTGTACACAAAACCACTTATTACTATGTTGGATGAAATGCAAAAAAAAAAAAAATAATTCCTTAAGAGGAATTCATTTTCTTAGACTATGGCTTTTCCATAAGTGTCAATATTGATGAAAATCAGGAAAAATCATAATTAACAATGGACACTTTAATTCCTCATTCATTCACTCCATTTTTTTAAAAATCAAGTTCCTATATCTTGGAATCATAATATATCAAGGAACCTGAAACATCTAGTCCAATTGCTAAAATAAATGTGAAATATATATCTAAAGTATCCCTGAAAAGCAATCTAGATTCCACTTGCTCACTTCCATGGGTAAAGAATTCACTAACTCAGGAAAAAGCCTATTCCATAGGTGAACATTTATAATTGCTTGAAAGTTTTCCTGTATGTTGAGACAAATGCTATCTCTTTTTTTAAGTGTCACCTATTTATCGTGTTGCTAGGCCTATATCTTGAGGCCAGTAAGAGCAAGTTAAATTTTTATTTTTTTGTGACAACCTTGTAAATATATAATTCAATTCATTTGGCCTTTACAAGCATTTAATTATACTGTTAATATATACAATACACCAAACAAAATGCAAAGGGGAAGTGTAGAGGAATTGGAAAGCACAATTCTTTCCTTCATGGAACCTTAAGTATAATTGATAGGAAATCATAAAACTACTGGGGGAACTATGCTAAAATAGTAGTATAGAAAATAAGTAATATTGAAGATCACTGAAAGGAGATATCATTACCATCTGAATGAGCACTTCTCAAGTATGTTATAAAGAGGATTTCTTGTACCTCTTAAGCAGATAAGGGAACACAGTTGTGCGAGTACTGATGTTGAAATCCGGAACATGAAAGTTTAAATTCTACTGGACATTTCTTACTGGGGTGACCTTGAGCAAGTCACTTTACCTCCCTCAGGCTCAGTTTTGTACCCTCTAAAATGGTGTTATTAATAGCATACGAAGTTGTTCTGTATATCAAATGAGATAGTTTATATAACATGTTTTCCATACCTTAAAGTTTTACGTAAATATCTGTTGATTTTTGCCATTTTCATCGTTCATGTTTTGTTTGGAATAGATACCTATGAGATACCTTTCAAGCTCAACATCCTGTGATTCTGTGAAGTATGAGTCCAGAAGGCTTGTGGAGGGAATTCAGTTTGAGTTAAACACAAAACTGAACTTTATCTAATGAATCAGTGAAGAGAAAGGGAATTCAAGTCTGGAACTTAATAACATGAAAAAATATCATGCTAGAATGATCAATATTATGCAAAGACAACAAAGAGACAAATATCATTGGATGAAGGGGTTTGAAGGAAGTCCATTAAGGGATGTCCCTTCTTAAATGGAAGAATGCATGAAGCTAGTCTTGAATGGGACCTATGAAATATATTTTGTCTGCAATGAGGGGTTAATGAAGTCTTTTTAAAATAGAAGAATGGCATGATGAAAGCCAAATTTTAATCTAGAGGTGATGTGTATAATTAACTTGAGAGGAGAAGGTGGCAGGAATAGTAGTCAGGATACTCTTATCATAGTTCAAAGATGACCTGATGATGACCTGAACTAGGGTGGAGGCATTAGAAATGGAGAGGAAGATATGAATGTGAGAAACTTCCAGGCAAGAATTTAGAATACTTGACTAATCGATAAGGATAAAGGAAAGGGCAGTCAAAGAAATTTTGAGGATTCAAGACTGGGTCAATATATAATTATAGTGGAAATAGGGAGGTTGGGAGGGAGACCTACTTCTAGGAGGTTGCTTCTGTTTAAGACTGTTTTAGACTTATTCAGTCAGAATTGATGGACATGGAAGTGGAGACATTCTGCAGGCGTTAAGTGATCTGGGACACCTCTTGATGATAAAATCCTTGACTGTTTGCCCTCTCACAACTGACAGTTATGGCCATGGAGAATGACTTCTGGAAATGCAACCTCAAAGAAAACAGTCTATATTGGCTTCTTTTTAAATCATTATGTAAATGTAGTATCCATCTCAATGGGGGGAGGGGTAGTGGTAGAAATCAGGAGCCGGTTGCAGATGATTCTGTTATACATTTATGACCTGATTATTATCAAATGATTTCCTTAAATAACTCACAAACTACTTCAAATTCAATCTGAATAAATAATGGCCCCATGCTATTTTTTCCCACTCTCTAGTATCTTATCACTGACGTGTGAAAAGTTTTACTTACCACTATCAATGCTATCTGTGTCCTTTAAAAATTTTTAGAATAAAATGTTTAATTTTTTTTGAGTTGGTGAGGTATATTTTATATTTTTGATAAGTAAATTGAAATATGTAAACACATTATTTTTCTGGTGATGCTATAATGACTGTGAATCATGGAACACCACAATTTTAGAAGCATTAAAGCTAGTGTTTATCTAAAGAATCAAGAGAAAAGGTATAAGATAAATGTAGACTTTTCAATAAAAAGTAGTATAACTCTCAGTTATATAGTGCTTTGTGGTTTGTAAATCACTTTGCAAATATTATCTCTTTTTATCTTCATAAAAACCCTGTAGAGTAAGTATCATGATTAACCTCATCTGAGGGATGTGAATCAGACAATTTAAGTGACTTTTCTAGGGTCTATCTGACAAGATATTTGAAATCAGGCATTCCTGACTCCATGCCCAGGACTCTATCCACTGAATCAATCAGTGACTTAATGACCTCAGTGTATGATGTTTATAAGCACCTGTATATTCAGAGAAAAAAATGATGATTGAGCTATGCAAAAAGAGCTATGAGGGATCTGCTGTTGTCTATGAAATGCACTTTTTTATAGTAGCAAAGAATGGAAGCAAAATGGTTCCCATAATTTTGGCAAAAAGAAGTAGTATATGATTATAATGGATAACTGTACCATAAGAAATAACCAATAGGATGGATTCAAAGAAAAAGAGAAGATTCATGAGCTAATGCAAAGGAAATTTACAAAATGAGAACAACATACATGATGATCAAAATAATGTTGGCGGGGGGGAAGCATTGAAGGACCTCAGGACTATAATCAAATAAATAAATACTTAAGACTTAAGAATTCAAGTGAAACATATATTCTCTCGCTTGACAGAAAGGTAATAGATTATATACATATATATATATGTAATATTATATATGTAATATATAATATTCTCAAATATAGCCAATGTGCATGTATTATATACATTTGTTGCAAGAAAGGGCCTCTATTTGGGATGAAAAAGAGATAGAGGTAAGTAGGTGGTGACAGATATATGAAATGCACCTCGATAAGACAGTTTAAATGTACAGAAGAAAAATTTTAAAGCACAGGAGGCACAAGGAAATAGAATTTTGTCACTTGTCTTGTTAAAATTATATCTACGTATTTATAACTATCAATCTTAAAACACAGAAGCTCATGGTTTCTTATGCTTCTCCGCCTTGAATATTGAAATGGTTGTAACTGATGGTTTAATTCTCAGTGAAAAATATTATGTTTATACATATGTAAGACTATCTAAATATTTGTATACACACATACAAACTATATATATATATATATATATATATACACAAACACTCATATGCATATATTAGTGTATTTGTGTATATATATATATATATATATGTATGTATGTATGTATTCATCTGTGTATAGACATACTGATCTAGATATATGCCCCAAGGAAATTCTTCACTGCATTGAGTAGACCTTCCTTGGTGAAGTTACAGAACAATATGGACATAAGCACTGGGTATGGAATCAGGAAAAGCATGAGTTCAAATTCTGTTTCAGATAATTACGAGCTATGTGACCCTTACTGGGTCTTGGTTTCCATGTGTGTAAAATAAATTGGTTTGACTCTATGGCCTCTCTGGTTCCTTTAGCTCTGAAGGTATGGGTCTATGATCTGATATGAGGCAAATATGATGGAAACCATGCAGCTGGTGTAGCCTGTTGAGGGAATGCCTCTATGAGTGAAAAATCCATAAAAAATACCTATGGAAAATGCAACAAAGCCAGATTACTTGTTGTAGATAATTTTACTACCTTTTCTCAACAAATGTCAAATACATCTTAAAACGTAAGCAGTTATATAGGTATACCCAAATTTTGAAAATTTAAGGCAGCATCTCTTAAACTGAGCTAGACAGAAATTTGTTAAGTGTTTTATGAACCATTTCTTAAATAAACTGAGGATTCAGTAGGTCTTAAAGCAACCCTCAAAGTATTTTACAGTGACTGCTGTCATGCTTAATTTTACCTGGTATGGTAAAACATTTCTTTGTAGAAACAACCAAGAATAACATTGGAAGATGAACTCTTTTAGTGTAGTGACCTTTAGGGTTTGGGGGAAGAGTGCTTAAAGGATTTCATGATTCTAAGAAAGAAGAGAGTTTTGTTCTATAGAGAGTTTTGTGTTTGTATGGTTGGGAGAGCAGCTCATTCCCACAAACAAACAAACACAAAATCTGTGCTTTTGGTGCGCAGAGAGTGTTGAGAAGCAAGTTGCAAAACAGAGATAAAGTTCAAAACTGAGATTCAATTTCCTTGAAAATGGAAGAGCAAAGAAAAATAATTTTATTATTGAAAAGGCCACGTAAATAAGGAAGAAAAGTGTTCAGTAATAATACTGATTGGATGTTTAAGACAAGAGCAAAGAGAAAAGGATAGCAATTCAGCCTGCCTTATTATTTTAAGCAATTTTGTATATATTAACACTATACTTTGAAAAATCAAAGAAAAATGCCTTCAGTAGCACAATATTACTTAAGAAAAAAGAGTCTAGCATTATAATCTTGCCTCAAATTGAATTCCACTAATCTTAAGATGAAACCAAAGCAGAAGAAATACATTAAATATTAATACTGCATATGTGTGTGTACACATGTAGGTCTAGATGATATTTTTTAAAACAATTACACTTAAGAACCTGCATCCTTGGGACCACACTAAGGGTGTTCGTTCTGTGAAGTGTGGATCTGGGCGAAGGGCTGCGCTTGAGGTCTCAAGGCCACAGCTGCTCACTCCAGGTAGTTTTCCCTTTCAATCATAATGAGTTTGATGACTATATCTATCTATGTAATCAGAAGCATTTATAAGTTCAATTCAGAAAAGCATTTTAATTACCTGAATTTATCAAAGTGTATTTGTTTGCAAATCCATTCAGAAACACAAATTCTCTCTTATTCTGTGTGTGTGTGTGTGCGTGTGCGTGTGTATGGATATATATATATATATGCATGTCTGTATATATTTTTCCCCACAGTTTGAATTTCTTAAATTAATAATTGTCAAGTGTGAAGAAAAGGAATTTTTAAGAAATGAAAATATATTAAATCTATATTACCATCAATATTGTGTACTCTGTAGGAGTAACACATGGTTTGGACAGGTGTTGGTATTAATAACTTTCAGATATTTACATATTTTATAAAATAATTGTGCATATATGAAATAATGCCTAGCATTATGTGCATATTTCTTTACAGTCACATTTTATTGGTATACACACAATTTATATGTATATACCCACATATCTGTGTGTATAAATAGATAAAAAGATACATATAGTTATAGATATGTGTATATAATTCTTTTTGCAACCTTGTATGGAAAATAAACCAAGATGAGCCAGAACATGAACAATCAGATGAACAAATGTGCTGAACTTATGTACCGCCTATTAAACTGTTGTGCTAAATAATGTGAGATGGGAAGAGGTAACATTCCTTTAAAAATGACTCTCTGGGGACAAAATAAACAAGTGATGAAAACTGTGATGTTGAAAACTGAAATGATGTGTTTTAAAAGTGAAACCTATATTGATTAAAAGAGTATTATTTTTCCTCTTTGACCATGTATAGGGACACACATATCCAGTAAAGGTTGAAACAGTATCCTGTGATAATTGGTTTAGTAAAAGTAAACACTAGAC
Organism: Notamacropus eugenii; assembly: GCF_028372415.1. NCBI lineage: Eukaryota > Metazoa > Chordata > Mammalia > Diprotodontia > Macropodidae > Notamacropus > Notamacropus eugenii. Next base: position 83,146,909 of record NC_092877.1, on the reverse strand, counting down.
CAAGTGCAGTAGATGAAGGTTAAGCTGGTTGGAAGTACAGTGTCAGTGATGTATGAGTCCATCTGTATCTATTTCTTCAGCCAGTGGGGTTCATTGAATGTGATTTGTAACTAGATATTTCATCAGTCATACTGTTGGAGTTTGTTGCTCAAGCTTTTTGTGTATGGTTTCATATGTTATACATACCTTTTTGAATCCAAAGCTATGCTTATTAGGGGTCATATAAGAGGCTGTAGGATTTCATCTCTCTGCTTTTGCTTGGGATGGATTATGGTATACATCTGAAATTAGAGAAATATATTATAAGGGAAAAGAGCTTAAACTCTGAGCCATCATATTTTTAAAAATTCTGAAAAGGTCCCCTTATCATTTTCTATAGTAAATTCCTTTTTCCCTTTTAGAGGCAGTCTCTGTTTGTGACTGACAGCTATGAAGAACTAATAGCTTATAGTGGTAATAACATATTGCAAATTACAATTAGAATACTTAAGTGGAAGTCCTATAGTTTCTGAGTTTAAAAAAGTAGGAGGTAAAGATGGATTTAAGGAAACAGGATATTTCTCCAAATAATCGCAAGTTATATTATTTCAATTTAATTCAATAATCATTTTTAAGATCCTATTACATGTAATGCATACAGAAACAGAAGAAATTACCTCAACCTCAAGGATTAAAATCTTTTAGCAAAAATTAAATGATATTCACATGAATTCTTCTCAGAGACATAAACAAAATGCCAATATGTAGATGAGACATTGATCATAACAATTATGTTTATAACAAACTTTATGGTTTCAAAACCCTTTATATGTATTATCCTTTTTATCCTGATAACCCTAGGAGGTAGGTGGTATAAATAATATTGTCTATTTTACATGAAGGGAACTGATTTTTCTCTGTAAATGGAATAAGTGCTCAATTTTAGATGGAAGTACTGACTTTAGAAAACTTTATTTTTTGAACAGAAGTTAAAAAGTTATTTTTCCTCTCTGCCTGGATGTATATCCCTCTCTAGAGGAGCAAGTCACATAATACTCAATGGGAAATAATCAATTAGTAAATAGAGTGAAATGAATAAAGGGAAAAAAAATGCCCCAAATCCTTTGACAAATTCGTAGCTATTCTCACTTCATGTAGACAATGCTTATTATTATGAAGATATTTCCAAAGTCCTTTTATTATTCATGAAACAGACACTTTTCTATGAATCCTTCCTTTTTGCAAAGGAATCCCTAACCTTGCTGCCATCTACAAATTGGTAAAATACTTTAAATGCCAAGGCATCTGAGTTTCCTAAAATATCACAAACCTTGGAAGTTAAAGTTACAATATAATATTTTCATGTCCATAAGGGGTAAGCTTGTAAATTTCTAGTTAGTAGCATCCACTACCATACACAGTTGATATGTTTATACTTTCTTGGTCTTCTCCTTGAGATATCCCTCTCACTCACACTCTGCTTTATAAATTCTTTACATACTTCTTGTAATTTATTTTGTTATCTGTCATTTCCATTTCACTTTTATTTCTGAATATTTCATATCACCAATTAGACATTACTACTTTATAACAAATATTTTAAAGAGCACATATCAACAAGGTTTAGCATTCTATGCATTATACAATATCAGTAGCCCACAACTTTTGCAAAGAAGTGAAAGACAAGCATTCACATTTTACTTTTCTAAGGCTGTGTAGTCATTGTAATCACACAAATCTTCTTTTCATTTCTGTCTGTATTCCTGCATTAATCTACTTTTTTCCTATTTTGATTTATTTTATATTATGTGACTTCATATAATTCATAAAGTATAAGTATTCTTATAATTTTCTCTATATTTTTCATATTCATCATTTACTACAGAATATTTATATTCATGATATTAATATGCCACAATTTGACTTTTCAATGCAATGGCCATAATATCATCTACTTAATTTCTACCTTTATGCTGCTTTTTTAAAAAAGCACTACTATAAATATATGTGCAATTATTTATGTGTGTGTCCTTGCTACTAAAAATATTTAGGGGATTATATATGGGTCCTTTCTTTATATCCCTTACTTCCTTGGATCGTATATTTAACAGACAGACCTCTGGGTCAAATAATATTGATATTTTTATCACATTTTTAGCAAATAGTTTTCCAGAATGATTGGATCAATTCTTTCCATAAATCCTCCAACACTGTATATCCCCATATTTTACTATTTTTTTTCAATTTTCCAGGTAGAAGTTGAGCCTCAGTGTTGATTTAATTTATGTCTCTTTTAGTAGAAGTCTTCTATAACACTTTCATTAAGTTGTTTTGAATTTGCAATTGTAAATTTTAAAAGTATTTGTTCATGTCTTTTGAAGGAGTGTTTTTTGGAAAATACTCTAGATTTTATAGTAGTTGGGTTAGTTGCCCGCAATTCTTGGATATCAGATGCCTTATGATGCTTACAGTGATATTTGATGCAAACATATTCCCCCAATATAGTATTTTTTATCATAGCTGCTTTGATTTGTGTTTCTGCAAAAGTTTTCCATTAAATGTAAAAGACTTTATTACCTACCTTATCTTTCTTGATAGTATATATAATTTGTTTTGTTAAGAATTTTCCATCTAGCCATAATTATATGATTAACACAGTCACCTTTCCTTCTCTTTCCCTTTCTCTTCCCTTCCCTCGAATGTTTTTTAATGTTGTGACCTTTACTCTCAAGATCAAGTATCCATTTTTAGGTTATTTCAGTAGACAGTGTAAGTTGTTGGCTTAAGCGTAATTTATAATAAATTGTTCCATTACACCACCACTCCCTACCTCTATCCCCGCAGCTACTGCCAAGTGGAGAGTTCCTCCCTAAGCATTTTGTGATCACAGGTTTATTGAGCACTGGATTATCCCTAAAGTTAAATTGCTTCTAATATTCCTTTCTGTCTACAGTCTGACATAGGCTTCCCTGCTATACCTTACACAGAACACTCCATCTCCCTTTGCATTTCCTATATTCCAGTCCAAGAATGTTCTCCCTGGGGGGGAGGGGGAGGAAGCAAAGATGGCAGAGTACGAACACAGACTTTCTAGAATGCTCTCCACAAGCCCAGACAAAAACTTGTAGAAAGGGATTCTAAACAAATTCTGGAGCTGCAGAACCCACAGAATGAATGAATGAAGCAAATCTCCAGCTCAAGGGAGTGATGCCAAGATGATCGAGTAGAAAGATTGACCTACTCTTGCTTTCCCCCCATAGCCCATAAAATACCTGTAAGAATGACTCTAAACAAATTCTAGAGCAGCAGAAGCCACAGAAAGACAGAGTGAAAAAGATTTCCAGCCCAAGACAGTCAGGAAAACTGAAAGGAAAGGTCTATCTCAACAGGCTCAGAGCAGAACACAGTCCAGCACTGACCACATGATGCAGCATGGACAGGACTGGAACAGGCTCCAGGGCACAGAATCCTGGCCAGCAGCTATGGTTCCCTGATTTCTCAGCCAACAAACACCAAAGACAGCTGCAAAGGTCACTGAGAAAGGACTTTCACCCAGGTAAGAAGGGAGCAGGGTTCAGCCCCAGCCCCAGCCCCAGGGATGACAGCAGGGTTCATTTTTGAAGCCAGCAGCCTAAAGATGCTGGAGTGGCCAGATCTGGATCTCATTTATGAGTGACAATCCTAGGGTGAGGAGGAGGACTGATGTGGTTGAGCTGGTGGAGGGTTTGGGGAGGATCCTGGGAAGAAAAGGTTGTGGTTGCTCCCAGACCAAAGCTCAGGCCAGGAGAGGAGTTTGGTCCTCTCCCTTGATTGGGCCACCTTAGAGGAAATGAGAACTTACAGGTCCCCAGAGTATATCCTCCACTTGAAAAGGACTGAAAATTCAAGTAACTAGTTGGGAAAATGCCCAAAAAAGGGAAAAAGTAAGACTATAAAAGGTTATATTTTTGGCAAAAAGATATTTTTTTCCATTCTTTCATATGAGGAAGAACAAAGTTTGCCATTAGAGGAAGATATAAAACTCAAGGTTTCTACATCCCAAACCTCCAAAAGTAATATGCAATGGTCTCAGTCCATCGATAAGTTCCAAAAGGATTTTGAAAACCAAGTTATAGAGGTGCTGGAAAAATTGGGAAGAGAAATGATAGCAATGCAAGAAAATCATAAAAAGTGAGGCAACAGCTTGCTAAACGAGACTCCAAAAATCCTGAAGAAAATAACACCTTTAAAAATATACTAACCCAAATGGCAAAAGAGGTCCAAAAAGCCAATGAGCAGAAGAATACTCTAAAAATGATAATTAACCAAAAAGAAAAGGAAGTTCAAAAGCTGACTGAAGAAAGTAATTCTTTAAAAATTAGAATGCAGGAGATGGAAGCAAATGACTTTATGAGAAACCAGGAAACTATAAAACAATGCCAAAAGAATGAAAAAATAGAAAGACTGTTTGAAATATCTCATTAGAAAAACAAGTGACCTGGAAAATCCATGCAGGGGAGAAATTTTTAAAATTTTGGAACTACCTGAAGGCCCTGATCAAAAAAAAAAGCCCAAACATCATCTTTCGGGAAATTATCAAGGAAAATTGCTCTGATATTCTAGAACCAGAGAGTAAAAGAAATGTTGGAAGAATCCACTAATTACCTCCTAAAAGACACCTGGAAAGAAGAATTCCTAGGAATATTGTGGCCAAATTCCAGAATTGATGGATCAAGGAGAAAACATTGCAAGCAGCCTGAAAGAAACAATTTGAGTATTGTAGAAATATAATCAGGATAGCTCAATAGGTAGCAGCTTCTACATTAAGAGATCAAAGGGCCTGGAATATGATATTCCAGAAATCAAAGCAACTAGGATTAGAATCAAGAATCACCACCCCAGCAAAACTGAGTATAATGTTTTAAGGGGAAACAAATTGTCATTCAATGAAGTAGTGGACTTTCAAGCATTCTTGATGAAAGGACCAGAGCTGAATAGAAAATTCGACTTTCAAACACAAGAATGAAGAGAAGTTTGAAAAAGTAAACATTAAAGAGAAATCATAAGGGACTTACTAAAGTTGAACTGTTTACATTCCTACATGGAAAGACAATATTTGTAACTCTTGAAACTTTTCATTATCTGGGTAGTAGGTAGGATTACACATGCACACACAGAGACAGAGAGCACAGAATGAAAGGAATAGGATGGGATCATATCTTTAAAAAAATGAAATTAAGTGGTGAGAGAAAAATATATTGGGAGGAGAAAGGGAGAAATAGAATGGGGCAAATTATCTCTCAGAAAAGAGGCAGGCAAAAGACTTTTTAGTGGAGGGAAAAAGAGGGGAGGTGAGAGAAAAACATGAAGTTTACTCTCATGACACTTGACTCAAGGAAGGAATAAAATACACACTCATTTTGGTATGAAAACTATCTTACAATACAGAAAAGTAGGGGAGAAGGGGATAAGCAGGGTGGGGGAGATGATGGAAGGGAGGGCAATGGGAGGAGGGAGCAATCTGAAGTCAACACTCTTAGGGAGGGACAGGATCAAAAGAGAGAACAGAAGCAATAGGGGCAGGATAGGATGGAGGGAAATATAATTAGTCTTACACAACACGACTATCATGGAAGTCATTTGCAAAATTATACAGATATGGCCTATATTGAATTGCTTGCCTTCCCAAAAGGAATGGGTGGGGAGGGAAGGATGAAGAGAAGTTGGAACTCAAATTTTTGGGAATGACTGTCGAGTGCTGTTTTTGCTACTGGGAAATAAGAAATACAGGTAATGGGGTATAGAAAGTTATCTGGCCCTACAGGACAAAAGAGAAGATAGGGACAAGGGAAGGGAAGGATGATAGAAGAGAGAGCAGATTGGTGATAGTGGCAATTGGAATGCTCGGCATTTTAGGGTGGGGGGAGGGGAGAAATGGGTAGAAAATTTGGAACCCAAAATATTGTGGAGATGAATGGTAAAAGTTAAATAAATTAATTAATAAAAAAATTTGTAAAAAAAATAGCCTCTATATATGACATTATTCATTTTGTTAGTTATATTTTCCTTATAGGGAAATATATTGACTGTGTTCCTGTTGGTTGTCATGTTTGTAACCTAAATATTACTCTCACAGTTTGTTTTTCTTAACATGCTTTTAATTGTTTTCTTTTGCTGAACATTTATATTTTTTTCATTGATAATTAGGATCAAGTTTGCAAGGGAAATCTGTCATTTTCAGTTATCATTTTGCTTCCTTTGCTTTTCAGAGTATACTGTTTTATGGGCTTTTCAAGTTTACAATGAACAAGAATAATCTCATATTATTCAAGTTTCCTTTCCTTTATATAAGACAATGGGTGCTACAGTGGTTGGAGTCGTGGGATTGATGTCTAGACGTTTTGAATTAAAATCTGTTCTCAAATATTCAATACCTCTCAAATGCTGGGAAAGTTACTTAACTTCTATCTGCCTTAGTTTACTAATCTATAAATTGGGATGATACCACCTGTTGTCCCAGATTGTTGTGAATATCAAGTGAGATAATATTTATAAAGAGCTTAGCAAACTTAAAGCATTTCAAAAACTCTACCTATTATCATCAACTTGTTAAGAGAGACTTTGCCTTTTAAAATTTTTTTCAATTATCTTTGAGTTTCAATTTTGTTTTTTTTTTCCTACTCAATAAGCATTTATTAAGCACTTATTATGTAACAGGCATTGTATTAAGTACTGGGAATGCAAGGAAAAACAAAGACCAGTCTATACATTCATTTATCTGAGTTTAAAGTAGGTGGTACCACGCAAATAACTACGTATTCATAAGATATGTATAGGATAAATTGGAGACAATCTCAGAGGGAAATCACTAGCATTAAGAGTGTTTGGGAAAGATTTATTGAAGTAGGTAGGATTGTAGTTGTAATGTAGAGTAAATCAAGCTAGGCAGTAGATGGAGATAAAAATGGAGAAAATTCTAAGCATGGGTGGCAGTCAGTGAAGGAATTTGGAGTTGACATTCATTTTGAGAGGGATAGAAAGGGAGCTAGTATAATCCTATAATAGAGTACCTAGAAGGGAGTAAAGTATTAATAAAATGGAAAGGTAAGAAGGAGTTTAAGTGAAGATGGTAGAGTGGTAGGAAGCAGAACTTATTTTTTAAATTGAATTCTTCCACAAAATCTAGAAAAGCATCAGATTAAATTCTGATCCAGAAATCCTTGAAAAATATCACAGCAATTACCTTTTTTTCTAGGTCATCAGCATGTGCAGACAGATAAGATTGTGGATACTGGGAGTAGGAACTTAGCTAGAAGCATAATGCACAGAGCATTTCAGCAAGAAAGCAGAATAAAGAGCGGAACTAGGTACTGAAATATTTATAGCAGCTCTTTTTGTGACAAAAATTGGAAAGAAGAGGACATTCAGCAATTCAGGAATAGCTGATCAATTTCTAGTCACTGAATATGTTTGAATATTCTTTTTTCCTTTCTGTAAAGAAAAGTTAAAGGAAAAATTTTCAGGGAAAACTTAAAAAGTTTGTGTGACCTGATAAAGAGTAAAGTAGGCAGAACTAGGAGTAAAATTTATGCAATACTAACAATATTGTAAAAATAAACAACTTTGAAAGACTTAGGAACATAATTCTCCCCATATCTGGATTGTACTAATTTCTTTTCTCATAGATTCCATCTCTTCCTTTTAGATTGAGGTCAGAAAACATTCTTTCAATTGAGGAAAGGCTGAACAAGTTTTGGTACATGAATGTAATGGAACAGTAATGTTCTATAAGAAATGATGAGCAGGAGGATTTCAGAAAAACCTGGAAAGAGTTACATGAACTGATACTGAGTGAAGAGAGCACAACCAGGAAAACGTTGTACACAGTGACAGTAACATTGCATGATGACCAACTTTGATAGGCTTAGCTCTTCTCAGCAATACAGTGATCTAATATAATTGCAAAAGACTTATGATGGAAAATGCTATTCACATCCAGAGAAGGAACTGTGGAATCTGAATGCAGATTGAAACATACTATTTTTTCTCTTTTTGTTGCCGTTTTCTTTCTTATGGTTTTCCCCTTTTGTTCTGGCTCTTCTTTCACGACATGACTAATATGAAAATATGTTTAATATTATTGTACACATATATGTATGTATATATATGTAAATATATATCAGATTACATGGTTCTTGGGGTGGGAGGGATGTGGAACTCAAAATCGTATAAAAGTGAATGGTGAAAACTAAAAACAAATTAAAAAAAAAAAGCATTCTTCATAAAACACTTCCAGATTCCTTCCAGATGCTAAGGTTCTCCCACTCAAAGCACCTAATATTTAACAACTTTGCATATTTTTGCTTTTATTATCTTCATAAATTTACATTTACATCATAATTTTACATTTTCATGTATCCCTTTTTCTTTGCTCACCCCAATTAGAAGGTTAGCTTATTGTGAATAAGAGTTATTTCAGTCTTTGTATGTACTTAACACAGCACCCAGTACATAGTGGGTCTTCAATACATAATTATAAATTGATTGGCTATTTCTAATTCCTTCCCTTATTTTTCTCATCTTTAAAAGTTTACATAGCATAAAATTAACTAATCTCTCCTCATTCTATAGTGGATGATATAGAAATTAGTCTTTGTTCATGTAATTTACTACATACATATTTACATCACCCATATTCATCATTGTATAGGTATATAGTCTATCATTATATTTATTTTGATTATTATAGTAGTCTTGTATCTATAGTTATTACCTTGATATGGTCTAAATAGCTTAAATAAATTCATAGAACTAATTGTTATTATTTATTTTTATCAGAGTGCAACTCGACCCTGGAAGTGATGTGAACAAGCAACTCAGGTTCTTTATATTGGTATTGCTGCTTGTTTTTCGTTTGGCTAAATTAAAAGTAGATTTAGTGGGAATGATTCTTCTTTTCAGAAAAAAAATCTTTGTATGGATGTTAATGAAGGAAAAATATATTGACAACTAGCTATACAATGACACAATATATCCTTATTGTCAGTCAGGAGATTAGATACTGCTAAAATTTCAAACACCTCTACAAAAATTTTCAAATGGCATCATGGAGTTAATTCCCAAGAACTGAATGTCAGTTATGTTCTTCTTGAGTTATCATATGAAAAACATCCCGGAAATTCAATAATTTGATCTGAAATCTTAGAGGGGAAAATGAATGTCAGCAATCGTATCTTGGTGACACATTTGTGATGGATACCTCGCAAAGTTTTTCAGTATTATCCGAATACCTTAAGGCATCATATTTTCCATGTATATCCTTTAGACCATTAGTGAATAATTTAAAAATTGACATTTTAGTCATCTGTCATGAGCTTAGTGATCAAAAGAGAATTAGGAGAAGAAACGGGTGTTTTTCTTGCCCAGGGGATGTACGACATTCTACAGATTTACAGAGGAAGAAAATTTAGCCCACTGATTCATTCAACAAATATTTCTAAAGTACTCATGATGTTCTCAACACTATTCTAGGTACTGGAGAAGACATAAAACTTAGTTAAGAAATGCTTTGTGTTCCTTTGAAAATTAAGGTATAATAAAAATGTAAGATAAAAGCACATACCCTATGTATACATTGTACATTTTACATGTAATTTTTATGCAGAGTTTTTTTAAAGTATTATTCTTAGTCTGAGAATTATCACTTTCGTAGTCCAAATGAGTAGACTTTGGTTGGAAGATTTATAAAACCAGTAAATTATAGCATTGATTTTTAATCCCATGTATTCTTATACCAAGTAGAAGATGATACTTCACCACACTGATTCTGTAGACATCAAATCAACAAGCTTTTATTAAGTGACCAGAATGACACTGTGCTAATTACTGAAGATGCAAAGAAAAAAAAAAAAAGAAAACGGTGCTTTCTCTTATAAGGCTTATATAAAAATGAATGTAAGTTTGTGATTTTTTTTTTGTTGGGGGGAGGTATTCATAGTTGGGAAAGATAAAATAAGGAAAAGATGTACTCAAATCTTGGTGCTTGAAATTTGACATGTGAATGACCAAAGTTAACAAGAGATGTTTTCTTCTTTTTACATATAAATTTAATTTATTTTGAACTTAAGGAATAAAACATGCATTTCCATAACATAGTAGAATAGGAAAAAGAGGATGATTGTACACAGAACTACAAATCTACTATTAATAAAAGTACATGAAATTTTCTTTTTTTTTCTTCCCTCTCTACCCCTTTCCATAGGAATGGATACAAGTGGACATGATTTTTAGAAAACATCACCTCCTTGTAGAACTGGACCCAATGAGTAACAGAAAATAAATAAGAAAAATACTTGCTCTGAATTTAAATGGTCTATGAAAGACTTCTGAGACAGCATGGAATAGAATCACAAAATTAAATGGAATGGAACACTGTGATGTGCATAGGTTGTACTCACATAAAAGAAAACATAAATTCAAACAATAATTCAGTCTCTACCACAGGATGTGAAGTTAGAAGATGTGGTTCCACTGTGTGTTCTGCCGTTGATGAACTATGATTTTGAGATCATCTTTAAACTTCTCTGGGCATTGATTTTGCTAAAAAGATTTGCTCATCCTTATTTTGCAAAGACAGATTACAATAATTGTTGTACATGAAGTGTTTCTGTGCCTCTCATTCTGTTCTGAGTATTCTACCTTCTAGATATTCTCTGTTTTTCGTATTTTACAGATCCCAGGATTGAACCTTAGAGCCTTTAATGGCAACTCAGAATCAAACACAGCACTCTGCACTAAAATGTTTTGTAACCAATTCTTAGAGAATATATGAATCAAACCAATAGCTAAAAATACTACAATACATTCTATTGTTCACATGGTAAATTCTATATCCTATGATATCTAAAATTTGATCAGAATTGCATCCATAGAATTAAGAGCATGAGACTCTATGGTTTCTGGGAAATATTGGAATCTTGACTCAAAGTCTAGGGTCAGTCTTTCTAGAAGTATTTATTAAGTTTCTGCTACTACCAGCCATTGAGCTAAGTTTTGGGGATACAAAGAAATAGAACGTTTTTGTATATGTTATCAATGAGAAATAAAAGTACATAGAGGTATTTAAAAGAGAAAGGACACAAAATAAAGGATGCATTTAATAGTTATATTATCCTGTGAGGTAGCATTACCAATCCTAGTTTGTGCTGAGGATCAAAAACAACAGAAATGTTCATCTTTCTAACTTGTCAAACACCTTCTGAATCTGGGTCTCTAATGGCATAATTGTCAAGAACTCTTAATTACTTATATTCAACAATGAGCTATAGCAGTAGCATTTCAATAAATATGGGTTATAAGATGAAAGTCAATGGAGAAAAAAGGTATCTGTTTATAGATCCCTTTACTGTCATCAACACATCTGATGACTGATTTGATGTGTCTGATGGTTTGCAGACTTCTAATGATCTAATAATCAGAAACAGTGAGTCTACAAGAGTTTCCAAAGTAATTATCCCATATCAAGTTTATGATTTATACTGTGAAGTTTTCAGTGAAATTATCTGTATTTTGTGCAGCTGTAGTGCTACTTAAAATGTACCTCAGATCCCTATAGCCACTCTTAAATAAAGGTTACCCTTTAATTAGCCACTTGTTTGAAGGTGAAAACACAGAAATGAGCATGACTTATGGTTGAAAGGTAGCAACTACTCACTGCTCAATTATGATATAGACTTAGATTAAGGTGACCAAGTCATATATAGGGGAGGTTAGAACTTAAGAGTAAGTTAAATTCATAATTATATGTTGTAAAAGAAAAAAAGCATAATTGACTTAAAAGCCTCAAGTACTTTTTTTTACTATTTTTTTATTTTTTAATGTTTAACAATCACTGCCATACAATTGTGATTTTATCCCCCCCACCTACCCCCCACTCCCCCTTTACCTCCCCACGACTGCATACAATTCTGTATAGATTCTACATATACTTTCCTATTGAGTATATTTTCACTATAGTCATGCTATGTAGTCAGACTAAGATAAATGAAAGAAATCGTATAACAAATCAGAACATGATACACAAACACATACACATACACAAACATGATCTGTTACATTATGTGAGTGACTTCCATATTTCTCTCTCTGAGTGTGGAAGGCATTTTGCCTTGAGAACCACCATTGGGATTTTTTTTTTTTTGTAAGAAGTTCTTGTGTTATTACAAAAATCTAAGTCTACCAGAAAAAACTCTCACACACTTGGTTGTTGCTGTGCATAAAGTTCTCCTGGTTCTGCTCCTTTCACTCAGCATCAGGTCATATAAGTCCTTCCAGGCCTCTCTGAAGTCTTCTTGTTCATCATTTCTTATGGCACAATAGTACTCCATTACATTCATATACCATAATTTATTCAGCCATTCCCCAATTGATGGACATCCCCTTGACTTCCAGTTTTTGGCAACTACATAGAATGCTGCTATAAATATTTTTGTACATGTGGGACCCTTTCCCATTTTTATGATCTCTTGGGGATATAGTCCTAGTAGCGATATTGCTGGGTCAAAGGGTATGCACATTTTTGTAGCCCTTTGGGCATAGTTCCAGATTGCTCTCCAAAATGATTGGATGAGCTCGCAGCTCCACCAACAATGAAATAGTGTTCCAACTCTCCCACATCCTCTCCAGCATTTATCATTTTCTTGTTCTGTCATGTTTGCCAGTCTTATAGGTGTGATGTGGTACCTCAGAGTTGTTTTGATTTGCATCTCTCTAACCAACAGTGATTTAGAGCATTTTTTCATATGATTATAGATAGCTTTAATTTCTTCTTCTGAAAATTGCCTGTTCATATCCTTTGACCATTTATCAATTGGGGAATGCTCAAGTACTTTTAAAAATTATAAGAGACTGAGTGCTGCTGTCAATAGTTTCTGAAAATGGTCACATCAATTTTTTTAAACTTTTCCAATGCTGCACTTCAAAACAAAACAAGCAAACAAAGTTAGGATAGAACAAAGATAAAACTTTGGACCTATTGAACTTGGATTCCTGAGGCAAAGGGAAGAAAGATGAGAATATTGTTCATATTTCCCAGCTCTTCTCTACCATGAAAAGTCCCAGCAATGACAGGGTAGATCTGAACATGTACAGATTTTTCCTCTCAAGTTATAAGACTTAGAAGAGAGGTTTTATTCACACATGTCCTTGCTAACAACTTGGTAAATGTCACTTTGCACATTCAATAATCATAATAAACTTTAGGAATGAATGATTAATAAGAGGACTAATGACTGCCCCCAAAGAAACATATCATATTGTTCTTGATTGTTCAGTCATGCCTGACCTTTTGTGAACCCATTTGGGATTTTCGTGTCAAAGATACTGGGGTGATTTGCCATTTCCTTCTCCAGCTCATTTTACAGATGAAGAAACCAAGGCAAATAGGATTAAGTGACTTGCCTCAGGTTATGTAGTTAGTAAGTATCTGAAGCTAAATTTGTACTCAGGAAGATGAGACTTCCCGGATACTGGAGTGGTTTACATTTTTCTTTTCCAGCTCAGTTAACAGAGGAAGAAAGCACAGCAAACACGATTGACTGACTTACTCAGGGACGTACAGCTAGTATCATAGGCCAACTTTGAAATCAGGAAGATGAGACCTCTTGACCCCAGGCCTGACAATCTTTCCACTATGTCATCTAGCTGATATATGTGCCAGTTAGCTACATATAATTGAACAAGTTTGAGAGGAGGCATCTTTCCCTTTTCTAGCTTTAATGTTGTGTTCTAGTGTTTGCACGTTCCCTGAGAAGCTTTTCATCATTCAAGAAAATAAACAAATCTATTGTGTAAATGGTTCTGCTTTTAACATTTCGAAGCTCTTTTTCTACTTATTATTTAGACCTGGCAAAATAGGTTAAATCTTACTTCCATTGGTTGGCAGATTTAAAGTTGGGTCAAAAATGAACCTAAACATATGATTTCCATGCCAACGTTTATTGTCTTTATCCTTTCTAGAACTCAAGATTGTAATATACTTATTTCCTTTGAAAGTTCAGCTCCTATACCCCTTTCTTTAGGAAGTCCTCCCCTGTCTTCCTATTTGTTAAGATTTATTTATACTCCTCAAATTATTTATTATTATTTATCTATGAATATGATTCATCCCCCATCCCCCAGCATAATAGAAGTTCTTTGACCATAGAGACTGCTTAGTTGTTTTGTTTTGGTCATTTATTTTTATAACTCCAATTCAAAGCACAGCACCCCTCACATTTTGTACTATTTTGCTGGAACTGTGTTTTCCCTGCCTTGGAGAAGTCTGGATGAAAAATTATCCTTGATCAATGCAGATTGGCCCTTGTGCTATATAATGTATGTAATTAGAGAGTTGAACTGATTAATTGATTTGTCCAGGGTATCGCACAGTATGCCAGAGTTATGAACTGAATACAAGTCTTTCTGACTCAGAGGTCAGCTCTTTTTCTCTACTACCCTCACATGCTTTTTAAATGTGTGTGGCATCAAACATGGTATAGAGAAATCTAGAGACTACGGTCTTAATTCCACCTGTCACAATCTATGTATCCTGGGAAAGTCAATTATCTAAAGTGGGCTCTATGTGCTTCATCTAGTCAAAGAAAAAGTCAAGTTACATAATCTCCAAATCCTTTCAAGATTGAAATTCTTCAAATTATTGAAACATTTCTTCTGTCATTTTAGGACTATTCAAGTACAAATTCTCTCAAAGAAATAAAGATCTGCCACTTCCCTTTATCTCATCTCCCTATTGAGAATATTAAAAAAAATTCTAAACAAAGTGAAAATACTTAGATGTGCATGTACAGAGAGGCTAAAAATAAGTGACAATGTCTATTCACCCCCACAAACATCAAATTAGGTTTGCCTTGGAAAAAGGTTTTTTTTTTTTTTTTTTTGCATTCACAATCTCTTCTTATTTAAATAGTTATACAACTTTGAGAGATCAGAACTTTGGTGAGCATAATGATCACCCAGGATTCCACAGGACTAATAAGGAAGAATCCTACTCAAATCTTGGCAGAAAGTTTATGGAGTAGGTATGCAGAACAAGACATTTTTTTTTTGACATAGACATTATGGGAATTTTTTTTCCTCCAAGATGGTAGAGTGGTAGGGATATAAAGCAATGCTTTTTAATTGAAAACAATGTAATAAAAGGAATGGAAAGGTTTAAAATTTTCATATACTCACTCCAAAGAAATATCTCTGTGTTCTTCAGCTAGAATTTGAATTTCCCCTGCACTAATAGACATTGATTGCCCCAAACAATTGAGTGAGAATGTCTCAAATATGGCTGGCAAAGTCATTTGACTTTAAAAATTGAAATAATAGAACTAAAAAAAAAACAACCTGAAAGGAATGCCATGTCAGAGAGCCAGATCACTGTAAACTTTATGATATGGATATATGCTGTTAGTTAGTTGTTTGTAGCTCATGACCTCATTTCGGATTTTCTTGGCAAAGATATTGAATGGTTTGCCATTTCCTTTTCCAGCTTATTTCACAGATGAGGGAACCGAGGCAAACAGAGGCTTTCCGAGTGTTATACAGCTAGTAAATATCTGAGGCCAGATTTGAACTCAGAAAGATGAGTCTTCCTGACTCCAGGCCCAGGATTCTATCCACTACATGAGCTAGCTGCCCAGTCTAAAATAGGAGTTTTTAACCTGGGGTCTATGGACTCTTAAATTGTCTGGGGATAAATTTCAGATTTGTGAAACTGGATGAGTGGTGGAAATAATATTTTATTTCAGTGTAATAGATTTCCTTTGCAATGTTATGTATTTTATTTTATTCATTACAAATATTATTCAGAAAAGGTGAAAAGAGGTTTCACCTGAGTTTCAAGGGACCCTTGTCATTTAAAAGGTCAAGGGACCTTACTCTATAGCAAGACAGATGATAGGCAAACAAGTTGAGGTATGTTTTGACCATGTATTAAGAATGTAGCTTTTAATTGGAATTTAGAATTCTATTTTAAATTGTATTAAATCAAACAGTGGTTGATTGAGAGCATTTCTCTCTACATTTTTAGGGGTGAGGAAGTCTCAGAAAATTAAAAAAAGAAGTTTCTTATTAAAAAAACTGTAATGAGATGCTGAATCACTGAAGGATAATCATAACATTTGGTAAAATGATGTTATTTATTCAGCATGTGAGACATTAGCCCTTCCATACAATCATCACACTGTTTCAATTATATATGAATATATATGTGTGTATAATATAAATATATTTGCATATATATTTCTATCAAATAAATATATACATAGAGAAATATTGAGCTAACATTGTTTGTCTTAGTGATAAAATATAAAGAAAGTACATAAAAGGTCATAGTTTAGACATCAGAAATCTGGAAAATTCTTTTGAAAGATAGGTCCCAAATTTTTGCTCTTTTGAAAAAAAATATCTATATTCTATTTTATAAACACAGTTCAATTTTTTAAAATTAAAAAAAATTTGGACACTACATATTGTATCACAGAGAATAAGTATCCTCTATTTGAGCAGCCTTATAGCTTAAGCTTAGAAATAAAATATATAAAATCATTTTGGATGGATTTAAGCGTACTTCATATATAATGAACAAGTCAAAGCAATTTCGCTTTAATAATCCATTGATTTTAAAGGTCACTCTTGGTGTATAAGCATCAATTGAATTGGCAGAATTTGATTCAAAATTAATTTTGCTTTATCAAAAAACTTTTTCATAACCCTATTTTAGTTATAGATTGTTATAATAAAGTATGCAGAAACATCTAAAGTTTTATTTGTAAAGTCTAAATTTAGAACAAATTATTTTGCCACTGGCTAATCAAAACCAAGGTACTACACACATACACATACACACATATGTATGTATATATGACTGTGTATATGAAACCTAAAGGTAAATATATATATATATGTATATATATGTGTGTGTATGTGCACATACATATATATATGTGTGCATATATTTGGTCATTAAATTTTCTTATCCATAATATTCCAGTTTCTATAGGTGGCAATAATGTTATATGCACAACTGTGTACAAGGGAATCATGGGATGTCATATACAAAAAATCTATCATTTGTAGAAACATGCATTTAAGAAGATATGGTAGTATCTTTTTTCATGTTACAAACAGAAGAAATCTGGACTGGAAGAAGCACTGATGAATATGAAGAATTCCATAAACAAGGTGAATAGATTTCAGGGAATGGGCTTTTCTACACTACTAGATAGCGCCACATTGCCCATGGAATGGAGGCACAGTAGTTGACATTTTGCTGATAGGGATAGCAAAATAGGGTGAATGAGATTGAGGAGATCAGACTTTCATCAGCAAAACCATTGTCCCCCCATGGTATATAAAAACAATCTGTGTGAACTACTGAACCCATTTCTGATTATTTGGTACTTCTTGTTTGCTCTTTCACTTGCAAAATTCATCAGGAAGAGAAAAGGTATCTCCTTTTCTCTTTTCTCCCTGAGAAAAACTGACGGGAATTTGCTACAAAAAAATCTAGAAGAAATAGAAATGTACTTGTCAGCTCTTACCTTTTCATCAAGAATGCTTGAAAGTCCACTATTTCATTGAATAATCATTTTTCCTCTGAAGTATTATGCTGAGTTTTGTTGGGTAGGTGATTCTTCATTTTAATCGTAGCTCCTTTTACCTCTGGAATATCATAATCCAAGATGTCTTAATATAAAAGCTGCTAGATCTTGTGCTGTCCTGATTATGTTTCCATGATACTCAAATTGTTTGTAGCTGCCTGTAATATTTTCTCCTTGACCTGGTAACTGAAATTTCCCTACAATATTAGTAGGAGTTTTCTTTTAGGGATCTCTTTCAGGAGGGAATTAGTGGATTCTTTCAATATCTATTTTACCCTCTGGGTTTTGAATATCAGGGCAGTTTTCTTTGCCAATTTCTTGTAAGATAATATGTAGGCTCTTTTTTTGATCATGGCTTTCAGGTAGTCCAATAATTTTTTAATTGTTTCTCTTGGATTTATTTTCCAGGTCATTCTTTTTTTTTTCCAAAGAGATTATTTCACACTGTCTGTTATTTTTTCATTCTTTAGGTTTTGTTTTATAATTTCTTGATTTTTCACGAAGTCATTAACTTCCATCTGCTCCATTCTAATCTTTAAGGAATTATTTTCTTCAGTTAACCTTTGGTCCTCCTTTTCTATCTTGTTAATTCTGCTTTTTAGGGCATTCTTCTCCTCACTGGATTTTTGAGTGTCTTTTGCTATTTGGGTTAGTGTATTTTAAGGTGTTATTTTCTTCAGCATTTTTGGGTCCCCTTTACCAAGCAGTTGACTTGGTTTTCATGAATTTCTTGTATCACTCTCATTTCTCTTCTCAATTTTTCTTCTACTTCTCTTACTTGATTTTCAAAATCCTTTTTCAGCTCTTTAATGGCTTGTGTTTGTATATTTTGGTTTTTCTTATCAGCAAAGTAAGATTCTATAGTCTGATTCTTTTTCTGGTTTTTGCTCATTTCCTCACCCATTTACTTGACTTTTGAGTCAAGGTAGTTCTCGACTTTCAATGATGTTGGTAGGTGTATAGTCATCCACTCAACTCCCCTACAATCTGTTGACCTAGCATTCCAGAAACATCAGCTACCACTGCCTCTGCCCTGGGGCTTCTCTGCCCTCTCCCCCACACTTGGACTGGGGCTGGATGCTTCTACTTTCTCACATAGATCCCACAGGCTTTTTCTACTGATCTTCCAATTTGTCTTTGGCATTTTGGAATCATGAATTCTGAAAACCACCACAGATAGCAGTGATTTATTCTACCCTATTCCTGCTCATGTCCTATGTCATGCTGGCCTGGGTTCTCTTCCCAACCAAATGAGTGCTTCCCACCTATCTTCCAGGCTATCTTGGGTAAGAGATTTGCTTCACTCTGTCATTCTGTGGGTTCCGCAGCTCCAGAATTTGTTTACAGTCTTTTTTTTTTTCAGGTTTTTTATCAGGCTTGGAGAGAAGAGTTCTAGTAAGTCTCTGCTTTTGATCTGTCATCTGTTCATTGGTTTTCTTTACTGGATCTGGGGGCCTGCTTGTTTAGAGGCTAAATCTACACATGAATGAACACAACTATGGTCTATTTCCCTAGAACAAAACTACAGGTGGAGACAAAAGGCCAGATTAAATGATAATTTTGGAGAAAGTCCCCAGTATTAAAACTGTCCTGATGAAAGCAAGCAGCTTTGTTTGGGGGTGAGGGGATAGAAGCAGTGGGAGGAAGGGACAGAGGAAAGGTTAAACACAGGTTGAATATGCTTTTATGCTCTGTGTGGTTTATTTCTTTATTTAAAATATGGTAGAGGCACACTATGACAGATCATGGGGATAAATGAAAATACCATACCTTTTTATCTTTGATCTGAAAGAATGAGTCTCTGAGATAAGAAAATATAACATCTTGACCCCTTTTCTGCCATGGAAAAAACATTACTCAAAAACTGAAAATCAATTCACAGTCTAATAAGAGCATAAAAAAAATTCATCAGGTTTGTTGACACCGTAGTTTTAGAATCAGAAGGTTGAGTAAAGAATATCTCAGTACTGCCTACCAGATTATCAGAGAGAAAAAAATAGTACTTGTTAAAGATAATGGCATCAGGGAAATTTTCTGTAAGGAAGTAATGTCACCTGGAAAGTGAAGGTGCTACAGTGACCCAGTCATGGGCAGTCCTCCTGCTGTGAGAGGAATAGCCCATTTTAAATCACTAAATAAAAGGAAAGAACAGAGAAGTAAAGAAAGAACAGATGTAGCAATCTTCAGAGACCAACTTCAGCTGTATTGGACAAAGCATGTTTGTGAGAACAAAACAAAACAAATAATGTGACAAAAAGTTACTCCTGCTATCCAGGGATAGATAAAACACTGAGGAAGCCAAGTACAACATTGGGCAAGCTTCAAATACTTTTCTCTCTCTCCCTGAAATTCTGAACAGTGATCTAAAATCTATAATGACGAACAGAAGTCTATAAAATATCCTCTGCTGGGATCTTATAAGGATTATAGGGGACACTCTCTTACCATCCAGTGAAGGATGAAGTCCATGGGCATCTTTTGATTCCATTCTCTTGGGTAGAAGAGAAAAATGGGCCCTTTAACATAGCAAATTGCATACTCTCAAGATAGCTCAACCGAGTCGTGCATACTTTTAGCTGCAATTAAACCATATAGAACCAGGGCGTTCTTCTCCCAAGAAATACCTCTGTTAAATTGACCCTTGGGAGGAAACACAAGGAAGTAAAGGACTGTCAAAGTGCATAAGTCCATCTATTTGGAATAGGCCTGGAGTGACTACTCAGAGTTCAATCTCTGTGTACAATATTAGATGGCACTTAAGTGCTGAACTGACACCCAAAGTACCCCTATACCTACATATGTATAGAATATGAATCTCATCTTCTTGTCATTCATTTTAGTATTTTGCTCAGGTTCCATCCTTTTCAGTCTGTAAATATTGAAATCTTCAACAATAATTTATAAAAAAATTACTCATTATCCTTTGATGAGAAGGAAGAAGGGAGTGGAGAGAAAGGAGGAGACAGAAAAGAAGAGGAAGGAGAAGAAGAGGAGGAAGGAAGAGAAGAAGAAAAAGAATGAAAGAAAGAAGGAAGAGAAAGAGAGGAAGAAGGAAAAGAAAGAAAAGAAGAAATAGGAGGAAGAAAACAAAATCAGGAAGAACTAGAAGAAGAAGAAAGAGAATGTAAGAAGAGGAAGAACAGGAAGAAGAAAATACATCGAAGGAGACAAAAATAATAAGGGAGAGGATAAAATTCAGATAATGTAGTGTCATGGAAACTTCTAATATATTGTCAAATATTCAATTGAAGTCAAGGAGGATGAGATTAGGACAAGGGGGAAAAAGC
The DNA here is from genome assembly GCF_028372415.1 of Notamacropus eugenii. Taxonomy (NCBI): domain Eukaryota; kingdom Metazoa; phylum Chordata; class Mammalia; order Diprotodontia; family Macropodidae; genus Notamacropus; species Notamacropus eugenii. The sequence continues at coordinate 83,126,016 of NC_092877.1, read as the reverse complement.
AAAGAAACGAACATTGAAATGAGTAATTAATGATCATTTGTGACCTTGAGATGTCCAATTCTGTCAATTGCAAAACCATGGCCTTTTAGGAGAATGCTATATCCCTTTGATCACCAGGGTTACTTACTTGATAAGCTGAGTCTTTCCAGAGCATAAATGGGTTATTAAGGCCTGTCTTCCCAAGGCTAAAGGACCTTTCTATTACTGTTTTTTCCCTCTATGTTAGGGAGAAACAACTACAAAAGTACATGAATTTCATGTAATTTCAACCAAGTAAACATAATAATTTCTACATGAGACAGTAAATAGCTAAGGTAAATTTTAATTCATAAGAAATCAAATTGTCTTGTGACTATTTTAATGGGAAGTACCTAGGTATTAATTATCTCTGTAGTACTCACAGCATGAAACATAGCATATTGCACATAACTGACAGATTTTTCATTGTTAGTGATTTATTTAATACTTGTATCTGAACATAAAGTTTACAGAATTATCAACTGAAGCAAAAGAGTGTCACTTATAAGATAATATTGATGCCCCTTACATTTATATTGATTTCTGTAGATAAAGTTGAATTCATTTTAGTTGCTGAAGCTAATTCAATTATCAAATAAAAGGTAATCCAAAAGTATTTCCATTCAAATCCCATTCTAGATAAATATATAGACCAATATATATCAGACCTATAGCAAGTTGTGTGTGTTTGGCTGTGTTAATCTATGTACTTCTGCCAGCTCTCTAGGTTTATCTAATAATTGTGTTATTCATTGATGGAGGGAATTCCTTGATATAAATTAGGCTGGTCAAATGTCCATATGTGTTCAAATATATTTTCTTCTATCAATAAATTCAAACCAAATACACATTTAATAGACATCTTATGATCAAAGTGCTAGGCATTATAGGAATCAGGAATCATAAAGAGGGGGAATATATTTCCTTCCCATAGAGATGTTATGTTCTTAGAAAGGAAACAGGATAGGTATACAGAAAACAAATCTTATCTATCTATCTATCCAGCTAGCTAGCTAAATCACAAATAATATGCATGCTATAAATAATTAAGAAATAGACATAAGGCTACAAAAATGTTAAAAAGATAGAGTGCTTTAGGCTGAGATGGGTTATGAAAAGCTTAAGGGATTCATCAAAATCCTAAAGGATTAATCAGGGTCTTAAAAATGTAAAAGATCACACTAGGCAGAGATGCAATGGGGTTAATGGATGTATTTAAAATGTAGAAGATGGTGTGAAGACATGGAGAGAGGAAAATTTAAGATGTTGCGGTACTACTGAGAAATTCATTTTAGCTAGCACAGAGAGTATACAGTGCAGAGAATACTAGAATACTAAACCTAGAGAGATAATTGGTGTCTGATTGTACATTGGAGCCAGATTGTATAGAACTTTAAATGCTATATGAAAACATTTGAACTTCATTTTGGAGGCAATAGGGAACCATTTGGGTGTTATGAATAAGAGGTGACATGATCAGAACTTTTCACTAGGAAAATTTTTCTTGCAATGGTCTTTCAGTTCAACAAGAATGGGGAGTAATGAGTCAGTGATACCACTAAGGAACATACTTCAGTAACACAGGTTAAGAAGGAAGAAAGAAAGCACTGAACTGGTATTATAGCAGTAATTATAGCAAATTTAACATTGAGCATGAGTTGAGACATATGCAGAAAAAGAACATTTTTATTTTTTTAAATTTATTTATTTAACTTTTAACATTCATTTTCACAAAATTTTGCGTTCCAAATTTTCTCCCCATTTGTCCACTCCCCCACCCCAAAACACCAAGCATTCTAATTGCTCCTATCACCAATCTGCTCTCTCTTCTATCATCCCTCCCTTCCCTTGTCCCTATCTTCTCTTTTGTCCTGTAGGGCCAGATAACTTTCTATACCCCATTGCCTGTATTTCTTATTTCCTAGTAGCAAGAACAATATTCAACAGTTGTTCCTAAAACTTTGAGTTCCAACTTCTCTTCATCCCTCCCTACCCATCCATTCCCCTTGGGAAGGCAAACAATTCATTATAGGTCATATCTGTGTAGTTTTGCAAATGACTTCCATGATAGTCATGTTGTGTAAGACTAACTATATTTCCCTCCAACCTATCCTGCCCCCCATTGCTTCTATTCTCTCTTTGGATCCTGTCCCTCACCAAGAGTGTTGACTTTAAATTGTTCCCTCCTCCCATTGCCCTCCCTTCAGTCATCCCCCCCACCCTGCTTATCCCCTTCACCCCCACTTTCCTGTACTGTAAGATAGGTTTTCATACCAAAATGAGTGTGCATTTTATTCCTTCCTTTAGCCGAATGTGATGAGAGTAAACTTCATGTTTTTCTCTCACCTCCCCTCTTTTTCCCGTCACTAAAAGGTCTTTTGCTTGTCTCTTTTATGAGAGATAATTTTCCCCATTCCATTTCTCCCTTTGTCCTCCCAATATATTTTTCTCTGACCACTTAATTTCATTTTTTTTTAAGATATGATCCCATCCTATTCAATTCACTCTGTGCTCTGTGTGTGTGTGTGTGTATGTGTGTGTGTGTGTAATCCCACCAACTACCCAGATACTGAAAAGTTTCAAGAGTTATCAGTATTGTCTTTCCATGTAGGAATGTAAACAGTTCAATTTTAGTAAGTCCCTTATGACTTCTCTTTGCTGTTTACCTTTTCATGCTTCTCTTCATTCTTGTGTTTGAAAGTCAAATTTTCTTTTCAACTCTGATCTTTTCATCAAGAATGCTTGAAAGTCTTCAATTTTGTTGAAAGACCATTTTTTCCCCTGAAGTATTGCATTCAGTTTTGCTGGGGAGGTGATTCTTGGTTTTAGTCCTAGTTCCTTTGACTTCTGGAATATCCTATTCCATGCCCTTCGATCCCTTAATGTAGAAGCTGCTAGATCTTGTGGTATCCTGATTGTATTTCCACAACACTTGAATTGTTTCTTTCTAGCTGCTTGCAATATTTTCTCCTTGACCAGGGAACTCTGGAATTTGGCTACAATGTTCCTAGGAGTTTCTCTTTTTGGATATCTTTCAGGCAGCAATCAGTGAATTCCTTGAACGCTTATTTTGCCCTCTGGTTCTACAATCTCAGGGAAGTTTTCCTTGATAATTTCATGAAAGATGATGTCTAGGATCTTTTTTTGATTATGGCTTTCAGGGAGTCCCATCATTTTTAAATTGTCTCTCCTGGATCTATTTTCCAGGTCAGTTGTTTTTCCAGTGAGATATTTCACATTATCTTCCATTTTTCTCATTCTTTTGGTTTTGTTTTGTGATTTCTTGGTTTCTCATAAAGTCATTAGCCTCCATCTGTTCTATTCTAATTTTGAAAGAACTATTTTCTTCAGTGAGCTTTTGACCTTCTCTTCCATTTGGCTAATTCTGCTTTTGAAAGCATTCTTCTCCTCATTGGCTTTTTGAACTTCTTTTGCCCATTGAGTTAGCCTATTTTTCAAGGTGTTATTTTCTTCAGCATTTTTTGGGTGTCCTTTAGCAAGGTGTTGACCTGCTTTTCATGCTTTTCTTGCATTTCTCTCATTTCTCTTCCCAGTTTTTCCTCTACTTCTCTAACTTGATTTTCAAAATCCTTTTTGAGCTCTTCCATGGCCTGAGCCCATTGAATATTCATTCTAGATGTTTGGGATATAGAGGCCTTGACCTCTGTGTCTTTCCCTGATGGTAAGCCTTGTTCTTCCTCATCAGAAAGGATGGGAGGAGACACCTGTTCACCAAGAAAGTAACCTTCTATAGTCTTATATTTTTCCCTTTTCTGGGCATTTTCCCAGACAGCAAACTTGACTTGAGTGTCCTCTCCATGCCCACCTTGCCTCTAGATCTGCCCAGCCAGCACTTGGAGTTTGAGATTCAAATGCTGCTTCCCAACCTCAGGGCTGTTGGCAGGGTCAGGGCTGCTATTCAGTGTGAGATTAAGTTCAGTTGCTCAGGTAGGGGCAGGGCCGCCACATGGGGCTTAGTTCCCTCAGGGGGTTTATGGGGAGACCTTCAACAACGGATCCGGGCTCCTTCCTGCTTTTGGAGCCCTTGTCTGCTGCTGCCTCTGCTGCTGCCTCCCGACGGGGCCTGAGTTACAGGGGACACCCCGCTGCCCTCTCAGCCAGCCAAAAAGACTCTCTCACTAACCTTTAGTGCCCGTGGGTGGAGGGACCTGCACTGCTGCTGGAGATTCTGTCCCTGAAGCCTGCTCAGATCTGCTCCTCTTGCTGCCATGCATCCAAGGCAGGGCTGGGCTCTGCGCTGGGTCCAGTGCATGATGGACCATTCAGGTCTCTTTTTCAGGTCTCTCTGGAACAAAAATCTCCTCTGCTCTGTTGTTCTGTGGCTTCTGTTCCTCCAAAATTTGTTGGGAGTTCTTCTTTACAAGTATTTTATGGACTGTGGGTTAGGAGCTAGCATATGTGTATCTTTTTACTCCGACATCTTGGCTCCTCCCCCCAATTTTTATGTTTTAACACAACTAGAAATATTAGAAGTATAAATTATTAATATTTGAATTCAATTTCTTTTTTTTTTTTATTTAGCTTTTAACATTCATTTTCACAAAATTTTGGGTTTCAAATTTTTCCCCTTTTCTCCCCTCCCCCCCCAAACGCCAAGCATTCTAATTGCCCCTATGACCAATCTGCTCTCTCTTCTATCATCCCTCTCTGCCCTTGTCTCTGTCTTCTCTTTGTCCTGTAGGGCCAGATAGCTTTCTATACCCCTTTACCTGTATTTCTTATTTCCTAGTGGTAAGAACATTACAGCTGATCCTAACACTTTGAGTTCCAACTTCTTTAGCTCCCTCCCTCTCCACCCCTTCCCTTTGGAAGGCAAGCAATTCAATATAGGCCAAATCTGTGTAGTTTTGCAAATGACTTCCATAATAGTTGTGTTGTATAGGACTAACTATATTTCCCTCCATCCTATCCTGTCCCCCATTACTTCTATTCTCTTTTGATCCTATCCCTCCCCATGAGTGTTGACCTCAAATTGCACTCTCCTCCCCATGCCCTCCCTTCTATCATCCCCCCCCACTCTGCTTATCCCCTTATCCTCCACTTTCCTGTATTGTAAGATAGGTTTTCATACCAAAATGAGTAGGCATTTTATTCTTTCCTTTAGTGGAATGTGATGAGAGTAGACTTCATGTTTTTCTCTCACCTCCCCTCTTTATCCCTCCACTAATGAGTCTTTTGCTTGCCTCTTTTATGAGAGATAATTTGCCCCATTCAATTCTCCCTTTCTCCTCCCAATATCTTTCTCTCTCACTGCTTGATTTCATTTTTTTTTAAGATATGATCCCATCCTCTTCAATTCACTCTGTGCACTCTGTCTCTATGTGTGTGTGCGTGTGTGCATGTGTGTGTGTGTAATCCCACCCAGTACCCAGATACTGAAATGTTTCAAGAGTTACAAATATTGTCTTTCCATGTAGGAATGTAAACAGTTCAACTTTAGTAAGTCCCTTATGACTTCTCTTTGCTGTTCACCTTTTCATGGTTCTCTTCATTCTTGTGTTTGGAAGTCAAATTTTCTTTTCAGCTCTGGTCTTTTCATCAAGAATGCTTGAAAATCCTCTATTTCATTGAAAGACCAATTTTTCCCCTGAAGTATTATACTCAGTTTTGCTGGGTAGGTGATTCTTGGTTTTAGTCCTAGTTCCTTTGACTTCTGGAATATCCTATTCCATGCCCTTCGATCCCTTAATGTAGAAGGTGCTAGATCTTGTGTTATCCTGACTGTATTTCCACAATACTTGAATTGTTTCTTTCTAGCTGCTTGCAATATTTTCTCTTTCACCTGGGAGTTCTGGAATTTGGCCACAATGTTCCTAGGAGTTTCTCTTTTTGGATCTCTTTCAGGCGGTGTTCTGTGGATTCCTTGAATATTTATTTTGCCCTCTGGTTCTAGAATCTCAGGTCAGTTTTCCTTGACAATTTCATGAAAGATGATGTCTAGGCTCTTTTTCTGATCATGGCTTTCAGGTAGGCCCACAATTTTTAAATTGTCTCTCCTGGCTCTATTTTCCAGGTCAGTTGTTTTTCCAATGAGATATTTCACATTATCTTCCATTTTTTCATTCTTTTGGTTTTGTTTTGTGATTTCTTGGTTTCTCATAAAGTCATTAGCCTCCATCTGTTCCATTCTAATTTTGAAAGAACTATTTTCTTCAGTGAGCTTTTGAATCTCCTTTTCCATTTGGCTAATTCTGCTTTTGAAAGCATTCTTCTCCTCATTGGCTTTTTGAACCTCTTTTGCCAATTGAGTTAGGCTAGTTTTCAAGGTGTTATTTTCTTCAACATTTTTTTGGGTCTCCTTTAGCAGGGAGCTGATTTGCTGTTCATGCTTTGACTTCATGTCTCTCATTTCTCTTCCCAGCTTTTCCTCCACCTCTCTAACTTGATTTTCAAAATTCTTTTTGAGCTCTTCCATGGCCTGTGCCCATTGAGTGGGCTGGGACACAGAAGCCTTGATTTCTGTGTCTTTGCCTGATGGTAAGCATTGCTCTTCCTCATCAGAAAGGAAGGGAGGAAATGCCTGTTCACCAAGAAAGTAACCTTCTATAGTCTTATTTCTTTTCCCTTTTCTGGGCATTTTCCCAGCCAGTGACTTGACCTCTGAATATTTTCCTCACACCCACCTCACCTCCTGATCCTCCCAGCCAGTGTTTGGGGTCTGAGATTCAAATGCTGCTTCCAGCCTCAGGGCTTTGGGCAGGGGCAGGGCTGCTATTCAGTGTGAGATTAAATTCAGATGCTCAGGTGAGGGCAGGGCTGCCTCTCAGGCTCAGTTCCCTCAGGGAGTTTATGCACAGACCTTCAACAATGGATCCAGGCTCCTGCCTGCTTGGAGAGCCCTGGTCTGCCGCTGCCCCTCAGCTTCTGTCTCCCGAGGGGGCCCGAGCCATGGGGGCACCCCACTCCCCCCTCGACCCACCAAAGGGACTCTCTCACAGACCCCCGTCACCTGTGGGTGGAGGTACTTGTGCGGCCGCTGGAGATCCCGTCCCTGAAGCCCGCTCGGATCTGTTCCTCTCGGTGCCTCGGCCACGGCAGGGCTGTACTCAGCTCCCAGTCCCGGCGCCCAGTCCGCAGCACGAAGGACCTTTTACGAGAGGTTTGCAGGTCTCTCCGGAACAGAAATCTCCCTCGCTCCAATGTTCTGTGGCCTCTGGGTGCAGAATTCGCCGTGAGTTACTTCTTTGTAGTTGTTCTATGGGTTGTGGGTTCGGAGCTATGTGTATGTGCGTCTTTCTACTACGCCATCTTGGCTCCGCCCCCCCCTTGAATTCAATTTCAATAGAATCTTCTGTACATGTAACATAATTTCATCTGTCTGAGGGTTGGCTGGGATAGTAACACACCCCTCCACCCCTGGAAGGTTATCCATTATGTTGAGGACCTGAATGGGGTGTTTCAGCTCTCTCCCATTTTCTAGATCCATACCAATTCTGTTCCTCCATTTTATGTGTCTAAGCTCCCAAGTTCCACTTAAACAATTAATAGTCAGATTTACTTTTATAGAAGAATATTTTCTTCAAAATTTAAGCAAGAACAAATCTAAAAGCATTTTTGTCAATACATCGGGGCACCATATCTGTCATACTACCTCATTCTCTTGTGAGAAGAAGGGTATTAGACCTATATTGTAGCTCAATTTCTGCATAATGTTCATCTGACAAAACCTAAGCCCAAAGCCTGTTTTGAGCTAGTGTCCTGGGACTCTAGCTTTTCAAGGCTTTGTGCTAGGCCAACTGCAATATCCAACCTAGAATTCTAGGCTCCAGGGTATCCAGAAATGAATCTCTCAATTTTCAGACTCCTTGCTGCTATTAGAACTAAAACAGACACATGGTCTTGGGCAGGATTATGGGTAGGTAGAGATAAATGGAGAAGGAGGCAAGACTAGGACCTGCCCACTATACCACATGGTTTCAACCACTGCTAGTGAATGAGTCCTTCAAACCTAGAAAGATAGACTATCCCATTCAGGTAGTTTTAAATATGCAGTTAATAGAAAAAGGGTGTTCCCAGCCATGTGGTAGAGCAACACAGAATGTCCATACATGTGCCAGTCCTTCTGTTTCTCAGCAGCAGGTCCCTGGTGCTCCCCATATGTGTAATTCTATTTTAGATGATCTGGGCACACACTAAATCTGTTACATATTTATAGTGCTATGTGAATTTAGTACATTATAGAAGAGAAATGAGGGAGCAGTCAAAACGTCTAGATTAAAGTACTTTACCTAAAAGGGAAAAGAACAAAACAGTAAGGCAAAAGACCAAGACCCATTTCTACAAGACCACAAAGACTAAGGACTCTACCCTTATAGAATTATCACTTACCAATATCTTCTGTTTAGTAAAATGAAGAGAAAACATCCAAAAAGTGAAACAAGTCTCTAGTTGTTATTCCCTTTGGTGGATTCCCTCAGTTGAACTGTGCAAACCATTACAGAAGCTTCTCCTGTCCTTGCAATTAGCAGATCAGAACCATTTACAGTTTACAGAGTGTCTAAGCACCTTCAGGTCTCTTCGTTGTACATCTATTATATTTCTTCCATGATACATTATACATTCCATTATATATCTTCACAACATCTAGAAGCAGACTCTAGAGGGTCTTTCCCTTGGAGAGAAAATAGCAGTCACTTTGGACATGTGATCTTCTCCATTATACAAATGCACCTGAACAAAATAGTCCCTGTCCTCAAGGAGCTTATATCTGAGTGAGGGAAGAGACTATATTAAGGGGATCTAGAAACAAGGAAAGTGAAAATTGGCATGGGGTGGAAATGATTTGAAACTGGGTGATAATAAGATATAATATTCCCTTCCCAAAGGGAGCTTACAATACATGTGTTAAAATGTATTCACACACACACACACACACACACACACACATACATCACAGAAGACTGAGTGGACAGAGTGCTGAGCCTGGAGGCAGGAAGACAGGAGTTCAGATCTAGCCCCAAATATTTGTCAGCTATTTGACTGTGGACAAGTCCTTTAACCTCTGTTTGTACTGGATGCTTTATCTGTAAAATAGGTATAAAAATAACATCTGCCTCCCAGGGTTGTTGTCAGGATCGAATGAGAAATTGCAAAATGTCTATCACGATGCCTGCCTGGTACATAGGAGACACTTCATAAATGCTTCTTCCATCCTGTGCATACTATATGTATGTATGTATCTCTATTTTTATTTCTCTGTTTATAACCTACATATGTACATCTACATATAGTTTTAGCTATTTATATGTCTATTTTGTGTCTACATATATACATATATGTATATACTTTTCTCTATTATCAGCCTATTTATGTAACACACAAATAGAAGGTAATGAAAGAGTTAAAGGTGGAGATTAAGAAAACTTCAGAAGAAGGTAGTATGTGACCCATACTTTTATGAAGATAGGAGTTCTAAGGTATTACAAGAGGAAGATGCGGTGAACACAAGCAAAACACTTTCTAACATAACTTGGAGTCCTAGAGGCAGCAACTAATGTTTTGGCTGAAGTAAGAAGAGGATGATGTCTGGAATGCATGCAGCATGATGTGGAGATGGCCAGGAAATTATTCTGTTTTCTCTAAACTAGCATGCTACTCAGTCATTTTCATTTTCTATCAATAAAACTACTCAATTAACTCTTAAACATGTGGTTCCTAGAGGAAAATAAATCGCCCTTCTCTTGCTTAAATTCTAGATTCTAGAATAACAGTATCAAGGACATTCTTTCTTCTTTAACTAGGAGACAGGGATACAGGAGTCCATGGCTCTCCGTGGTCATGTGGCCAAGGACATGTAATTTCTATGCCATTTTCCAGAATATTCCATCATGATTCCTTATTTCTGTCATTTCTTAAACTTTGAAAATTCACTCAGTCTTCAGTCTTATAATTATGATCAGAAAAGGGGAAAAGTGAACCAAAATCATCATCACTGGCTATTTGATTGGGCACATATAATTCCCATGAGTCTCTGGTTCAAGGTAGCCATGATGTGATGTTCCTAGTAGGATGGAGATTTTGGTCAGTGAGAAAAAAATAGAAAGAAAAACATTGGAAAGAAAGCAAATTAAACAGATAAGTTTGCTATACCAAGGGAGTACCCAAATAATAACAAGCACATGCTTAGGGATTTTCTGTAAATTTCAAAGCAAGATTTTCCCTGCACATATGTTATCAATTATTTTAAATAATTCTATGATCTATTTTTATATGTAATATCTATAGCATCCTACCTTTTTTCTAACACAAATAAGATGTTAAAAGGGGCTTTTTGTACTCTTTGTAATTTTTCTAGTGTGCCAGTGTTATGTAGGAAACACAAGTTTAGCTTAAGTCCATGCATTTTTCCATTCCTTCTAATCTCCATCCTTTATAGCAAGGCAAACGTGAGTAAATTTAATATATATATATATACACACATATATATGTATATATATATATATATATGTATTAGTATTAGCTTTCTGTTGATTTAGTTTTATTCCTTGTAAGCATATTTTTACCTTTTTTTAATTCTGAAATGAAATATTCAATTCCAGCATTGCTGTGTGCCATGACATATTGTCTCTTGGATCTTCCATTTCTGTCAGCAGTATACTATAGAGCAGAGGTGGGGAACCTGTTGCCTCCAGGCCTCATGTTATCTTCTAGGTTCTTGAGTGCAGCCTTTGACTGAGTCCATGTTTTACAGAGCAAATCATTTTATTAAGGAGATTTGTTCTGGAAAGTTTGGATTCAGTTAAAGGGCCACAATTGAGGACCTATAGTGTCACATAGGACCTCAAGGTCACAGGTTCTCCACCCCTGCTATAGAGTATTCTAGGAGCTAGTGACCAGGTCTGTAGGATAGCTGCTTACTCTCCCTTCAAAATCATTCAGAATAGAGATTATCCAGGATTGTTTAAGTTTCAAAATAACATTCCTTTAGCTGTGGTTAGATATTGTTGTATTCCACAAAACCTAGTTATTATAGGACTGTGTTACCTCCCCCTCCCCAAAAAATGCCTCTCCCACTTTCTGGAAATAATCCTTTGTTGTGTATGAATGGCTTTTTGCTCAAGGCAGATGACACTTGGTATAGGAAGCAAAGAAGGCAAAAGGAGCTAAATAGTAATCTGTTTAATTTGCTGTCAACATATAAAAGGTGTCTCCGACTAACATAGTCTATTTTCCTATGTGTACAAACAATCCAATTTACCTTAAGAACAGTCCCATCCCAGTCCTTAAAACTTATTCCATCTGAGTCACATGTTGAATCTAGAAAAAATAATCCAAACTGGTACAGCCCTTAGCACCGAGACTTAACCAGGCATTGTAATTGGAGGTAGCATTAACATTCCCACACCCACCATGTAGAGAGTCATGGAAAACCAAAGGTTCATCTCTGAATAAGCTAATAAAATTGATCAGTGAGTTTTCCTTATCAGCATTCCCACCTGAATAATTCTTGTTATTCATTTTTGTAGTCCCTCAGAAGAAAATGTTGGAGAAAGTTAAACATAAACTTTGTGTTTCATTTATAATATCCATGTATAGAAACTAGATAAAGTGACTTAAAAACATTTTATTCACATAATCTGCTTTAAGAATGAAGTGTTAATATGTTTTTTAGTCTAAAACTGATAGGTTCATGTCTATCCTATACTTACTTTCCAACATTTAATTTGCTTTTTAGAATGTTTCTAATAACTTTATTGAGATGATCCTTTCAAAAAATATCAAAGAACATCTGTAATAGTGGGTGTTGTCTTTCCTTATTCACACCCCAAAGAATTATGTTGCTATATAGGAAAACAATGTTTTTACTGGTACAGCTCTGGCTCTCAGTAATATGCATTTTGGGCTTTTTTTTCCTCAGCTGATTTTGCAGCTTCAGTTAAACACAACCCCCAGAGTCATCCAGACAGCAGACGATGATGCAGCTACCTAAATAAAGATGTTCCTGGCATGATCAACTGTTAAATAACTCAAAGTTGTGAAAACAAGAACAGCCATGTTAATTTCAGTTACATGCAAACCACACATACACATCCCCTTCCAGAGTTTGCCAAGTGAAAGCTAAAAATGTTGGTGGTAAAGAAACATTTGATGCAAAATTATTGTTTTCACCAAAGGAGAACAACAGGTTCCCTCTACGCTGTAAAGCTACATATGGTCATCTCAAATCAAGGTAGAAACAAAAAATTGTTCAGAATATCTCCAAAGGCCAGTCTCACTTGGGTACATAAAGAAATATAAGCAGAAAACACTCCTTTTTATTTATTTTGAGAAACTCATATTTAATAGCAATAAATAAGGAGAACCTAATGAGGTCATGGAATCTCACTGGCTGAATGACTCCATAAATACAGCAACTCTAGTAGCAATTTTAGGCTTATTTTAAAAGGTATACGGGTAAAGACTGGGCAGTAATTTCACTGCTATAGATAATTCTTACATGAATAATCTTCCAATATGATTGCAGATCAGTACCATCATTGTAAAAGATAGATTTCTTGAATTGTCTAAGCCGCTAAGAGATTAAGTTACTTGCCCACCTTCATATATATCCACTGTATGTCAGAGGCGGTACTATATTAGTAATGGTACAGATTTCCTTGAAATTTGTACAAATGAATTCTTTGCTCAAATGATAATCTGGGACCTCATTGAAATAGTAAAAATAAGTTGAGTTGGATTGTATTTGGGAAATATCACATTTACGGGATCTCAACCTGCTAAATTCTTCAAAAGACTATCTCTTTCAAAGGAATTATCTTCATGATATTATTTGACTATGAACTCTTGAAACATGACCTTGGGATGATTAAATGGGGAAAGAATGCAAGAGCAATAGAAAAACACTATGGTGTATTAAAACTGTGTAAAAGACTTCATAAAAGAACAGGAAGATAAACCATTTGTACTGAAAATAAAAGGCAACAGATGTCTACCAAATAGAATATTCTCATTTCTTACTCAATCTCAGTCTTCCCATCTCTCTTTAAAAAAAAAAAAAATCATTTATTTTTTTACGTTAATTTTTAACAAGAAATTTGAGTTACAAATATTCTCCCTCTCTCCAGCCCTGCCTCAATGCATTGAGAAGGCAAGTAACACCAGGAAAAACTGTATTTGATCAGCTGGCTTTGACCCATGAAATTCTAAGGAGGTAAGTCTGATATCAATGTGAACAATTCAAACTTGATCATTCTCCAACATAAAGAGACCAGATAGAATTATTGGCACATTCCATAGTTTCTGATTTAAGGATCATTTTGAGTGTCCATTGATGACAGAGAGAACCTAACAAAGCAGTAGTTTTTTTGTTTTGTTTTGTTTTGTTTTGTTTTTCTTGAGATGGGATGATTTGAGATAGAGATGTGGATAGGGACTGGACCTGTGATTTCATCAGCAAGAGGGAATTTTGGGTGAGGAAATATACCAAATGCAGATAAACACTATTTCTGCAATTTATAATCTGAGACAGTTGAATATATTCATTTCTTCTTCATTGATTTCCCCCATGATTTCGTTTATGTCCTTCATTTTCCTTTTTTGTAATTGTTGCTGTAAATTCCTAACTACTTCTTCCCCCACTTTTCTATTTGGGGTGTACTTCAGAGCTATTTCTGAATTTTCATATCTTTTTTCTAATGCTATTTTTTTTAGTATTCCTATCTACTTTGTATTATAGGCCTAAAATCCATACATAGGAAAGAAATACAGGATCTATGATTCCTTTGAATGATCTCTTGAAAAAATAATAATTAAAAAAACCCTGCTTGTGTCAATACAGGTTGGCATCTTCTCTGTAACATGTAATCTGGGAGAGTTTCCTGAGAGCACTGAGAAGATAAGTGCCTTGGTCCCAGTCTCCAAGCCATTATGTGTTAGAACTGGCCCTTGAAACCAGGTCTTTCTCATTTAATGGCTGACCCTATATCCACTCCATCAGGTTCTTTCTTACGAACGTGACAAGTCCTAACCTGGGTTAGGACCACAGATATAAGAACCAGCTCAAATTACTTCAGAAGGACAAAGTATTAAATTTTCAATGTGAGAATTTATACCTTAGCGAATGGTAAGTACCACAAATCAGGGCTAGATTTATTATTTTTTTCAATAATCTTGGTCTAATAAAGTAATGGAGAAAATGTTAATAATAGAAAATAAACACACACACACACACACACACTTTTCCTTTCTGGAAAGTCAATTGTTTACCATTTATCAGCACACTCCTGGCTAGAACTTTATCGTTTAAGTCAATTCATTATCATCATATCTGAATTTATATATGTTTCAATTTTGCAGAATCAGTTTACATACCTCATCTTTTTTGATCCTTATAATAAACTTAAAAATTGAAGTAAAATCAACTAATGTCATCATATGAAATTTTGTGAAGGACCATGATAGTTACTTCCCATAATATCACTCACATATTTCAGATACATTCTTTGAACATCCATAAATCTTATTTTCATATGGTCAGGAAACTATTACTATCGGTTTGTCTAAACCATTCTTAAAACTATGATTTCAATGTAGAGTTTAATGAAGTCATGTTGATGCCACATTATAAAATAGTGCTGCCCTTTGTGTATGCTTTAGTTGTCTTTTTCAGTCTTTAAGGCATATCCCTTCCCCAAAGTTGTTTATTCTGAAATTGGTAGAATCCATTTTTGTCTACCTACATTATTGATCTGTCAAGTCTATAAATGAAAATAAGCTATGAGACCCTCCATGTATATGGAACACTTATTATATTAGTATCATAGCTCTGGATCTAGAGGGAGTCTTGTAGATACTCAGTTGTTCAGTCATGTCTGACTCTTTGTGACCCCTGAGCCCATCAGTACTGTCCGTGTGGTTTTCTTACCAAAGACACTGAAATAGTTTGCCATTTCTTTCTCTTGTGAGTTAAGGCAAACAGAGATTAAGTGACTTGCCAAGGGGTCACACAGCTTGTAAGTGTCTGACACTGGATTCGATATCAGGTCTTCCTGACTCCAGGCTTAGTGTTCCATTCACTGAACTATCAAGCTCCCTTTAGAAAGAACCTTAGACACCATCTATTCCAATATTTTCATTTTGTAGATAAGCAAATTGAAACACAGAGAGGATAACTATCTTGCTCAAACAACTAGTAAACATCTGAGTCTGGAAGTAATCTCAGGCCTCCTTATTCCAGCAGTGAAAGCATTCTGAACTCTGAATGACCAAAAATTAATTAAAAATCAAATGCGTAATGAATATGATATGTTTCTGGCAGTGCCTGCCCATGATGCATCAAGCAACTTCACTGCAGCCTTGATTCTGAACACAAGGTTTGTGAACTTTGCACTGGACATGCCCTTGGGACATACAAAGCCAAAGAATGCTGCCGAAACAGGGTTGTGAGTGGAAAGAAAGTTTAAGAAGCACTAAACAGGACTATCCATGCCTAGGCAACATTTACAAGTTATCTGTTCCTTAGATTTTATTGCAATGCTTTTGTTTTTTGTTTTGTTTTCCAAAATTTTTTTTAATGTCATCTGATTACAGATTTAATGCAACCCATATGGCAGATAAGGAAAATATTTGTCCCATTTTACATGAGGAAATTGAGACTAATGCCGATATATTATTAAACCTACCCTCATAGACACATACTTCAACTTGTTTTCCTTACAAGAACCTTCAAGAATTTAGCATCTTTTGACTTTGATAATAGTGTATGTTATCACTTTGACCACAGAAACTCTATTATACACTGCTTTTTTCTAACAATAGAAATCATTGCCTAATTGATGGGAGTCCATGTACAATGTGTATATGTATATATATGTACCTCTACCTATATATTTCCAGTATGTTTAATATATATCTATTATACGCATATTTTATATACAAGTTATCTTGTATAGATAGAGAGATAGATAATACATACGTTCATGTGTTTATATTATGGGCATACAATGTACAATTAATAAGGCTAATAATAATAATAGGATGTTAAGGTTTATAAAGTACTTTCCATACAATGACCCTTTGGAGAAGGAAGGCTATGCGTTATTATTATCATTTGACAAATGAAGAAACTGAGAATCAAAGAAATTAACTTGTTTCTCTGAATCAGGCAAGTTAGAGTTAAAACAAGGATTCTAACTCAGGTCTGTACTAAATGCAAACCCCCAAGCAACCACTGCCATATACAGATATATATACATGAATGTATGTGTATATATATATATATATAGACATATACAATTATATAATAAGTTAAATATATGGAATATAATTATATATATATATATAACATTTTATTGCAAGTTCTATTTTATATTTCCCACAATTCAAAAGATATTACTTTTATTATCATTCGTTTTACCTTTTTTAACTTCTATTGTCATTTTTTATTAAAAGAACAATAATAAATCACACTCACATTCTATATGAATCAGATCTATAATACCTCATACAAATGTGGGATTTACTGAACCATGATTTTTTATTCCATTTAAGAAATGTTTATCAATCATGAACTATATGTTTAATAATGATGTTGCAGGTAACAGAAATACAAAAGTAGTACAGCGTTTCATTTCAATGAGCTTACATTTTACATAAAGGTGAGGACATGGATATAATGAATGCCTTGAAAAATAAATGTAATAGATTTTGAGCAGGAGAAGAGGTCTAATAAGTATGTGTGTGTGTGTGTGTGTGTGTGTGTGTGTGTGTGCATGTGTGTGTTTGGAGGTGGGTGTTTCTATAAGGGAAGTGTTTAAATTTCAATTTGGCACCTTGAGGAAAAGATTGTAGGAGGTGTAGGTGAGCAAATGGTGCATTCCCATCATTGTGGAAAACATCTTTGTAAAGATATGGAAATTAAAAATAAGATGCTGAGTTCCAAAAATACGCTTGGTCGTCTGATCCACAGACTATGTGAATGAGAATTAAAAGAGAAAGCTTGCAAGCTTAGATTGGAATCAAAATGTGGAAAACTTTACCTGCCAGGTTAAGGATTTTGTATTTTATCCCAGAGACACTAAAGACTCATCACGAAATTTAATTAGGGGAGTGGTATGGCTTGCACTAACCAAAAATGGGAGATGGCATTGTATTTGCTTATAATTTATTTATTTATTTTTAGTTTTCAACATTCAGTTTCACAAACTTTTGAGATTTAAATTTTCTCCAGCTCCCCTCACCTGCCTCCTCTTCAAGATAGCATACCAATCTAATATAGGCTGTACATAAACATTCATATTAAACATATTTTCACATTAGTCACGTTGTAAAGAAGATTTAGAACCAATGGGATGAATCACATGTAAGAACAAGCAAATGAAAACAAAAAGAGAGAGAACAAATAGTATGCTTCAATCTGCATTCAGACTTCACAGTTCTTTGTCTGAATGTGCATCATGAGCCTTCTAGAGTTGTCTTAGAACCTCACATAACTGAGAAGAGACTGTTACCTTGTATAATTTTCTGCTCACTTAGTATCAGTTCATATAAGACTTTTCTGACATTTGGCTATTTGTTATTTCTTATAGCACAATAATATTCCATTACATTCATATGCCACAAATTGTTCACCCATTCATTCCCCAATTGATGGGCATCCCCTTGATTTCCAGTTCTTGACCATCATAAAAAGAGTTGCTATAAATATTTTTGTAACATGTGGATCTTTTTCCCATTTTTATGATCTCTTTGGGATATAGCCTTAGAAGTGATATTGCTAGGTCAAAGGGTGTACATATTTTTATAGCTCTTTGGGCATAATTAAAAACTACTCTCCAGAATAGTTGGATCAACTCACAGCTCAAGCAACAGTGCATTAATGTTCTAATTTTCCCACATGTTCTCCAGTGTTTATAATTTTCTTGTTTTTTATGTAACCCAAACTGATAGGTGTTATGTAGTACCTCAAAGTTGTTTTGATTTGCATTTCTCTAGTCAATGGTGATTTAGATCTTTTTTTTTATATGACTATACTCCTTGACTACAGTGTCTTCTATACCTAAATTATTCTACTGATCTACCTATCACTCTGTTTCTTAGACAGTTCCAAGTAGTTTTGCTTATTGCTGCTTTATAATACAATTTAAGGTCTGGTATGGCTAGGCCACTTTCCCTAGCAATTCTTTTCATTAATTCCCTTAATATTCTGGACCTTTTGTTCTTCCAGATGAATTTTGTTATGATTTTTCCTAGTTCTATAAAATACTTTTGGTAGTTTGATTGGGATGGCACTGAATAAGTACATTAATTTAGATAGGATTTTCATTTTTATTATGTTAGTTTGGCCTATCCATCAGCAACTGATGTTTTTCTAATTATTTAGAATTAACTTTATTTGTGCAAAAAATGTTTTGTAATTGTGTTCATATAATTCTTGGGTTTGTTTTGACAGGTAGACTGGCAAATATTTTATGATGTCTAGAGTAACTTTAAATGGGATTTCTCTTTCTATCTCTTGTTGGGCTTGTTAGTAATATATAGAAATGCTGATGATTTATGTGGGTTCATTTTATATTCTCCAACTTTGCTAAAGTTGTTTATTATTTCAAGTAGTTTTTTAAAACTTGATTCTTTAGGATTAACTAAGTATATCGTCCTATCATCTGCAGTGAGTGATGGATTTATTTCTTCTTTGCCTATTCTAATTCTTTCTATAGCTTTTTCTTCTCATTGCTAAAATTGATGTTTCTAGTACTGTATTGAATAACAGTGTTGATAATGGACCCCTGATCAGGCTGGAAATGCTTCTTGCTTATTTTCATTATATACAATGCTTGCTAATGGTTTTAGGTACAGGCTACTTATCATTGTAAGGAAGAATCCATTTATTCCTATTCTCTCTAATATTTTTAAAAGGAATGGCTATGGAATTTTGTCAAAAGCTTTTTCTGCATCTATTAAGATACTTATATGTTTTATTATTAATTTTGCTATTGATATGGTCAATTATATTGACAAGTTTCCTAATATTGAGCCAGCCCTACTTTCCTGGTATAAATCTGGCCTGGTAATAGTGCATTATTCTCATGATGAGGTACTGTGATCTTTTTTGCTAATATTTTATTTACAGTTTTTGCATCTGTATTCATTAGGGAAATTGTCTGTAATTTTCTTTCTCTGTTTTGGCTGTTTTGTTTTAGATATCAGTACTATATTTATAATGTAAAAGTAATTTTGCAGGACTCCATCAATATCAGTTTTCCCAAATATACTACATAGTATTGGAATTGTTATTTAAATGTTTGATAGAATTTGCTTGTAAATTCATCTTGCCCTGTAGATTTTTTTTTTCTTAAGTAGTTTGTGGTAGCTTGTTTAATTTATTTTTCTTAGGTGGGTTTATGTAAGTATTTTACTTCTTTTTCTGTTCATCTGGGCAATTTATATTATTGTAAGTATTCATCCATTTCACTAAAATTTTCAAATTTATCAGCATAAAATTGGGCAAAGTACTTCCTAGTTATTGTTTTAATTTCCTCTTCTAAGGTGATGAATTCACTCTTTGCATTTTTGATATTGGTAATTTAGTTTTCTTCTTTCTTTTTTAAAATGAAACTTACCAAAGATTTCTCTATTTTATTGTATTATTTTCATAAAACCAATCCTTAGTTTTATTTATTAGTTCAATAACTTTCTTAATTTCAACTTTATCAATTTGTCCCTTGTTTGCCAGCATTTCTAATTTGGTATTTAATTAGGGATTTTTAATTTGCTTTTGTTCTAGTTTTTTTAGTTGCATGCCAAATTTGTTGATCTCCTCTTTCTCTATTTTATTCATGCAAGCATTTAGAGATATAAAACTTCCACTAAGAACTCCTTTTGCTGCACCCTATAAGTTTTGATATGTTGTACATTATTATCCTTCTCTTGGTTGAAGATATTGATTGTTTCTATGATTTGTTGTTTGACCCACTCATTCTTTAGGATTAGATTATTTTGATTCTAATTAATTTTTAGTGTATCTTTCCTTGGCCCTTTATAACATATAATTTAATTGCACCATAATCTGATAAGAAAGTATTTAATAGTTCTCCTTTTCTGCATTGGATTGTGAGATTTTTATGATCTACTACATGGTCAAGTTTTGTACAGGTGCCATGTACTACTGAAAAGGAGGTATATTCTTTTCTATCCCCATTCAGTTTTCCCTAGAGGGCCACCATATCTAACTTTTCTAAAATTCTATTAATCTCCTTAACTCCTTTCTTGTTTATTTTGTGGTTAGATTTATCTAGTTCTGAGAGGGGGACATTGAGGTCCCGCACTAGTAGCTTTTTTGTCTCCTTCTTCCTGTAAGTCTCTTAACTTCTCCTCTAAGAATTTGTATACTTCATCATTTGGTTCATATATGTTTAGTAATGACATTACTTCATTGTGCGTGCCTGTTAGCAGGATATAGTATCTTGCTTTATCTCTTTTTAATTAGTTCTATTTTTTTTTTTTGCTTTGTCTAAGATCAGAATTGCTACTCCCCCTTCTTTTGCTTCAGCTAAAGCATAATGTATTCTACTCCAGGCTTTTCTCTTTGCTCTGTGTGTATCCTTATCTTTCAAATGTGTTTCTTGGAAACAACATATTGTAGGATTATGTTTTTTAATCCATTCTTCTATATGCTTACTTTTTTATGGGAAAGTTCATCCCATTTAGAATCATAGTTATGATTACTATCTGTCTTTCTGTCCATCCTGGCATAATGCCCACAGTGACTGCTATGCGTATGCAGGCATATTTCCAGGTTTGAGTGGCAAGATATAAAAGATTATCTTCAATGAAGATGAAACCAAAGCATTTATTCAAACACCAGAAAGCCGAATCCATCATAGTAACAAAGAATTCTATACACATTATCTATGCAAGGAGCACCACCATTCCCAAGCCTTCATTCTATCAGTCCTCCCCACAAACAGGCTCCCTTTGGCAAAATCACTCCCTCTGTTATTCATGCCAGATGCCCTGCCTCAGCTCTGCCCCACTCTCTCCCAGCTCTGCTTCACTCTCACTCCACCTGTTAGACGAGCTCCTCCCATCATTGACTCCATGTGACTCAGGTTGTGGGCCTAAGCTCAAAGCAGGTCTCATGGACCTATTAAGGGGCAGCGAAGATATTCAAATTCCCTTAATATTATACTACTCAGAGTCAGAAGCAGGTAGGAGCGGCAATGTATAGACTGGCTGACCTGGATTCAGGAAGATTCACCTTCCTGTGAAATATGGCTTCAGATACCTACTAGCTGTATGATCCTGGCCAAGTCATTTAACCCTATCTGCTGCCATTTCCTCATCAGTAAAATTAGCTGGACAAGGAAATGGCAGACTGCTTCCTGTATCTCTGCCAAGAAATCCCCAAATGTGCTCATGAAGATTTGTGCATGACTAAAAGTTGACTGAACAACAGTAACACAGACACTAAGTGTCAGACACTATTTTAGGCCTGTGGGATATAGAGACAGCAATGAAACAGACTCTGCTCTCAAGAAGTTTATATTTTTTAGAAGGAAACAGCATGTACACATTAAAGTATATATGAAATAAACAAGCCTCAATGGGGAACCTGGGAGGAATCAAGAAATGCTATGTGCATGAGAGGGTGTTGGAGTTGAACTTTAAAGGAAACTAGGGATTTTAAGAGGTGGAGCAAATGATGGAAAAAAGTCTATGTATGAGGGATAGCCTAAGAAAAAGCACTGAGAGAAGAAATATGAGTCATCTGTGAGAAAAGAAACATAGTCTGGCTGAAGTGAAGAGCAGACAAATGTGAATAATGCAGTAAATAATGAAGTCAAGAAAGATGAGTTAGTAAGGAGGAACTACACTGGCAAGAGATGCCAAACAAAGGACTTCATTTTCTTCTGGAAGTAATAGTCCCTAAATATCTTTGACCACAAGAGTAACATGGTTAGACTTTGGGAGCAAAACTTTGGCAGCTGGGCAGGGACTGGTTTGATCAGAGATCAGAGCAGAAGGGAGAAAATCAATTAAGAAGCTGTTGTGATCAGCTCAATGAAGTTGATGAGCGCTTTAGGCAGAGTGATGACTTTGTGAATAAAGAGGAGCTGGATATATGAAATGTTGTGGAAGCAGAACTGACAAAAATTGACAATTGTTTGAGTAGGAAGGATAAGTGAGAATGAGATTCCCAACTTGGCTCTGACATTCTGTTATTAGTGGGCCAGAATTATTACGATGCCCTTAAAAGACATAGAGAGGTTTAAAAGAAGAGGAAACTCTGAGAGAAAGGTAATGAGTTCTGTTGGACATGGTGGTTTGGGATGTTTAAGTAATATCCTATTCAAAATGTTCAAGAGGAAGTTTGTGGCACACTGAAATTCAGGAGAGATTGATGCATGCAGGGGTTGAGGGAAGATTGATATTCTTTGTGTGTGACTAAGTGTTATTGTGTCTGATTGAGATGCTCATTGAACCAGTTGGAGTTGTAAAGGTCACAATGAAAGTGTGAAGACAGAAGAAATGAGGACCTGTTACAGAACTTTGGGAATGCCACAAAAGATCTTGAGAGGAAAAAAAGCAAACATCAGACAAGGAGTCAGAGAACAAAGACTGAATTGGCATTGTTTTTAATCTAGAGAAGAGAATTATTCAATAGATTTTCAGTCATTCCATTTGGGAGCAAAGCAAGAGGAAAATGACCCATCTGTCATCATCATCATCATCGTCATCATCATTTTCTATTTGTTATTTTTCTTTCATCATCATATCATAGTTATATAGAACTTTAGTCACTTTCATAAAGAAGAACAATTTGAGGTAGACATTGTCAATGTTATTACTCCCATTTCATAGGTGAAGACATTAAAATGCATAGGATAAATGATTTATTCAGAATCAGGCACTTATATCAGAGCCAATATTCAAGAAACAAAGTTTGCTTGTATGAAAACAAATACTTCCCTTTTACCTAAACCATACTGATTCTAATATATCTTTCCTAGAACAGAAGGAGATCAAAGGAAAAAATGAAATAAAAAGAGGGAGGAAAAGGATAAGAAAAGTATTGAACACTTAAGGATCCACTATGCCCCCAAATCTCTAGAATGGACCTGAATCCCTTGTGAATTAGGAGATATCTATGTATGTGTATGTAAATGTGTGTATATATCTATGTATATATGCATGCGAATATATACTTACATAAAGGTGTCTGTACATATATGCATATATGCACACCTCTGTACATAGATCTGTAGACATTTGTACACAGGAGTGAAGTGTATGTGTGTATAGATTATAAGTGTTTATTTACAGAAATGTCTCTTTTACATAAATGAAAAGTAATATACATTTGTCTTTATAAATACAAATTATGTAATTGCACATGTGTATTATAGATGGGACTTATTCATTCCTGGTTAAGCTTGTTAACTCTATAGGTAACACTTCTTAAATATAAGTATTCATTACTTTATTCATTCAACAGCTAAATTCCTGCAGAGTTGGCTATAAAGCAAGCTTTATCAAAGGGAACTATATTTCCCCGTAGACTTTCATTATGGTCTGAGAAATAAATATGTTACCTTGAAAGGATTTCTCAATAGATAGAGATGAGAATGTGCTTAAGGCTTTTTTTGCAACTTGGTTTGGTGTCTCGTGAGTGCAAGGATGAAAGAAAAAAAAAAGAACTGAGTGGGAACATCAAGTGGTAACGAGAGGCCCTAATAACACAAAGTAGGAGTTGTTGCAATAATAGGAAGATGAGATCAAAGTACAGATCAAGCACTATTATCATGTATTGGGGAATGTTAGTGACAGTTGGAATCCAGGACAAGAAACATATTGGGTCAATGACGAAATGGTGCAAATGCCCAGGATGTAGGGTCTTAGTCTTAAATTACGGTGGGCTGGGAAAGACAGGCCACAGAACAGAAAGCATGAGATGAGTTCTCTTTTGAGAATTGCCACTAAAATTCATAGAATAAATTACTTACTCAAAATCACCCACTTGTGAGTGTCAGAGTCAAGATTCAAAGTTAGATTTCCTTATATCCCATTCCCCCAAAGTATACTGCCTCCCAAATGACCCTCCTAGAACAAAAGAAGAAAACAGTAGGAAAAGACATTTGCCTCCACTTGATGCCCTGACACAAGATGAAGTGAAGATGGGGAGGAAAAGGACAAGACTAGGATTCTACCTTGCTCTGTGAACATGGGTAAGTTCATTTCCCACTCTGACTCTGGTTCCGTTTTTTACCCTGGAAAATAAGAGTACTGTGAATCCTTGTGTTGTAAGATATTTTCACTTTGTACCAAATTCATCCTATGCCTTGATTTCCTTTTTATTCTTTCATTTCCCAGGAAATGTCATTGAAAGACAGTTTGGCATATTGGAAAAAAGTAATAAATTACCCATGAAACCCAATATTTAAATCCTGACTCCAATGCCTATTACTTTTGTGAAGCTGGCTTATTCTCAGTTCCTCTAGATTCCGTCTAAAGAGGGAAAAGTATCAGATAATTAATCTTGTTAAAGTTCTCATTCTTTCTCAACAATAGTCAGTCAGTCAGCAGGCATTTTTTAAGCTTTTACTATGTGCCAGGCACTAGTCAAGAAATATTGATTATTTACTATGTGTGGGGAGTGTGCTAAGCTCTGGAAACACATACATGGAGAAAGACAGTACCAGCCCTCAAGGAACCTCTAATGGGGGCAGACAACACATAAAAGAAAGCTGCAAAGATATGAGGGGATGTTAAGTAAAGTCAGTAGGACGTTTTAGAAAACATGCCTTACCTAGACTACTCCAGTAGTACAATATCTTTCTCTGTCTCACATCCTGTTCTCTGATATATCCTTCAGAAGATTTCTAAATTAATCTTTCTAAAGCATAATTCTATGAGTGTAGATTATAAGTATTTATTTACAGAAACATCTCTTTTATATAAATAAAAAGTAATATACAACTGTCTTTGCAGATCCAAATTACATAATTGTACCTGTGTATTATAGATGAGGCTTATTCATTCCTAGTTTAGCTGCCCTGATCAAGGACCTTTAAAGGCTATTTATTGGCTCTAGAATAAAATGCTTATCCTTCTACTTGCATTAATAATTCTCTTATATTCAGCCTACCTTGCTATACAAATCTTTCCCCTCATTTCTTTTCATTTACTTTGTATTCTTGATAGAACAGATGGAAACCTACTATATTTCCAGAATTTGACATTCTTTCTCTCACCCCCTGTATCTTTGCACAAGCTATCCACCCTTCTTAGACTGATTTCCTTCTTTACCTGCCTTTCTTAGAATCCATATCTTTCTTCAAGACTCAACAACTTCCATGTCAGCTTCTATTAAAAACCAAACAATAAATCCACCCCTATCCCCTCTACTTGCCAGTGTTTTCTCTTTCCTCAAATAATCTTCCATTCACATTATCTATGTATGTTTTGTTTCTGCTCCAGTTCTACCTAGAACCAGTGGAATATAAACTCCTTTGCGAAAGGGAATATATATATTGTCTAGAATATAGCACAGAAATTTGATCATAGCAGGAAATTAATTATTAATGGATTGTTCGATTGATTTGGACCTTAAGCTCTATTTTAAGTAGAAATCCTATGATTTTAGGATGACTAGTGCATCGGCTCTTGCTTAAGCAAACTTCTTTTATAATTTATTGAACCTAAAATCTCCCTTCTATTGCACTTTCCCCCATCTAACTTGAAAAACATATGTGAAATATCTCCCTTTCTCAGAAACCCCATGAATTCACACTTGTAATTCCTAGAATTTATCTGTGACTATATTAGAGTTAGAATGAATGACCTCCCTCCATGCGTGTGTTGATAATTCCAAAGAACTTGATCTATTCCTGCTTAAAAAGCCATAAAACTTCACACATTATAATGAATCAGTACTTTACTTCATTAATAGGTCTGAAATTCTGTAAAATGATTTCACTTAAGTCAAAGGGTGCCTATGGTAAGGAATCATTCCTCTGATTGTTTGAATATAACCTTGGATTAGCTCACTTCTAGAAAGGGCAGCCCCTTGTTTAGGGGGAGAAAGACATGCATGCAGGTGTGGGTGGAACTTTGACTTCCAAATTGGCTTTCTTTGCCAGTTCTTTCAGGAAAATGTACTATTGTAAGAGAATGTGCTGTTCCATCCCATCTGTTCTGTCTTCAGGGCTTTGGAGGAGGGCTTCCAGCTGATAAATGTCACTGGATTACTTTTATGTAAATAATGAAAACACCATGAAATGAACTGTTGTAGATGCATACTTCACCCCTAAAAAATGCTCCCAGCTACTTGGCAGGTGAGCTCTGACAACTAGTTTCAATTCCCTAGGAGAGCAGTAGGACAGGAAAGGTGAGAAAGATTTTACAGAAATGACAAAACCTGAGGGGCAGTCAGGGCAGAGCACAGGAAAAGGAGGGAGGTGGAGGACACCAGGGAGAGAATAATCTAATACCAATCAGATGTGCCCTTGGTCCCTCAGCTCTTTCAAGGTCTAATCCTGCTGTGCTCTCTGTCTTTCTCTGCTGTCTTTTCATTGTAACAGCAAGTTTTTGGTTTTAATGTTACTGACCTAAGTCATTTTGAAAGAATATACCCTAACTCTTTTGGCAACCAAAGCACTTCGAATTTATGTTGATTCTCTCACTATACAATTTTTGGTAATGCAACATGTGTCCCTACAAGGAACCTGGAAGAAACAGCATGTCTGTAAATTGTGAGTTCAACTTACTCTTCTGCTTGTTCCTCATGGTTTCATATCAGTTATCCCTCCAGTAGAAATAAATCAGGATTGTCTCCCTTAGCTCTCCCACGTAACCTCAGTTTCCCACAGCCCTTAATTGACAAAAAGGAGGTAGGGGAACATCTTTAGTGCTTTCTTGACAAGTTACCAAGCCTAGCTCATTTTCATATCAGAATCCTGTTTTTAAACTTGCTTCTTCCAAAATACCGAATTACATCCTGAGATAGACAAGCTATTTGTCCCCTGCATAGATGTTAAAGATGAGAGAGAGAGAGAGAGAGAGAGAGAGAGAGAGAGAGAGAGAGAGAGAGAGAGAGAGAGAGAGAGAGAGAGAGAGAGAGAGAAAGGACACACACACACACACACACACACACACACACACAGAAAGACAGAGGAGAGACAGCCAGAGAAACAGCCAGAGACAGAGACAGAAAAGGGGGAGGGAAGAAGGAAGGACAGAAAGGAGGAATGAAAGGTGGAAAGAAGGGAGGAGGGAAGGGAGGGAGGGAGGAAGAAGGGAAAAGAGGGAAGGAAGAAAGGAAGGAATGGAAAAACCAAAGATATCTATTTTGTTATAGAAAATCACAAAAAATGTAGTTGAACAAAGAGCACACTACTCCAGGATATAACTTATTTCAGACATATCTTTGACTTTGACTTTGAGTTTCAAATAGTCATGGAATACTTAATTAACTGTTAGCATGCTATCTCAATCACTTTGGTGATGGTTCCCTGGCTTGCTTGCTGACTTTTCTCTGAAGAGACTTGAAAGAAAATAATGATAGAAGTTAATGGATACACCTTAAAATATAATATGGCTGGCAAAACAAACCCTAAAATAGAAAGAATCTCCAGAACACAAAGAAAGTGAGTGCACTGATGCTTGTTTTCAATTATTGTGTTACAAAGCTTTCATTCCTTTGGAAGGACCTATTATTTTGCCACATAATGCAAAGTCACAGCAGGTATGAAGAGCGGTGGGTTGCTTGGAACTGCATCTCAGCCAAACTTCAGAGCTTATTTAGACCAGCCAGCCTCCGTGTGTACTCTGAAACAAAGTCAACAGTTGCTGTATCATCACTTCAAAACCTTTATTGGATCTTATTGTTAAGATCAGGACATTCATTACTTAGGACTAAACCTTTCATTACACAGTTTGTCAAAGTCCTCAAGTAATATACTAGTTGCAAAAGAACAAGTAGAATTAGCTTCCAATTGAGAACTCTTAAATACATAACAGGATTTTCAATGTGTTATTGTCACCATACAGTGACAGTTTTTCATTCATCAGTGTACTGCCACACACACACACACACACACACACACACACACACACACACACACAGTACTTAAAATATTCAAATGCCTGTTTTGTCTTTTGTAAATAGAAGTTTTGAAACTACATTTTTTTAAATATTCCCTAATACTGTAGGGATTTTTTTTTCCACCACTAGACAACAAAATGTGAAAGATCTATATTAAAGAAAATATATTCATGGTTTAATTTTTATTTGGAAGGGTGGGGTATACAGTAGTATTGAAATTTTCCCAAATCAGGTTCAGAAAAAGATTCTTATTCAGATTATTTGGGTAAATATAATTTTAGTGTAATATAATGAACTTAAAAGGAGCAAGCAGTAGAGAAATATTGTTCTTTTGAAGGGAGACATATTATTTGTGGAAGTAATTTAAAGCTATTTCTGCATAGCCCAGAAAGACAAGGAAGTTATCTGTATCTTGGAACCTACTAACAATATTCTCAGCCAAGAAGCTCAATGTTCTCACCTACAGAATTTTAATTTTTTTCCTTCTAGCCGATTTTCTTCTCCTTTCCTTGCTTCATTTTTCCTTTCTGTTACTTCCTTTTTCTTTTTTTCCTTTCATTCCCTCTCTCCTTTCCTTCCTTCCTTCCTTCCTTCCTTCCTTCCTTCCTTCGTTCCTTCGTTCCTTCCTTCCTTCTTTTCTTCCTTCCTTCCTTCCTTCCTTCCTTCCTTCCTTCCTTCCTTCCTTCCTTCCTTCCTTCCTTCCTTCCTTCCTTCTTTTCTTCCTTCCTTCCTTCTTTTCTTCCTTCCTTCCTTCCTTCCTTCCTTCCTTCCTTCCTTCCTTCCTTCTTTTCTTCCTTCCTTCCTTCCTTCCTTCCTTCCTTCCTTCCTTCCTTCCTTCCTTCCTTCCTTCCTTCCTTCCTTCCTTCCTTCCTTCCTTCCTTCCTTTTTCTTTCTTTCTTTCTTTCTTTCTTTCTTTCTTTCTTTCTTTCTTTCTTTCTTTCTTTCTATTTCTTTCTTTCTCTCCTTCTATCTTTCTTTCCTTCTGCTGTATTTAAACAATATTCAGTTTCATTTTCTTTTTATGTTTACAGTGTTTTCCATCCTCTCTCCTATGACCTCATACACCTCCCCCATAGTTAAATTTATTTTATCTTTGCTTCTAGCAAGGGGATGACAATTAACTCTCCTGTGGCTCAACTCACCAATTCTTCTTCTTTTTTTGGAGGCAAGCTGTTTGACTTATTTATTTTAAATAATATTTTATTTTTTCCCAAGTTGCATGTCAAGATAATTTTTAACTTTCATTTTACAAGTTTTTGACAATCAAATTTGTCTTCCTCCCTCCTTCCCCTTCTCTCTTCTGAAAATAGTAGGCAGTTTAATAGAGGTTGTATATGCACATTTAAAAAATATTTCCATATTAGTCACAATTGTGAAAAAAGAAACAGATCAAAAGGAGAAAAATAAGAAAGAATAAAGTAAGTGAAAAAATGCTTCCATCTGCATTCAGAATTCATCAGTTCTTTATCTGGATATAGATAGCATACTCCTTCATAAGTGCAGAAATACACAGTATTGTATATTAATTACCCTAATGAAGTACCGTAATGGATACTTGGGTTTGGCCCATCTGCCAAGCTTTACCAGGGTGTGGTCCAGCACATGTTACAACTTTTTCAATCAACATGTGAGAGGTGGGTGAAGGTGGACACCAATGGTGGTTGAGCAGCTCTGAATAGGGCTCAGTAAGCCCTCACAGCAGAGGTGCTAGTCATCTCCATACACTCCTTTCCCCCCCAAAAAAATACTTTTCCCTGGATAGCCTACTCATATTTGGGGATAGGTATATATGCAAATATATGTGTGTTTATATGTAGATATATGTATATATGAGTGTATAAAACATGGTATGTAAACATATATACATATGCATGTATTTTTCCTTTATTATCTACTAAAGGGCAGCGATTAAAATTGATTTGTTATTTGTATTCCTAGAGGTTAGCACAGTGCTTGACAATTAACTGTATATACACAAATGCTTTTCATTCATGGATTTATTCCTTTTTTTTAAAGTTTTTTTTAATTTAAATTTTAATTTATTAATTTTTAGTTTTCAATATTCATTTCCACAAGATTTTGAGTTCCAACTTCTCTCCCTTCCTCCCTCCCCACCCATCCTCACTGAGAAAGCAAGCAGTTCAGTATAGTCTATACATGTATAGTTTTGCAAAAGACTTCCATAGTAGTGATGTTGTAAAAGACGAACTATATTTCCCTCCATGCTATCCTGCTCCCATTTATTCTATCCTCTCTTTTGACCTTGTCCCTCCCCTAAGTGTTTACTTCTAATTACCCCCTCCTCCCATTTGCCCTCCCTTCTATCATCCCCCCATACTCCACTTAATCTTTTCTCTCCTACTATCCTGTAGTGTAAGATAATTTGTCATACCAATTTGAGTGTGCATGTTATTCCCTCTTTAAACCAAATGCGATGAGAGTAAGCTTCACTCTTTCCCTCTCACCTACCCACTGTTTGTCTCCATTGAAAAAGCTTTTCTTTCCCTCTTTTATGAGAGATAATTTGACTCATTCCAATGCTCCCTTTCTCCTCCAAATATATTCCTTTCTCATCCCTTAATTTTATTTTTTTATATCTCATCCCTTCTTATTTAACTCACCCTGTGCCCTCTGTCTATGTGTGTGTGTGTGTGTGTGTGTGTGTGTGTGCGTATAATCTCTCCAAGTACCCAAATACTGAGAAAAGTTTCAAGAGTTATAAATATCTTTCCAGGTAGGAATGTAAACAGTTTAACTCTAGTAAGTCCCTTATGATTTCTCTTTCTTCTTTATCTTTTCATGCCTCTCTTGATTCTTGTGCTTGAAAGTCAAATTTTCTATTCAGATCTGGTCTTTTCATCAAGAATGTTTAAAAGTCCTCTATTTCATTGAATGACAATTTTTTCCTCTGAAGTATTATACTCAGTTTTTCTGGGTAGGTATTTCTTGGTTTTAATACTAGTTCCTTTGACTTCTGGAATACTATATTCCAAGACCTTTTATCTCTTAATGTAGAATTTGTTAGATCTTGTGTTATATTGATTGTATTTCCACAATGCTCAAGTTGTTTCTTTCTGACTGCTTGCAATATTTTCTCCTTGACCTGGGAACACCAAAATTTGACTACAAAATTCTTAGATGTTTTTCTTTTCAAATATCTTTCAGGAGGTGATTGGTGGATGCTTTCAATATTTAATTTGCCCTATGGTTCTAGAATATCAGGGAAGTTTTCCTTGATAATTTCATGAATGATTATATCCAGACTCTTTTTTTGATCATGGTTTTCAGGTAGTCCCATAATTTTTAATTGTCTCTCCTGGATCTATTTTCCAGGTCCATTGTTTTACCAATGAGATATTTCACAGTCTTCAATTTTTTCATTCTTTTGGTTTTGTTTTGTAATTTCTTGCTTTCTCATAAAGTCATTAACTTCCATCTGCTCTATTCTAATTTTTAAAGAATTATTTTCTTCAGTGAGCTTTTGAACCTCCTTTTCCATTTGACTAATTTTGTTCTTTAAAGCATTCTTCTCATTGGATTTTTGGGCTTCTTTTGTCAGTTGAGTTAGTCTATTTTTAAAGGTGTTCATTTCTTTAGCATTTTTTGGGGGGTCTCCTTTAGCAAGCTGTTGACTGGCTTTTCATGATTTTCTTGCATTGCTCTCATTTTTCTTCCCAATTTTTCCTCCACCTCTCTAACTTGATTTTGAAAATGCTTTTTGAGGTCTTTCATGGCCTGAGGCCACTAAACATCCATGTTCTAGGTGTAGAAGCCTTGACTTTGATGTCTTCCTCTGATGGTATGCATTCTTCTTCCTCTTCAGAAAGGATGGAGGAAAATATCTTTTCATGAAGAAAGTAACCTTCTATAGTCTTACTTTTTCCTTTTTTGGAGCACTTTCCTAACCAGTTACTTGACTTTTGAGTCCTTTGTCAAGAGGAGGGTATATTTTAGATACCTGTAAGTTCTCAGTTTCTCCAAGGTGGCACAATGAAGGGAGAAAAGTTTACTCTTCTCCTGGCCTGTGCTTGGGTCTGGAAGCAACCTTAAGCACTCTTCTGCCCAGCATCTGCAAGTAGAATTGCCAGTCCAGAACCTCCACCAGTCAGTGCTCCTCCTCACTCCAGAACTGCCACTCAGGACTGAGACCTAGATAAGCTGCTTGATTCCCCCAGGGTCTACAGGCTGAGTTCTACAAAAATAAATGCTTCTATTGGCTTGGACCAGAGCTAGACCATGTTCTCTTCTCACTCAGGTGAAAGAGCTTTCTCATTAACATTTGAAACTGTCTTAGTGTTTGTGGGTAGAGTAGTTTGGAATTGCAGCTTCTCCCTGTGATTTTGCCCCCAAGACCTGGTCAGGTCCTGTCCCTGCCACCCTGTGGCCACGTCTGGTCTGGGCTCCATGAGCTGTGATCTGCTCCAAGACTGATGTGATAGACCTATCCTGTTGGCCTTCCATGCTGCCTTGGACTGGAAATCTCTCTCACTCTATTGTTCTGTGGCGCTACTCTAGAATTTGCTTAGAGTCATTTTATGCAGGTATTTTTGGGGTTGTGGGGGGAGAACTTTTACAGATTCCTCCTTCTACTTCACCATCTTTGCTCTGCCCCTGCATTGATTTATTCTTTCATATCCTATATCATCTTACTTCACTCCTTGCTCCTAATTGGTTTTATCTCTACCCACTTACTCTAGAGGTAATAAGACCTGTTGAAGCCTTAGCCACCTTCAACTCTTTCACTCGTCTTGACTTATTTTAAAATACTCCTTTTCTAAGGTTTATCAACATCACCATCACCACCACCATCATTATCATCATCACCGTAATTTATCAGACTGAATTTGCCTATCTTGCCTACACTGAAAGTATATCAACCACTTATGGGCCTGAATCTAATTTGCATCAGTATAGAGGCCTTCATCTGCTCCATTTTTCTGACCTTCTCCAGTTTGCCCCTTTTTGGGCAGCTTGATGGTGTTCTAGCCCAAGAGATTCACTATATTTGTGTTGGTCCTAATGTTGAAACCCAAGTGGTTTGGTTTTACCATAGTTTAGAATTCTAGCATTCAGTGGATCTACTCATAAAACTATTCCTTCCTCATTATCAGGGATTAAAGAGGTATCTCACCATTCCTAGTCATCTTGAATTCTTCCAATTAATCTTAATGTTCTTGTGAAATTAGGGATAGAGTAAACATAAAAACTGGCTTGCTTCTAAAACCTGTTTGACTCCATGCAAAGTCAATTATAAAATGTAAGGAGCAAGCACAACTTTGACAAACGAAATTATAGGACTTGTTAAATTGACCTTTGACAATAACCCTAAATCACTGATATTGTCTCAGATCATTCTTGAGCAAGAAATGCCCTTTCATAAAAGTGAATTTTCTACTGTTTATTCTGTATAGTATGTGGAAATAATTCCAGTGATTTCATTTCAAAGATTATATAATTACGCATCTTTGTTTGGGATGTGAATTTAACAATTCAGCTATTTCTGCTTCACAGGTATACAGGTTTAGCAGATTGTCTTTGCCCCCCTGCAGTTTCTAATTATTACAGTTTTAATGATTTAAATTAAACTGTGGGCCTCACATGGCCCTAGGGAAAGAAGCAGTAAAGACTACCAGCATTAGCATTCTGAGATCAGGAAGAGTTAGGAATCCCCTCCACTCAGCTAGTGAGTAAATCATCATAATTAAAGAAAGTTGCTCTACATATTGAAGGAAACTTTTCTTCCCAGATCTTTGAGCTCCAGAACAACTTGAATAGATTTGAGATAGAATGAAGCAGTTATGAAAAAGAAATTATAGATGAGAGATTTCTTTTTTTAATTAAATTATTTTATTTCTTTTCAGTGTTCTACAATCACTTCTATATACCGTAGATATTTTCCCCCTTCTTTCCAGTCCTTCCCCATTCCCTTCCTGAGATGGCATACAATTTTTTATGGGTTCTGCACATACATTCCTATTAAATACATTTTCACCTTAGTCATGTTGCAGAGAAGAATTAAAATGAATGGGAGAAAACATAAAACAAAACAAAGCATAATACAAAAGAAAATGGTCTGCTTCATTTGTGATCAAATTCAATAGTTCTTTCTTGGGATGTGGAAGGCATTTTTCCTCAAGAGTTCATTGGGAATTTTTGAAGTCCTTGAATTGCAAGGAAGTACTAGGTCTAGTAGAAAAAATTTCTCACACTCTGTGCTTGTTGCTGTGTACAAAGTTCTCCTGGTTCTGCTCCTTTCACTCAGCATCAGTTCATATAAGTCTTTCTTGGTCTCTCTGAAGTCCTGTTCATCATTTCTTGTAGCACAATAGTATTCCATTACATTCATATACCACAATTTATTCAGCCATTCCCCAATTGATGGGCATCCCTTTGATTTTCAGTTGTTGACCACCACAAAGAGACCTACTATAAATATTTTTGTACATGTGAGACCCTTTCCCATTTTTAGGTTCTCTTGAGGATAGAGTCCTAGAAGAGGTATTGATGGGTAAAAAGGTATGCACATTTTTTTAGCCCTTTGGGCATAGTTCCAAATTACTCTACAGAATGATTGGATCAACTCACAGCTCCACCAACAATGAATTAGTGTTCCAACTCTCCCACATTTTCTTCAACTTTTATCATCTTCCTGTTTTGTCACATTAGCCAATCTGATAGGTGTGATGTGATACCTCAGAGTTATTTTGATTTGCATCCCTCTAATCCATAGTGATTTAGAGCATTTTTTCATATGACTAGAGATAGCTTTAATTTCTCACCCTGAAAATTGCCTGTTCATATCTTTGACCATTTATCAATTGGGGAATTGTACTCTTTTGTATTCTTGTACATTTGACTCAGTTCTCTATATGTTTTAGAAATGAGACCTTTATCATAGACCCTAGTTGCCAAAATTCTTTCCCAGTTTTTTGCTTCTCTCCTGATCTTTGTTGCATTGGATTTGTTTGTGCAAAAACTTTTCAATTTAATGTAATCAAATTTATCCATTTTTCACTTTATAATATTTTCTATCTCTTATTTAGTCAAGAATTTCTCCATTCTCCATAAATCTGATAAATACACTATTCCTTGCTCTGCCAATTTATTCGAAGTATCAG
Source organism: Notamacropus eugenii (assembly GCF_028372415.1). Taxonomy (NCBI): domain Eukaryota; kingdom Metazoa; phylum Chordata; class Mammalia; order Diprotodontia; family Macropodidae; genus Notamacropus; species Notamacropus eugenii. The sequence continues at coordinate 83,090,820 of NC_092877.1, read as the reverse complement.
TCTTTATACCTAGGTAATGTACCCATTTGGAGCTTATTCTTGTACACAGTGTTAGGCATTGGTCTATGCCTAGTTTCCACCACACTGTTATCCAGTTTTCCCAGAAAATTTTGTTAAACAGTGGGTTCCTAGCTCAGAAGCTGGGGTCCTTGTTTATCAAACAGTAGACTGCTACATTCATTGACTACTGTGTCTTGGGTACCTAACCTATTTCATTGGTATACCCTTCTTTTTCTTAGTCAGAACCAAGTGTTTTTGATAATTGCTGCTTTATACTATATGTAACAGACATTTCTGTTTCTTATACAATTGTTTTTCTGTTGTTCTTTGTATGTAGACATGTTCATGTTTACTTGTTTGCTAAGTCCCTAGCAAAAAAGCAAAGTTAAGGATGATTCTAAAAGGAGGTGGGTAGACTCCTAACAAAACAGAGGCCAAATGGATGAACAGCCCAGGTACTTAACTGTTAATTGACTGGACATTAATGACCAGAGGAAAGTCTCAGTACCTAATCTTGATGGTGGACTAAAGACAGTATTTGGACAGGCATCAGAAGAATTAAGAAGCTTATATGTGTGGCAATCTGTAGCAATGTTGAGAAGATCCAAATGTACTATATTAGATCAGAGATTCATTGAAATTTTGGAGTATGTGAATTTGTAGATTCAGCAAAATATTATAGTGAATAGATGATTGGACCCTGTTACCAAAGACCTGAGTTCAAATTTAGCCTCTAGCTCTTAATAGTTTTATACCTAGTCAGGTCACTTAATCTCTGTATGCCTCAGTTGTATCATCTGTAAAAATTGGCATGATGATACCACCTACTTCCCACTGTGGTTGTGAGGATCAAATGAGATAATATTTGCAAAGTGCTTTGTCAGTCCAAAGTATTATATAATTGTTAGATGTTATTGCTTGACCAGTTCTGTTTTCATCCTTAGATGAAATAAAAGAAGGGAAGTGTAGTGGCCTATTACAGGAAAACGGTAAAGACAAAATGAACATGCTAATGTAGCATTTGTGAGGCAGAGAACATTTTTTTTCTAGGATGAAGAATCACTTTCTTTATGGAAGGATGTCAGGATTTGCTCCATGTGAAGCTTAGAGCACAAGGAAGAATTGATCAGTAGAAGCCTGGTCCTATCATTATAGATGATAAATGGGTAGTAGAATACATTAAACCAGTCACTCATCAATGAGACCAAGATAATTTGAATATTTCCTAAGGTCACACAAGGAATAATTGCTGTACTAGAGCTCAGGTTCTAACCTAGGGAAAGGAGGAGGGGAATAAACATTTATAAAGCACCTGCTTTGTTCCAGGCGTGGTACTAAGTGCTTTATTGTTACTTTTGTTGTTGGTCCTTCATTCTGGTCCACATAAGGAAGGTGATGTCTTGACTTGAAAGTGAATTGGCTTTAGGGGAAGCAAGGCTGTGTAAAGTCATGAGCCTCACTCAGTCCTCTATAGTCATTGAAGTCCAATGGCAAGACATTAGTCAAGACAATTGGTGATTGCCAGTGCTCTATCCAAATACTGTCTCATTTGATCCTCTCTAGAACCCTGCAAAGTAGTTGAAAAGCAGATATTAAGTCACTTGCCCTGGATGATGCAGGCAGGCACTTAGTTGACACTTAATAAATGCTTTACTCTCCCATTTGTCACTTCATCAAGTTCCTCTATGTGTTCTTGTGTTTTGTGTGATGCTGGAAAATGTGATAGAAAAATATTTAAATTTATTTTTCACATAAATTAGTGGTAGGTCTTCTTGACTAAACATTGTATTTTACCTGCTCATAATTACTTATATAATTTATGCAATGTCTATAAATTCTGCATTTCTGAGTCTGTGAAATTTTCTTCTGTTAGAAATATTTTGGGGATGAAAATTGACTTAAAAATGCAATTCACAATGGAAAGGCCTGTAGGTCAATACAAGTTTTTTAATAAAAAAAAGAATTCACACATTTAAGAAATGTTTAAATTGTCTAATAGGCTATAACTAATAAAGTGTTTTTGTTGTTGTTATATTTTAAATTTAAAACCCATATAGCAAGATTTTGTATTTTCAGGTACTGTTTAATATTTATCACATTCCTCCAACTTCCTAGGAATAGGCCTTGATAGATGTATTCCTCATCTCTAAAGGTGTTTGCCTGCTAATGGTATGAGACAACATGTCATAGAAAATGGGAATATAATAGCTCTACACCTGGTTTGAGATTTTTTCAGAGAGAAATTGGGAAGCTTCTTATTGATGAAACAATAGTTTACTATATCATGGATTTGGTGTTGTATTGATATTGGCTAAGGTAATTTTATTGAGGCAATTAGGATTAGAAACAGGGAAGAAAGATAACACAGCAGATAGAACTCTGGAAATGGATCAGAAAGACCTGAGTTCAAGTGTCAGCATTTACTAACTTTGAGGCCTTGGACAAGTCACTTAACATTTCTCTTCCTCAGTTTCCTCAAGTATTTTCTCTTCTTTATAAAGGAATGGCAACAGCATATAGCTCTAAGGGTTATTATGAGAATCAAATGAAATTATACGTGTAAAGCTCTCTTGTAAATCTTAAAATTCTCTAAATGTTACCTGTTATTGTTATGAGGCATGGAACAGATTGTATTGAAAATTTCGCCCTATTTTTTGTGGTTAAGAGCAAGGGGCTCAGAGAGGTTAAGTACATGCCCAAGGTCACATGGGTTTGCCATTGCAGGTGTGCTAGTTAACCCCAGTTCCTTTGACTCCCAGTTTAATATATTTTGCATTTTGCTTCTCTGCTTCTTTTTATATGTTCTTAGAAAAATAGGAATATTGTAGATAGAGTCAAGTGCTTAGGATCAGAGAAAGAACTTCTATATAGAAAGGCACTGAATCCTCTAATCTGCCATAATTCTTTAGGGAAATAACTGCTTTTCACTTACTACAAGTCATTCTGTACTTTTTATATGGAACCTTGTTTTGCAGTGCCCAGTAGGGGAAATGATATTTATATATTCTAAAGTGCCTCAGTGGGAAGGGGGAAAACACATACACAAAAAGCTTGTCATTTAGAAGGTTTCACTGTATTGTGTTTTTCACTTTCAAAATGTAATTGAGTTCCATGAGGGATTTGGCATATGTTCAGAATGCAATAAAAATCATTAATGAGTTAGACTGTTCAGGATTGGTATTTATTGAAAAACTTGTTTCCTGCAGAGCTGCTGGAATGAACAAACCCTTGTTTGGAAGATGTCTGCCACGTGGTACTTCACTATAAAAAGAAATACGTCATTTTAAAAAATTTATAAGTATACAGAGGAACACAATAGAAGGCACTTAAGAGTGCATAATGGAAGAAAGTAAAATTTTATTGTTTCTGGTGAGTAAAAATGATCAATATTATCAACTTAATGGCTTTAGTGATGAAGAGATTATTTTAAATGAATTGCTGCAATTAGATCAAGCTATGTGTGATTCAAGCTCATTCAGAAAGACACCGGCCAAATTGAATTTTGATCTTTATAAATGATACCTTTAAGATTAGGGTGCAGTATATCAAGAAGGATATATCCAAGGATCTAGTCAGGAGAGGCAGGCTCAAGCCTTTGTTTTAGCATTTTTTTTTTAAACAAAGAGGGTATGTTTTCATTCCATTTTCTCAGGACCAAGTCTCTTTCACTAACCCCATTGCCTTAAACTCTTTGAGGCTGTGTTCCTCTCATTTTAGAGGGTAAGCAAAAAGTACCCCTGTTCCATTTAACCACTCAACGTATACGGCAAATGGATGGGATCTATACTTATACCAGATACCCATTATATATGCATGCATGACTTTGGACAAGTTATTTTTTCTTTGAGTTTTGCCTTTCTTATTTATAAAATTAAGAATTTGGGTAGAGAATCTTTAGATATTTATTTAGTTATCAGTTTGGGACTGTGATTTCATCAGAATACATAAGTACTTCCCACATTTTACAAAACAGGTAATTATCAAAGTTCAGGATTCAAAAGTAGGTCCTAAATCTATATGATCTTCCACTCTTTTTTTTAATTTTATTTTTATTTATTCATTTGGCATTCATTTTAACAAAATTTTGGGTTACAAATTTTCTCCCCTTTTATCCCCCCCCAAACACCAAGCATTCTAATTGCCCCTATGACCAATCTGCTCTCTCTTCTATCATCCCTCTCTGCCCTTGTCTCCATCTTCTCTTTTGTCCTGTAAGGCCAGATAACTTTCTATACCCCTTTACCTGTATTTCTTATTGCCTAGTGGCAAGAACATTACTTGACAGTTGTTCCTAACACTTTGAGTTCCAACTTCTGTACCTCCCTCCCTCACCACCCCTTCCCTTTGGAAGGCAAGCAATTCAATATAGGCCAAATCTGTGTAGTTTTGCAAATGACTTCCATAATAGTTATGTTATATAAGACTAACTATATTTCCCTCCATCCTATCCTGTCCCCCATTACTTCTATTCTCTTTTGATCCTGTCCCTCCCCATGAGTGTCGACCTCAAATTGCTCTCTCCTCCCCATGCCCTCCCTTCCATCATCCCCCCCACTCTGCTTATCCCCTTATCCCCCACTTTCCTGTATTGTAAGATAGGTTTTCATACCAAAATGAGTGTGCATTTTATTCCTTCCTTTAGTGGAATGTGATGAGAGTAAACTTCATGTTTTTCTCTCACCTCCCCTCTTTATCCCTCCACTAATAAGTCTTTTGCTTGCCTCTTTTATGAGAGATAATTTGCCCCATTCCATTTTTCCCTTTCTCCTCCCAATATATTTCTCTCTCACTGCTTGATTTCATTTTTTTTTAAGATATGATCCCATCCTCTTCAATTCACTCTGTGCACTCTGTCTCCATGTGTGTGTGCGTGTGTGCATGTGTGTGTGTGTGTAATCCCACCAAGTACCCAGATACTGAAAAGTTTCAAGAGTTACAAATATTGTCTTTCCATGTAGGAATGTAAACAGTTCAACTTTAGTAAGTCCCTTATGACTTCTCTCTGCTGTTCACCTTTTCATGCTTCTCTTCATTCTTGTGTTTGAAAGTGAAATTTTCTTTTCAGCTCTGGTCTTTTCATCAAGAATGCTTGAAAGTCCTCTATTTCATTGAAAAACCAATTTTTCCCCTGAAGTATTATACTCAGTTTTGCTGGGTAGGTGATTCTTGGTTTTAGTCCTAGTTCCTTTGACTTCTAGAATATCCTATTCCATGCCCTTTGATCCCTTAATGTAGAAGCTGCTAGATCTTGTGTTATCCTGACTGTATTTCCACAATACTTGAATTTTTTCTTTCTAGCTGCTTGCAATATTTTCTCCTTGACCTGGAAAATCTGGAATTTGGCCACAATGTTCCTATGAGTTTCTCTTTTTGGATCTCTTTCAGGCGGTGTTCTGTGGATTCCCTGAATATTTATTTTGCCCTCTGGTTCTAAAATCTCAGGGCAGTTTTCCTTGATAATTTCATGAAATATGATGTCTAGGCTCTTTTCTTGATCAAGGCTTTCAGGTAGTCACGAGATTTTTAAATTGTCTCTCCTGGATCTATTTTCCAGGTCAGTTGTTTTTCCAATGAGATATTTTACATTTTCTTCCATTTTTTTATTCTTTTGGTTTTGTTTTGTGATTTTTTGGTTTCTCATAAAGTCATTAGCCTCCATCTGTTCCATTCTAATTTTGAAAGAACTATTTTCTTCAGTGAGCTTTTGAATCTTCTTTTCCATTTGACTATTTCTGCTTTTGAAAGCATTCTTTTCCTCACCGGCTTTTTGAACCTCTTTTGCCAATTGAGTTAGCCTATTTTTCAAGGTGTTATTTTCTTCAGCATTTTTTTGGGTCTCCTTTAGCATGGTGCTGACCTGCTTTTCATGCTTTGACTGCATGTCTCTCATTTCTCTTCCCAGCTTTTCCTCCACCTCTCTAACTTCATTTTCAAAATTCTTTTTGAGCTCTTCCATGGCCTGAGCCCATTGGGTGGCCTGGGACACAGAAGCCTTGACTTCTGTGTCTTTGCCAGATGATAAGCATAGTTCCTCCTCATCAGAAAGGAAGGGAGGAAATGCCTGTTCACCAAGAAAATAACCTACTATAGTCTTATATCTTTTCCTTTTTCTGGGCATTTTCCCAACCAGTGACTTGACCTCTGAATATTCTCCTCACACCCACCTCGCCTCCTGATCCTCCCAGCCAGCGCTTGGGGTCTGAGATTCAAATGCTGCTTCCCAGCCTCAGGGCTTCTGCGGGGGCGGGGCTGCTAGTCAGTGTGAGATTAAGTTCAGGTGCTCAGGTGGGGGCAGGGCTGCCTCACTGGCTCAGTTCCCTCTTGGGGTTTATGCAGAGACCTTCAGCAATGGATCCAGGCTCCTGCCTGCTTGGAGAGCCCCGGTCTGCTGCTGCCTCAGCTGCTGCCTCCCGAGGGGGCTTGAGTTATGGGGGCACCACACTCCCCTCTCGACCCGCCATAGAGACCCTCTCACCGACCCCTGTCACCTGTGGGTGGAGGGACCCACGCGGCCACTGGAGATCTGGTCCCTGAAGCCCGCTCGGATCTGCTCCTCTTGGTTCCGAGGGCGCGGCAGGGCTCTTCTCGGCTCCCAGTCCTGGCACCCAGTTCGCGGCATGAAGGACCTTTTGCAAGAAGTTTTCAGGCCCCTCTGGAATAGAAATCTCCTTCACTCCACTGTTCTGTGGCCTCTGCTGCTCCAGAGTTCGCCATGAGTTCCTTTTTACAGATGTTCTATGGGTTGTGGGTTTGGAGCTATGTGTATGTGTGTCTTTCTACTCCGCCATCTTGGCTCCGCCCCCTTCCACTCTTTTCCAATGACACTATGCTGCTATTTCTCATTTGATGAAATCTGTCATATTTTCAATATATTGTGAACCCAAGTGCTTTCAGGGGAATTGGGATCTGTGTTCTCCTTTCATTCTGTCAGTGAGTTTCCCTCTGTACTGCCCTTAACTCCAAAGTGGCTCCTAGGGACTATATCCCTTGATCTATGTAAACCATGAATGTAAGTGTGTCTCACTCAAGAAGATAACAATGTTTGAGTTTAACTAGGCCCTTGGTGCTGAAATGGACTTCAGTGATATACTTCTTTGGTGCTGAACCACCTCCTTATATCCTGTCTTTGTCACATGGTCTTGTTTCTTCTCTACCATGTTCCCTTCCTAAGGAAATGGTGAACGAGGTAGAAAGAAACACACATCTATATATACATTCACTAGCAAATACACACATCAACAGAATTCATAGTGACACATCACCAGAACTGAGTGTTCTACTTATTGTTTGACTGAATAAGGGGAGTATTATCATAATTGACAGAGTCCAACTGTATATTTTTAGCAAAATAGAAATATATTTTGTAATATAATTAATGTAAAATAGTGATACTGTAGGGCAAGATTTCATGCATTTATATGTCTATGTACACATTTAATATTGTGTGTATGTAAAAACAAAAGAACAATAACAAAAGCCAAGACCTGTCTTGTTAGACTGCAGAATGATGACTGAGAACTATCTTGTCATGGGCTTTAAATGCCAAACAGAGGAGTTTGTCTTCCTCCTTAGCATGTATAGGCATTCAAGAGATCATGGCAAACAGCCCAACGATGCATATTAGTAACAGATATTATAATAAAGAGAAGATATGGTATATGAAGTGCAGGCTGAGAAAAGGAGAAGAGAGAAAGAGAAGAATCCAGACCATGAATGAAGGGTTAAATGCTAGAAAAATAAAGGATCTTTAAGGATATGGAGACTCTGGAATCAAATTTAAAAATAGTGTAGCAGGAGTTAATTAGATTTGAATGTAAGGCAGTTGCAATGAGCAAGGCACAATTTGAGTTACGTCATCGGAGAAGTTATGAAATTATTGGTAACCAAGTAAGTTCCAAGTAATAATGTTAGTTAATTGGAGCAAATGTACACTGGTATAGTCAAAATAACTCAGTCACCATTTTTTCGGGGGTGGGAGGCTCCTTCAGCCACCTTTATCAAAATTTTCAAGGGCAGGTCCTTGAGGGGAGGGAGGAAGACCAGAATCTTGAACTGTGGGGCAAGAGAGGAAGGAGCTACCTGGACAACACAATGCTACAAAAATCCAACAATGTCAGGAGGAAAGGATATTTCAATGTGAGAGAGTGCTTCCAGGATGACCCTCTCCCCTTCTCCCCCCACACAAGTGGAGATCTTCTCTTGCAATGCTTATGCTGCCTTCTTCTGACTTTGTGACCAGTAGCACCATCTGCCAGCAACTGGGTACATGCCAGTTGGTGCCAGGCATCCAGGAGGAGGGCAGAAGGCACAATAATCCACAAGGTATTCAGGAAGACAACGTAGAACCAAAAGTAGAGTGGATGTCCAAACTCCCTGTGCTGGAAGCCATCTCGATACTCAGTGAAGAAGTAAAGGACATCACTTTGGAGCTGGCCTAAGCCGCAAAAGGAATCACTGTGACCTCTGTTTCAGAAAGGCACCCACAACCCACAGTTTGAATGGGCCCCATACCCAGGCCTTCTCTGTCTCCATGCACACAGTGAAGTTGTCTGCTAGAATGTGGTGGCTGTCACCCTTGGAGTACTCCTTCCATAGCTTCCACAGAAGGCCTGGTACCTGGCAATGTCATGACTGTAGACACTGAAGAAGCCTTTGATTACCACGTGCACAAAGGCACACATGGCAGACCAGTACACTGCCAAGCGACACCAGGAACCCAGAGCTGGCACCAGATTTCCATTCCCTCTCCTCCCCTGGCCAGACAAGAACCAGGAAGCCATCAGGAGCACCACTGAGGCAGAAAAGAAGACTGTGAGGATCTGCCACACTGGTCTATTGTTGGGCACATAGTCAATGAGCTGGAGGCTTCAGTGCCAGTAAGGATGTGCCATGTGAAGAGAGCTCATGGTGAGGAATGGGCAAGGCAAGCTCTTTGACCAGGGTCAAGACTTCTCTGAGGCTCCCATTGTGGCCTGATGTGGCATCTGACTGAGGAAGTCTTGACTACTGAAACCAAAATCCTCCAACTGCCCAATCATCCCACCCTGCCCCCTCTCCATCCCCCCAATTCTGTGCTCAGTCATCATTTTTGAAAATATTGGACAGTATTCGATACCCTTCCTTAAATTGATTTTCAGTGAAAAGGGTCAAAAGAAGTCAAAATAAACAAGACATTTTTTTTTTCTAAGCATTTGGATAGACTTTGGACCATTTGAATTTTTTAAAGATAAATCTTGTGATTCTCATTTTTAAGCAAAATAAAGCTTAGATTTTTTTTCTAACTCTCATTACAATTCTCTATGTTAATGAGATTTTCCTTTCAAATTTCATTTGCTGTCATTATGCTATCTATAAAAATTCTATTCGATTGTCTATCCTAGCTTCTGCAAAGTTAACAATGTTATTTAAATATGTTTTTCAATAGAAAAATGAGTACATATGTAGGTAATGGTCTCCTCCAGAGGCTCTCAAGGACCAGAGTCATCTTTCAGGCCACTCTCAATAACTGAGATTTGAGTTAATGCTTTTTGGTTTTGCTTTTTTTAATTCCTTGAAACTATCTAATTTCACCTTGTATTTACTATTTTCCACTCCAGTTTTGCTCTATTAAGGTCAAAGTTTGAATTATGCTTGTCTCACCCGCACTTTCTCCTGAGAATATCCTCATTTTGCCTATATTCGAAAGGTCCCTAAGTACTCGTGCAAATATTCAGGCTAAAGAAATATGTATTGTAAGAGAGGTTTATTTAAAATAAGACAGCATGATGTAATATAAAGAAAATTGAACTTAAGATCAGGAAAGCTCTACTTAGTTGACATTTCTTGACAATGAGAAAGTCATTCCTCATGTTTAGCTCCCTCAGCTGCAGACTTATATGTTGTTTTTTGAGGATCCAGTTAAAATATCTACATATATGTATGTATATACATACATACAAGTATACATGCATATATACTGCACTCTATAGTGTATATATATATCATACATATGCACATATGTATGTGTGTATAAATACTTATAACTATATCTATATATTGTACATAGAAATCTGTAATAGAAAAGTATAAGGAGATCTTAAAACCTTTTATAAATATCATATGATCCAACAAGAAATGTAAGGAAATCACCCTCAAGTCCAAGAAAAACTCCTCTTCACTTCTAGTAGACCTCTTCTTCTTCTTATACAGTTTTGAAATTGAGAATTACACAGACTTTCCAGTCTCTCTCCCCAAATGAAAAGATCTTGAGTTGCCAGGGATACAAGCAATCATTCTGTTGCAAGCAATGAAAATATAGGTCTTGTTTCTTTATATCATGGATCTATATTACTTTTACTTCTCTTTCCCTTCGAGTCTCTATCTGGGTATCAACTCAGTTCTCCTTGCATATCCTTAATTCTCTATCAGTCTTTATCACTATATTCATTCTTTGTCCATATCCTACTCTTAATTAGGTAGCCATGGCATGTGAGTGTATGTATGTGTGTATATTCATTTACAGCTGGGTTCACATGATACTAGTACAAATTTTTCCATACACATGGGTCCTTGTCCACTTCTCATCTCTTTCTCCTTTGTCAGGCATATCTCTTCTAAGCTCTCACAGAGTAATTTTATAGATCCTCAAGGTAATAGCTCATTAGCTTAAATATATTGTTAATTTTGTTAATTTAAGTCAAGGCTATATGACATACCTCATCAGTGGGACAATGAGGATTCATGACAGAGAAAACTGATTCATTGCCTAAGGAATTCAAACCTTATCAAGGAGACAGAAAAGGAAAAAGCAGTTTGCCCTTTGAGGACAAGCTTAGGAACATGAGCTACACATATAAGACATGTTCTATTGACTCATTGCCATTAGAATGATGAACATCCTATAGGAATGATGTTGTGTAGCTAAAAATCAGCATTTAGTAGCATGTTTCATTTTTTAAAAAATATCCTCTAAGATTTCATGTTTTTATTAATAGATCAGGTTGATTGGACAAAGTTTTTATGTTTCTGGAGTGCAATGATCTATATCCAAATATATGACTTGCGATTAAAATGTTTCTGCTAGCCTAAAAGAAACCACCATTGAACCTGTTTCCTTGAAATGAAGCAGAAGTCTGAACCTGCAGAATTTAACAATTAAACATAATAGTGCCATTAAAGTGAATGGGAGACTAGAGAAGCATATTACCTAAGAATAACACATGACAGGAAATATATTATGTTGCACTAACTCATGCTTGATGTGTTAAGCAAGTGGCACCATGCCAATTGTGCAACCTTGGGTGCCTCTGAATGGAGTCTGCCTTCCACAGGGTCTGCTGATTTCACTAGATTGAAAATTTAAAGCCATTCTGGAGCTCTTACTCCCACAAATGACTCCCCTGAGCACACTGTGCCATAGAAAAAGCATGGAAAATTAGTTTCCTCCCTACTTCTTAGATAAGAATGATGAATCTAGTGGGAAGAGAAGTAGGGAAGGTAAAGAGATGTGGGAAGTGATCTCACACCCTCCCAGCTTTTTAGTATTTCTACAAGAAACTCTGGGGAATATGTTGACAGAAGCTCCAAAGAGCCTTTATGCTTTAAATCCACAGGGATTGCTGAATGCTTTTGAGGTCTGGTAATGAGAATAGACTTTCATCTCCTTGTGTCATTTGAGCAAAGGGTTTTAGAACATTTTTTGCTGGCTCTAAGTGCCAAGGACCGTTGCTATGGATGGTAGATGAAGCCTCGAGAGCATGAACAAATTCAGTGATGCTCAGGGACTGTGAACAATGTCACTGACAGGCAAGCATGAAAAACGCACTATTAGAGGAAAGAAATTGAAAAATGTTAGAAGCAGGAAATATATGAACTTAGTCTTTAGAAAAACAGTTTCTCAAAAAAGAATGAAGTAAACTGTCAAGATATCACAAGGAAGTGGAAAGTAGAAGGAAGGAAAAAATAGGAAAAAAACACTTTTTTAAAAAAATGGTACTGATAAAAGTTTTGCCACAGTTTTTGATCCCAACAAAAAGCACATGTGTTGTTCTATCGAATTTGTTTTACATTCTGCTGTCCTTCATGGATATATTAAATGTCCATTTAGTCATTTTCTGGTTAAAAAAATATTTGAATTGTACCATGGGATTGAACTGAATATCATGTACTAGTATAAAATCAAAATAAATGAACAAACAATAAAAAAGTTCATGTTGAATATTATCCCCTCAAATTCGCTAATGTTTGGTTTTCTTTTTTAATTCCTTTTTGTTTTGCCCAACAAACACACAGAAAACCCCCTAACTCTCTCCCCACACATAAAGAAAGAAATAAATGTATCTAATTCAGTGATGCTTACTGATAGTACAAGTCACTTTCCATTGTTGTAGTTTGCTGATCTTTTTAAAGTAAAGGAAAGAGGTAAGTTATAGCACTGGTCGTTTGATACCAACATTGGCATTGCATTTGATCCTGGGTAAGTCACTTGAGCATTATTTGCCTCAGTTTTCTCAAATGTAAAGAATAATAGCACCTAACTTCCAGAATTGTTGGGATAATCAAATGAAATATTTGTAAAACGATGATAACATATTAGGTGCTGAGAATGTACTTATTCTTTTCCTTCCTTCTGCAGCATTTCAAACATATACTCCCAAGCTATTATTGTCAGTTTTGCTATATATTTAGATTTGTTATTTTCTGTCTATGTATTTTGTTTACTTACCATTCATTATGAATTCTTATTCTTATATTTGCTATTGGTAATTTCTTACCTAATAATATTTAGGATAAATTAGTTATAGATTTATTAGGTTGTTTTAATAATCACTTAAATAAAATTGATCTTTATTTTGCTGGTCAATTTGATAGTCCTTTGCTTTAAATTTTGTTTATCTTACTTTGATTTTGAAAACTGCAGATTTTACACTTTTGTGGAAGTACTAAACTGTTGGTTCTCTAAATTTAAAAATTGAATGTTTCATTCATTTGTCATCTTTTTATCTTTCACTTATATTTCATGAACTTGTTTTCAGACATCTGTATTTTCCTCAAAACTGATACTATGTCTTCCCGGGTTATTTTTTGGGAAGTTCTTACTCTTTTATTTTTAATTTTATTAACTTCTCACATGTTTAGAGCTACATGACTTTATTCTCCACTTGTATCTTTGGGGATTTCTGAATTGTTGCTAGTCAGCAATTATCTCATTTGTAATGTATGAGACATCCACTGGCATTGTCCCTGAAGTATTCTGAGAAACATATTCAGTCATTTTATTTCACAGAGTTTTTTTATTGGGAGGTCAGTGATTCTCAGATTTTCTTTCCGAGTCCAGTATTTAATTCAACTTACTTTTGCTTGTATCACACATATTCTTGCATTTTTGCTGTCCTTTAATTATGCTGTTATGTTTGTTGTTTCATCTCTAAATTACTGATTTCTATATCTGAAATTCAGAGTTTCTAATGCTTTATCAAAATTTTCTACCAATGATTCCAAAAGATCATTTTATTTATTTTTAAATTAATTAGATCTAATTTTCTTTCTTAGATTATTCATTTATTCATTTTTTATCCATCTATTCATTTTTTTTTTACCTGTTAACCAGTCTAGAATTTAAATTCAAATCACTGGCAGTTCATTTTTATAATTGTTGCATTAGTCTTTTCTTCTGGATATTTCTGTTTTCTTAAACTCCGTAGCATTTATTCATTTTATTATGGGTTCTTTTTGTTTTCATCTCTGTTTATTTTTTCTTTGATTTTTTTTTTTTGGCAAGGATTTGTTTTCTTTACCCACCTATTTTGATGTTTTTATTTTACTTTATTCTGTTTTTCTGTGATGAAGTATAATTAGACTTAGAAATATACACTTAGACATCTTTTCAGAAGTTCCTGTGATTAATAGTTCTAATCCAAACACATATAACTTCCTATACCCTTTACCTTCTCCATTGCTAAGTTTTGATGTGAAAACAGTTGGATTTTTCAATTGAGAAAATAGTTACATCACAAATAGAAAATATGTACGTTATTTAAATTGTTTCTTTCTATTCCAGTTTAGTGTAAATATTAACTTGTTCTATTAGGCTATTTGCCAAAAAAAAAAAAAATGGAAAAAAAAAAAGCTATGAGTATTTTCTTTTCTTTTCCTCTGGAAGTGCCATAATATGTACAGCTTTGCTAGACAGCTAAAAATTCAAAAAATATATATTGATCCTCAAAAATTTTAAACATATTTTCATGCAAAGTAGGCACCTACTCACAAACAGAGGTTAGTTGCTGTATATTTTATATTCTGTTTCCTCCCTTCCAGTGAGCCTATTGCCAAGCTTTTACATTCAATAGGTCTATAATGTCATTACCTAATGAGTTTAACTATCATCTCTCTGAAGGTAATTTGCAATTATGTCCTTTTCTCCACATGTATTATTATTATTCACACCTCAACATTTTTCTAGGAGTGCTGTAGATACATATATAGATATAGATATAGGTATTTAGTTGGCATAAGTAGATATAGATAGATACATACAAGATATTCTGTCTTAGTCTCCTGCTATGATTCATTCCCATTTCAACAAATGCTATTGGACATTTCAAACTGGTCTGGGTGTCCTATTGCCTTAAGGTCACATATGGTCTTCTAGGTCTTTGGGTAAAGTCTTTTGACTGAGTCCAAATTTAACAGAACAAATTCTTGAATTAAGGGGATTTGTTCTGTGAAATTTGGATTCAGTCAAAGAGCCACATTTCAGGACCAAGAAACTTGCATGTGGTCTTGCGACCACAGATTCCCCACCCCTGCCATAGCTATTTAACTTTCAAATTGCTAAAACAAAACTCATTATCTTTTCCTCAAGACTTATTCTCTTCTGAATTTCCCTATCATTATCCATTTTTCCAATCACTCAAGTTCACATTGTTGATGTCATGTTTTGTCCACTAATCCTCCCCAGTGACACATATATCACTTGACAAATATTACTTTTTCTACCTCCACAACATTTCTTACATTCATTCCTTTCTGTCTTCTCATACAGCTACCATACAAATTCAGGCTCTGATCATCTCTACTCAAATAATAATAGAGGTCTTCTTATTGGTTCTTCCTACCTCAAAACTTTCTTTAATCTATATTCCACATAGCTGTCAAAGTAATTTTCTTACATCATCAGAGTATGTCTGATGATGTCATTCTCCTGAAATTCAAAGGCTGCCTAGTTATCTCTAGAGTAATCAACAAATTCCTTTATTTGATGGTCAAAATTCTTTAAAATTCTGACCCTAATTTTTTTGGTAGCTTTACTATGTCCACAGAGCTCCTTTCATATACTCTGTAAACAAGTCAACCTGGCCTTCTTATCTATAGTTCCTCATACCAGATACTTCTGCTGTTTCTGTACCTTTATCCTATAATTTACCCATGAGTGGAATGGACTGCCTCCTCACCTCTGCTTCTTAACATCCCTTGTTTCTTTCAAGACAGCTCAAGTGTCACCTTCTACATGAATCATTTCCTGACCTTCTGTATCACCAAGGCAATATTCACAGCACTAACAGTAACTATGCATATGCTGACATAATTCTGAATGGCAAAGTTTTTCAGACTCTTCATATAGAAGACAGAAAAAAACATAAAACAAAACAAAACAAAAAAACATTTATTCATGCACCAGAAAGTCAAATCCCAAAACGATAAAGTCAAATCTATCATTGTAACCAAGAAGTCAATACATTTTAGCAATGCAAAGGACAAAGCCATTTCCAAGCCTTCCTCCTTAACTCCCTCTCCTGTGGCCATCCCACTAACTCTTAAAACTGGAAGTGCCTGGCTGTGTCCTCTCTCTCCTCCACCCTAATTGCTCATACCAACTTGCCTTCTAGCTCTACTCTACTCTTCCTGTTCCACCATTCAATAATCTTCTCCTACCATATGTGACTTAGGCTTCCATGTGATTTAAGCAGGTCACATGGGTCTATTAATGGGTGGAAAAGATATTCAAATTAAGCAAAATTGCATTAACAGAACACCTTCCCAGATGTTACTGTCCATCCTACCACTTTGTTTCCATTTTGTATTTTTTCTTATGTGTACGTTCATGTTTGTTTCATCTTAAGAGCATAATTTCTTTGAGAATAGGTTCAAATTCATATTTTGGTGTTGTATTCATAAATCCTAGCAGAGGTCTCAGAACATAGAAAATATTTAATAAAAACCCGTTGACTAATTGCTCACTTTGAGTAAGACTGTCTGAAAGGATATGTTTGTGACCAGAAATCTTTTTGCATCACTCTATAGCCGAAATTTTTAACCTAGCATTCACAGACTACCCCCACCCTTACCCCTACCCTCAAAGTTGTCACTGGTTAGACTTCTGGTGTTTCATCAGTTTATTGGGGCAAAAAAATTCATCCTTATTTTCACCCCTTACCACCTGAAATTTAACATTTTCTTTCAATGATTAAGCAAGAAGATATTATCCTGAAGTATCCATAGGCTTTATCAGAGTGCTGTACATGATGATTCTCATGTGTTTATTTTCAAATGTTATCTGTAGAAATCATAGAGAAGGAAAGAACTATTTAAAAATGCATAAGCTTATTGATTTAGAAATAGAAGAAATCTAAGAAACTCTCTAAACTGGTCCCCTCATTTTACAGATAAGGAATATGAAGTTGAGAGATATGAACTTTTTTCCCCATTGTTCAAAGCAGGACTTAAGATCAGGCCTCAACAAAGCAAGGATATGCTATGTATAAGTATATAGTAACACTTTCCTTCTACAGATGCTTCTCCTGCTACTATCAACTTTTCATAGGATCAGTTTTACCTTACAGACAAAAAGCTTTGCCCAGGTCCTGACTGGTTCATCTCTCCTTGACACAACTAGATCTGAGTCCATAACTTTTATACTCAAGGGTATAAAAAGTGCAGCCCAATTGAAAATTAGGCTGATAACCCAAATGGCATACACTCCACTTCATTTTATGTTGTGTACTGTAAAAGGGAAAATGTCCAGAAGTTGAATTCTGTAAAGTAGAAAAATAAATTAAGCTTGACAGAAATCTCTGGACACAAACTCTAGAATTCTTTTAAAACAGATGAGTAATAATAATTTAGGAAAATGGGGTAATCCCCAAACATCAGCATGGCTTTGCTAATTAATTGCTAAATTAACTTTATTTCCTTTTTACATATCATTCCTAAACCACCAGGTCAGGAAAACATCAAAGATATAAAATAGCTAGAGTGGGCCAAGGCGATTTGACAAAGTCTCCCATGATATACTTTCAGAGAAGATGAAGAAGTTTGGGATGGATGACAGAACAATTACTTAGCCATGTTGTTATTTGTTGAACATTTATAACCAAAATGTGTTGATAAACTAATTGTAGGAAGGGGAGTCTGTAATTGTATGACACAGCGTTCCTACTCTCAGCCCTGTCCTTTTCTATATTTGTATCAATAGCATGAACGAGAACACAGAAGATAAATTTTGCAGATGATACAGTTTTATTCTCTCTCAGCTAAATCTAACTCCCTAACTTTTTAAACCATCTTAGTTTTGTTTCTAAGTATAGCATATATATGTTGGTTTGAAATATTGTTATTGCCCTCTACCCACCACTGAAGTATAAAATAGTTATTATTATTATGTTTTGGACTGAAAAAGCTAAAAAATCAATCTTAATGCATTCATTCTATATTGCCATTGTAGAAGGTATGTACTGGATATGAAATCAAGAATGGGACAACTGGAGCTTTACTTCAAAGAATGAAATTTCAGTGGGCCTTGTCAAAACTTTTACTCCTTCAGCAAAAACAAGTGTGATTCTTGAGTAATTTAGCAATTAAGAATAATGAGTTAAATAAAGAAACAGCCAGGTCTTCCTCTCTGTCTTGTTTGGGCCTTCTTTCTTCCACCTCTGGCAACCTCACCAGTACTAGGCTTATATCCATGTAAGAATCCAAGGTTTCTACTTTTTTCCTCAAATGAGAAGTATTTGATTTGAGAGGAGGGTCTTCTTTCCTATGTTCAATTTTTTCAGTTGCATCTGATTCTTCATGAACCTATGTCAGATTTTCTTGGTAAAGATGTTGGAATGGTTTTGATGGGGTACATGTGGTTGGCCTCAGTTCTACAATTACACTTCTCTTTAAAAATCACATTTATCCCTAGCCTCACAACACCATCCCAGGCAGTTTCTCTTCAGCCCAAGACAGCCTGCCCCAGCAACAACCATTATCTCCCTTCCTGATATAGCAGCGAGCTGAACCTATGGAACTCCTTAGTCTGAACCAGCTGTATGCTGGTTGAACTGACTGTGGACCGGGTCATAATGACACTTACCATTCAGTGACCAATCATATGTATCCTAAACTTAGACATAGGTATACCCCCTTACATTTTATCTTGTCTAACAAGACATTGATGAGCAAAGTCTGATTGTCCATGGTCAGTCCTGAATGTTAGTTGACTTAGTGACATTTCAGGCCTAAAACCCCTCTTCAGGTAGCCCCTCTTTGGGTTATTTCTCAACGAGTTTTGGGTAAATTACTTGTGCAATAGATACCAAAAGTGCTTGTTCCTTTAAGAACTAATCACTGCTTAATCATTCCCTAATCCCACCCCAAAGCACCTAGTTAGCATATTTGACATGTTCCCTATAGAATATCCTATATAAACTTTACCTGTACCCCTCTAAGGTTGCAGGTGCTTAAAGAACTCTTGCTCATTGTAAAGCGTAATAAATCTTTACCTTAACCTCAATAATCCTTGAATCTGTGAATTCATTCCAGGTGACCTGCCCCTGGTACTCTGGTCTTTGTGGAGGTTTCACCACCCTCCTTCCAACTTTCATCATATTGTCCTTTCCTTCTCTATCTTGTTTTGCAGTTGAGGAATCTGAAGCAAACTGGGTTAAATGACTTGCCTAGGGTTACATAACTATTAAATGTGTGAGACTGGACTTGAATCCAGGTATGTGAATTTGCATCTTTCTGACTTCAGGTACCTAACTACTCAGAGTAAGGCAAAAGATTTATATGATCAAGTCGCCCCACTGGGGATCCAACTGGCCAGTTCCACTTGGACAGCATAGCTCTTTCCTTCCTTATTTCTCTCTCCTCTTCTTCCATGCCCTCCTCTCCTTTCCTTTTTCTCTCCTTTTTTCCTTCCTCTTCCTCTGTCCACATAGAATATCATACCATTACCTATGAGTGTTTTGCCCAAAGGAATGTAAATTTTAATGGCTAAAACCTCACAAGATATCTAGGGATTTACAGGCTAGATTTCTTTTTTAAGGACCACCCCCAAACCAATCTGACTCTCATTGATTAGCCAACAAATGCTCAGAGTGAATGTAAATTGCAATTGTTTTGTTGTGACCAGCAACCCTGAGGGTCTTCCCCTCCATGACTGATGTTTTTACCTAGGTGAAAAAAAAAAAAAAAGCCATTCTTTTCCTCATTTTTTACCTATCCTTAATTTCTGAATGGTCATTGCCTCAGTCAAACTGAGACTTGCAAAACACCTTACCTTAAAAAGGCAAAGGTTTTCCACTGCATTAAGACTACTTGCAGTCATCCTGATCTATATCTTGCCACTAGAACTAGATGGCTCTATAGGATAAAGTGAAGATGGTGACTTTGTACAACTCTCCCTCACTTAAATCCAAATCACTTGCAAGTCATGGCATCACCTTCTGGATATCATGGTTCTCTTTGAGAATGAAGGACAAACAACAAACAACAACTTACCTGCCCTTTCCCCCCACTTATTAAAAACTAAAAGTTCAGAATTACTGAGATTTGTCTTACAAAACTGATTTGAGTGTACCTTTGGAACTACTTGTCAGGACTTAAAAATGCTATTTATACCTCTGCTCAGTTTTCAAATCTTTGCTTTGCTATTTACTGGCTGTGTGACTCTATAAATTTAACGTCGCTTTTCAGGATCTTAGTTTCCCCAAATGTAAAATGAAGGACTTGAACTAAATGACCTCTAAGAGTCCTTCCTGATCAAAAAATTCTATGTTTCTGTATATTTCATGTGATATAAATGACACTACTCAAAAAAATTGCAAGCAGTCTCATAACTATATAAACATTGGATGTTGAGCTCTATCTTTGCTCTTTTAACTCTTACCTGAGAGCCTTGTTATCATATTTTGTCACATTATTTCTGCTCTTTCATATAGAGCCAGGTTAATATTATGCTGTCTACTATGTCTCCCATGCTCTTCCCCTGCATGAACTGAAATAGAAGCAGGAGGGAGAAAAAAAAAAAAGAACTACGCTAACCTGCATTCAAGTTTCATTAAGAAGGGCAAAGAATTGCTCAGCACTGCCCCTCTATGACCTTTCCAATAAGAAGGAGAAAAACTAATAAAAGAACATTTCATCTAATCCCCACACAAGTTAATATAGGCTCTTCCAAGTCTTTAATCCTATGACCAGTAATAAGGAAAGCTAAACCAATAAAAAAGGCAGCAAAGACATGTTATCATTGTCTTTTGTTGAAAGTTCATTGTTCTTTTTTGGAAGTTCACCAATTATTCATGTTAATGTAAAGGCAGAGTTCTTTGTGTTACCTTTGCATATATTTTCTCCTCCCAAAGAGCTGGCTACAAAGAGAATATATTCAAGTTTCTATTTAATACCTGGCCTTAAGGATTCATTTCCTGTAAGAAACTTTCCTTCCTTACTGTCTAATGAAAAGAACACTGAATTCAAAATCAGGACAGACCTGGGTTCAAATACTGCCTCTTAGATTTAGCAGGATTTCTTTCCACCTTGGGAATAAACTGAGCTTCAGTTTATCTATGTGTAAATATCTGCATCATCTTGTTGATTATGTTTTTTAAGATATCTGTATATAAATACACACACACACACACACGCGCACATTATAAAGGCTTCCTGAAGAAGATAGGATTTGAGATAAGGCATTTACTGAGGAAAAAGTTCAGAGGAGGAGTGAGAAATGGTAGGAGATGGTATTGGGGAGGTGAATTAATGTTGTTTGATGAAAAACATCAGAACAAATGACAAAATTCAGATGAACTTTGATGCTACTTAAATTCAGTATGACAGCATAAATACTGATATTGACCTTCCTAATTTGGGAATTTAACATTAGCGTCTTTATACATCGATTAAAGTGTCTGAAAAGACCAGACAGAGGATGTTTTAATGAATAAAGACTTGAGGAAGATGCTATAATCCTTTCAAGTCTGTTGTCTGCGTTCTCTGTTCAGACTTCAACTATGTTAATTCCTAGGAAATGCAATCAAAAGGACCTAGGAATTGTAGTAGAGGTGGGTGGTCTTTTCCTCCCAAGGATTCTTTTACTGTCGCTCTTCTTTCAGCATTTAGAGATACTCTGTAAATGATTCTTGATGTTTACTGTTGAAATGATTGATGAAATGATGAAAGGATTTGTTAAATATGAGAAATAAATAATATGACCAATTACACTATCAGTAATTTTACATCTTCCATAGAGATTTCCCTATCCTCAGAGTAGTTTTGTATTGATTTGGTTCTATGTCATATTAGAAATCAAAATAAAAAGAAAATCTCAGAATTGGACATTATCTCTCTACTATTGGTTTGTCTCCTTAAATGTCCTTTGATCCCTCTCTTCACCCTTCCTCACTCATCCCCCAACCCTTAGCATGGAAGTTCCCCAAAACTATTACTTGAGATTTCCTTTTTTCTCTCTCTCTACACATATTCCATTGGAGATCTCATCAGTTTTCATGGGTACAAGTATCATCTCTACACACATGACTACCAAATCTAACCTAATCTTTCCCCCAAATTCCAGTCACAAAAATCAGTGGCCTTCTGCATATCTCCTACTTTCTCATAGTGATGTCCAAAACATAAGTCATTTTAT
The DNA here is from genome assembly GCF_028372415.1 of Notamacropus eugenii. Classification (NCBI taxonomy): domain Eukaryota; kingdom Metazoa; phylum Chordata; class Mammalia; order Diprotodontia; family Macropodidae; genus Notamacropus; species Notamacropus eugenii. The sequence continues at coordinate 83,068,934 of NC_092877.1, read as the reverse complement.
TCCTACCTAAACTAGCCCTTCTTCTAGATGTCTCTACTTTTTCTCCATTTGGGGAGCATTACTATCCTCCTATTCATACAGACACTTAACATTGAATCCTTTATTTTTCCTTTTCTTCACCCCAGATATGTAACCATTTTCTAAATCTATTGATTATTCTTCCACACCATCAGTCTTCTATATCCCCTCTCTTCAATAATAACCTATTTCAGGCCTTCATGAATTTAAGCTGCATTTCTACAATAATCTGTTGAGTATTCTTTTTCCAATATTTCTTCTCTCCACACATAAACTTCCTGAAGATAAGTTTGAATTGTACTTGCTTGTTAAAACTGTCATCAGTTTATCCTACTGGATAAGATGAAAACTCCGGAGCTTATCTTTCAAGGGCCTCCAAAATCTAGTCCCCACCTACCTTTCCAAATTGATTTCATACAACTCCTTTCTTTAAACCTCAAATTTTAGCCAAAATGGACTACTGTACAAACTCTTTCTGAATTCAGTAGGTCAAGTCATTTCTTATTCCTGGAATGAAAACCTTCTTCTTACCTATTTCTTAGAAACTTTTTCTTTCTTCATGGGTCACATTAGATATTACTTCATGAAGCATGCTCTCATCCTCTAATTGATTAGAGCCTGCTCTATGAGTCTCTCTTTCTTTTTTCCATCTGCTTCCTTTTCTGTCCATGTCATTTCATTTCTGTCTGTCTCTGTGCACTAAAATTAACATATTAAGATTGTGAAAGAAACATCATATTTAAAGCTTTTAAGCATAACTCATTAAATATAAGTTATCAATAGAAAGATCCACTTGTTTTCACAGATGTTCTCTAATGCTCACTAATATATCTCTTTCTATTTCTCTGTCTCTTGCTCTCTTTCCCTCTGTCTCTCTTTCTGTGTATCTGTCTTTGTGTTTCTCTCTCGATCTCTCTCACTTCCTACTCTTCCCCCTTTCTCCCTTCCTTCCTCTCTCCTAGCACAAGGCCTAACATAGAAAATATCCTTCATACATGAACCAATCTCAGATACCCAGTCTTGGAACAAAAATGCACTCTACTTTAGATTTAATAAATGGTCACATAGCCTTCTTTGGTCAATCTTCTGTGAGGAAGAGTCCACTCCATTACTTCTTGAGGAAAAATCATTTGTATTCATGCTTGTTTTGCCATGGTTACAGAGTACAAGATCAATAATGACAGGAACTCTTTCTTCTTTTTTCTGTATTTCCAACCAGTAGTGGCTAAAATAGTCTCTGTATGCACACGATAGGTGTTGAATTTTGTTTTTGTTTTCTTTTTGTTTGTTTTGGTTCTGTAATTGAATAAGTAATTTGGAAAGGCCATACTTTTCTTGGTGTTGCATCAAATCTAGAATTAGTCAAAGTTCCTTCTTAGAAGATGTTTTAGAATACTATTATATTTTCGCAGTTGGTTGGTTCTTGTGCTTCATTCTCAAAGAGAAGCAAAATAAAATCACCATGATAAAGTGAAATTTCAGTGTGTCTGACTGTGGCTGATCAGACCAATATGAGCTCGGAATGCTCTACCACAGGTTGGGCACAGATAGTCTGTGTGAATATTTGGGATGAATACTCTAAATTTGTGTATCTTATGTTTACTTTGTGCTGTCTCAATTCTGCTTTGCTCATAGAGCACAGCACCCTTTCTGATGTGGGCACACCATGCTGAGCAGTCCTTTGCCAGTGTCTCACATGTTGCGTAGTCAAATCCAAAGTTTTTGAGAGAGTCCTTGTATCGCTTCTTCTGACCACCATGTGATTGCCTGCCCCATGTGAGTTCTCCATAAAATAGTCTTTTTGGCAAATGTACATTTTGCATTTGAACACCGTGGTCAGCCCATCAGAGTTGTGCTCTCTGAATCATATTTTGAATGCTTGGCAGTTCAGTTCCAGCAAGGACTTCAGTGTCTGATATCTTATCCTGCCAGGTGATCTTCAGAATCTTTCTAAGACAGTTCAAATGCAGTTTCCTGGCACAGTGCTGGTAGACTGTCTGTCTACAGGCCTACAGTAATAAAACCAGTACAATGGCTCTGTAGATCTTCAGTTTGATAGTCAGTCTAGCACCTCTTCTCTTCCAAACTTTTGTTTAGAGCCTCCCAAACAAAGAACTAGCTCTGGCAATGCATGCACCCCTAGAAAATACACTACTAACCTAAGTGAACTTATCCTTGTCATTAAAAACTTCTCCATTTGTTATAACCCATGGTTCCATGTATGCATGGTGTGGTGGTGATTGATGGAGCACCTGTATTTTCTTGGTGTTAATTATTAGGCCAAAATTAGCACTGGCAGCAGAGAATTGATCCATACTTTTTTGCATCTCAGCTTCAGAGGTTGCATTGAGTGCACAGTCATCTCCAAATAGAAAATCATACACCAGCACTCCCTCCACTTTGATATTGACTTGTAGCCTTTTCTAATTGGAGAACTTAACCTTCAGTACAGTAGTTGACCTTGATGTTGTGTTCATCCTCATTGAAAGCATTTGACAACATGGCTGAAAACATCATGCTAAAAAGCATGGGAGCAAGCACATAGCCCTGTTTCACTCCACTGGTGACTGGGAAAGCACGACAGCATTGTCCATTATCCAGAACCTGGGCAAACATGCCATCATGAAATTGACATACAATATTGATGAACTTCTCTATGCAACCAAATTTTGACATAATTTTCCATAAGCCCTCACAACTAACAGTGTCGAAGACCTTGGTCAGAGCTACAAACATTGTGTACAGATCTCTGTTCTGCTCCTGGCTTTTCTCCTGGTGTTGTTGGGCAATAAACCCCATATCGACTGTTTCTTGTCCCTTTCTGAAGTCACACTGGCTCTTAGGTATGTGACCATCTTCCAGGTGAAGGATCAGCCAATTAAGGAGGATTCTAGAAAGAATTTTCACATTTAAGAGGTCAATGGAGACAACACAAAGGGACCTTTTATAATTTTCTACAAACTTCACAAATGTTTTTATTCATCCAAATCAAATTTAAATTAAAAGAAAAAATTCAGAGGTGCTTTATGCTGCATAGTACAAACTGACAACAAATTCAACATAACTCATTACAACACTTTGTAAGATGTGAATCTATCAGGGCCTACAGGCAAATGTGATTCCAAGTGACAGCAAGGATTATAATCATTAGTCTAGCTTCTCAGAACGCTAATTAGCTGATCAGAATGTTCCATTGTTACTTTCCATTTTATAAAGCAGCAATAAGGCACAATAGACCATGTTTTGGAGTTGATTACAGCATATTTCCAGTGCAGTTGTAAGGCTGAATCAGAAGAAAAAGGAATGCTGCCACCCAAGAAGAGTAATAATGACCTAGGAATATCCTGTGGCACTCAATTCTTGCCATCCTCTTAGAAATTAGGAAAATAAATTTATATATTTTCTTGGTATTATAGGGAAGTGTGATTCTGGAATACTCATTATTATGAAAATTGTCTTGGATTAAAAATGTATTTTATGGTTAATAATTTTCCTCAACACACCGAATAGGAAGAACTGATCAGAACTATTTCAGGAGGCTGGAATATCTCAGCTTCATACTCACAAAAAACCCTCCTTTTCCCCTTCCTAACTGCTTTTAGCCCTTTTTACTTGAGACTAAAGAAAAGAAAGGAAAAAAAAATAATACTACTCAATTTGATTATAATTCCCATTTGATCAAACAAAATTCTGCTCATACAGAGAAAGGATGTGACTGAAGGCTAACAGATTCAGCTCCAGTTTGAGCAGTACATGAAGAGAAAATGCACAGATTTTAGGAAAAGAAAGGAAGAAATCAGAGTACCAAATATTCATCACTTAAGAAGCTAAGGAGGCAAAGTATAATTAAATAGTTATCCTATGTGGAATCTAGAATAGTATTTTTAGTCTTGCTAATGCCAACAAAAATTCCCCATTGTATTTTTATTATAAATCACTAATGTTTTTCTTCAAGTAAGTGGCAGATACCATCATTACTACAAGTACTGAGACTTTCTACTAAGCTGTTTGACCTGACATTTCGTAATCATCCCAAATATGCCATTGCCAAAGGGACAGAGCAGTTAACAGGGGTGAGGAGGGAACAACCCTTCTTTTATGGTATATAGATGGTCAATGGAGATTCTTATCTAAACATTGAAATGGAAATGTTCAGAATAACTAACAGAGTGATCAGGAGCTGAAAATATTCTAAGTGAGCATAGGAGAGGGAAGAGTGATTTTTGACAGAATAATAAACCACTTATGATTTCCTTAAATGTTTACCTTTTTTAACAGTGATATTTTAATTTTATCCTATGGACAAAACACTCTAAAAGGTGCTGGGGAAATGTATAAGTAATGAAAACATGATTCCTATATACAGAAAGCTTACCTTTTAGAGCAGGGGTCAGGGAAGTAAGCCTTTGCAAATATGTCTCTAAGACTAAAGGCTGAATGAAACGCTGAAACGATCATTGGTTTTGGAATCAAAAGACTTGGATTCAAATTTCTGGCTAGGATACTTTTCACCTGTATGACTTGGAGCAAATCACTTACTACCCCTACTTTGTCTCCTTTATTAAATTACAAGATGTGCCTAAGGGTATCCTTCTAACTCTAGATCTTATAAATTCTGCAGCATTATCCAAGGTAATGCAATACAATTTTTAGTACTGGTTAGGCATTAATAAGAGTTTGTTAGAAAGGAAAAATGATGTATGTAGTCAGGAACAAAGATTACACTTTGTCTTGAGAATTTACTGATTTATTTCCTGGTGGGGAGTATTAAGAGAAGAGGATAATCTATATAAGCCTCTATATAGTACCCACCATGTCAGGCACTGTGCTAAGTGCTTTAAAAATATCATCTCCTTAGCTGATATTATCTCCATTGGATAGTTGAGGAAATTGATGTAAACAGAGGTAAATAACATGCCCAAGGTGACACAGCTAGTAAGTGTCTGAGACTGGATTTGGATTCAATTGTTACTGACTTGAGACTTGCTACTATATTCACTGAGCCACTTACCTCTGCTTTACCAGAAAAGTATGACTTCAAATGGTTAAAAAAGTGAGGGAGCATATGCAAGGCATAAGGTTTTCTGTGAGAAAAGGCACAATGGCAAGAACTTATTGGATGTCTATAAGGAAATGGAGGGAGCTGGTCTGCTGGAGTACAGCGCAACTGAAAGCAATGGTAAGAGATAAACTGTGCCAAGTTATAGATAGCAGACTAAAAAATTTAGAAATTATAAGGAATGCAATAAGCACACCTTTCTAACCATAGTGATTTGAGAATTTCTTTCAGTGGTACACATCATATTTCATCTGTGTGACTCCCCCCCATATCTGTTACTGGTGTCTTCCCAATGATTGTGAACTACCTTGGATTTATATGTTGTCTTCTCATTAGAATCTAAGTTCCCTAAGAGTAGAAACTGCCTTTTGTTTTTATTTAGGTTTCAACATTTAGGATACTTCCTAGTACTTAATAAATAATGATAATAAATAATATATAATTACAAATAATATATAGATAATATAATGATAATAAATAATAAATAAAAAAATTCTTGTATTCTCCTAACCTCTAGAAGATACCAATGGAACCTACAGGCTGTTCTTCTGTTAAACTTGGCTCTCAAAACATGATTCGTGCCCCCATCCCCTTTTCACTCATGCTTTTCTTTAATGATATCTTCCATACTATTCTCCTGCATAATTCCTTATTTGTAATATATTTCAGCCTCCTCTTACCTGCTCTGGCAATACTCAGCTTCATTTCTTTAGAGATTGTAGAGTTCCATGAGTTGTAGCCAAACCACAAAACTAAGAATATGGATACTATAAAGTTAAACTTTTCCCTTTTAAAGAACTTTGTAATTGACCAATGACAATATCCTCCTGTTCTTCAGTTTTGGATACCATTCCTCGATCATTTGCAGGATATAAAGATATAAGCATAATACATCAGTATAGATATGCACAAGGCACGTAGGCATGGGGACTGGAGTCAGGAGGTCCTAAGTTCAAATGTGACCTCAGACACTAATTAGTTGTGTAATCCTGGACAAATCACTTAATCCTGTTTACCTCAGTTTCCTCCTCTGCAAAATAAGCTGGAGAAGTAAATGAAAAACCACTGTACTACTTTTCCAAGAAAGCCCAAAACAAGCTCATGAGGTATCAGACACAACTGCACAACAAATATACATATGCGTTTGTGAATGTATTTACATGAGCTCTCAATGTTTACCATTAAAGTGCATATATTTTTTACTATGGGCATTGTGGAACATTATATTCGCTTCCTTCTTAATGAATATTATCCTCTATTTTGGCTTCATTAATAGGGCATAATAAGTAATCATTAAATCAGTAACAATAACTGTATATTTTACTTTACTCCATTGAGAAGCAAAACACCTGGCCCATTAGAGGTCCTTAATAAAGACTTGTTCATTCAATCCTTGATGAGTGGTAACTTGGTTGCCAACTCATTCACTTACCGTCTTTTTTTTTTTTTTTTAATTCTATCTGCATTTTTTAAGACATAGGTTTAGATTTGAACATGCAGGAATTGAAGAGAAAAATACATTTGTTCAATTCTGTAACAGTCTTCCAAATTCAAATAGAGAAATAGATTGGTAAATATTTCCTTTATTAGCAGTGCTCTATGCACTGTGCAAACCACTGGAGATAAAAATAAAAACGAGCCAGACAACTGCTCTCCTCTAGGAGCTTGTATTCTAATATGGACAGGCCTTGAGAAAATAAACATAACCTGGGATTTCTGGGAATTTATTTCCTTCTATTGTGGCCCCTGAGAAATTCCAGGTTTTCCAGCAGTTACCTAGTGTTTTTTGCTTTGTTTCTTCTATGCTGAGGTATGAGAATACTACCCGCCTAGTGGCTCTGATGCCTTCAAGAAACCATGATTTCATAAGCGCTTTCTCATTCTATTACATCTCTGTATTGCTTGTATTGCAATGGATTCTCCATAGAGGGATATACACAATGTGTTTTTGTTGCTTATTAGTCATTTTATGCAGTTTATTAGTCATTATGAAGTTTATTATTCATTTCAATTGTGTTTGACTCTTCATGTCTGCATTTGAGTTTTCTCAACAAAAATACTCTAGTGATTTCCCATTTCCTTCTCCAGCTTATTTTACAAATGAGGAAACTGAAGCAAACAGGGGTTCAGTGACTTTCCCAGGGTAACACAGCTTACAGGTATCTGAGGTCAGATTTGAACTCAGAAAGATGAGTCTTCCTGACTCCAGACACTCTAGGTATTCCTGATTTCTGGCACTCTATCCACTGTGCTACCTATCTGCCCTACAGATAGTGCATAGCACATCTACGTCTTTTAATATCTCAAACTAATGAAAATCTGTCTGTTAACTCTCATTGTCAGTTCTAGGCTAGTCTACCAACTTTTCCAGTCAAATAGTACTGATGATGCCTTTTGTATGAAATATGACAGGAGGAGGAATGCATACAGAAAGGTGGCCTTTGTGGGAAGAAATCTTGCCTAGCACAACATATGATTACTGCTGAGGAGGCTTCTATCCTGAATACAAAGGTAGAAAGGCTGGTCATAGCATGTCCTGGGAGTAATTCCTTGGGAAAAAAGCTGTTGCAAGTGAACTTATTTTAACAAATTAATTAGTTCACCATAACTGATGTTGAATATATTTGTTTCTATATTGCTTGAGGAGAGTTACAGGCTATCCATCCTTCTCTCTCCTCCCCATTTAAAACAAAATGCTGAATCCCCTTTATGACTTTGAATTCCCCTTTTTCATGATGCTTTCATCAGATTGAAATGTTCTCCTTCAGTTATTTGTGTATTTATAAATGTTTATTGAATACCCAATACATATATAATACTGAAATTGACCTTGTAAAAGATAGAATGAATATATAGCAAGGAAACTTCCTTCTGGAGAAATTTAGACCATCCCACTTTCAGGACAGATCTCTATAAGAATATGTGGTATCTTTTAACATCAAGAAAACAGAGTGGCTCCATCAGCCATCACCACACCATCCATATGTGGAACCATCGGTTGCAACAGATGGAGAAGTTTTTAATGCTGTGGATTGGTTCACTTACCCCAGTAGTATACTTTCCAGGGATGTACACATTAATAATGAGGTTGACATGCACATTGCCAGCTAGCTCAGTGTTTGGGAGTCTCCAAAGGAAAGTAGGAAATAGAAGAGGCATTAGAATGATTACCAAACTGAAAATCTGTGCTGACCTCATTGTTGTATGCCTGTGAAACCAAGGCAGTACATCAGCACCATTCCAGGAAACTGAATCTCTTCCATTTCAGTTGTCTTAGGAAGATTCTGAAGATCATCTGGTAGGATAAGGTGCCAGACACTGAGGTCCTTGCTCGAACTAAATTGCCGAGCATTCAAACTCTGCTTCAGAGAGCTCAACTCTAATTGTCTGGCCACATTGTTTGAATGTAAAACATATGCTTACCAAAAAGACTATTTTATGGAGAACTCACACAGGGCAAGTGCTCAAATGATGGTCCGAAGAAGCAATACAAGGACACTCTTAAAGGTCTCTCTCAAGAACTTTGGAACTGAGTGTGTGACATGAAAGGCACTGGCACAGGACTGCTCAGCATGGCATGCCCACATCAGAGAAAGTGTGGTGCTCTACGAGCAAAGCATAATTGAAACAGCTCAAAGGAAACCCAGCATATGCAAATTTAGAATATCCAGCCCAAATGTTTACATGGACTATTTGTGTTCCACCTGTGGCAGATCATCTGAGCTCATATTAGTCTCAGCAGCCACACTCAGATGCAAACTTGACTCTAGTCTATTGATGTTATTTGGTGGTCTTCAAGAACAGAGAACAACCTCCATGCAATTTTTCCTCCCTCCTCTCTCCACTAGCACCTCATGGCATCATATACACACATACATACTCCGTGTCACACATTCACATGCACACATGTGCCTATGCTCAGTATAGATAATCAATCTTTCATTCCATAGAAAACATAAGATGAGAAAAGCTTCATTAGAACGTTAAAAACAAATAAAAAACAGCAAACTAGACCAAAGAAAGGGATATTTTTCTTTGCTTACTGGTTCTCTAGACAATTTCAGAATAATACTCATTATACTATTTTAGTAAAGCATATTTTAATTGGAGTAGTAGGGTACTTATATATTTTTGGTTATTGTTTTTTAAGTCATGGCTTACAAAGCTGTTAACATATCTATTTTATTAAGTGAGTTTGCAAAAATCTCAGCAGAAGAGAGATTGTTATACTAACAGCAAAAACAGACCTACAGGTCCTGATATTGATTAATTTGTTTTTGAGAACTGTATGAAAAAACCAACCATTTTGCAGAACCCCTAGGGCAACTAGTGGTATAAAATAAGTAAACATTTTGCGCCAAAAGAAATGAAAGCCAGATTTGTACTTGTGCCTCATTCAGAAAGTTTCTCCTATGTGTTTGAACAAGTTGAACTAAAGACATGCTTCGCAACACCCCTAGAAGGAAAAAGCCATTGTCTTCCAATAACAGAGAGGAAACTTAAAACACCTAACGAGTCTCCTTGATAAATATCTCCCTAACTAGATGTCTCTCTATAAGCAATTAATCTTTATTTAATCTCAGTTGGGTAAAGGATGGCAGCAGACGATACATATGGAATCAATACCAAAGAGCTTCAGCCTTCTTCAGTCATGTTTAAGGTTCAGAGATTTTCACTAGGCCAACTCACTCTATATTATACTATTTTCTGGATTTTCGTGTGTCTGTATACACTTATATTTTATATTTACATTCATATTTTGTCATATATGATATACACGCGGACATTTTTGTATACACACATATTAGGTATACTTACATGTATTCATATATACACATATGTACACATACATATGAATATGTAAGGTATTTATGTAGATGCATGAATGAAAGAATGACAGAAGAATGGATATATGTGTTAATCGCTATTTTGATGTGGTTAATATCTTATATATAAATATGACTTAAAATATGAATATATTATGTACTATTATAAGAAGGTATTCTTGAATATGTGTTCCATCAATATCCCCATGTCAGCACCAGTACACTATGACATAAACATGACATAGATTTAGTTAAATATCCTCTTAGGTAGATTGGGGAAGTTAGGAAGCACAGTGGATAGAGCTCCACCTACAATCAGGAATGTGAATTTTACCGAGTTCAAATCTGGCCTCAGGCACTTAATTGCTGAGTGACCCTGGGTAAAGGTCACTTAACCCCATTTGCCTCAGTTTTCCCAACTGTAAAATGAACTGGAAAAGAAAATGGCAAACCATTTCAGTATCTGCCAAGAAAATTCCAAATCGGGTCATGAAGAGTCAGATCCAACTGAAAAACAACCAAACAGCAAAAACAAGGTAAATTGACATGAAACACAGTTGTGGAAATTTCTTTTGTGGGGGAGGTACTTTGGTCTTTCACATATGAGGGAACATCTCAATTGACTGCTTAATAAAGGAATAATTTAATGGACAACCCTTCTCCATTTCCCCTCACCACCACCATACATACCATATAATGATAAGACAAACTGAAGAAATTCATTTCACACATTCTCTTACCCTCCCCCCCCTTCTCCAGTTGAGTGGCTTTGCTGAAGTGAATTTATAGGCTAAAATGAACAAGAGTTACACAGAATTAGAGGGCATGGATGAGGTATACTTACATAATTCCATCAAAAATGTATTTGTTGCCTCTTCACATTCTAGCTCTCACTTGAAGGGGAAACTGTATTTTTGGACATAATACAATGAGATGATCTGAGTCCTGGCTCTCTTCAGCAGCTACCACCTCATATAATATATATTTAGTGAACTATGGCTACCCAACTTTAAGAGACAGACTGGATATATTGCTTCAGAGCTGGCCTTGATGTTAAAGTAGACTTGATTTCAAATCTTGCTTCTGACAGGATTAACTAAGTGACCCTGTGCAAGTCATTTAGCTTCTCAGAGTCAGAGGCAACTTTTTTAGATTAAAATTTGAAGAACAGGTACTTATCTGCCTGGGTAAGGGGAATTTCCTCTCACGAAATTTTATATGAGGAAATTTCAGGTCTGATGCCTGCCATTCCTCCCCACTCCCCCAAACAAGTAAATGGATAAATAAATGGATGAATGAAAGAGTAAATAAATAGATGAATATATGTATATATATGCAGTATGTATGAATTAATAAATTTACTTAGTATATATCATTTAACAACAGTCTCTATCTCAAATTCACAACCAGACCAAGAATACACACACACACACACACACACACACACACACAAACACACACAAATAGCTCTCTTTAGTTACCTTTTTTTTGTTTTCCCCTTGCTAGACCGTCCATAAGGACAGAGATCATGTCTTACCTAATCTTTGTAGCTTCCTCAGTTTTTAGTACAGCCATATGCACAGACTAGGTACTTTGTTCTTTGTTCTTCATTTTTGAAGAGGACCATGACATCAGGGAGATGGGACATGACTTGAAATTGAATTGGATTTGAGTGAGAGGACTGTGCAAAGTCACCAGCCTCACTTTCTCCTCCAGAGCCATCTGGGCCAGATATCAGATCTGAAGACTGCAGATGGCCCAGGATGCAGTGGAAGACTTAGGCCCTTTTAAATCTAAGGTTTCTTCAAGTTCTCACTTTCAGTGAGGCAACACCCATTCAGTGAAGAGGCCTCTTTAAGAAGTGAGTTAAGGATGGCCACTTAAATTTTTAAAAAATCAAACTGGGAAGGGAAAACCCTCAGAGTTACTGGCCAAAAGAGAAATTGTTACTATTTGCATTCACTCTGAGCCAGGAGGGTCCAAAATAATCATTAAGTGGTGCTTGGGCAGAGCAGAGACCTACTTAGTGCAATAAGATGCAGAGTGAGTGGGGTTTAAGGCTTTATCTTTGAGAAAAAAGTCTAGTCAGTAAACCCTAAGTTAACTAGGTAGCTTTCAGCCATCAAAATTTACCTTCCTTTGGGGAAGGTGGGGAAGGGATGGGAAGGGAGGAAAAGACAGGAGAGGAGAGGAGACAAGGAACTGAGTTGTCCAACTAGAATTGACTAGCTGGGTCATCATGACAGCATTTGGAGTTTTCTTGGCAAAGATACTGGAGTGGATTGCTGTCTCCTTCTTCAGTTCATTTCATGGATGAGGAAATTGAGGCAAACAGAATAAAGTACACTGCCCAGGACTACACAGCTAGTACTTAATTGTCATTTGACAATAGTTTTCGGTCTTGGATGTTAGACGTCATCAAGTCCAACCTTTTCATTGTGTAGTCCACATCTTGATTTCCCCAGAAGACATCATAAAAATTAAATGAAGATTTCTTGGGACTTTTGCTAACACCACAGATGACAGGTGAAGGCCAGCAGACAGCAAAGGAAAAATGTTTAGAAACTCAGAGATAAATAAAAGATATGCAAAATATTGTATAATAACAACCCATATCTTACAATAAGGTACTCTAAATATCACTTAAAAGAAAAGAAAAATTTAGACTTCTCAGTACAAAGGGAGGGCAAAAGTTTTACATGTATTTTTCCAATTGCAGTGGCATCACAACCCTACCTCCCATGATGTGGAAGGCTTAACTATATTCCATCACATGTTTGGGGTAGCATAACGAGTTGTTGTGAGATAAGATTTTAACTCAGGTTTTCTTGAGATTGTCTAATTGACATTTTTACAACACCATATTATTTCACCAAAATATATTTAAAAAATTCATATGGAAAAGTATTTATGTTGCTCAATCATGTCTAACTCCTTATAACCTCCTTTAGGATTTTTTTGCAAGGCTACTGGAGTATTTTGCCATTTCCTTCTCCATCTAATTTTACAGATGAAGAAACTGAGGCAAAAGGGTTAAGTAACTTTTACAGGGTCACACAGCTAATAAGTCTCTGAGGCAGGATTTGAACTCGGGAAGATGAGTCTTCCCGATTTCATGGCCTGGCATGCTATTGTAATGGTAATTTAAGTGGAAAATATTTCCCATTCATTAATAAGCTCATATGATCTGCCTGGGTCATATGGAAGTCTGAGTGACATGGAGCTTGTGGTGGAGGAAGCTTACTGAACGGGTGGAATAAGAAGGATAGAACAGGAAGAAGTGAGAGGAAATTAGTGAGAGAATAGTCAGAACTGAAGGATACAGGCAAGCCTACAGCTGGCTGAGTGTGAGAAGGGCATTTTGTTTAAGGGAAGCATGTTTGTGATGTGTTTAAGCGACCTGGTTTGTGGGAAGCCCAGCAGGGAGAAGGCTTGAGGATGGTGTTGTTCTCTGCATTGTTATTGTGTATAGATTTTTGTTACTATGATGGATATGGCTTTCTGGTGTCTGAATTAATATTTTGGCTTTGTCTTTCATGTGGAGAGTCTGAGGTATTTTATTTCGTGATTCATAATTGCACTGGGATGTTCCTGGCCACTGTAGGCACTGTGAGTATTGCATTAGTGCTACAGCTATCCATTGTACCACCTACCTGTCCCCCTCATATGGAAAGACAGAACACAGATCAAATCCAGGATCTCACACAAAGTTTTTGCTCTATCACTGATCATAGCTACAGTTTTACTACACCTTTGTCCTCAGCTCAAAAGAATCCAATTCAACAAAGATCTGAAAGGAGAAATTTTTAAAAAGTAGCAATGATAAGAATAATAGCAATAATTTTAAAATACTTTTCTTAGAACTGGTAACATTTGGTCACAACTGATTTAGAAGATTTGAATAAGCCATTCTCCTTTTCTATCCCAGAGAGTGGTACTTACTAATTATCAGAAAAATCTCAGTGTCAGGAAATCTATCATAGTTTTCCTTGCCATAACTCATATTGCTTTAATTTAAAGTTGAGATAAACTATAATAAGTTCTGTATATCAAATAAGTTTGAGTTACGAGTTAAGTTACAGTTTCTCCAGAAATAAAACCTTCTAGTGATCTGTCTATTAAGGTGGTGATATTCATGAAGTATGCTACTTTTATATGATGGATCTTGGTTAGTCAACATTCTTACTTTTATCTTGCTGCTTTTATTAGAAAGAGAGGGGCATAGCAATAATAGCTAAAGCTGTTTGAGTAATTTTTTGGATAGCCAAACAAAATTTTATTCCCAACTAAAATTACAGTAAAAGTTGATGTTGAAAATAAATTATTGCTTCCAAGTGAGTGCATTTTTGGCCAAAATTTCAACAGTGAAGTTGTTGACCTTCACTGGGAAAAATATTGAGGCCTTAAACCTCTGAATGTTAACTTTTCAACCAAATTAGTGTTTAGAATGATTATAATAATTTGCTGTTTCTGCTAATAGTTTTTGTATAACAGCAGCATATTTGACCTTTTTCAAATGTCAGAAATAATATTTAATATTAATATGCTTCTCAGCCACTTTAAACACTCAGGTAATATTTAATATTAAAATAATAATCTTGATATTTGTGCTCAAAATGTCATCGCATATTGCGCGAATGGTGAATCAACGTCTCTCTGAAGTTGATAGATTCAAATATTTCTACCATGAAGTGGATGATGAATTAGAAATGGATAAAAGTAATTTATTTAATTAAAAAATCAGTTTATTTATATAAAATGAATTTCAAGAAAACCCAATTACTTCAAAGAGTCAGTCACTGAAGTCCTGTTTACCACGCGGCTTAGCAAAGTTTTGTAAAAGAATTAGCTGGTTCATATTGACACAAAAGTTGATATCTTTATGCTGAATGAAATCTTTCTTGTGAACATTTCACTGAAGTCTGCTTCCAATCTGCACATGGCATAGAAGTGATAGTCCTAAAAGTGCCTAATGATTATCTGTCTAGGAGCCACATATGATTCATAAAATTTGAATGCTGTAAGGACCTTAAAGGACTTCCTGCCCATTTCAGGAATCTTGTATAGAGACTTGACAAACTGATCATGAAAGCAATGGATCAGCATCTATCCTTCTCCCACTGACTGCTAAAGATAAACATGATTATAGTCCCTTTTACAGGGGTAACTAGGTGGTAAAGTGGATACAGTGCAAGGCCATGAAGTCAAGAAGATTCATCTTCTGGAGTCCAAATCTGACCTCAGAAACTTACTAGCTGTGTGACCCTGGGCAAGTCACTTAACCTCATTTGTCTCAGTTTCCTCATCTGTAAAATTGAGTAGAGAAGGAAATGATAAATCAATCCAGAAACTTTACTGAGAAAACCCCAAACAGGGTCATGAAGAGTAGCACATGAGTGAAATAACTAAATAACAAAGTCCTCTTTCTTGAACAGTCTAAAGCGTGGTCATGCTTTTCTGGCCATGTTAATACCCTGCCTTATCATCAACTATATTTTTCCCTCTGGCACACTGACACAACATCTGTATAAGGAAAGAAGCTTTGCCCCTGATTTCTTTGTCACAAAGAACTCCCAGGTGAGGAAATTCCCTCTATCTATGTAGGTCATCACCTTCTCTTCAATTTATAGTCTTGGCGATTCAACTAGAACTCTGAGAGATTAAAGTACTTGCAGAGAGGCACAAAGCCAGCTTGTGGCAAAATCAGGAATTAAATTCAAGTATTATTATTTCTGAAGGTAGCTCTTGAGCTCCTATTTCATGCTTTTAGAAATGATGGAGGGCAGGGGTAGTTTGGAAACAAATAAGGCAAGTCTACTTGGGTTTATATGCATAATAAACATATGCCACAATCATCTTTTATGAAAGATATATAATTTTAATTTTTCTTTCTTCAAATCTGTTTTCATTTTTATTTCAGGAAAATTTAAATTACTTAAAGATATATGCATATATATTTACATTTGAAGACAGTCATTTACCTATTATTCTTTTTTTGGTTCCTGCTCTTATAATATTTGAAGATGTAGAACAGAAGAGGAAGATTTCATATTGTCTTCATAAAACTGCTAATTTAGACGTGAAAAGAATGCTAGAGATCATCTAGGGACAGTCTAATCCTTTCATTTGAAAGGTGAGGAAAATTGGCAACTAGGGAAGTTAATTGGTTAGCCCATGGTCATTTATGGAATCAAGGGCAGAGACAAAATTTAAAACAAGGTCTTTAGATTCCATAGTTAGCTCTTTTCCCACTGAGCAACATGGCTCTCATTAACTTATATGATCTCCATTATTTTTGTCCCTTATTATTCTTCATTCATATTTATTGATACTTTCATTTTATCAGTCTAAGGCCAGACCTAATGACATAGGCCTAATTCATCCAAAATTCAGGTACCATTTATATTTACCAAATATTTAATATCAAGTGAACAGTTCTTTAAAGGAAGAAGTATTTTAAAAAGAAATTAGGCTAAAATTGAAATCAAAAAATGAGATTTATTACTGTCTTTTAAGTGTAAATTAATGCCAATTAAACAAATTTGGAGTTATGGGAGATAACCAAGCCCTGTTCTGTTTCTTCTTGTATATTGTCCCCCAACGCTTTATGCCACTAATGATAGAATATGTTTTAAATCTATATCAAAATGATGTCCTTAACCTCTATTTGGAACCCTGAAAACTTTTAAACATTCTTCTGTTTAGGAACATCTGTATTGTTTGCATCATGAGAGTAGTCTTGTCACATTAACATAAAAACATGGTCAAAAATTTAGTTTTTGGGAACCAGCCATTTCAAGTGTAGCATGTCCTCATGTTGCAGAAGGGAAGCCATTATTCAATATTTGATACCCTGGGACCCAGGACTTGGAAAGGGAAATATTTTATTTCTTTTCTCATTTGTGAAAACATACTGGTTCATCTTAGGGTACCTTTAAATTGTGTGCATCTCTGTGTTTATGTGTGTGTGTGTGTGTGTGTGCAAATCAGATCCAATAAGTGTTTTTTAATACTAAAATTTTTGTCTAACTCCCACATATTCCTTTATTTTAAGATTTTACTATTGGTTAAAATATATGTTTCCATAGCAACAGCTATCCTATTTTTCTGACCAGGTTATTAGCTGAATCTTGCTAGAATTTTCTATAGTAGTAGAAAAATTTGAGTTCAACAATAATATAAACAGATTTTAAATCTTAAGGAAGAGACTGTTTGGGTCAGTACATCTTTTTAATAAGCACACATATGAGTATGTAATATTATTAAGAAAACTTTGGTATCTATCATAGAAACAAGACAAAGGAAGCTGTATGAAAAGAGAGGATGAATCTTTCCAATGATTTGAAGGGAAAATTCAGTAATTGGTTGTATTTAAAATAAATTTAACAAACATATTTTAAAATATCTAGCAGCCATTATCACAGAGACAGACTCAGGCAATCATGGTAAAGTAGGATGGGGGGAAGAGTGGAGAAGGGGAACTACTTCAAAAGTTATATAGAATTTTAGAGAAAATTTGGAAATTAGAAGGTCTGAAGAGCTGTACTTTGTTCATAGAAAAAAAGCAAGTTATTCCATGAAGTACATAACTAGAGGTTGGGGAAAGATTGGCAGATAGATTTTATGAAAATAAGACAACTATAAATAGAGAAAATTATTACCATTCTTGTTCATTCCTTTTGTGCATTCTTTTCCTCCCTCCATCTATTTTTTCACCTCTTCAGAGAAACTTCTATCATCAAAATTAGACATTTTTTTTCTCTATAGTTCATTGAGAAAAATAAAGTTGTTTACACATTAAAATAGAATTTAGAAGGCTTGAATTATATTGCACTCACATACATACATATTTCTTAAGGACATATGGTTTTATCTGTATGGGAGAGGTGAAATTGTTCTGTTTTGACCCAGGTAGATTATGTATATCCATGTGGGTCTGTCTAAATGTAGCTTATAGGAAGTCAAGAATAGATATTTTTAGCATCAACTCCTCCTGTCCTCCTCCCAAGAAGACTAACTTCTACCATGAGGGAGCTCAAGAGATTGGGATGAGAGTTTGCCCACTATTCTTTCTAGTTTTGCTTATCTTTGCTCCCATATAGTAATCAGTCTCTACCAGTAAGGACAGAGTTTCATACAATTGAATGTCCCATTGATTCAATGGTCGCACATCAGTGTGGAAAACTCAAGAAAGAAATGACTTCTTACAATGCAAATTGGGAACTAAATTGCAAATTGTGTTGGAAATGCCATATATACTTAAGAAGTTAAGTAACTTAGAAGCTGATCTTGAAAAGATGACACTCCTGATTACATGACCAGCTCTTTGGTCCCTTTGTCATGATGCCTCCGCTTGAATTTAAGTGAAGCTAAATTATGTGAAGTGCAAAAGAAAAAATATGACTCAAAAATATTTCCAATGATCAACAATAGGTCCAATACTACTGGATGTTCCAAAAGTCAGAGTGATTTTAGCCCATTAAAATTTAAGCTATTAAAATTTAAACTGCACCAACAAAGATTAACATGGTGGTGACATACTAATATAACATCATCTTATTATAACATATTAAGATTAGATTAACATAGAAAGACATAAAATGTGATCAAAAAGGAAGAAAGAACCTGGTGACAATATACATTTTATTATGATGATAGAAATTTCAACACACACACACACACACACACAAACACACACAATGATTTGGCAAAGCATTCATGATCATCTATAAAACCAACACTACTTAAGTGACCATGATCTATTATAATGACTAAAGGGAATACTTAAGTACAAGATGGGTTCATATTGAACCTTTTCCAATGAGTTTGTTATTAGAGATATGTGAAACATAATATTGTGATTTTATTTAACTTAAAATGGAGAACCACGATCTAGGCTCTGAAGACAAAGCTATAATGCTACCAAAATACATTTATTCATCTTCAGAATTTCAATAAAGTTTAGGAGAAATATACACATATAAATGTAAAATTATTTTCTCCCTCAGATCCCAGAGTAGTTATAATGATTATTTTTTTAAAACATAGAATAACAGCTAAAATACCTACAACCAGTAAAGTAGCCTTATTAAGCTACACCATTATTAATGATTACTTGTTCTTTAGTTTTAGAAAATTGACTAAAAAAGATGGAGAACAGTTAAGTATTAGGGGACAGATGGCATGTTATGATTACATCTGAAGTGTTGCCAAAGGTAGAGTACATATAGACTTGAGCATTATTCTAGCAAGCCTTAGGGGCAACAAGAGTTAAGTGACAATTTGAAAAGGAAACCTAGTAGGATATTAGTTACATTCAGATTCTCTCACAGCAAAGATTATATATAAACTTTAAAATTCTAAACAATGTGCACAGAAACTGAAACACAATTGGGAATTTGTGTTTTGACTGTCTATTACAGATTAAATTTTTTTGCGCTAGTTTCGGCTAACTTCCTCCTATGGAAATACTTTCATTATCGTGTAACATAGCACAACTGCTATTGTTTATTCATTCAACAAATACTTATTACATGACTAATATATAAACAACATTGGGTTAGATGCTAGAAGATCTCTCTCTTTCTCTCTCTCTCTCTCTCTCTCTCTCTGTCTGTCTGTCTCTCTGTCTCTCTCTGTCTCTATGTCTCTGTCTCCATCTCTGTCTCTGTCTCTGTCTCTCTCTTTCTGTACTAAAAACATGTCTTAAGGGGTCATTGTAAATTTGAACAAGAATAAGAAAACGATGCAGAAGTTTAGATGCAATGCAGTGGAAGACAATGTGATTCAACACAATACAACACTTTTATTAATCATCTTCTTAGTTCCAGACATTATGCTAAGTGGTGGGGAGATAAAAAGAAAAAAAAATGACTGCTTTCAAGGAGCTTACAATCTAAAGGTGAAACACAATAGCCAAAAGCAAGGGAATGGAGTGCTGAGGAGGAAAAAAGTTACTTAGCACAGGGCACGATGATAGTGGTGGAAATGGAATCCAAGGATGCAGATGGACCTACATTTTTGGAAAGGTCATTTAGAAACAGGATTGTAACACAGTCTGGCCTTAAAAGTAAAGATAGATTCTGGTGCTTAAGGAAGCTATAACTAGAACTAGGCAGAGGCAGATGGGGACAGGAAAGGTAACTTAACTTTACCTTTACAATTCAAGAATTTCATGACATAAAAAGCTTGAGATTCAAATGAGAAAGCTTTAAGGAAATAAGTCTATTCCATTTATTCTTGAGTTCCATGTGAATATTTCATTTATTTTATGCCTCGTCTTTATATAAGAAAGAGACAAATTTGAGTATTTGCCTACTTTTTTAAAGATAAAAGTTCGATAGTCACAACTGTCCATTTCCTCATTATCAAATGTGTGGAATGGCATTTTTCATAATATTTTATCCATTGTTAAATCTGTGTAGCTCTGAAAATGGATAACTTCCCCAAGAGCAGACAATCTTCATCCAAGAACATTTACAGAAATGGGAAGTAAAATTGGAGACAGCAGTAAAATGGCATTATTTAAGTAAAGGTCTCACCTCATAATATCATAAGAATAAACAGCCCAAATTCAAGACCAAATATCAGGTACTAATGTAAGCAATAAAAAAGGAGGAACCTTTTAAAATTTAAGTACATTTTGGCACAACAAAAGAATCATAGATTAAAAGTAGAGAATCATCTTTGGATTTGCAATAAGTGCTTCATGTTATTGATTCGTTTCTAAGGTAGAAAGTCACTTAACAGGATATAATGTAGCTCATTAATGGGGGAAAGTTATTTAATTATAGTGATTGAGTGACCATAAAAAAGAATATTTCCCTCAGAGAAAAGGCATTGATAACGAGCAACCTGACCAAAGATGGTAGGACCGTCAAGTTGCTTAATATGGATGACATAGAAATAGTGGAATATTAGAAAAATGAATTATTTAATGTTTTAAATTTAAGTTAAAATTATTACTCTTTAGTAAGGAGAAATAGTTGATTAGATCATAATGACATTACCTGTGCAATATGTGACATTACCCACATATTGTCTGCAGAGCAGGATAAAATTGAACTTTACTCCTCAATTTCTTAACCTGAATGCAATATTCTCTAGGGTAAATGAAGATAATTTCTAGTAAACACAAAGTAAGTACATGGAGCTTATGGATTAAACATACAAGATGAGTCAACACAAGCAAGAACTGAGGATCAGTATAATTTTTCAGATAATTTAGATAAAAAGGTCATAAATTTTCTAAGTAATTAATTCACCTTTATGTCTTTGGTTTAAATGGAGTAAAAGTATAATTTTCTACTTCATGTAATAAGTATAGCTAGCTAATAGCATAGTACAATTCTAATAAATCGTAAGTATTACTCCACCCTTCATTTTGAGAAGAGAAACCCATGTCAAGAACTCAACACTGAAGCAGCATTCTACATTGAGTCATTTTTCTATTTCAAGAATATATATTCTTAAACCATCAAGTACCTCTCAATGTTAGATATCACTAAAAATTCAAAGATGATCTAATTTTCTATAGCTGCCATCTCAGCCTTCAAACAAAAAGTCATAAGAACTGTCTCATAAAGGGAATATTTTTATTTATTTTGATGGTCATGCTGCCATCATTTAGCAAATGGAGGTTAAGTGCCTCTCATTTATAAAAGTGAATCCTGAGGGATTTATTTTTAAATCATCAAGGAATAAATGTGAGGTTGACATTTCTCCTAATTACAATTTTGTGTCTTCACTCTGTTCCTCTGAGTTCCTTGGGAACTCAGTGTATATTTTGTTCTCTATTAATGAGAGATACAAGATAGTTTAGTGAATAGAAAGTCCACCTCAAAATCATAGAAAATTGCTTTCAAGGTCTGCCTGCATCTGACTCTGGACAGATCATTTCATCTTTCATTGTTCTGGGCAACTCTTTTAGACAATAAATTGCAGAGAAGGGGCACAACCACATTGGTAAAGGAAGTTTCCTATAGTAATGAATTCACAGGTTCAATCCTTCTACCTTATTTTCATCAGTAGGTTTCTTATTTGAAAGGGGGCTTATAAGTATGGAGTTCCTTCCATCATTCAAGTGATAAGATAAAAGTCTAGAGAGCAAACATCATCTTTGCTGCTGTATTTATTTATGTTTGCTCAAAGGACATAGTTTGAGACTCTGGACACAAAGAGCTTTAAATGTTGTTTACTAACCAAAAAGTCCCAAAGACCTATATGACCTTCTCCCCTTTCCTTTTGCTAGCAAATATCTAAAATGAAGAAAAGGAAAGTGATTGAGGATAACATGAAAACCCATTATAACATTTTCATTGACAACTGGAAAGAAAGTATGGGAGCATACCATTTCTTAAACCATCATAGGAGAAGACACCAGACAAATTTCTTCTTTTTTTAAATTACTTATTTTATTGTTTAATAACTCTACTCTCTTGTGCTTTGCACGTTCAGTTGTACAGTCATGATCAATGACTTTATAATTAATGAAACACCTTAGCTGGGGTTTTGGTCTAATCAATTTCAGGAACTATTTATGGGTTTGCTTCAAACTTTATCTTAGTCTGAATAAATGTTTGAATTGTTTTATCAAACCTTACAGCTGAATAAAGGAAACCAGATTGTTGTCCTTCCCTCTACCTTACTCACACATTGTGTTTGGGGCTTTTTGTCCATTTCAGAGACAAATATTTCTCTCAAAATTTATGTTATTGTAATAAGAATGATATTCTCGAAAATTATACTATCTAGATGCCATACTTAACATATCATAAAAGCCATGTCAAATATCTGGGCATCTTGAGAATATCAAAATCAGTAGTGAAATGGCCATGTCTTTTCTCAGTTTCATCTTGCATATTAGAATTGCATGTTTTTTTAAGGAATAACTATCAGAAAGAATTTCATATTACTTTTCAAAATTTCATTGGAAAAAATGACTTTAAAACTTTTTCTCTTATTGGTGAAGAATGTATTTCTCACTCTAACTCCTAACAATATATAGTGACATATCCCAGGCATTTTTTCCAATGAGTATGTGTGTGTGTGTGTGTGTGTGTGTGTGTGTGTGTGTGTGTGTGTATGTATGGAATATGCAAATTTTATGAGAAAATCTCTGAAAGAAAAGTAAATGCCTATATATTCAAATATAACTTTATATAAATAACTTCTCATATTGGGAATTACTTTAGTGTATTTATGGTTGTATACAAATCCTCTATAAACTCATTAACTTAAAAAGTTTGTGGATGGCAATCCACAATCTCAACTGTTTGAGCTGATTCTTTTTTCTTGGTTTTCTTTTCTTTTCAGCTAAGCAAAGGTGTCATCTGGTGTCTTTAAAACAAAACATCTCCCTTCTGTAATTAGATTCTTCAGCAACATTCCATTGAAAATAGGAAAACTAAAAGCTATTAATCCTGTTAAAATGTGTGTCAACCAACCTCCCAGTGAAATATTAGGTCCCATTGATAAATAGTTTGGTGTAAGCTTATCAAGGACTCACAATATATTAATATAGCATATGCATATTTAATGTTCCCTGAGCCTTATCTTAACCTTGACTGGAGTTGAAAGTCTCTTTTTCTCTCCCCCACCTTCCAACCCCAGCAAGAGGGTACTAGCACAGTGACATATTGTCCTACTTACTGTTTCTTTATAAAAGAGTTTCCAAGGCTGCATTGCCCTGTTGCAAAATCTAAAAACACTTTCAAGAAGGAAATGAAAGTAAAGGAAATATAAAACAATGGAGGTTCTTAAAGATAACTTTGATCTCATAGGAGGAATTAATCAATGGGGAATTTATATAGCTTAATAATTTGTAAATGCAAGCTACCTGGTTGGTCGATATTATAACAACACAGATGACTTAACATGAAAAGAAATTAGCTTTACATACATCATGGATACTTTGGGTTTTAACACACAGATCTCTTTTATACAGATAAAACATTTACCTCATTATTTTATTTTATTATGTGGAAACAATTGGATTCGTTACAATCAAATCTATTTAGAAAGGAGTGTACCCTTTATAGTCTTGAAGTAAGAAGTTGTGACCTGTTTGGCATTTGGGCAACATAGCTAGGCTGTCAGAATTGGACTCTTTGCCATGGAGTTTGAATGCTTTGAAATTCATCTCAAGAAAGGACATACAACACTGATGAATTTCTCTGGAAAACCAAATTTTACCATGATTTTCCACAAGCCTTCATGACTGACAGTATCAAAGGCCTTGGTCAGATTGAAGAATATTGTGTACAGACCTCTGTTCAGCTCTTAGCATTTCTCCTGGATTTCTTGGATGATAAATACTTTATTTTGACTGTTCTTCAGCCTTTTGTGAAGCCACACTACTCTTGGGAAGATGAATATCTTCCATGTGAAAGATCCGTATATTAAAAAAGACTTTGGTGAGAATCTTGCCAGCACTAAGAGAGATAGATACCCTCTCCCCCCTGCGCCATGATTTTCACAGGACATCATATTTCATATTTACTTTTCCTTTGTAGAGATGGACAATGGAGGCAGCCTTGAACTTCAAGTGGATAATCTCCTTTTCCCATAAAACCCAGAATGTTTCAGTCAGCTTTTGTATGAGCAGTGAACCTCCTGCCTTGTATATCTCTGCTGGAATAGAATCAGCATCAGATACTTTGCAACATGAGAGGAGCCTAATAGCATTCAAAACTTCTTATTTAATTGGAATTTCAGCTAGAGAGGGATTGACTTCCACCTGAGGTATGCAGTCAATGGTTTCAACATTGATTGATGACAGTCTGTTGAAAATACTGTGGAAGTAAGCGTTCATCCCATCTCTGCGGGATCATGTCCTTATCACAAATCAATGTGACTCCATCAGCATTGTGTAGTTAAGATACACCATAGGTCTTTGGCCTGTAATTAGCCTCCAAGGCATCATAAAAGGGCTTTGGATTGTTACTGTTGGCATAAAACGGAATTTCAACCGCCTTCTTACTGAGCCAAGAATCCTAAGCTTTGGCTACACTTTCCTTTTGATGGAGTTAAATGCTGTCTTCTTAGAGGTGTAAGAACTATCCTGCTGGGAAATCCTATTTAGTTCTTTTTTTTATCAGCTTCTGAATTTCCCCATCTTTTACATCAAGCCAATCTTGATGTTTTTGAGTGTTCTGACCCAGATGAGCAGATGTGGTGCTACATACCAAATCTCTGAAAACTGCCTACTCCTTTTCTGCTCCACTATTGCCAATATGTGTTGGCTCAGCTTTCCCTCCAAGTTATCAACAAACTGTTCATGGTTGGAGAAATACTGTGATCTGTTGACATTAAATCTTCTGTTAGTTGTCTTGAATTGGGAACATTCATAAGTCTTCAGTAGTAAGTGACCATTCCTTTTACTATTTCTGAATCCATTCCTCCCCAAAAAGCCCTGCTGTGTCTGATAGTCTATGCCTCCTCTTGCATTAAAGTGACCCAGAATTGCAAGCTGGTCTGCTTTTGGCACACTGAACAACAGGGTCTCCAGATCTTCGTACAATTTTTCTTTGATCTCATCAAGGTTTGTCATGGTGGTAACATATGCACTAATGACGGTGGTGTTGCTCTTTCTTACAAGTGGCAATTGCATTGTCATAACCTCATTCACTCCATTTGAGAGGCGTACAAGCTCATTTACTAGATTCTTTTCTGATTCTGAAACCTACACCAAATGGTCATCTGTTTAAAAGACTGCTTTATGGAGAACTCACATAAGGTAAATGTTCACATGGAGGTCAGAAGAAGCACTAGAAATTCACTCTCAAAGTCTCTCTGAAAACTGAAATTGATTGTGATACAGGGGAAACACTGGCACAGGGCCACTCATCATGGTGGTCCTGTATCAGAGAAGGTACTGCTGTCTTTTTGCAAAGCAGAATTACAGTATGTCAAAAGAAATGTGAGATGTGCAAATTTAGAGAAACCTCCCCTCTAAATGTTCATATGGATTATTTGTATCTAATTTGTTGTAGAGCCAACAGAGCTCATGTTGGCTTGATCAGCTACAGTCAGGCACGTTATTCCTTAATCCCAACATAATCATGTCACTTTGGTCTTCTCTGAGCACAAAAGGCATCATTTGAAATATCACATGAATACAGGCAAAATTCACAATGTTTAAAAAAATGTCTGAATTGTGGGGCTGGAGAGGTAGTGATTTCTGGGAGGAAGCCTTTTCATGGAAAGTACTAGATTGGATCTTAAAACAACCCAGGAATTAGCAAGGGATCTCTTGCTGTATTAGGACAATATTGTAAAATGATCAACTGAATGACTTAACAAATCTAAGCAATACAATTATCTAAGACAACTCTGAAGGACTGATGATGAAAAATCAAATCAACGCAGATTGAAGAATAGTTTTTCAAACTTTATTTTTCCTTTATTTTTGTTTTGTTCTATGCTTTTTTAAACAACATGACTAATATGGAAATGTGATTTTGCATTACCATACAGGAATAACCTATATCAAATTACCTGCCTTCTTACTGAGGAGGATAGAAAAGGAGGGAGAGAATTTGAAACTCAGATTTAGAAACAAATGTTGAAAATTATTTTGTTATGTAATTGGGGAAAAATAAAATACTACATTCAAAAAAGAAAGAAAATGACTGATGGCAAGAGATAGAATGATTTGTTTGTGGAACAACCAGTAGACTGCAGTTACTGAATGGAAGTGTACATGTCGGAAGATTGCAAAGGCTAGAGGGGGCTAGTCTCAGCTAAAATCCCACCTTATACAAGAAGCCTTTACCAGTCTTCTTTAATCTTCATGCCCTCTCTCTGAAATTACCTCTTATCTATCCTGTATATATCTTGGTGTATATAGTTATTTGCATGTTGTCTGTGTTCAGTTTGAATGTGAGGTCCTTGAGAGGTTGCTGTTATTGTTTCAGTAGTGTCTGACTCTTCATTACTCATTTTGTAGTTTTCTTTGCAAAGTTACTAGAGTGGTTTGCCATTTCCTTCTCTAACTCATTTCACAGAAAAGGAAACTGAGTCAAATAGGGCTAAGTATCTTGTCTAGAGTCACACAATTAGTAAGTATCAGAGGTTGGATTTGAATGCAACTCTTCCTGACTCTAGCCTTGTATCAACTGCTCTACCTAGTTGCCCCAAACTGTCCCTTAAGAAATTGTGTTTAGTTATTATGCAGCTATGTCTGACTGGTAGTGACCTCTGGATATTGTCTTCGCAGAGATACTTGAATGGCTTGCCATTTATTTCTCAAGCTCATTTTGGGAACAAGGATTTATTTTTTGGTGTCTCCAGCACTTAATAGAGTGCCTGACACTAATGAATGCTAACTGGTTGACTCTTAGTTGTCTCCTTTTGCCTTCAGACAGTTTTAAAAAATATCCATTAGATTCTGGGTATAGTATTGGTATATATATATATATATATATATATATATATATATATATATATATATATATATATATATATATATATATATATATATATATATATATATATATATATATATGTATGTATGTATATATGTATGTATGTATGTATGTATGTATGTATATATATGTCTCTCTGTCTCTGTCTCTCTTTCATATAAGGCCATTGGAGATCTGTGTCTCATTGACATACCAAGCCCATATCAAACTTCCATTTTAATGTATTAAATAGGATAGATATCAAGTATCCTTCATCTTCTCTGACTAGAGCACACCCATGGAGGGCTGGACCTGAACTCTAGCCACTTTAGTGAAGACTTATGGCTCAGCACTATGTATACATGCTCTACTCAGAGCAAAGCAGAAGAAATTGCTATCCTATTTCCACCACCACCAATAACATTAGCCAACAACACATTCTGTGGGTATTTTGACTTGTTCCTCAAATTCTTAAGGACACAGATGAGCGAAATCAGACTTTAATATAGGAAAAGATGCTTGAAAGGACAGACTATCCTTAGGTATACTGATCTCTTTATACACTTCCCTTCATTCTAAGTAAAATGTGTGTGACACTATAAAATGTGCTATATATATATATATATATATATATATATATATATATATATATATATATATATATATATTTGCCATAAGGTCTTAACCTTACTGATTGTAATTGGTATGCTGTGATGTTTCTCTGTTCCATCTCAGCTTGAACATTATAATTCATAAGATCAGACACAGCCCTAATTGTACCTGCATCTTATGAGTAACACTGTACTAAAATATGAAAACAATATCTTTCCTATAATGAAACCTTCCTAATTGGAATATAAAAATGAGTCATACTGTCCTTTTCTCTATTCCCACTGCCACTGCCCTAATGTAGGTAACTTAAAGTAACTTAATGTTACTTACCTGGTCTAGTGCATTTATCCTCCCATCTGCACTCTCTCCCTCATCTCTTCTATCTTTCACATGAAGACCAGAAAAATCTTTATCAATCATAGAACTCCTCAGTAGCATCCTGTTGCTAAGTGACAAAATTGGAGTTTAAAACATTTGCTTCAGTTTCAAGGCTCACCACAAATGTGCACCTTACCTTTCCAATTGCACATAGTCTCCTATACTCAACTGCTTCCATTAAAACTCTCCTACTCTGCCATCCCAGCATGCTCCACAGTTAGAGATCTTTGTGCTTCTACTCATATTTCCACACACTGAAACTACTTCTTTATCTCATTTTCCTGTTAAATTCTCATAAATATTTTAAAGAGAAACTGGAATGCTAACTTCTCCATGAAGTCTTCTCTGATGAAAACCAATTGATAAACAGTTTCATAATTGAACCTCAAATAGTAGTACTTTGCTTTGCCAATTTACCATATGATACCATGTATTATATTTAGCAATGCTTAGTTTGCATTCTCCTATAGAATTGAGACTCCAGGATGCTAAGAATCTTACAATGTGTAATTTTGAATCACTTTCAATAATCCAAATGCCTTCATTCCCCATTTGGGGGAAGGAAGGAGACTTAACATTTGTTGAACGAATGAAAGATAGCAGCATGTTGGAATTCTTATATTTTACTCACTGTTTTTATTAATACAGAAGAGTGAAGAATCAACCCCTAGAATGGATTTCTCAATGGTTTTAAAGAGCACAGTTTCATTCCAAATCATGTATTGAAAAAGGAGGTGACGGCAGCTTATTGTTAAGGAGCATATTGCTATGATGGTACTCTAATACATTCACCCACCAGTCTCCTGAAGTTCTCCTGAAGTGCTGGAGTGTGGATATAATTATAGATATGTTAAATGCCATCTTTGTTATTTGGAAAGAGAGATTTCAACTCTCAGACAAGCTAGAATGGGTGTTTATTCTTATTTTACCATTCTTTTTATGGCAGCAGAAGAGGCACAGGGGATAGTGGACTTGGCCCTCTGGACCTGAGTTCAAAATCAGTCTCAAACTTACTAGCTATGTGACCTTGTGGGAGCCATTTAATTTTGTGTGCCTCTGTTAACTCATCTCTAAAATGGGGATAAATATAGCACTTTTCTCCAAGGTTCTGTGGGGATCAAATGATATATTAACTATATGGTGTTTGGTATCAAACCTGGCACAAAATAAGCACTATGTAAATGTTATTGTTATTATTAATATTATTATTATCAGAAACAGTTGAGTATGTGTTTTCTATCTTTATCAAAACAGAATAAGAGTTAAAGGATTCAAGGGGAAGTACCATGGAATATTAAGTTATTAAGAGAATTTGCGACTATTTCCATTAAGTTCTTAAAAATAAAGTAGCTTCTCCTCTATCTGGAATAGTTTAAGCTTAATTCCTCATAAAGATGGAAGTACAGGTTACCTTTAAAGTATTTTAACATACTTATGATTTGTTAGTAAGGGAAGTCTACCTTATTGAGTTAATTATCTTATAATTCATTTCCTTTATCTTTCCTTCTTCCTGATGTTTTTAGTAGAGAACAATGTTATGATTAAGACTGTTCCCTCTGCTGTTATGCATCAGGGTTGGTCTCATTAAAAATACTGTTATTATTCAGTCATCCAGTTATGTCCAACACTTCAAGACCACTGTGCACCTCAGTACACCAGGTCTTTTGGACCCGTGGGACTCTCTTTAGCATTTTAATATTACCCACTGTGTTATCCTGGCAAAGATATTGGAGTGGTTTGCCATTTTCACTATGACCTATCTGCCTTGGGTAATGCTGGACAAAATTGTCCATAGTTTCACTGAACTACACAGTCCCCTCCACTATGACAAGACAATGATCCAGAAGGGGAAATAAGACCATAGGATGGACCAATTTTCTGGGAAAGTAAAGTGAATACATAGCTAATAACTTCCCGAGTATAATGAGTCTTTACCCCTTCAAGAAATGTTTAAGTTCTTACTTTTCCAGGTCTACTGTGACCTGTTGAAAACCCCTTTGAATAGCATGATCTTTCCCTCTGTTTTTAAGACTCTCACTAAAATGGTGTAATTCAGATCAAGTTCCCTTCTTTCTTGATCCTCATTTCCTATTTCTATGCTCATTTCTCACTTCTTATTAGTTAATTTATAAATTCTACAGAAAATAGGGCAATTTCTCATTGGTATTTTACTGGTCCTTTGTCTCAAGCAATATATAAGTCTGAGACCTGAGGGACTCAACTTTAGGTTGGATCATTGATGCTTCCTTGCTATGTGAGCTTGAGGATTGCACACTGACACTTTTCTTGCTGTCCTCCTTCCTTTTGGAGTAATTATAAAGTTTGTTAAAATTATCCTGTGTACTTATGTTATACATCTGAATTTTTTCCCACTATGCTTCCTCACTGAAGTAGGTAATTCTGTGAGCCCCAAAGAACTCAGATAAATGAAAAGATAGTAAAACAGATTGTTTAATCATCTATAATGAGACAGAGACTAAAAATATCTAAATCACAAAAAATCTATCTAGTCTTCAGAAATGGGCTAAAATCCCATAACCTGCAAGAGTCCTTACTTGACTGTAATAGTCCATATTGCTTTCTCCTTACTCATATTACCCAATGATATTTACATTTGTCTCACTCATTTTGACATCAATTTTTACACTTTTATGAGGTGATTTAAAATTATGTGAGGACTAAGATTACAAGTTCAACTTTCTCCCCCTTCTCATTTAATACCTGCTTGGCACAAGACTCATACATAGTTACCATAGAAATAATCATGAGATGAATTATTAATTGCCTCCTTCAGAAGGAAGAACTTCCCAGACTGTCTCACAACTCTTTCCTCCATGTCTTGAACCACATAAATACCAGATACCACTAGACTTTTGTCTATAATAGAGAGTGACAATTCATACTTATCATGAGGCAATCTTTCTTGTTAGATGGAAGATCTTAACTTATTAACTCCTTTTCCATAACATACATCTTAATGACCAGTGGATCTTATCATCTACCCTGCTGTGGCTATGATTTCCAGACCCTAGGGTCCAGCTACCTACGATTTTGCTATATTTACTGGGTTTTTCTACCCACCTTGAATCTGACTTTCTTGTATAAGTTGTCTCATTTGGTACGTAAGCACTTTAAGATAAGGGTTGTCACTATTTTCTATTTGTATTCTGAATAGGAATCTTATTGTTCTATTGTCCCAGGAGAGATCTTCTTTTCCTGAACTCCCCAATATCATCATCTTTATAAGGACACATTGTTGTTGTTGTGTTCATCCTTCGTTGCCGAAGAAGACCATGCCACCAGAGAAATGATGACATGACTTGCACTTGACTTTGTTGTGAGTGAGGGAGGGCCGTGCAGGTCACCAGCCTCCCTTCTCCAGACTCATAATTTTGTTCTTAAAGCATTTAAAGGGTGGCACTTTAGTCATTAGCTACATGTATTCCAGACTTCCCTACCATGACACATAAACTGCTTCATTCTGAAAAATCACTAAGCTCTCAAAATCTCTCCTCTCGTTGAATAGCTGCTTCTAGAATTTCTGTTAAGAAGGTCCCCAGGCCAGCCATCTCTTTATTTCTCACTAGTCTGAAGTCTGCATTTCTCCATCATGTCTCCATGTATGTTATGTCATCCTTTGCTGTTTTAGTTTGTAGTTCCACCCAAACTTGACAATGAAACTCCTCTATAACCTTCTAGGAAGCTTTTGAAGGGATTCTTTAAATTAGTTAATTATTTTTTCAGAAGCAATTTAAAAACAGAGAAGTTAACTTCAGTAACAATAGTATTACACACACACACACATATACATATATATGTATATTTATGTGTGTATATATGTATGTGTGTATATACATATGTGTATATATGTGTGTGTGTATATATACATATATATATTATATATATATGTATATATACATAAACCTGGCTTTCTGTGTTGTGTTGTACAGTAACAGTGGACCACTTTTAACAGGATTGTACATCTTTATAACAGAGCATCCTGTAGACCATTAGAAGGTTGAGGTAGATGGAAAAAACAGAGGGAAGGGGGAATGAGTCATTAGGAGAATTTAAGGAGGATACAAATGTAGACATGTTGGTAAGTTTTTAAAATCTTTCTGCAAATTTGAACAGAAAATAGACTTATAAAGTTCTTGGAATCCTTTTCTTCCTGCCCCTCTCCCAATAAAAATAATGTATTTTCTTCAACTGAACCTGAATCCTTAAGCCACGTTCAAAGACTACATATGAAGGTTTAGGAAACCAGGCTTAATAAGTGGTTATTGGATGTAATATGGAATGAAACCATTATCTTCAAGGAATGGTAGAAAATCTGTGCTGCTAATTTATTTTAAAGACTATACATCCTGGAGCATTTCCCTAGGAGAGTTTTCTCCCTTCCAAAAGTGAACACCTGTTAGGAGGCTCAGCAGTAATCCTGAAGATTAGTCTTCAGTTAGACAAATTGAGTACAAATGTGAAGGAGAAGCAACTGGGGTAGGATCACAGGTTTACAATATACAATTGGAAGGAACCTAAGAGATTTTTTTTTGACTGTCCTCTCCATTTTACAAATGAACTGAAGCCTAGCATCATGTAGGTAGAAAGGACTGTTCATTCTTTGATGAAGATTCAACTTCAAGAAAACCATAATAAGTATTTCAGTACATTGGTTCTTTTATCTCGTGGGTATCAGATCTGAACAGAAGACACTGTGTGATTTCATCACTTGGAAGGACCTGCTTTGGTCAGGATATTCCAGAGAGTGTGTTAGTATAAGTTTAGATTAGCTAACAGAAGGTTTAAGGTTGCATGACTCTAGATATTTCTTTTGCTGAATTTTAAAGACATTCTGCTTCAGAGCCCAAACATGGGGGCAATCAAATTAAAATTTTGAAAAAGTCAGTTTTACTCTATAAGTTCAAAATATGTCACCATGTTCTATGCTTCCTAAGGACAGAAGCACATTGACCAGATTTTTCTCATGTTGCCTCACTGTAAGTGAGTACCTGCAAAGGCCATGGCCTAAAGAGCCCAAGGTCTCCCAGTGCATCCTGGATCATCTCCAGTCATCCTGATGAATATCTGGTCACTGGATTCAGATGGCTCTGAAGGAGAAGTGAGGCTGGGGACCTGCACAGCCTTCCCTCACTCGAAACAAAGTCAAGGGCAAGTCATGTCATCATTTCTCTGATGGCATGATCTTCTTCACCAACAAAGGGAGAACACAAACCTTCACTTAGAGTAAATGTTATGCCTTAAATCATAAAAGGGGGGCGGGATTATGCATCACTCCTTAAATCTTGTGTGAATCATTAGCTTACCAATTAAAGGACATCCTTACCAAGGTCCTCACCCCAAAGACCCTTGGGGACTTCAAAGACTCTCTGTTTCCAAGAACAAGCATGGTCATTAGGTCATGGTATCTTATATAATCAGCCAGTTCTTGCAACATATCCTCTCAGTCTTCTTTGGCCTGAAGGCTTCCCCTTCCTTGTATGATATGTGTGTGTGTGTGTGTGTGTGTGTGTGTGTGTGTGTAGATATATATATATATATATATATATATATAGTTATAGATACAGGTATAGATATAGATATAGATATGGATATAGATAGATACAGATAGATAGATATTTAAATGTATTTATATATTTATATACGTATTGATACATATGCATATATAATGTATTTATTTTTAGTTTTCAACATTCACTTCCACAAGATTTTGAATTTCAAATTTTCATCCTATCTTTCCCCTCTCCCACCTCAGGACAGTGTGCACCCTAACTGCCCCTTTCCCTAATCTGCCCTCCCTTCTTTCATCTCTCCCCTGTCTCCAATCTCCCTCCCCTCTATTTTCCTGTAGAAAAAGATAGATTTCTAAATTCCATTACCTGTGCAACTTATTTCCCAACTGCAAGTAAAAACAACTTTTAATATTCATTTTTAAAGCTTTGAGTTCCATATTCTCTCCTATCTCCCTCTACATTTATCCTTATTGAGAAAGCAAGCAATTCAATATAGGTCATACATGTGTAGCCATGCAAAACATTTCTAAAACATCATGTTGAGAAAGACTAATCATACTTCTCTGTACCCTGTCCTGCCCTCCGTTTATTCCATTCTCTCCTTTGACCTATACCTCCACAATAGTGTTTGCTTCAGATTACCTGTTCCCCTAATCTGCCATCCCTCCTATTATTCTCCCTCTGCTGTCCCCTCTCTCCCCACCTAACCCTCCACTCTTGGCTGCCTTCCTGAAGGGTAAGATAGATTTCCATATCCAATTGAATGTGTGTTATTCTCTCCTTAAGCCAAATCAAATGAGAGTAAGGCTCACTCATTCCCTCTCACCTCTGACATCTTTCCCTCCATTGTAAAAACTCTTGTGTCTTTTATGTGAGATGATTTATTATATTCAGTCTGTCCCTTTCTTTTTCAACCAGGGCACTCCACACAACACTTAATTTATTTTTTAAGTATCCTCCCTTCATATTCAGCTTAAACTGTGCCCTCTGTCTCTCTGTCTCTGTCTCTTTTTCTCTCTCTATGTATGTATATGTGTATATATATACATATACATAAATACACATATACAAATGTATTGATATACCTACATACACATATATGTATATGCAACATATCTACACATGTAGATATTATGTACGTACATACACATATATACATACACATATATAATACACATATATATGCAGACACATCTGCATGCACACACATACATATATGTATGTATATGTATGTATGTATGTATGTATGTATGTATGTATGTATGTATGTATTTTTTCCATCTAACTACCCTAACACTTAGAAAGGTTTCATGAGTTACAAATATCATCCTTCCATATAGGAATATAAACAGTTCAACTTTAATGAGTCCCTTGTGGTTTCTCTTTCCTGTTTAGCTTACATGTTCCTCTTGATTTTTGACTTAAAAGTCAAATTTTCTATTGAGCTCTGGTTTTTTTCAACAAGAATGTTTGGAAGTCCTCTATTTCATTGAAATGCCTTTTTTTTCCTGATTATGTTATTTGCTGAGTAGATTGTTCTTGGTTTTAATCCTAGCTCCTTTGGAATATATCAGATTCTTAGGGTATCTCATCTGCTAAATTCTGTGTTATCCTGAGTGTACTTCCAGAGTACTTTAATTGTTTATTTCTGGCTGCTTGACCGGGGAACTCTGGAATTTGACAACAGTATTCCTATGAGTTCTCCTCTTTTGATCTCTTGCAGGAGGTGATCAGTGGAATCTTTCCATTTCTTTTTTCCTGTTCTAGAATATCAGAATAGTTTTCCTTGATAATTTCTTTTCTTTCCAATTTATTTATTTTTAGTTTTCAACCCTCATTTCCACAAGATTTTGAATTTCAAATTTTCTCCCCATCTCTCCCCCCAACCCCAAAACACTGTGTATTATGATTACCCCTTCCACCAATATACCCTCCTTTCTATCACAACCCTCCCTTCCCTTATCCCCATCTACTCTTTTTCTGGTATGGCAAGATACATTTCTATATTCCATTACATGCGTTTTCTATTTCCCAGTTACATGCAAAAACAATTATCACCATTCTTTCCTAAAACTTTAAGTTCCTACTTCTCTCCCTTCCTCCCTCCCCACGCATCCCCAGTGAGAAAGCAAGTACTTCAGTATGGGCTATATATGTGTAGTTTTGCTAAAGACTTCCACAATAGTCATACTGTGAAAGAGTAACTATATTTCTCTCCATCCTATCCTGCCACCCAATTTATTCTATTCTCTCTTTTGACCTTATCCCTCCACAAAAGTGTTTACTTCTAATTACCTCACCTCCTCTCATTGGCCCTCCATCATCCCTCCCACACCTCACTTATTCCCTTCTACCCTACTTTATTGAAGTGTAAGATAGATTTCCATACCAAATTGAGTGTGCATGTTATTCTCTCCTTAAGCCAAAGCTGATGAGAGTAAGCTTTACTTTTTTCCCTCTCACCTCCCCTTTTTGCCCTCCATTGAAAAAAGCTTTTTCTTGCCTTTTTTAGGAGAGATAATTTGCCCCATTCCATTTCTCCCTTTCTGCTCCCAATACATAAATCTCTCACCCCTTAATTGGATTTTTAGATATCATCTCTACCTATTCAACTCACCCTGTGCCTATATCTATGTATGTATATTTGTATCTATCCATCCATCCATCCATCTATCTATCTATCTATCTATCTATCTATCTATCTATCTATCTATCTATCTATCTATCTATTTATCTATCTCTCTGTCTATATATCTATCTGCATGTTTATGTGTATAATCACTCCAACTATCCAAATACTGAGAAATGTTTCAGAAGTTACAAATGTTATCTTTTCTTGTAGGAATGAAAACAGTTCAACTTTTCTAAGTCCCTTACGATTTCCTTCCTGTTTCCCTTTTAATTCTTCTCTTTATTCTTGTGTCTGAAAGTCAGATTTTCTGTTCAGCTCTGGTCTTTTCACCAAGAATGCTTGAAAGTCCTCTATTTCATTGAATGACCATTTTTACCTTGAAGGACTATACTAAGTTTTGAGAGTAGGGGGTTCTTGGTTTTAGTCCTAGTTCAGTTGACTTTTGGAGTATCATATTCCAAGCCCCTTGATCCCTTAATGTTGAAGCTGCCAGATCCTGTGTTATCCTGATTGTATTTTCACAGATTTTGAATTGCTTATTACTGTGTGCTTGTAATATTTTCTCCTTGACTTAGGAACTCTGGAATTTCACTAAAAAATTCCTTGGAGTTTTCCTTTTCCAATCTCTATCAGGAAGTGATCAGTAATTTTTTCAATATTTATTTTACCCTATGTTTCCAGAATATCAGGGCAGTTATCCTTGATTATTTCATGAGAGATAATGTCTAGGCTCTTTCTTTGATCATGGCTTTCAGGTAGTAACATAATTTTTAAATTTTCTCTCTTGGTTCCAGATCAGTTGTTTTTCCAACGAGCTATTTCACATTGTCTTCTATTTTTTCATTCTTTTAGTTTTGTTTTGTAATTTCTTGGTTTCTCATTAAGTCATTAGCTTCCATTTTCTCCTTGCTAATTTTTAAAGAATGATTTTGTTCAGTGAGTTTTTGAAACTCCTTTTCAATTTGGCTAATTCTCCTTTTTAGAGTATTCTTCTTCTCATTGGCTTTTTGGGCATCTTTTGCCATTTCAGTTAGTCTGTTTTTAAAGGTCTTAACTACTTCAGCATTTTTTGGGTCTCCTTTAGCAAGCTGTTAACTCACTTTTCATTATTTTCTTGCATCACTCTCATTTCTCTTTCCAATTTTTCCTCCACCTCTCTTACTTGATTTTCAAAATCAAGCTTTTTAAGCTCTTCCATGACCTGAGACTATTGCATATTTATTTTAGAGGTTTTGGATGCAGAAGCCTTGACTTTTAGGTATTCCTCTGTTTGTATGCATTGTTCTTCCTCATCCAAAAGGATGGAAGGAAATACCTGTTCACCGAGAAAGTAACCTTCTATTTTCTTATTCTTCTTGCTTTTTTGGGCATTTTCCCAGTCAGTTACTTAACTTTTGAGTTCTTTGTCAACAGGAGGATATACTCTGGGGACCTGTAAGTTCTCAATCGCTCCAAGGTGACACAATCAAGAGAGAGGAGTTTACTCCTCTCTTGACATGCACTGTGGTCTGGGAGCAACTATAAGCACTTTCTGCCCAGGATCTGTGAGTAGAATTCACTCTCCAGAGCCTCTACCAGCTCCACCACACTAGCCAGTGCTCTTCCTCACCCCAGGGCTGCCATTCAGGGCTGAGATCTAGACCAGCAGCTCAATTACCCTACGGTCTTTAGGCCAGTGTGCCAATCATGAAGCTGCCACTTCCTGGGGTAAGGGCTAGATTTCTGGATTCCCTTCTCACCCAGGTGAAAGAACTTTCTCACTGACCTTTGAAGCTGTCTTTGGAAGTTGTGAGTTTAAGAATCTAGGAAACTCAACTGCTCTCAGTGGCACCTTAAAGGCCACTCCTGTCCTGTCCTTGCCAGGACATGGCCAAAGCTGGACTGTGCTCTGTGTTTGTGATAGATCTTTCCTGTCAGCCTTCCAGGCTGTATTGGGCTGGAAATCTCTTTCACGCTGTCATTCTGTGGTTTTTGCTGCTCTAGATTTTGTTTAGAGCTGTTTTTCCAGGTATTTTATGGTCTATGGTGGGAGAGCTTCTAGAGGTACATCTTTCTACTCCACCATCTTGGCTCAACCACTTCCTTGATAATTTCTAGAAAGATGAGGTCTAGGCTTTTTTTTTTTTTTATCATAGTTTTCAGATAGAACAATAATATGAGAATTATCTTTCCTGGATCTATTTTCCAGGTCATTCGTTTTTCCAATGAGATATTTCACATTGTTCAATTTTTTTCATTGATTTGGTTTTGTTCTATAATTTATTGATTTCTCATAAAGTCATTAGCTTCCATTTGCTCCAGTCTAATTTTGAAGGAATTATTTTCTTCAGTGAGTTTTGGACATCCTTTTTCATTTTTTTTTGTTTTTAGGCATTCTTCTCTTTGGCTTTTTGGACCTCTTTTGCCATTTAAGATAGTCTATTTTTAAGGTGCTATTTTTTTTCTGCACTTTTGGGAGTATCCTTTACCAAGCTGTTGGCTCATTTTTCATGATGTTCTTGCATGCTCTCATTTATTTTCCCAGTTTTTCCTCTACTTGACTTACTTCATTTTTAAAAGCCTTTTTGAGATCTATCTTCCATGGTCTGAGACCATTTCACATTTTTCTTGTAGACTTTGGATGTTAGAACCTTGACTTTGCTATCTTCTTCTAGTTGTATGCTTTGTTTTCTTCATCATAAGAAAATGCCCTTTCACCAAGAAAGTAACCTTCTATAATCTTATTTTTCCCTTTTGTAGCCATTTTCCCAGTCAATTACTTAACTTTTGATCTCTTTGTTAAGTGGAGGATGTGGTGTCTCAAGTTTCAGGGGTTTTGTAGAGCTGTTTTCAGAAATATCTCTAGGGACCTACAAAT
The DNA here is from genome assembly GCF_028372415.1 of Notamacropus eugenii. Taxonomy (NCBI): domain Eukaryota; kingdom Metazoa; phylum Chordata; class Mammalia; order Diprotodontia; family Macropodidae; genus Notamacropus; species Notamacropus eugenii. The sequence continues at coordinate 83,029,616 of NC_092877.1, read as the reverse complement.
TCTCAGTTCCTCCAAAGTGGTATGATTAAGGGAGAGATGTTTATTTCTCTCTTGACCTGCACTCTGGTCTGTGAGCAAGCTCTAGAATTCAGTTAGAGTCATTTTGCAGGTATTTTGAGGGTTTTGTGGGGAGAGAGCTCAAGCAGAACCCTGCTTCTACAGGTCCATCTTGTCTCTGTCCTTCTAACCTTGTGGTTTAAACACATATAAACCCCATCTAAACTCATTCTGGGGAGACTGTTCCTGTGGGTGGGGCTCTCTGTTTGACCAAATCCAATAAACTCCAAGATAAGTTGGATATTTTGGGGTCTCATTATTTGTGCATCACCTATCTCTTCACCATATATCCAAATTTCTTTCATATAAGTTACATATATTTATTCTTTGGTACATTGAATAGTAGGAAAACTGCTGCATTTGGTGTTCCAAAATTTCAGTTAATGTTATAACTGAAATTTATTTTCTATTTGACTTTTAGACAAGTCATATGTTACTACTTTATTTGAAATTCAATAGTCAGCACCTAGGATATCTTCCAGATATATCTGTCTATCAATTATATATTTATCTTATGTTATCTGTCATCATACGTTCATTAAGTCTGATTCTTTTAAATTTAAAAAAAAAATCATGGGGTACAAAAATCCATACATGTAAAAGTGTATGAGTGCATGGGAAAGAATGAGATTAAACAAAATCTTTGTATGATGTGAATCCCTTAAAAATCTCAGTTACCTAAGCTAGACCTCTGACCGATGTTTTTAAAACAAAAACTCTTAAAAGCTGACAGAACTTGAGCCCAAAATATTTCTTTAAAAAAACTATTTTTAAAAGAGCACATTCAAGTTGAATAATGTATCATAATTTCCATTTCTCCATCTAGTCATATGCCATTGAAATGCAATGATCTTCAGTGATTTCATTTGTTGCTCCCCTTTTGGCATATTCTTCCCAACACAGAAATACACAAAAAACACAACCAGGTAAAGGGTAGTTTTCATTCAACATTCTCTAATATAGAGACTAGGCTGCATAGGGAATTATCTAGGAAATTCAAAGAGAAGAAAAAAAAATCCTATCCAAAAAAAAATAATTCACTCCAGTATACACTGGTAGTGAATTGCAATGTAGTCCAAATACCTTTAGTCCATGATTTCATTTTTGTGTATTTCTTCAAGACCCCTTTTTATTGATTTCTCTTTCACATAGTCAGGAAAATCTATGGGCTCCCTGATTCTGTGAGCATAAGACCATCAGTGAGGTTCTGTATTAGTTCAGATAGTTCAAACATCCCTATTTATCAATGTATTTTTCTTAGCTTAAAGAAAGTATTTTACTACTTGAATTTAAGAGGTGTTATTTCATAATTAAACTATTAAAGTTATGGAAGAGTACAGGTGTGTATATGTATGTGTGTGTGTGTGTGTGAGAGAGAGAGAGAGACAGAGAGACAGAGAGACAGAGAGACAGAGAGACAGAGTGAGGTTTTTTTTGTTTTCATTTTTCATAATTTTTTTCTAAACTAAATATATCTGAGGTGTTGATATTTTCTTTAGGGCCCATTCCAACCAACAGTAAGCAAACAATTGGACCTTCAATAGTGATCACCCTAGCTTCAACTAAAACATGGACTGGAGAGAAAGATAGCTTTTAAATGTCAGGGCTCAACAACAAATTGTTAAAATATTATTGTAGTATGCTTTAATTCTTTCTTTTACTTTCTTTTAGTGTTCATCTGTAATAAGAAGACTATTTTCCATTTCAGAAATCAAAATGCTTGGATCATCATATAGATAAAATAAAAGTAGCTTAGCTGAATTGTCTGAAAGTCAAAATTCAATATAATGAAATTCATGTTCTTCATGTTTCTCAGTTTATAGCAAATATTTATTCTATCAGGATACCAAAGAGCCCAGCAGAATTCAGGCCTGTCTACAGGCCCTGTACAGCTATGCTAACAGGGTCACTGTTAGCATGGTAGGGACCATTCTGTATTCCAAGTACATTGCAAAATAAGTGCTTTGGTCATAATAAATAAATAGGAAATGTTTGTTGTTAAAATATGTACAATAAATTTCTATCTTATGTCATGCTTTTTAACATACTTTTAAATATCATTTTATAATATTCTCAATGATCTTTTGATGAACAAAACACATTTATGATTAATATTATTAACTTCATGTTTTAAAGAAGATAACATATTGGACTTAGAGTCAGAAGACCTGTTTTCAAATCCTCCTTTTTAAGTTTCCAAGCCATGAAACCTTAATGAGGCCAATTTACCTTTACGTCCCTCAGGAAATTCTCTAGGTTTTACCTGCCAAGTCATAAAAAGCCACATACTGGTAGGAGATCTTCTGTAATGGCCAACTGGTCAATTCTTCCTCTATTCAAATATTTTCATTCTATATGAGGAATCTGAATCCTTGGAACATTTTGAGTTATACAAAATTAGGTGGCCAGTAACAGCATTGACTTGAACCCAAGCCTTCTTACTCTTTGTATAGAACTCATCATTTTTAACAACTTACCACCAATGTGTCTGGGCATGAAATCTTAGAACCTTAGTTTGAATTTTGCCCCAGACACTCAACCATTCAGTAACCCTGGGCAAGGTGCTTAACATTGCTTGAGATTCAGATTCCTCATACCACTCCACCACCACCACCCCCATTTAAATTTATTCACTTACTTTTGTTGGTGATATTGACTTCAACAAAATTTTGAGTTCCAAATTTTCTCCCTATCTCTCCCTTTCCCTCACCTCATGATGGTATGCATTATGATTATCCCTTCCTCTATTTTTCCCTCTCCTCTATAATTCCCCCATTTTCTTTTCCCCTTCCCCTTCTGTTTTTCTGTAGGGCAAGATTAATTTCTGTATATCTTATTTCCAAGTTGTATGTAAAAGCAATTTTTAACATTTGTCTTTTAAAACTTTGAGTTCCACATTCTCACCTTTCCTCCCTCCCCACTCACCCTCATTGAGAGGGCAAGCAATTAGATATAAGTTGTAGATGTGTAGTCATGCAAAATAATTCCATCATAGTCATGTTGTAAAAGACTAACTATATTTCCCTCCATCCTATCCTGTCCCCATTTAGTCTATTCTTTCCTTTGACCTATCCCTCTTCAAAAGTGTTTCCCTCTTATTACTATCTCCCCCAATTTGCCCTCCCTTTTATTACTCTCCCATCCCCCTTTACCCCATTTCCTTTAGAGTATGATAGATTTCCATACCAAACTGAGCATGTGTGTTATGCCTTCCTTAAGCCATTCTCTCTGTCTCTGTCTATACATATACATATATATACATATATATATATGCATATATACATACAGAGGGCACAGAGTGAATAGAATATGAGGCAATGAAACCTAAAAAATAAAATTAATGGATGAGAGAGGAATGTACTGGGAGGAGGAGAAAGTGAGAGTTAAAATAGAGTAAATGATCTCACATAAAAGAGGCAAGAAAAAGTTTTCACAGTGAAAGGGAACAAGAGGGAGGTGAGACGGAATGAATACCTTTCCATGTAAGAATGTAAAGTTCAATTTTGATAAGGCATAAGCCCCTTTTGATTTCTCTTTCTTGTTTACCTTTTCATTCCTCTCTTGAGTCTTATATTTTTGTCTATTTTTCAATTTAACCCTGACTTATCAAAAATTCATCAAATTCTCCTACACAATTGAATATCATTCCCCTCCCCCGAATTGATTACACTCAGTTTTGCTCAGTAGGTGATTTCTGATTTTAATTTTAGCTCCTTTGACCTCCAAAATATCATATTCCAAGTCGTCTGATTCCTTAATGTAGAAGGTCCTAAATCATGTCTTACTTTGATTGTATTTCAAAAATACTTGAATTATCTCTTGCTGCTTGCATTATTTTCTCCTTAACCTGGAAACACTGGAATTTGACTAAAATAGTTCAAGGAGTTTTTCTTTTGACATGTCTTTCAGGAGGTTATCAGTAGATTCTTTTAGTTTCCATTTTATCCTGTGGATCTAGAATATCAGGGCAATTTTCTTGATAATTTCTTGAAAGATGCGGTGAAGGCTCTTTTTTGGATCATGGCTTTTAGGTAGTTCAATAATTTTTAAATTTTCTCTCCTGGATTTATTTTCCAGGTCAGTTGCTTTTCCATTGAGATATTTCACATTGTCCCCTATTTTTTCATTCTTTTGATTGTGTATTAAATTTTCTTGATTTCTTGTAGAGTCATTAGCTTCCATTTACTGCATTCTAATTTTTAAGGAATTATTTTCTTCATTGAGTTTTTTAACCTCCTTTTCCATTTGGCTGATTCTGCTTTATAAGGCATTCTTCTCATTGACTTTTTGTACCTCTTTTGTCATTTGGTCTAGTCTATTTTTTAAGATATTTATCTTTAGTATTTTTTGGGTCTCCTTCACTGATGCTATTGACTTATTTTTCATCATTTTCTTACATCACTCTCATGTCTCTTCACAATTTTTCCTCTTCTTCTTTTACTCTATTTTCAAAATCTTTTTTGAGTTTTCCTGTGGCATGCAATCAATTCATATTTTTCTTGGAGATTTTGGATGTAGAAACTTTGACTTTGTTGACTTCTTCTGAGTGTGTGTTTTGATCTTCCCTGTCACCACAGTTAAATTCTATAACCTGATCTTTTTCCTGATGTTTTGTCATTTTCCCACTCAATTATTTGACTTTTAACTTTTTGTTAAGATAGGGCTCTGCTTCTAGCATGGAGGGCATATTATCCCAAGTTTCAGGGGTTTTGTGCAACTGTTTGCAGAGTTACTTCTAGGGACTTATAAGTTTTCAGTTCTACTCAAGTGGTATGATATAAGGAGATATGTTTATTCTTCTCCTGGCCTGTGCTCTGGTCAGTGAATGACAAGAGGCACTCTTTTCTGCTCTGGAAGTGTGAGGAGGGTTCTCTCTCCACTGTTGCCACAAACTTTGTTATGTCAGTGCTGCTCCTTGCCTGAGGACTACAACCCAGATCCAAGTATGGGCAAAGCAACAGATTCCTGCTTCAACACCAGAAAGTGACCTCTGTCATTTCCTTCTGACCAGTTGTTTGATACTTTTACAGTCTGAGTATTGAGATCTCTGGAAGCAGACCCTACTATCACAACTGCCACTGCCTCTCCAGAGTTGAGGCTGGACGATGCTCCTTTCTGATCCAGGTCCAACAGACCTTTCCCACTGACCTTCTCAATTCTCTTTCACATTTGTAGGTTAATAGTCTGGCAAATGCCTCAGCTACCAGTGATGCACTCTCCTGAAACCTGCTTTGAATTTGCTGGTGCCTGGTCTGTTCTGGTCTGCCCTTGTTCTCCTGCACTCCTCTTCAATTTGCAACAACAGACCTTTCCCATCAACCATCCAGATTGTCTCTCAGGCTGGAAATTTCTTTCACTCTGTCTTTTTGTAGGTTCTGCTGCCCTAGAATTTTTTTACTCCTTTTCTACAGGTATATGGAGTAGTTTGGGGGAGAACTCAATGGAGTCCCTGCTTTTACTCTGCCATCTAGTTCTGCCACCCCCTTGAATCCTTATATGTTAAAAGCAAGAATAGTAACACATGTTACAAGGTTATTTAAAGATCAAATGAGATAATATATGTATCAAACTTCAAAATTCTGTGAAAATCGTGGCTAATGTTATTTTTGTTTTTAATCAAGTACTTATCATGTGACAGACCTAATGTTAAATACTAAGGGAACAAAACAAAGGACAAATAAGAATCCCTGTTCTCATGCAGTTCACATTTTATTGGGGAAGACAACATGTACATAAGTAAGTACCTACAAGATATTCATGGGAGATGAGAGGCAGTCTCAGAGGGGAATATACTAGCAGCTTAGAAGACCCAGAAAGGCCTTTTGAAGATGGAGATATTTGAGCTTAGTTTTGAAGAAACAAGGAAAAATAAAAGGGGTTAAGGGAAGAGTCAGAGAATTCTAGGAATAGAAAACAGCCAGTGTAAAAGCTGCAATGGGAAATGGAATGTGAGCAGTAGTAAACCAAGCAGTGTAAACTGGTAGTAGTGATCATGGAGGTGAATAAAATGTAAGATGACTGGAAAGGTAGAAAGGTGCAAATTTAAGAACTGTAATGGCAAACTGAGGTGTTCATATATGATGCTAAAGATAATAGGGGACTACTGGAGGTTAAAGAGGATGTTAGTGACCTGGACAAGTTCTATGCTTTAGGTAAATCCCTGTCTCAGTTAAGTGGAGGATAGATTGAGGTAGGGAAAGATTTTCAGAAAAGGACAAAAGTAAGAGACTAAATAGTCCAAGTGAGAAGTGCCAAGGGCCTGTACTAGAGTGGCCGCTGTGTGGATAAAAAGAAAGGGTTATATGTGAAATGTTATAAGAAGTTTGAGATGACCTGATTTGCCAACAGTCTATACATGGGGGTGAGTGGTGGGGAATGAAAGTGAGGAGCAAAGAATGATACCAAAAATATAAATTTGAGTCACTGGGAAGTTGATGGTACTCCAGACAATAAAAGGGATTTGGGAGTAAATCATTTATTAAGCACCTATCTTATGAAAAGCAATCTTCTCTCCACTCACAGTAGGCAGGCAGATTAGATGTGGATTCTTGGCCTGAGCTATTTTGATATCTTGACCTATTCAGTATGCGATACCTCTGTTACAGAGATTACAAAGAAACTAAAAAGCCTGCAACTATCTCTCTTCAGGCAACATGTTCAGAATATCTTCATAGTTTTACCAGTTCATGAAATAGGAATTTTGAATTGTGGATCTTTTTGCAATGAGTGCATTTGAAGAAAAGACACATGTCAATACAAGCATGCTACTGTGGACACTGGGTTGAACCATTCTGCATTCCAGTCCTGCACTTTATCATTTTTTGACAATCCTCATGAATCCTATTGTTTTCAGTGATTAATAGATATAGCAATCAATATACATGCTGTTATTGAAATATTCAATACACTAAAATGTAATTAGGGGCCACAGAAGCAAGGAGAGAGTGGAGGAGCCCCAAAGAAAATATCCCTAATATTGCATGTTTATAGGATTTTATTGTTTACTCTTCCTCTCTGATATAATAAAAAGAGAAGTCAGGAGGAAAAAGGCCTGGTTTACTTCTCATAAAACTTGATATATAGATGCATTTATCACTAATATTCTGAGATTGGATGAGATACTATTTGGCTCAAAGGTTTAGTGCCTGCAAAAATGTCAACGTGGCTTTGAAGTTGCAAGACAGATTTTCTCTTAATTCTGATGTATTATATTATGAGAATGTACTGATGGAGGAAGGCGGGCTGGCTAATTAAAACTTTATTCTGCACCTAAATTAAAAAGCTGAATCATTGTTCAGACTTTTATGTTATTTTTCTGACAGCATGCAGATAACTTCAGAGACTAGCTTGAACACATACTTATATGTGTATGTATATATATATATTTGTATCTATATGTATGTGTATATATACATATATTATAAATGTGTGTATACCTGTGTGTATGGGGGGGGTTGTGTGTGTTTTACACCATTGCAACTCAGGAAGAGGATAAAATTTTGTTATCAAAATGACATTTATATGCCAGCTCTTGATTTAGATATGCAGAGGTAGCAAGACATATTCACTGAAAGTAGCTATACAGAATATTTCTAAACATGATGTCCCATTTATGTTCAAAATGATGTGGACTGAATCAATTAGGAGAAACAAGTGAGTTCCAAGAAGTCCTTTAAAAAAGCTGTGGAGTTGCTTAGTAACCTGATGGTATACTTCATTTCCCAATAGAGCTATAAAGCTGTCAGACTTGGTAATGGAGGAGCTGCTAAAATGAATTGAATTTCATGTGTTCTGTCAAGAAGCTGAGCATATTTAATATGTTAGATCCTACTGTCAGGAACTGTGCATCCTTGCTTAGTGATCTGAAGAGCAGGACAAGAATCAGGGAAGGTGAATTTAGTTGTGTTTTGACAGGATTTTTTTTAAAGTATTCTTTAGGTACATTATGTTGTCACATAGTAGAGAGCACTGTATCCAGCATCACTGTGGGCGAAACATTAATTCAAGTATTTTCTCATGTAATATCACTTGACACTCACTTTGTTCCTTGCTGGAAGTAGTCTATTGCAATCAACCATTCAGATGCTTTGCATTTCAGTGTTTCTAGGCTAAAGTCAATAACAGAATTGACTTACAGTTAAATAGTCCTGACAAGCTATCCATCTGCTTACATAAGTTTCATATTTATAGGAAAGGTTCTCATGGTTGTTGCTGTTGTTTGTTTTTTGATCCCTTCCCCCCGGCATTCAACATGCATGTATGACTATCTGCTATAGCCCTGTCCTAATCACCAAGGGAGATTTTCAAAGAAGACTAATTACTTATATGGAGATTTTGGTAAGGATAAGAGTCCCTATTTGGAATTCAAGAAAACTGCACTAACTTAACCTATAGAATTACACACAAAAAAAGTGGACAAATATGTTTGTGAGTAAAATCTTTAATGTCACATAATGTTGACAATATTATTAGCAGAATTATAAGATTAAAAATGCATATTGATAACAAAGAGCATAATTAGTCTGTGATTAAAATATTGGTTCCTTGGTAAAATGGAAAGGGCAACAGATCATGATGAAGAATCAAGAAACCTTGCTTCTAATTTGAGCTCTTAAGTGAAATCACTTGTTGACAATGGGAAAGATGACTGTACCTCGGATTCCTATCCTATAAAGATCCTATAAGATCCTTAAGTTCTCTTGTATCTCCAAAACTCTTCTGGAATTTCATTTTCTATCTTTATTTAAAATCATGTTTAGAAGCAAACTGATTTCTTTTACTTTGAGACCAATTTCTTTCTAGGACTTATTTAATTTGTAGAGTTGAATTATTATTAACAACACATGAGAATATTGTATATTGTACCATTATCCCAAATGCTACATTATATGGAATACCTTGTATGGTATTTCCTATCTTATTTCCATGAATATAATTATGTTCAGTCAATGGAGAAAAACTTCATTATAACAAATAATATCTACTTTCTTGGGAAATAAATTGCTTATTTCATTTTTGTATGCATAATTATTTATGAATAATGATTTTCTTACATAATTTTATACTAAAATTTCAGTGTAAAATTCTAGAACTGTATACTATTTGAATAATCTAAATGTCATGTAATTAATAAAATAGTGTTTACTTTTACTATATTTCTTATATTTTCATATTTTTCTTGACATTTACAATTTTTTATTCATTAATTTGAAATTAAGTTAAATATAATACTGTCAATGAAAGAATACATGAAAGAGGCAATAAGCATTTTCCCCCAAAAATTTGTTACATACTTTTTTTAGAAAGATAATAGAGGATTGGATAGCATAAAAATTGCCTTTGTTTCTAAAATAATTTTTGGAAAAATAAGATTTTTAAACTTATATGATTTGAATAATTAAACTGTAAGGAAAGTAATAAATAAGGTTATCTATCTCAACAGAGATATGGCTCGTAATCCACAAGCAAAGCATTGGCAATGGGCTGGAATAGTTCACAGCTGAAATTCAGTTTGGTAACTCATTTTTTATTCAAAATGATATACATTTTGCTTTGAATTTGCTTTGACTTCCTCATTAATGAGATATTATTAATGCAGACTCTCATTCAGAACAAGTTTGCCTATACTTTGGAGAGAAGGGGCATAGTTTATACACATCCTTGACCAGCCCTATTACTGTCTTCATTCAGAGAGCATAGCATCATCGATCATAGATCAAAAACTAGAAATTACTTCTGCAGTCATATTACCCACTCTTCATATTTTTCTATCTTGTTTTAAATTAATAATCATTTATTATTTTTTCTTTTCTCCTATACCCAATTTAAAATGTTGAAAAATATAATTTTGCAACAAAAATGTATGGGTTAGCAAAACAAAGTCCAATATTTGTTTATAGCTAAAGATTAATATCTCATTCTCCTTCTTGAATGCATCATCTCTATATCAAGAGGTGAATAAAATGACTGCTCAAGAGTTTTTGGTCATTGCATTGATCAGGGTCTTAAATATTTCAATGTTATCTTTATGATAGTGTGGTTATTAGAAAAACTATTCTCATGGTTCTGTTCACTTTATTCTGTTTCATTTCATACACATCTTCTCAACTTTCTCCGAACCCATCCCATTCACCATTTCTTATAACAAACTAATATTCTACTATATTCATATGTGGAACAGGTAGGTGAAACATCAGATAGAGTGCTGGGCCTGGAGTCAGGAATATTTGAGTTCAAATTTGGCCTCAGAAGCTTAGCATCTGTGTGACCCTGGGCAAGTCACTTAACCCTGTGCCTCAGTTCCCTCATCTACAAAACGTATTGTAGAAAGAAATTGCAAACCCTCTGCTATCTTTGTCAAGAAAACCACAAATAGATCATAAAGAGTCAGATATGATTGAAATAGTGGAACAACAACATAGACATATTGTATGTTTACTTATTCACCAATTAATAGGAAATGTGATTTTACTTAATATTATCTGCATTTATTTTAAATTGCTTTTCTTTTTCGATGTCTCCCTGCTGGACTTTATTGTTAATATATGGAGATGTTGGTACTTTATGTAGATTTATTTTATATGCTGCAACATTATTAATTTCTTCAACCAATTTTTCAGTTAATTCTCTATGATTCTCTAAGGACACCAGCATATTATCTGTTATTTTCTTTATATTGAATCATCTTCCCACTTCTTTTATATATTTAACCAGAGTATAGTGTAACCTCAGGTAATTTGCTAATACTTAGGTAAAATTTTTGCTTCTATTGTCATTAGAGATATTGGTCTATTGTTTGTTGTTTTTGATCACTATTGGTTTAGGCATGAAGACTCTATTTATATTATAGAAAGAATTTGACAGGATTCTTTCCTTTCCTTTTTTCAAATAATTTAAGTAATGTTAGAATTATTTATTCTTTAAATGTTTGAAAAGGAAAGAAACAATTGCTTCTTTACTTTCAATCCACTATATTAGATTGCTTTGCAGGAACAAGTGTCAGAGGATAAAATAAGTTCAACTGAGGCTCAAAAATCAGGTTGATAGATTGGACTCACGAGAGCAAATATAATATCCCATCCCATAAAATAGCAAGGCTTAGAAGTAGCTGATGAGAAATCAATCAAGTTAAAATTTCAAATTCAAAATCAGTCACTGTAAAGGAAACAAAAAGTTGTTAAAGAGAAGAAAAAAAATGATAGAATAGAAAAAAACAAGAATTTGATGTTCTTTTCCCTTTGTAAAATAAAAAGAAAAAGTCTTGGAGCAAGACAAGAAATCTGGGGACAAGACTGGATCACCAGGTTGTCCTGCGATGATCCTGTCAAGGGTTTCCATCTTGCAGTGAGATTATGTCAACCATTGAACTATTACACCATTGATTAATGCCTATCATACAATTTGTTAAAGCACCAGATTCTTTTTTGAGCATATAATTTAGGATTCCTTGCAATTTAATTGATCCAAGTCACATTTGCTGAATCAAAAAATCACTAACAGTCTGACAGTGATATGCACATATCTTTATGTAGACACATGAATGTATATGTATGTACACACATACACACCCACCCACACACACACACACCCACCCCCACACACATGTATATACATATACATATATATATATGTATGTATGTATATGTATGCCTATGGAACTAGGCATATTCACACATGACCATGAATACATAAATATATTCAAATGTATGCTTAACTGAAATCAGAACTGAAGAGATTTCAGAGGTTCATGAACTTGTGGATGAAACAGAAAATGTATGTTTTAGAGAGAAGCAATTACTAGGTAACAAAGACCGATGGATAGAATATAAATATAAGTCTACATGTGCTATCACAGGTTTATAATGGCCTATTAAAAACCAAATTGAGGAACTTCATTTCTAGAGTGAAAAGTCTAGGTATATCAATTTAAACTAAAATGGAAAACATGCATATTAACTTGGATCATTCAGTACCTTAAATTTATCCCATATTTTTTCTGCAAATTAATGAAAATAGGTTGGGTTACTGGTTTTTGCTAAGATTATTCAAGGAACATATAAAATTATCCATATTATATTGTTAATATAGATATAGGTTTAAAGAAGATCAATACATATTCCTGTAAATGAAATCCTAATTTATTACTTATACTAGATAGTGGAAATAATGAGTATCAAAATTGAAATTCATTTTACAAATAAATCTTTTTTTGCACGTGAAATAACTTCTTAAATGACATCTGATTTTAAAGAAAAATAATACAGATTAAAAAATCCCCTTTTATTCCAAATTCCGCTAGTTCATGCATAATCATTTACTTATTAATCCTCACAGCATCCTTGACAGATGAACAACCGTTGCTATTCCTATTTTTTTTGTAAGTGGAGGATTTTAGATAAGAAAAGTTAAGAGGCCTGCAGATGTCCTGCTGAGTAGCAACTGCCATGATTCTCAGAGAAGCCAGAAAGTCTCAATAGCTTAAATTTGGTACAAATTTCCTACTGTGTAAATGTGCCCAGATATGATAGCAATTCATTTGGATAAACACTGTGAGAGGTGTTGGTCAAAAAAACATGGAATACATGAAAAGTATTTTGTTACAGTGGACTCTGTACTTGTAGTCAAAGGTTAAAGGTCAATGATGAGAGTCACTTTGAATACAAAGTCTCACTCCTGTCTGTAAATACACACAAAGTGAGAGAAAGAGAGGGAGAGGGAGGGAGGGAGGGAGAAAGGAAAGGAGAGAGAGAGAGAAAGTTTGCTGAAATGAAAATCTGATGACAATGGTCTTGATAATGATGACCCTAGATTTCATTCAACAAAAACTAAAAGGGCTTGTGTTGCATACAACACTGTGCTAAAGACTGGGAGAGATAAAAAAATAAGATAGTGTTTCCTTGGTGTCTATGAGGGCAGAATAAAATTTTTAATAATTCCAAAGGAGCACTAGTCTTATAGGTAATACATCTGTATATGCTTTTCTGATACAAATTGTAAACCTTGCTTGCCTTCTTATCTGGCCATATCCTTATCTAAAACTCAATAGAAGAAAGAGACATAACCAAATGGCAGAGAAAAGGCGGCAAATGACCTGATCTCTTCCCCAAACCCCATTGAACAATTTTAAATAACTCCTCAAAAGAAATTCTGGAGTGGTAGAATCCACAAAAGGATAGGATTAAACCATTTCCAACTCAAGAGAGCTTAGAACTCCAACAGGAAAGATCTGTTAAACCTGTGTGAGGCTGGAGTACAGTCTAGCTCAGGGCCTGCCCCAGCAAATCAACAGTAGTCCTTGGGGAAATGGTGGTTTCCAGATTTCTCAGCTCACATACTATAAGGAGATCAGACAACTAGTGAGAAAGAGATGACAGCACTGGCCTTAGGGTCAAGACTGTTCATTACCCATACCTGAATCTGGGTTACAGACCTGGATCTCAGTTGCAAGATGAGGAAGGGCACTAGCACCCTAAAACTTACAGCTCAGGGGAGTGGGGATCCTGGTCACAGTTCCAGGACAGAAAAGAGTGCTTATGTTTGTTCATAGACCATAGCACAGGCCTGGAGAATAGTAAACATATCTCTCCTTAAATCACATCACCTTGGAAGAAATGAAAACTTATAGGTCCCCAACATTATCTCTGAAAACAATTGTACAAAAAGTACTGAACCTACAACAGTATCCCCTCTATTACAAATACAGAGGGCCCACTTTGCCCTGGAGTTAAAAGTCAAGAAGTAGTCTGGGAAAATGAGCAAACAGTAGAAAATAATCCTGACTATAGAATGTTATTGAGGTGGCAGGAAGATCAAAACACAAACTCAGAAGACAACAAAGTCAAATCCCTATATCCAAAGCCTCTAAGAAAAGTATGAATTGGCGACTTCTGGGAACCAAGATGGAAGAGTAAGAAGTAAGCTGATCTCACTCTCCCTTATTGACCTCTAAAAACCCTGAAAATATCACCCTAGGAAAAACCGGAGAATAGCTGAGCCAGCAGAAAGATGAGGTGCAGCAGTCTTGTAGCATGGGAAGCTTGAGGGATTAATGGAAAAGGTCTCTCTTGCTCTGCTGGAAAGGAAGCAGCACAGGACATGAGGTGTCCCAGCAAGCCAGCAGCAAGTTCCATATCAGCAAACCAGGGGGAGATCCTGAGCCCCAGGGTGGTGGAGCAGGCAAGCAGCAACTTGGGGAGCCCCAAGTAGTTTAGCACAGAGAGGAAAACTAGTATACTCCAGGTTGGAAAACCACCATGCACACCAGAAGGCAGGTGTCCTCCTGAAGCTGAATCTCCTGGTGCTTCAACACAACTGCAGGAAGCACAACTCCAAGCAGGCATCCTCCAGCAGCCAAAACTCATACTCCAAAGCAGCCTGGGTGAGTAGGCATCCTTCAGGGGCCAGAACCTCCACCCAAAGATCTTCAGTGTTGCTAACCCCAATGGAGCATCAGGTAAGCTCCCAAATCCTTATAGCCTCCAGCTGCCATCACCTGCAACCTTATCACACAAAAGGAGTGACCAGGTCCCAGCACAAGAAGCTTAGTGCTCTCTGTGCTCCAACTGGAAACCTCAACTTTAAAAGCCAGGAAACAAGCAGACATCATGAATAAAAAGCAGAAATGGATAACGATCCATAGGTTCTTATGTTGCAGGCAAGAAAGATCAAAACAAAAATTCAAGAGAGGATAACATTGTCAATATACCCACATCCAACACCTCAAAGGGGAATATAAACTAATCTCAAGCCCCAAAAGTCTCCTTGAAAGAACTCAAGAAGGATTTTAAATGTCAAATAAGAGAGGTAGAAGAAAAATTGGGAAATGAAATCAGAGGTATGCAAGAGAGAGAGTCAATAGCCTGAGAAAGGAAGGAGAAAAAAATGACTGCATAAAACAAGTTCTTAAAAAAATACAGTTGGCCAAATGGAAAAAAAAAGTACTCTGAAGAAAATAACTTTTTAAAAAGTAGAATTGACCAAATGGAAAAGGAGGTACAAAACCTAATTGAAGAAAGCAATTCATTAAAAATTAGAATTGACCAACTAAAAACTAATGAATCTATGAGACATCAAAAATCAGTCAAAATCAAACCAATGAAAAAATAGAAGAAAATGTAAAATATCTTATTGGAAAGAAAAAAACTTAAAATAGATCTACTAGAGACAGTTCTAAAATTATTATTATGCCTCAAAGCCATGATGAAAAGGAGCCTGGAAAGCATCTTCCAAGAAATGATCAAGGACAACTGCCCTAAGTTCCTAGAATCAGAGGGTAAAATAGGCATAGAAGGAATCCTTTACTAACCTCTTGAAAAAGATCCCAAATGCTAAGGAATATTGTAGCCAAATGTCAAAATCACCAGGTCAAAGAGAGAATACTTCAAGCAGCCAGACAGAAACAATTTAAATATTGTGGAACCACAGTGAGGATTATGCAGGACATTGCTGCTTCTACATTAAAAGATCAGAGGGTGTGGAATATGCTATTTCATAAAGCAAATGACCTGGAATTACAACCAAGGATTAATTACCCAATGAGACTGATCATAATCTTTCAGGGGAAGAGATGGACATTCAATGAAATAGGGGACTTCCAAATTGCCCTGATGAAAAGATCAGAGCTCAACAGAAAATTTGATATTCAAATGCAAGACTCAAGCAAAGGAAAAAAAAAAGTAAATAGAAAAAAAAATACCCAGTATATTATTCAATAAGGGTAAACTGTTTACATCCCTGCAAGTGAAGATGATATTTGTAACTCTTGAGAACTGAATCTTTATTATAACATTTAAAAGAAGTATGCATAGACAGAGGATTGGGGTATAAGCTGACCCTGAAATGATGGTAAAAATAACTAGTTAAGTGGTGGAAAGGGATTGTACCGGGAGAATAGGAAAGGATGAGACAGACAAGGGTAAATTACATCACATGAAAAGATACAAAGTCCTGTTGTATTAGAGAGAAAGAAGGGAGAGAGATGAACATTGCTTGAACTTCACTTTCCTCAGATTTGGCTCTCAAAGAGGGAATACAGAAATATAATTTACCCTATAGGAAGTAGGAGGGGAAAGAGGAAAGAAAAGGCAGAGGGCTGATATAAGGGAGGGCAGATTGAGGGAAATAGTAGTCAAAAGCAAAACTCCAGTGAAGAGGGAAAGGGAGAAAGGAGAAATAAAAGCATAAACTTGGTGGGAGTTGAGAGGAAGATAAATATGGAGAGAAAGACATAGATAGTAATCATAACTGTGAATGTGAATGGGATGAACTCTCCCATTAAATGGAAGCAGATGGTGGAGTGGATAAAAAATTGAAATCCTACAATATGTTATTTACAAGAAACACATCTGAAGCAGAAGGATGCACAGGGAGTAAAGGTAAAAGACTAAAACAGAATATATTATGCTTCAGCTGAAGTAAAAAAAAGAAAAAGGAAACAGGGGTAGCAATCCTGACCTCAGACAAAGCAAAAGTAAAAATAGATTTAATTAAAAGAGATAAGGCAGAAAACTACATTTTGCTAACAGGTACCATAGGCAATGAAGTGACGTAATTACTAAACATATATGTGCCACGCGGTATAGCACCCAAATTCTTAGAGGAGTGGTTAAGGAAGGATGGGAAGAAATAAACAGTTAAACTATACTAGTGGGGGACCCCAACCTCCACCTCTCAAAACTAGATAAATCTAACCACAAAATAAACAAGATGGTAAGGAGATGAATAGAATTTTAGAAAAGTTAGACATGAATGAACTCTGGAGGAAATTGAATGGGGATAGAAAGGAATATACTTTTTTTTTTTCTTAGCAGTACATGGAACTTTCACAAAAACTGATCGTGTTTTAGGGCACAGAAACCTCACAATTCAATGCAGAAAGGAAGACATATTAAATGCATCCTTTTTCAGGTCCTGATGCAATACAAGTTACATTTCATAAAGGGCCATGGAAAGGCAGATTAAAAATTATTTGAAAACTAAATAATCTAATCTTCAAGAACAAGTGGTTCAAACACCAAACCATAAAAACAATCAATAACTTCATGCAAGAGAATGACAATAATGAGACAACATACTAAAACTTAAGAGAGACAGTGAAAACAGGTTAGTGGAAGTTTTGTATCTCTAAATGCTTTCTCGAATAAAATAGAGAAAGAGATAAATTAATTGGCATGCAACTAAAAAAGGCTAGAAAAAGACAAAATTAAAGATCCCCAATTAAAAAACCAAGTTAGAAATTCTAAACACCAACAGTGAGATTAATAAAATGGAAATTAGGATAACTATTGAGCTAATAAATAAAACTAAGATCTGGTTTTATAAAAAAAAAACAATAAAATGAACTTTTGGTTTATTTTATTTAAAAAGAGAAAGAAGAAAACCAAATTACCAATATAAAAAATGAAATGTATGAATTCACCATAAATAAAGAGGAAATTAAAACAGTAGTTAGGAACAATTATGTTTAATTGTATCCCAATAAATTTGACAATCTCAGTCAAATGAACGAATATTTACAAAAATATAAATTGCCCAGATTAACAGAAACAAAAAACTCAAAGTTTCAGAAGTAAAAAAAGAAAACAAAACGAACAGGCCATCAATGAACTCCTGAAGAAAAAAATCCCAAGGACCAGGTGGATTTACAAGTGAATATTATCAAATATTTAAAGAACAATTAATTCCAATACTATATAGACTATTTGGGAAAACAGGAGAAGCAGTCCTACCAAAAACTATTTATGAGGCAATTATGGTACTGATACCTAAACTGGGAAGAATCAAAACAAAGAAAGAAAATTATATACCAATTTCCTTTTTGAATTTAGATTCAAAACATTTAAACAAAATATTAGAAAAAAGATTATAGTACCTCATCACAAGAATAATATGACTAGGAATAATTTATACTAGCAATGCAGAGCTTGTTCACTATTAGGAACACAGCAACATAATAGATTACATCAACAACAAAACTAACAAATCATCTGATTATCTCAATAGGTACAGAAAAATCATTTGACAAAATACAATACCGATTTCTATTAAAGACACTAAAGAGCATAGCAATTAATGGAATATCCCTTAAAATTGTAAGTAGCATCTACCTTAAAAACTCAGCAAGCATTATATGTAATGGGGATGAGCTTGAAGCATTTCCAATAAGATGTGAAACAAGGATGTCCATTATCACCATTGTCATTTGATATGGCATTAGAAATTTATTTAGCAAAAAGAGAAGAAAATTAATTAAAGAAATAAAAGAAAAAGAGAAGAAGAAATTAAAGTACAGGAATGAAGAAATAAAACTGTCACTCTTTGCAGATGATATGATGGTATAGTTAGAGAATTCTAAAGAATCAAGTGAAAAATTACTTGAAATAATATAGAAATTTAGCAGAGTTGCAGGATACAAAATAAGCCCACATAAATCACTGACTTTTCTATATATTACTAACAAAGTTTGAAGTTACTATAGACATTATAAAATATTTGGAAGTCTACCTACCAAAAGAAACCCATGAACTATATGAACACAATTACAAAAGAACTTTCACACAATTAAAGTTAGATCTAAACAACATCAGTTGCTCAGGGGTAGGACAAGCAAATATAATAAAAGTGATAATTCTGCCTAAATTAATTAATTTATTCATTGCCATACCAATCAAACAAGCAAAAATATTTTAGAGAGCTATGGAAAACCATAATAAAACTCATCTGTAAGAACAAAAGGTCCAGAATATCAAGGAAATTAATGAAAAGAAATGCTAGGGAAGGTGACCTAGCCATACAAGGTCTTAAATTGCATTCTAAAGCAGCAATCATCAAAACTACTTTGTATTGGCTAAGAAACAGAGTGGTTTATCAGTGGAATAGGTACCTAATAGGAATTAGGCACACAACACAGAGAGGTCAATTGCTATAATAATTTATTATTTGATAGTAATCTTCACTACTTGAAAAAACCTCTGGGAAAACTGGGAAATGGTATGGCAGAAGCTAGGCATAGGACTGACATCTTGCAATGCATAGCAAAATAAAGTCAAAATAGGTATAAGATTCAGATAGAAAGGCTGATATTATAAGCAAAGTGGGAGAGCAAGGAATAGTTTATCTGTCAGATTTATGGAGAACAGAAGAATTTATGACCAAACAACAGATAGAGAACATTATGAAATACAAAATGGATCATTTTAATTACATTAACTTGAAAAGTTTTTGCACAAACAAAGCCAATGAAACCAAGATTAAAAGGGAAGCAGAAAACTGGGAAAAAATTTTTAGAACCAGTGTCTCTGGAAAAGGTCTCATCTCTTCTATATACTCCTCCTCTTCTTCTTTCTCCTCTGTTCCACCTCCAAAAGCTGCCTTTTTTCCTCAGGGTTTACTGACTACATCTTTTGCTCAAAGATCAACTGTCAAATCCAATTCACTCTGGAGCTCTTAGACTGGATAGTAAGTCCCCACTTATCTAGCACAGAGTGGATTTAAATACTAAATAGTAATTGTTTTCTCTTTTACCCAGGAACTTCTCCTCCCAGTTATATGTATGTGTATATATATATGTATATACATATATATGTATACATATATGTATATACATATATATACATACATATATATATATATATATATATATATTAGTTAAAGGAGCCATCTCTTGAGTAATTACTTAAAAAAGCCTATTCATTGAATGGATATATCTCATTCAAAGTGAGAATGCTATAAGATCTTAGCCTGAAAGGGCCAGGGTGTCATATAGCAACCTGGGCCATCTCCAGCCATCCTAATAGAACTGAGTAAAATTGAAAAGAATGCAAGTCATTCCTCCATTGATAAATGGTCAAAGGATATGAATAGGCACTTTACAGATGAAGAAATCAAAGCTATCTAATGTTACATAAAAAATGTTATAAATCACTATTGATTAGGAAAATGCAAAGCAAAAGAAGTCTTAGGTAACACATCACACCTATCAGATTGGACAACATAACAAAACAAGAAACTGACAAATGCTGGAGAAGATTTGGGAAAATGTGGTCATTAATACTTTGGTAGTGTTGCTTGGCATGTCACTGAGTAGGTAAATTAGGTAGAATTGTTCTTTCCGCTATATCAATTTGGCCTACCCACAAGTAATTGATATTTCTCCAGTTATTTAGATATCTTCATTTGTGTACAAAGTGTTACATAATTTCATTGATACATTCTTTAGGTTTGTCTTAGCAGATAGACTCTAAACAATTTTAAATAGTCTCTAGATTTTGGAATGGAATTTCATTCTCTCTTGCTACTGAGTTTTGTTGGCAGTATATAGAAATGTTCATGATTTAGGGGTTTTATTTTAAATCCTGCAGATTTGCTAGTTTGTAGTTAGTTCAATTAATTTTTCTAGTTGATTTTCTAAGCTTCTCTAATAATCCTATCTTATCAACTGTGAAGAGTAATACTTTTGTTTCCTCATTACCTATTTTTATTCCTTCAATTTTCTTTTTCTTGTCGTTACTATAGCTAGCAATTCCAGTACAATATGAACCAATAGTGGTAATAAGGGATATTCTTGCTTCACTCCTTAGCTTTCTGAGCAGGCTTTAAATTTGTCCCCATTACAGATAATGATTGTTCTTTGTTTTAGGTGTAAACTACATATTTTAAGAAATGATGCAGTTCCTCCTATGCTTTCTGGTGTTTTTAAAAGGAATGGGTTTTGTGTTTTGTCAAAGGGGTTTTCCGTATCTATTGATGTCTATGTATGTAAACATATGTATGCTTTTGCTATTGATGTTGTCAATTTTGATATTGATTTCTTATTGAAAGGTTCCCTAATCCTGAATTATCTGGCATAAATTTCATCTTTTAATAATGTATGCTACTTATGAATATATTCTTATATTCTTCTTGGGAGCATTTTATTTATTTTTTGCATCAATATACATTCTGGAAATAGGTCTATAGTTTTCCTCCTCTCTTTTTGCTCTCCTTTGTTTAAGTATCAAAAACATATTTATGTCATAAAAGGAATTTGGTACATATCTTTACTTAACTATATTTTCAGATAACTTACATAGTGTTAGGAATAATTGTTCCTTAAATGTTTGGTAGATTCTCTTGTGAATCCATCTGACCCTGCAAATTTGTTCTTAAGGAATTTGTTGATTATTCAATTACTTTTTCTAAAATAGGGTCATTAAATTATTCTATTTTTTCATATGTAAACCCAGAAAATTTTTTTTTTGCAAATATTCATCCATTTTACATATACTTGAGTAAAATAATTAAATTTTTAATTTCATCTTCATTGCTGGTGCATTCACTTTTTAAATTTTTGATTCTGGTAATTTAGTCTTTTCTCTTCCTTTTTAAAAATCAGACTGACCAATGGTTTATTAATGTTATCATCTATAATATACATACATACATACATACATACATACATACACACACATGCACACACATAGACACACACATATACACATACATATATACACACATAAAATCAGCTAGTAGTTTTATTAGTAATTTTTCTCACTTTCAATTTTATTCATCTCTCCTTTGATTTTTGGGATTTCCATTTTGGTATTGAATTGGAATTTTTAATTTGTTCTTTTAGTTTTTTGGTTGCATGACCAATTAATTGATCTGCCATTCCTCTCTTTTATTAATGTATGTACTTACAGTTATTAATTTTTCCCTAAGTACTGCTTTGGCAACATTCCATAAATTTTGGAATGTTGTCTTGCCTTTAATGAAATTATTGATTGTTTCTGTAATTTGTTCCTTGTCTCACTCATTTTTTAGTATTGCATTTAGCTTTCAATTAATTTTCATTCTGTGTTTCCATTGTCCTTTATTGAACACAAATTTTATTGCATTATGGTCTGTAAAGAGTACATTTAATATTTATGTTTTCTGCACATGATTGGGAGATTTTCAATGCCCTAATATATCATCAGTTTTTTGTGATGGAAACATGCAGAGCTGAGAAAAATGTATGCTCCGCTATTCTCCCATTCAGTTTTCTCAATAGGTCTGTTATATGAAACTTTTCTAAGATTTAATTAGTCTCTTGATTTATCCTTATTTATTTTATAGTTAGATTAATCTAGCTCTGAGAAGGGAAAGCTGACACCAACACTAATATATATTTCGCTACTTCTGTAATTCACATGATGTTTCCTTTAAGAATGTGAATTGTTTACCATTTGTTGTATGTATATATGTGTATATATAAGTACATATATATTTATATATATATGTATATATATATGTTTGTATATATATATATATATAGTGCCTTTTAGATTGATGTAACTTTCATTCTTATCCTTTTTAATTTGATCTATTTTTGTTATTATTTTGTCTGCAATCATGATTTTTACCCTTCTATTTTTTTTTTACTTTAATTAAATCATTATAGATTTTGTCTCAGTCCCTTATATTAACTCTGTGTTTGTCTCTCTGTTTCAATTATTTCTTGTGAAGAACATATTGGATTTTGGTTTATAATCCTTTCTGCTATCCACATCAATTTTTTGAGTGCTTTCATTCCATTTATGTTCATAGTTATTATTGCTAATTATGCATTTCCCTCCACCCTATATTCTTCTGTTTATCCTTCTCTTTCTCTCTTTGGTACTTTTTTCCTCTACGTTCTGTTTTGCCTCTGACCACTGCCTTCCATCTGACCTGCCTTTTATCCTCCCCTTTGTTATTCCCTTCCCTTCCTATTTCCCTGTTGGATGAAGTAGATTTCTATTACCAATTGTTATTCTATTACCAAAATATTGATTTCACATCATAGATTTATCCTAAGTATAACAATTCTGATGTCTAGAAATTTTCAGATCCTATGAATCAGTTATTCTCTGTTAAAACTGTTTTATCTATATGCATCTAAATTCATTTATTATTATTACCTTTTTTTGGTTCTGGATATTCTACTTTAATTTAAATTTTCTAAAGACAAATTCTTATCTCCAAATTATTTTTCTTCAATTTCTAGTGAGAATATAAAGAAGGAAACAAAAGAATTATTTCAGTCATGTATCATTTTCTTTTTAACTGGACCAAAATGCAACGTTCAGAGTTAAAATAATGTTGTTAGGATATTTAAGTGCTAAGTGGTTATTCACACCCTCTATTACGTCTTCTGACACCATTACTGTGAAAGCAAAAGTTTATAGCATGAGACTAAGAGTAGTTTTGTATTTTCATCTATTTCATGAGCTACCGTATAGAACCAAATCAAAATTCACTTAGTAGTTAAATTTCTGTTGATGTAATTCTCCAAATCTACTTTTTCTGATCCTTAATAAAATGCCAAAGTCTGACAGCAGGAATATACTCAATGTATTTTTTATCCAGCACATCATAAATTCCTATCAAATATTTACTAATAAACTTTTTGGATCATCCAAACCATTTGTTCCATTAACACAATTTGAAAACTACATCAAAATCAGAGTAGGACTCATGCACCAAAAAATTAGCTTAAATGACTCTTCTCTATCCTATCTCTAAATGTATCCTCCAATGTGTCTTTTCCTTGGATGTGTTGCTTGCAGATGTAAGTATAAATATTTCAGTGGAATTCAACAGCCCCCTGGGTGTCTGAGCAGCCTTTTTTAAGGACCACACTGCCACCTTCTGGCATGAGGCAGAGACTAGAAAATTTGCCCTAAGAATTATTTGTTTCACCATATCTTGTCCTGAATAATTAGCATGGTAGATGTGGATGACAACCAGTGGTCAATACACACACAAAAAGTGTGAGGACTTTTGTGAAGATTACTCCATTCACCACTGGTACCTAGACTGTGTGCATGTTCATGATATCAAGAAATTAAATAGACCTGAAAGACAAGTAGCTCTAGTTGTGAAAGGACTCAGCAGGTATCACATCAAAATAACATCCTGGAGTGAAACAAGGGTGGCAAATGAAAGTCAGTTTACTGAAGGAGACTCTGGATATATATTTTTCTGGAATTACCAGAATGATGGGGAGTACCTTGAAGGTGGTGTATGTGTTGCAATCAAAAATAATCTGGTCAGCCATCTTCTATACCCCCCAAAGAAGTAAACATCAGGCTCATGATAATGTAATTGTCACTTGCAGAAAAGTTTCATGCCACCATCAACAGTACATATGCTCACATCATGATGAATCCTGATGAGGTCAAAGAAAAACAAAGTATGAAGATCTGGAGACACATCATCATCAATGTGTCAAAATAAAACAAGTTGATTTTTCTGGTTGACTTTAATGCCACATGGACACAGAGTACCAGTCATTACAGGAAGTCTTGGGGAACATGACAATAGTAAGAGTCACTTACTACTGAAGACTTGTGAATCTCATGACCTTCTTATCACCAGTGGTGTCTTCTGTTTATCTAAATCAAATAAAACTTTGTGGATTCACCCTCGCAGCACAGCACAGCACAGCACAGCATTAAATAGATTATATCGTTGTAAGGAGAAGAGACATACAGAATGTAAAAGTGACAAAGGGGATGTGTGGCACAAAGTGCTGAACAGATCACAGACTTATCCTTTCCAAGCTAAACATTCACATTTAACAAAAATGGTGCTCCCAAAGCAAGAGTAGTACCAGAAGACAATGTCAGCAGACTAGAATGTTTCTCCAAGCATTCTGTTTCTAATTTGGAGGAAAAGCTGAGCTAACACACAGTTGGCAGTAGTGTAGCAGGAAAAGAGTGGAAAGCTTTCATACATTTGGTGCACAGCACCACATATACTCATCTTACAAACATCAAGACTGATTTGATAAAAATGATGGAGAAATTTAGAAGTTGCTAAATGAAAAGAATGAGAACTGCACAGAATTTACCAGCAAGATAGTTTTTTTTTTCTAAAAGGCAGCATTTAACTTTATCAAAAGTAAAGTGCAAGTGAAACTTAGAAAGATGCGTAATTCTTGGCTCAGTAAAAAGGCAGAAAATCAGTTTTATGCTGATAGTAACAATCCAAAATGTTTTTATTGTGCCCTGAAGGCTTCTTTTGGGCAAAGGACCTAAGGTTTGACTCACCTGCTAGTGCTGATGGAGCCTCATTGATTAGTGATAAGTGTATGATCCTGCAAAGATGGGATGAATGCTTCCATAGTGTTCTCAACAGATTGTCATCAATCAATGTTGAAACTAGTGACTGTATGCCTCAGGTGGAAGACAATGTCTCCTCTAGCCAAACCTCCAACTGAATAAGAGGTTTTGAATGCCATTAGGTTTCTCTCTTGTGTCAAAGTGACTAGGGCTGATACTATTCCAACTGAGATTTACAAGGCAGGGGGTCAACTGCGCATAAAAAAAAAAAGCCAACTGAAGTATTCTGGCTAATATGGCATCATGAGGTTATCTCTGAAGAGTTCAAGGATGCCTCTCTGGTCCATCTCTACAGGAAAAGGAAATGTAATATCCCATGAAAAACACAGAAGAGTCTGTCTCTTAGTCATTGATGGCAAGATTCCTGCCAGAGTTCTCCTTAATAGCTGATCTTTCACCAAAAATGATCATCTCCCAAAGAGCCATTGTGGTTTCAGAAAGGGCTGTGGAATAGCTGATAGGGATTTTGTTGCCTGACAACTCCAGGAGAAATGCTAAGAACAGGAGTTTACACAATGTTCATTGAGCTGACCAAGACCTTTGATATTGTCAGTCTTTATGGCTTAAGGAGAATCATGGCATTTTTTTTTTCTGGAGAAGTTCATCAGTATTGTATGTAAATTTCATGACAGCATTCTTGTAGAGGTTCTGGAAAAAAAAATGATGATGCTCTCATGTTTATAGTATAAAGTGTTTTCTAGTATAAAATAAAACACACACACACACACACACATACACATACACAGGTCAGCTTTGACATCAATAGCAAATTATTTAACCGGAAAAGGTTACATGCCAAGGCTAAAGTGGAAGGAGATTTGGTGCATGGTTTTTTTGTTCACAGATAATTATACATTCAACGTGGCATCTCAGACTGAGATGCAACAAAATATGGATAGATTCTCTACTGCTTGTGCTAAGCTTGCCTATCTATTAACGCCAAGAAAGCAGAGGTTCTCTACTTATACGATACATAGAACCATCAGTTATCGCAAATGGAGAAATTCTGAAAATGCTATGGATAAGTTCATTAACATTATCAGTAGACTTTATAGGGATGTTCTCATATGTGATGAGGTTAACCCACACATTGCCAGAGCTAGCTCAGGGTTTGGGATGCTCTGAGGGAAAGTCTGGGAGAGTATTAGGTTATCAACCAAACTAAATACATACAGAGCTCTTGTGGTGACCTTATGCCTGTGAAACTTGGACAACATATCAGTGACATGCCGGGAAACTGAATCACTTCCATTTGAATTGTCTTAGGAAAATTCTGAAGATCACCTGATCAAATGCCAAAAGTACTTTTTGTCAAAACTTTCGCCTCATTTTACAGATAATTCATATAAGATAAATGCTCCCATAGAGGTCAGAAGAAACAATGCAAGACTCTCCCAAGGTTTCTCTCAAGTATTTTGAAATCTATTGTAACACATGGGTAAAACTGGCATAGGACCACCTAGCATGATGTGCCCATATCAAAAAGGTACTGTAGTCTATGAGCAAAGCAGAATCATAGTAGCTCAAAGGAATGTGAGATGTGCAAATATAAAGACATATCTACTCCCAGTGGATTATTTGTACCTGATCTGTGGTAGAGTCTTCTGAGCTCATATTATTCCAAACAGCTGCATTCAAACACATTACGCTTTGACCCCAACATGATGATATCATTTAATTTTTGTCCTCTTCATGAATTAAGGCCAACTTTTTCATATTACACATAGTGCAAAAACACAAGCATTGTATATATATGTATGTATGTGTGTGTTATACGCATATATGCACATATGTGTATACATGTTTAAAAGAAATCACCTTGTTGTAGTGTCCATATATTGATGTAAGGTGTATTTTATGAATCTATGAATAATGTCTAACCTCTTTTCATTTGACATCACTTTAAATATCTGAAGGAATGGGTAATTCCTTCAGGGAAGGGAAGGGAAGGGAAGGGAAAGGAAGGGAAGGGAAGGGAAAGGAAGGGAAAGAGAAGTAAAACCTAGGTTAACTGTGGAACTTTTGGCCATCCAAATTTACCTTCCTTTGGAGAGGAGAAGGAAAAGGATGGAGAGGCAGACAGGAGAGGAGGAGGTGAGGAATTGGTAATACAAGACAAAAGTATATACACATACACTCATATTTACTTTCCCAGAGGACTTATATCCAACTGAGGAATAACATTTATAAAATCTATGAATTAATATGAGATGTGATGTTCTAAAACTAAAGTATCTAGTGCATAGGAGGCTCTTAACATATTGTGTAAAGGCTGACAAAAAAAGGTTATTCAGGATTTGATCTAGTACAGGCGAATTTACATTGAAAACTCAAGAATAGAGTTTCCTTGTGATATCCACTTTGAGATGTTTATTTTTCCCCTGTTTTCTTTTAAGAGAAATAACAAATATTAAGCACAAAAGAGTAGTTGCTCAATAAACACATTATCATATTGATTTACCTTGAATGTAAAAATAAAAAAGGTACAGAAGAAGCTCCAATTTTTTTTGACATTTTCTTCTAAAAAAAGGCATATTCATTAGTTTGTTTAAGTAATAAATGTAATCATTTTTAACAATCACTCATAGTTTATAGGAAAATAAATTCTCATCTGTATCTATGCCTTTTGTTGGCCATCATAAATGAATGTGTGACATTTTTATTCTAGATTAAAGAACATTTTTAGGTCAAAATATGTTATTACCTGAAATAGATGAGTCTTATATGAAGTAGCTTACATTTATTTCATTCCTAAAATAAGGGCTCATAATATCCTTTATGATTGTAGTCCTTGGGGGTCAGAACATATAGATATGCAAGCTATTATAAAGTAAATTCTCATCTTATCTCTGATTCATATCCATGTTTCAGCTATTTAATCATAGTTTAGCTTATCTAAATACAAACATGGAAATAAGATCATCTAGCTTGTTTACACACATATCTAAAAACAGAGTTTATGTTTATTTTCTATTTCTATCCAATCAGAGACTTTTCAAAGAATGGTCCCAGCCTGTATTTAGATCCATTCTATACACCCATTTTGTTGGGTTTTTTTTTGGGGGGGAGGTTTGTTTGTTTTTTGCCAAGAGCAGAGTGAGACAGAGAGAGAGAGAGAGAGAGAGAGAGAGAGAGAGAGAGAGAGAATACAGCTTCAATACAGGCTTCCGGTTAAGTCTAAAATTGTTAAATTATTCAAAAAAATCAATTTTTTGCAGAAAAAGAGTACAGAAAATTTATATATATATATATATATATATATATATATATATATATATATATATATATATATATATATATATATATATATATATATATTCAAGGATAAGCAGTGCCTTACCTTGCCTTAGCGAAGCAGAAAAAAGGAAGAACTGAAGAAGAAATAAAGGGAATTGTGTCCAGACTGTTCATTCTTTAAGCTGGTCATAGAGCCAGAATTCTTATGAAGAAATAGTCCTTCTCCTTGATAAAGTAAACCACTCTGCATGCATCTGTGATTCCATCCCATCCAGTCCTCTTTATCTGATTTCCCCTTCTAATATCACTATCCTATTTAATTTTCAATGTCTCTTCACTCTTCTGTTGCCCATAAACCCATATCACTCCCATCTTAAAAGGAAACAAAATTAGACAAAAATAAAAAGCAACCAAAAATCTATATCATCTCACTATTCTCTCTTGCCATCATGTTAGATATATCCTCTTCTTTTTTGGCTAATTGTTTTAAAGCCTTTTCTACATAGGTGCCTCTACTCTCTGTTTCCTTATTTCTAAATTTTCTGTGATCTGGTTTTTGACCTCATTATTCAAGCAGAAGTGTTCTTTCTAAAAATAACGATTACCTGTAATTTCCAAATCTTATGTTAAGTTATGACACTAGTACTATCATATACTACACTCAAGGAAGAAACCCCTATATAAATTGAGCAACGCATCTATTCAAATAGACTAGCAGTATCAAAGTCAAACAGAAATGCATCACTGCAGGCCACCTGTTGACTTAAAAAAATACACAAATTATAATCATCTCTGTTGTACTATATTTTAATTTATTTTGTTAATAATTTTCAAATTATATTATAATCTGATTTGAACTAAGCAACTAATCTTGTAGATATGCCATGCTCAGGGAAGATTTAAAGCACAGTTTAAAGACAACACCATTTAGTGTCAATAATGTGAGTTGTCCTTTTGATGTATTCCCCTGTAAGGGGCCTCTCATCTTCCCTTATAAATATTAAAATCTACTCTACATATAGATGATGCATATAATTATTGGGCAATGTACCCTATATTAATGGGGGAGGATTGTTTTATTACAAATATTATTGTGATATTTCATTAAATGCCTTTGCTTGAAAGTTATTGTGTACTCTGACTGAATAGAGAGAAAGGTATACATCAGTTGGGGCTAATGAGCTATAATTTTAATTGGGTATAGACCCACAAAGAATGCTGTACATGAGGTTGCAATCCTGGGAACTCCATATTAAAAAAATGGGTCACAATAGTATTTAAACACAAAAATAAAAACAGCAACAACAAACGCTAGCTGGGAGCCCTGGCCTAGGATGCACACTACAGTAGGGTGGCGTAATCTAGTACATATGGCAGGGAAGGAGGGACAAAGAGAGGGGGGAGAATGAAAACCATTGCTATGAGTCATAAGTCCAAGATTCACCTCATAGACCTGTCACTTACTAGATTTATTATCTTGAGAAAATATTCATTATTTCTGAGTATCATTTCTTCATCTTTAAAGCAGGAATGATAATACATGCCTTCCCCCTTACCCCCACAATTTGCAGAAGGTTGAGAATTTATTTTTAGTAGCTTGGAAAGAGATAGTAACAGTGAAGGTGATATCTAAATGTCTGAAAAATGATGTGGCACACATGGTTTCTAAAAGAAGGAAAGAGATGGGATGAAAATTTGAGAAAACGGGAGGGTTAAGGAGAGTGTTATAGTAAATATTTAATCACTGACTTTCAAAAATATGTATAACATTTTAAGTTTCATCTACATGATTGACATTTGCAACATTATTTATTATATCATTACTTATTTACATTATAGTCTAGAAAATCAACAAAATAATGAGTCAAGCCCTGAGTTATAGCCTTTGCCAATTCCTGAAATGTAAATGAACAATACCGAAAATTTAACTATTGGCTTTCCTAAGCAGAGCAGAGTTGTATCAGAACACTCTTTGTAAGGGAAAATATTTTTGCTGTTCTTTTGTATTCTTTTAGAATAAGGGTTAAACATATTTTCTAAATCAGTGGACTGTGAGAGATTAAAGAGGCAAAAGAATGGAGAAGTTAAGGGATATGGGGATGGAAATCTTTAGGTGACTTTTAGTAGAAAAGAAAGCTTCAAGAATATCTAGAACATATCTCACTAGTAATAAGAGGTCAGAAAAAGGAGATGTCTTTAGACTGAACATCAACTCTAAAATGTCCTTGAATCATGTGAAATATAACAATATTAAATAATAATACCTTAGAGACAAGATTTCTGAGTTTCTGCTGATCCAGAAGGATCAAAATGATTCCAAATGTAACCAGAGAATTTAGGCTATATAACAAAATATATGAATGAATGGAGAAAAATTCCATAGGCAAACCAATTTTGCACTAAAACTGTTTTGTTTCACTAAGCTCTAATGCAACTTTAGAAATCTCTCCAATTATTAAAAAAAAAAAAATCTGATAAGAGGTCCATGGATTCCACCAGACTGTCAAGGGAGTCTAATCTCTGTCTCTGTCTCTCTCTCTGTCTCTCTGTCTCTGTCTCTCTGTCTCTCTGTCTCTCTGTCTCTCTCTCTCTCTCTCTCTCTCTCTCTCTCTCTCTCTCTCTCTCTCTCTCTCTCTCTCTGTCTCTCTCTCTCTCACACACACACACACACACACACACACACACACCACACATACAATTTTAAAAATCAGTGGTATAGAACAAGTAACAATTAATTGCTCCCATCTTTCATTTTTTAAACTAATGTTCTCATGTACATACATATGATTTTATCATGTTGTCACTAGCTGGAATAAATTTTAATTTCCAATTGAGTAGCCTCATTGAAATGTCGATCCTTCCTTCCTTCCACTGTCCCTCCTTTTTTCTCCTTCCATTCTTCCTTCCTACATGCTTTCCTTCCTTCTTTCATTCATTCAACAATCATTTATTAAATACAACACCTAGTGAAAATGACTTTTAACATATAATGAGTGTTTAATAAAGCAATAAAATCCTTAAGTAAGATAATAGAACCGAACATCTAGAACTGGAAGGAACCTCATGTCAAGTTGGTTTGCCTATGGATTTTTTTTCCTCATTCCTTCATATATTTTCTTATAGAATCTGAATTCAGTGGTTATATTGGCATCAGTTTTATCCTTCTTGACATATAGAAACTTAGAAATTAGTTCATGTCTTGCATTTTACATATGATTAAACAAAAACTCAGAGAAATTAAGTGACTTCCCCAAGGACATATAGTGTCAGCAGTAGAATTTGAACTCTGCTTCTTTCTCTCCAGAAACACTAGTCTTATGCTGATGTCATTATAAATACAGAGGAGCTTTTTTGTTTGATTTTGTTTTTGTTTCTGTTTTTGTTTTTTTCTTTTTGGGGAATGAGGTGGCTAAGGAAATGGAAAAGATCTTGTATGGAGAGGAACTTGAACTGAATCTTAAAGAAAAATATGGACTCAGAGACAAATGAGGAAGGAAGTTGCTTTCAACCTGAGAACTCTGTACAAAAGCTAGAGACAGGAGGTGACCTGTCCTGTAGAGCCATGGTGTCAAACTCATATAGAAAAATGGATCATTAAACCATATATAACCATCCCTGAAGGCTGCATATTGACTTAGAAATCACCTAGCAACATTCTTGATATTTGCTGTATAGTTATTTCTTTTATTAAATATTCTCCAATTACATTTCAATCAGGTTCAGGCAACATTGGGAGTGCCATGGGCTATAATGTGGTGCACAGGTCCCATGTCTGACTCCTCTGAAAGAGAAATCAGAAAACCAGTGTGGTGAATTTCAAATGAGCACAAAACCAGTTCTGTTCAGTTCTGTTAAGAATCAAACTGAAAGCAATGGTTTATGTCTCATCAGTGTAGATTAGCACAGCGCAGTAATACAAATGTGCCGGATAATAAAGAGCCTGTGCAGGCTTTATTGCACTTTCTTTTCTTATGCTTGATAGATAGTACAGTTTTTTAATAATTGAAAGTTCGCAGCAACCCTGCATCAAGCAATTGAATCAGCACCATTTTTTTCCAATTGTGTGTACTCATATCATGCCTCTATGTTGCATTTTGGTAATACTTCAAAGTTTTCAAATGTTTCCTTATGGTTATGGTGGTCTGCAATCAGTGTTCTTTGATATTACTGTCCTAACTGTTGTGTGGCAGCAGGAATCATGCCCATATAGGACAGAGAACATAGTTAATAAATCTTATGTGTATTCTTAGTGCTCCAGCAAGTAGTCAACTGTTTCTCTCCATCTCCTCAAATCTCCCTCTTCCCTGAGACACAACAATATTGAAATTAAACCAATTAATAATGCTGAAATGGCCTCCAAGTGAAAGAAAGAGACAAATGATATGGCATACTTCATTATTATCTTATTTTAAGAGATTGCCATAGCCACCCCAACATTCAGCAACCATCATGTTGATCAGTCAGCAGCCATCAAAATCATGGCAAGACCCTCCTCTAGCTTTCTCTCTCTCTCTCTCTCTCTCTCTCTCTCTCTCTCTCTCTCTCTCTCTCTTTCTCTCTCTCTCTCTCTCTCTCTCTCTCTCTCTCTCTGTATATATTATATATATGTATGTATGTATATGTGTGTATGTATAAGTGCATAAATATATATGTGTGCATATATGTGTATGTATATATGAAGGTTCAGATTATGGTTGCCATATTTTTAGCAATAAAGCATTTTTAATTAAAGTATCTACTCTTTTCATACATAATACTATTGCATAATTAACAGGCTATAGTATAGTGTCAATATAACTTTTATAAGTAATGAGAAACCAAAAAATTCATATGACTTGCTTACCTGAAATATTTCCTTTATTGTGATAGTCTAGAACCAATCTTACAATATCTCAAAGGGATATTACCAGAAAGATTCATAACTAACACTTGGACTTTTCAGTTATGTTGACCTACCTTTTGCAGGTTTATTTCTAAAGTGCAATGAGATTGTGAATTTTGATAACGAATAAAAATAAAATGCGTACATAACCTTTGTTTAATAAGATTATACTGAATAAGCTAATCAATGATCTATATGAAACCTCCTTACAAAATTTAAATATTATAATTTTGAAATTTTTGTGCATTGTGAGATGACACAGTATCTCATATAGGAAATCTGGATGAGTTCTGTATAGCTGATAATCGCCTTTCTATCTATCTGTCCCTGATGTCCTTCTCACCCTAGTAGCTGACTGTGACCACAAAGCACAGCTGGTTAGAAAGGGCTACTGAGAAGCTGTGGATATGTAGTTTGATTATTTCAGGATTATTTGTGAACCAACATCATTTCTTATTAAGTAGTGACATGCAGAGATGGAATATTCAGGACACAGCTTTTGAGGTTTCTTCTTAGCTCCATGAATCTGCATATGAAGTTGTAACCGAAAGTGAAAACTTCAAGATAAAACTCATGTTCATATGTGACTAAAAATAAACATCTCTCTTAAATGACAACATAAACCAAATACACATTTTGATGCCTTTTGTCTGTTATAACTAATTTGATGAGATGTAATAAATTTAATTGATCCATTGATGTAATTTTTTCAATGCCTATTTTCAATGAATAGCTCAGATAAACTTGCTCCACAGAACATCTGATAGATGCACATATCTTTCTTAAAATAAAGAATTAAGATAACCATTTATCATTCTCATTAAGTCTCCACTGAATTTTCAGTGCTACTGTCCAGATTAGCAATATAATTTGGTATTTTCTGTTGGAGAGAGTAGTCATCAATTTAACCCTAAATTTTAAGAAGGAGTGATGCTAGCAATGTCAAGCAATAGCTGGGGCAAACCTTGACATCTGTTACATTCCTGACAAGTCTGTTAAAGCTTTCATTCAGGGGAGTAGATTTAGTCAGCTTTTAGTACAAGTAGTAATAACCTCAGAGTAATGCATATCTTAAATGAACAGTCATAGAAAGTGTTCTAAAACCCATCAAGTTTTATTGGGTAGCTGATAGCTTTTATTTCTAGCTGTACAGGTGTAGTGAATCATGCATAAAGGGGGAACAGAGTTCACTGAGGATACAACCTTGAATTTCTTTCTTTTTGCTTCTTAGAAGTCCTAATTAGGAGTAACCTCTCTCTATGTAAGAATTACAGAGTGCCTTTCCTACACAGTGGAAGCCATGTCAGTGATGCGCACAAACACACACACACACACACACAGCACACACACATGCATGTGTGACAGTATATTTCTCTAATAAGCAGTATTTTCAAACATTCTAATTCATTGAGTGGAACAAAGAAAGTACATAGGAAGAGCTTGCCCCATTTAAAATAGGTTTTGTGAACATGATAGTTCACAAATGCAACATATCTACCTGAAACATTATTAGGAATGTAAGGTATTAAATTCAAATAATAACAGATACATGGAATAATAGAGATGAATCTTAAAAAAATCACATGATCTATGCCTATTTTCAGCATGAGTACCATTTAGATTATTTATTGCTTTCCAAGGAAGAGTGGATGAATAAAAAAAAAAAAACATACTTTTTGTGATTTTTTTCTCGATTTTGCAATATTATTGCATTGAGAATCTTAGTCAATCCTGAGTCACCTGTGATTGTTTTCCTTTTCTTTGTTGAAATTATCCTGAAGTAGAAGCTTTATCCTTCTATTCCATAGGTTTTTAAACTCAGGTTCATGAACTTGAATTTTATTTTTTTTAATATTTTGATATTTGTATTTCAAAATAAGAAAAATCATTTGAAATTCCATGTATTTTATTTTATGCAGTTAAAAAGTTGTTCTCAGAATATCTGGAATGTAACAGTGCTTTAATTTTTATAAATGTTATCACATTTAGTCCATATAACAATCCTGGGAAGTAGGCACTGTTATTATCCTCATTTAACCAATGAGGAAACTGAAGCAGACCGAGGTTAAATAACTTGCCCATCATTAGTAAATATCTGAGGGCAGATTAGAACTGAAGATTTCTTGACGCCAGGTCTAACACTCTAATAAGTATGCAACTAAGCTCCCTCTAGAAGGGATCCATGGGTTTCACTAGGCTGCCAAGGCAATTTCATGTCAAAAAATCGTTAAGGATCTTTTTCTATACTATCTATTTAGTATAAAGGCATACATGCATGCGTGCATATACATATGCACACATGCATACACATGTACACAAGTGTATGTGTGTATAATAATGCTCAAATTATGGCATATTACCAGAGGACGTCCACTGAGCTAGTATATTTCATATGTACATGAATCTCTATTTTCCACCACTCATTACAGATGGATAGTGAACTGAGTCCAGAATACAAGGAGGCTGGACTAGATATCATTTGGAAAAATCAGCAACATTTTCAATGATCCTAAAGATAATTTCTGCTGCAAATGCCACATTATCCTAGAGGAGTTATAAGGAACAGGATAGTTGCAAAAAAAAATCAGAAGTGCTGTCAATACAAAGGTATGTGATATTTACAGGTGTCAGCAAGGCATCAACAGATACAACTTTTAAGAAGTGATTATACACAAAAGCATATAATGCATGTGTATAATACACATATATGAATACACACATTTGTATGTGTATATATGTATACATAAACATACTGTATTCCATATATGTATATTCCCATATATTGCATTTCAAGTGGTTGATTCATAGGTTGACTGTTGTACTTTCTTCTTGAAAAAGATCAAAATCATACCAAATTAGAGTGTATCCAACTGTCTGATCAGACCCAATATAAGCTCAGAATGCCCTATCACAGGTTGGACACAAATAGAAATATTACACATATGTATATATAGACAACTAAGGCACAATGGATAGAGTACTAGGCCTAAAGTCAGGAAGACTCATCATCCTGAGTTCAAATCTGGACTTAGCAACTTACTAGTTGTGTGACCCTGGGCAAATCACTTGACACTTTTTGCCTAAGCTTCCTCATAAATGAACTGAATAAGGAAATAGCAAACTGATCCAGTATCTTCGCCAAGAAAATTCCAAGGAGGATGATGAGGTGTTGCACATATCTGAGAAAGAATGGCAGTAGCAATTATGTATATATTGTGCGCATATATGTGCATGTATATTTGTATAAGTGTGTATGTGTGTGTATATGAGTAAAATCATGGAAAGCGTGGTGGGCTGTTCATATGAAAATGAGACGATGCAGAGTTCTATAGATCTGAGATATTAATTGACTGAGATCATCTGTGGAAAATTATATAGAAGGATATGGATAAGCATCAGACAAAATAAGAATGTATTCATAGGTTTTGATTTGTGTCAGTGAATGGAATGCCTACTAAAACATGATCACAAAATCACCAAAAGAGCAAATGGTCAGATAGGTTTTCCTCACTGTTCTCAATTCTTCAAATAATTTAAAATGTTATAAAATTTTCTCAAATCTGCTAGTTTCTCATGGCATCGTGCTTGAATAGCAGACCTGTAAATTGAATGTGTGACCCTTAGTGCCTTAGACCCTCTGCAAGAGTATGAATTCAAAAACAGCTAATGATTTACATAAAGTTTACCATTGCAGTTCCTCATATTGATGAAATCACAGATTTACTTCAATTTTTTTTTTCATTTTTGCTATTCAGTCATTCAGTTCCATCCTACAATTTATGACTCTGCGCCATGTTATATCATCCCTGAGGAATTTCTTGGCAAGGATACTGGAGTGGTTTGTCATTTCCTTTTCCAATAGATTAAGGCAAACAGATGTTAAGTGTTTTGCCCAGTCACATAGTTCTTAAGTATCCGAGACTGAATTTGAATTCAAATCTTCCAGACTCCAAGTGCAAGACCCTATTTTCTGAGACTTCTAACTACTTCTTAGGATAATTTAGCCATTTTGTTGTTCACTTCTTTCAGTTGATTCCAATTTTTCATGATCCCACTTGGGATTTTCTTGGCAAACAAGGTTAAGTGACTTTCCCTGGGTTATACAGCTAGTAATTTTCTGAGGATTGATTTCAATGCACATAGATGAGTCTTCCTGACTCCAGGCTCAGCACTCTATACACTGTGCAACCTAGCTGCCATTAGAGTATCAACTAATTTGTTTTAGTGAAAGAAATGAACACAGCTATATGAAAACCTGCTACTGGTAACTGTAATGGTAATTGAATTGGAAAATCTTTTCTATTCAGTAATAGGCCCATTAAGTCACATGGAACCTGTGCTGGGAGAAGTTTGCTGAATGGGTGGAGATGGAAGAGGTTGAGCTAGTGTAGAGCTGAGAGGAAGTTAGTCTTGAGAGTATTCAGAGCTAGGAAGGATGTAGGTTGCTGTCTAGTGCCAGTGATTCGTGATTGTGATTTTGTTTAAAATGTCTGCTTGAAATAAGTGTAATAGACCTGATTTGTGCGAAGTCTAGCAGGGGGATGGCTTGAGGATGGTGTTGTCCTCTGCATTGTTTTTAGTATAGATTTTTGTTGCTGTGATGGACTTGGTTCTGAATAAATGTTTTGGTTCTGGTTTCCTTGTGGAGAGACTGTGGTACTTCACAATTATGAATTGCATGGTGATATTCATGGCTGTTATGGGTGCTGTGAATTTCCCATTGGCACTACAATAACATGCTTTAAGATTCTATCAGGTTTGTTCTAAATTGTCCCCTTTGTGTTTGCTTTGATCTTCTGTTTAGAATACAAACATATCAAGCACAGAAAGAGTGGTCACTACGTCCTTTTCCTTACTTCACAGAATCTGGTAGAGAACCTTGTGCATAATAGGCACCTAATGAATATTGTAAACTAGATGAATAAGGCTACTGTGAATATTTTCAGGTACTGTGGCCAATGTGTGACTGAGTAAGCAAGGTAATCCCAGTTTGGATCCCTCTCATTTGGCTGGGTAGAAATATCCTGAGACAGGGACTATTCACAAATTTGAGATAAATTAATGCTTCTTGATTACCAGGTGCCACTTGATTAATTATTCCTTTCAACATTAGTAAGTGGTACCTGAAATTAGCTAGTTACATCATTAGATGAGCATTGTACAAACAGGAAGTGATTTACTCACCTATACTCTACCTCAGAATGGCTTTATCATGATTTTTATCACTTCTATAAAATTACTATCATTGTTGTAACTTTTATTATGCAATACATGTTTATTATATAAACAAAAATACAGTCGATTCATCGTCAGATGGCTTACACATTTTAAACAATACAAAGAAGTAATTGGTCACCTTCTATCAGTTTTTTGTAGTGGCTTTTCTTTTTTGAAACTAACTAATTTCTTTAGTCATTTTTCAAGGGACTGATGCCCTCTCTAACTTTCTTGCTTAAATTTATCAAGACCAAAATAAAGGAAAGACAGGAAAAATCCTCAGTGGAAGTAGGACATACCTCCGTTATTGATTCCCTGTGATACCTTAAGGGTATCTAGAATGTCCATTCTGTGACTCATTTTTTGGAGAGGTGAGTTCGTCCAGATCTGTGACTCTACCTCTTTGGGGAAGTCTCAATGTGAAAACACCCTTCAGTAATATAGGTAAGTACTTTCTCAGAAATGTTTTGATTTCAGTAGCTTCCTGGGACAAAGAGAGCTGGAGTGACATATCACATACTTTCAGAGGTACTACTTGAACCCAAGTCTTTCATGATCTATACAGTAATTAGAGTGACATACTGTCTCTTGGGAAAAGTCAATAAATAAATTTAAACATTTATATAACTTTTCTAGGGAAAAAATACTTCTTTAAAACAATTTACAAAACTGGATTCAATAAGTATGTGATTCAAAGGGCAACAGAAAAGAATATAGTAAACATAGTCTATGATTTCTAAAAATGAAATACATGGTTAAAATGGCATAAAACATATTTTCCAGGACTTGTATATTGAAAAAAAAAGTGGGAATATCATATACCAAGATTGAGAGAAAATACCTGGACACTTAAATTCTTCTCGAACATCCCTTTGATTTTAAAAGAACTAGGAAAAAGCCTATAGATTTATGGATAGGTACTCTGTGACAGATTTGTGTGATAGCATAGACAAAAGTAGCACAAGATGTAAAGGTGTGGAATACCTAAATTCTGGATTGTTTTGTGGAGTACATGTATTGATAGGATCCCAGAACAAAAGTTGTTTTTTTGTATTTTAAGGATTTGTTAGCTACTTACAAACACGTTTTATTTTCCTTATCTATAGGTACTGTTGCAAATATTGATTTTATATTCATATTGATGAATTCTAAATGTGAACATCCAGCCAAAAAAAAAAACATTTTCATCCTTAATATGCACATCTTTGATCAATGAATCAACAATTACTTATTAAATGTTTAATTTGTGCCAGATACTGTTAGATGTTGAGACTACAAAAAGAAAATTGAAAGTCTGCCTTGAGGAGCTTAAACATATCTAAACAGATACACATATCTAAAATAGATACAAGTAGTATAGCTGGAGTAATCAGACAAAACTGATGTAGAAGGTAATGTGGACTGTGTCTAGAAGGAATTTAGGTATCCTAAGAGTTGGAGATGAAGGAGCACATTTTTAAAAATTAATTAATTTATTTTTACTTTTCAACATTCACTTCCATAATCTTTTGAGTTTTCAATTTTCTCTGCCTCACCCTTTCCCAAGGTGGTATGAATTCTGATATTGGCTCTACTTATACATCCCCATAGTAAACATGTTTTCACATTAGTCATATTGTAAAGAAGAATCAGAAGAAATGATGGGAACTGCAAGAAACAAGAAAAAACAAAACAAAACAAAAGAACCAAAAAGAGAGGAAAGAATAGGCTTTGATCTGCTTTCAGACTCCGTAGTTCTTCCTCCAGATGTGGACAATATTTCCCTCATGAGTCTTTTGGAGTTGTTTTAGCTCCTTACGTTGCTGAGAAGAGCTAGTTTATCAAAGTTAGTCATCACATAATGTGATGTGCAATATTCTAATTCTTCTCATTTCACTAAGTATCAGTTCACATACGTCTTTCCAAGTTTTTCAGAATTCCACCCACTCATCATTTTTTTTATTGCACAATAGTATTGCATTACATTCACTTCTCACAACTTATTCATCCATTCCCCAAATGATGGGCATCCCCTCAATGTCCAATTCACTACAAGAGCTGTTATAAATATTTTTCTACATATATGTCCTTTTTCCAATTTTATAATATCTTTGGGATACAGACCTAGAAGTGGTATTGCTGAGTCAAAGGGTATGCACATTTTTAATAACCCTTCGGGCATATTTCCAAATTGTTCTCCAGAATGGTTGGATCAGTTCATATCTCCACTAATTATACACTGGTGTCCCAATGTTCCAACATCTCCAGCTTTTATAATTTTCCTGCTTTGTCATGCTAGTCAATCTGAGTGGTGTGATGTGGTACCTCAGAGTTGTTTTGATTTACACTTCTCTAATCAATAGTAATTTAGAGCATTTTTTATATAACTATAGATAGCTTTAATTTCATCTGAAAACTGCCCATACATATCCTTTAAATATTTATTAATTGGAGAATGACTTATATTTTTGTCAGTTTGACTCAGTTCTCTATGTTTTAGAAATTAGGTCTTTATGAAAGACAGTGGTTGAAAAATTTTTTTCCCAAGGATGTCTTTCCAC
Organism: Notamacropus eugenii; assembly: GCF_028372415.1. Taxonomy (NCBI): domain Eukaryota; kingdom Metazoa; phylum Chordata; class Mammalia; order Diprotodontia; family Macropodidae; genus Notamacropus; species Notamacropus eugenii. Next base: position 82,988,562 of record NC_092877.1, on the reverse strand, counting down.
CATGGATCAGTTTTGAACCTGAGTGATTTTAGAGAGCATAACTACTTTGCCACCTTGGTTTGAAAAAAATGTATAACTGAATTTGTTTTCTGGGGCTTTGCTAATAAAATAAAACACATTAAAATTCTATTTGGTTTTGTTTTCCATTCCAGAGTTAAAAATAGACAATTAAAAGACCTGTCTGTACAATTAGCTAATGCATCAGTAAAACAAAAGCAATTTACATATGATATTGTTTTAGCATCCTTTCTTCCTACTTAGCTTAAAAAAAGTTTGGTAGTGACAATGTATATGTAAAATACCATCTAAATTATTTACTTCCATATACATATATATACACATCTATGTGTATATATATATATATATATATATATATATATATAGTTTCATTCATGGATGATTCTTTTCAAAGATAAATTGTTCTGCTATCAAAACAACTATGAGGTTACTCACAGCACAGTTTAATGGGATACAAACATTTGTATGGATTGCTCAAGTATAGTGCAGCCTCTTGTGTAGATAGTACATTTTGTTAGAAAATTAACGATTAGCAGTTTTATTAAATAAAGTACATAACACCGACAAAGAACTTGAAAACTGTGATGTTAATTTTCACTTCACAAATTTATCAATTCAAGTTTTCTAAGTTTCCTAGTTTTTGAATAATATATGGTTCAATTGCTGTAATAAAATTTGCATTTGGAAATAAATAAAAATTAAAAAAATTTTCTTTCCCAGTTTTCTGTTTCCCTCTTAATCTTGGTTACCTTGACTTTGTTTGTGCAAAATCTTGTCAATTTACTATAGTCAAAATTATTCATTTGTATTTCATAATGTTCTCTATCTCTTGTTTGGTCATAAATTTGAAGAAACACAGTTCAAAAATGCAGGGGACATATAGTGAAAATCATAGAAATGGGAACTGTACTGTGATGTGTGGGGAATCGAAAAAGGGCAGTGTAGCTGTAACCTAGAGTGCATGAAAGAGTGTGAAATAAGCCTAGGCAAGCAAGTTGAAGCCAAGCTATGAAGAGCTTTGAGAATCAAAGAGAAAATATTTTATCACAGACATGCTCAGAAGCCACTTAAGTTCACTGAGACAGTTGGGAAGATGCTCCTAGCTCTGTTTTGGGAAAATAATAGAATACTGAGATACTTGGGGCAGGGAGATGAATTAGGGGGTTGTTATATTAATCCAGGTCAGCAATAAGGGCCTGAAATGATAATCCTGAAACTTAAACACATATAAACTCAAACTCTCCAACTTTCAAAAAACAACAAATAAACAAGCAAACAAACCCAAAGCTTCTGTTCTCATTAACGATCTTTTTTTTCTGTTGATAACAGAATCAATCTCTCAGTCAACTAGACTTGAAACCTTGAAGGCACTTTCACTCATCATCTTTTCTTGTTTTCCCTATCTAGTCAATCATAAAGTCTGATAGATTCTGACTCTCCAATATCTCTTTTACTCCCTCTTGATTTCTAGCACTGGAATTGAATTGTAGGGCTGTAAGGTAGAGCACTAAGCACCTCCCAAAGCCCTCCTTATAGAGGGAAGAGGATCTGGACTTTCCAGCTCACTCTCCAATGTCTGAAGGTAGGTTTGCTAGATTCATAGACTGAGGTGCCTCCTAATGTCCTCCCTTTCCTCCTTCCACCTTTCTTGTGTTGTGTTCCGCTATTAGATTATAAACCCTGTGAGGTCAGGGGATGTCTTTTTGTTTTTTATTTCTGTAGCTAGTGCTGAGCATAGGACCTGGCACATGGTAAGCCCTTAATAAAATTTTATTGAATGACATAGAATTGAATTCTTACCACTTTCTTCCCAGTTTATGCCCTCATTGTCTCTTAACTAGAATATCATCAAATAATACTTAATGATTTTTCCCGTTCCACTTGATTCTAGACATCACAGTGCCACCAGTCTGTCCAGCATATAGCTCTATTAATTTATTCCACTGCTCAAAGTTTATCATGGATTCTTTGATACATAATATATGAAGTCTATGCCCTCATCTAGTAGTCAAAGCTCATCATAATCTGGTCTTTTTTATACAAAAGCTGCTCCTCTTGGTGAATTATTTGTTGTTTTCAGACTGGATCACCCACCTATCCCCAAACACATTTTTCATCTTCTTGTTTCTGAACATAAACTCATATAATTTCTTCAACTTTTCTTTCTCCAGCATATCTTTATTAGTTAAAATCTTACCAACTCTTTAAATATAAGTCAAATACCTTTTTTTGCCTTTCCTATACTGAATCCGAGAATAATATTCACCCACTCACCCCCAACCAAAGGTGATCTTTATGATCCTCCAAATCTCATAGTACTCCCTTAGTAGTTTTCTGTCAAACTCATTCTTACGGCTATTGAATCATTTTTTAGTTGCTTCAAACTCTTCAGCATTGTATTTGAGGTTTTCTTGGCAAAGGCACTGGAGTAGATTGCCATTTCCTTCTCCAGTTCATTTTACAGAGGATGAACTGAAACAAACAGAGTTAAGTGACTTCTCCAGGGTCAGAGAGCTAATGTTAGAGGCCAGATTTAAACTCACAGGCCCAGCCCTCTATCCAATGTGCCACCTACCTGTCTGTAGAACTAATTGGCCTTTTGTATTTGTGTTCCTGTCTTGCTCCAATTAGACTATAAGTTCGTTGTAAGGAGGTATGAAGATTTATTCTTTTAATTTTCCTCATGCTCAGCAAAGAGATTTTATATATATAAAAAGTCATCTGATGCATATTTGTGGAATGAATTAATAGAAAGTAATTCCAAATAAAAAACAGGAGCCTGATGCATAAATATATTTATCATTGGTGTGGGTGTCTTGTAGTCTTCTGCTATCATCAGGGTTCATGATGAAAAAGAAAGAATGAAATCTAATAGTTGTGAAGCAGTGAAAATTCCTAAATGGAATAAACATGGACCTGTAGAAATCAGAAAAAGATAAAAGTTCACCTAATGAGTAGAGGGGATGCTGTGAATTATACATGTGGAGAGAACCCAAGAAAATTAGATTAAGTTTGGGAAAATGCAGACTAATAAACCTGGAGGAAAAACAGTCAGAAGTACAGACATTTGACTGTCAATGAAATCTAGAAAATAGTAATGCTGAATGAATGCTACTGTACTTTGTCATAAATGTACCTTCTGGCAGGTGTCTACAGGTATTTTCATTCAGATGTTTGCCTCCAGGTATGTTACTAAAAGTCACTGTAAATCAGAGTATTTCTTTCAGTATCAGAAATCAAACTGTATAGTGACCTGTGACTGTGTAAGGATGGGAAAACTTTAGGAATCATGAGAAAGAGTCAATTAACTTTATCTTTATGGTGAGTTATGGAAAATACATTGAAAAAAGGCTATCTTTTCTTACTAATATTTATATCTCTCTCTTTTGCACAGGGTATATAAAAAATAGGAATTTAATAAATGTTTACGGAATGAATTAATTTCTACATCTTGACTCAATTGAATTTTGTTAAGAAAATTGTTGATACTTGCTCTTCTAATAGTAAATCTAGTAGTAAATGTAAATAGTAGTTCAGTGCTGGTTTTGCCATGGAAATTCAACCTACTTGCTTTGTTTAAATGTCTCAATGTCCTTGAATTTTGGTATACTAGTTTGGACAGACAATGGAAATCAAGACATGTCAAAAAGCAGGTATGATATAGGCATAACATATATGTGATTGTATTGAATATAAAAGTTAAATATGCTATCTTTTCACTCTAATTCAGGTCCTTTCAACTTGAATATGAACCAGGGTTTTTAATCTGGGGTCCACATGTTCCCAAGGTTCCATGGATATATTTGAGAGGGCTTTAGAACAAGAATGGTAAAATATTATACCTTCTTTTCATTGTAATTGACTTCTCTTTAAATCATGTATATTTCATTTCATGCATGTGAAAACATTCTTCCTAAGAGATCATAAGCTTCATCAGAGTGCTACAGGGTCCATAATGCACAAAATGACTAAGAACCCCTTAGCTAAGTAATTAAAACACTCTGATGTTGGCTTAGAGTGGTGGATCAGGGTACAGATTAGGCACATAATATATGGTAATAAATGATGATAGCTTTTGATGAACCCAAATATCCAAGCTTTGGGGGCAAGAATTCAACATTTGATAAAAAGTGCTGGAAAATCTAGAAAGCAGTTTTGCAAAAACTAGACATTAACCAACATCTCACATGGTAAAGAAGCTGAAGTCAAAATGGATAAATAATTTAGACATAAAGGACAATATAACTAAATCATAGAAATATGGAAAAACTTACCTCACAGACCTATGGACAAGAAAATATTTTATAACTAGCCAAGAGATATAGAGGATCACATTAAGTAAAATAACTTTTATTACATAAAATTAAAAATGCTTTTCCTAAGCAAAACTAATACATCCAAAATTAGAAGGAAAACGGGAAATTAGGGAAAAAATTCGTAACAAGTTTTTCTGATAAAGGCCTCATTTCTCAAATATATAGGAAACTGAGCCAACTTTATAAAAATAAGCTTCATTCTTCAAATTATAAATGGTTAAAGGATATGGACAGGCATTTTTCAGAAGAAATTAAATTTATCAATTGTCACATGAAAAGATGTTCTAAGTTACTATTAATTAGAGAAATGAAATTAAAACAACTGTGACATATTGCCTCACATCTATCTGTCAAGCTAACATAACAGAAAAGGGAAATGACCATGTTGGAGGGAATGTGGAAAAGTTAGACACTGGTGCACTGTTGGTGGATTTGTGAATTGGTAAAACCATTCTGAAAAACAATTTGGAAATATGCCCCAAAGGGCTAAAAACCTGTACATACCCTTTTACCCATTACAAGGTTGGTATCCCAAAGAAATAAAAGAAAAGGCATTATTTTTCCAAAAAATAAATTTTTATAGCAACCCTTTTTGTAGTGGCAAAGAATTGGAAATTGACAGGCTGACTACCAATTGGGGAACAGCTGATTCTATACTTTTTGCTATATGATTGTGGTGGAATACCATTGTGCTCTAAGAAAAGACAAGTGAAATGGCTTCAGGAAAACTGGGGATATTTTATATGAACTCATGCAAATTGAGCAGAAACTGGAGAAACTGATAACAGCAATACTGTAAGGATGATCAATTGTGAAAGATTCAGGCACTCTGATCCATACAATGATCCAAGACAATTCCATAGTATGCATGATGAAAAATATTATCTACTTCCAGGGGAGAACTGATGAATTCTGAGCACATATTGACACTGAAGCATGTTTTGTTTCCACTTTCTTTATTCTTTTCAGTGTGTGTGTGAATGTGTGTGTGTGTATGTGTGTGTATGTGTTGCAATAGGACTAACATGGAAATAAAATTTTCATGACTTTGCATGTATAATTGATATCATATTGAGTCCCTTCCCAAGGAGTTAAACAGGGAGAGAATTTGGAACTCAAATTTTTTTAAAGTTATTTTTTTGAAATGTAATTATAAAATATTTAATTATACACACACATATCCCATGTTCTATATTACTCTAGTAACCTCTTAGTTGGTCTTCACAAATCAATGCATGCATGTGCTCCTCCAATTTTGTTCCTCCTAATCCATCTTGTACCTTGCCAGCGGATGAGATTTCCTCAATTCCTCTTTACTCATTTCTTTCCCACGTTCAGAAACACTAAATGACTTTGCACTGACCACAGTATAAAATGTAGATTCCTTTGCCAGGCATTGCAAACCCTAAATGATTTAGTACAACCTATTTTTTTGTTTGCTCCACAGTCTATGTAATTCTCTGCTTCAATCAAACAAACTGTGCTCTTCCCTTCCCTGGAAAATCTGCTCCCTGTTTCTTTCTTAATGATGCTTCAATTTCTAACTCAGATCCCTCTTCCTCCAGTCAGTCTTTGGGCCAATGGGGTTGATAGTATTCATTAAGTGGATTGTTGTGTTTGTCTTTTGCTCTGGAAGAGTATCAGGACATCAAGATGATGGCATGACTTTCAGTTGACTTTTATTTGAGTGAGGGAGGGTTATGCAAGGTCACCGACCTCACTTTCTTCTCCTGAGCCATCTGGGTAGTGGCCTGATATTCATCAGGACAATTGGAGATGGCCCAGGATACCATGGGAGACCCTGGCCCTTTCAGATTAAGGTCTTACCACATTTTCACTTTGAGTGAAATACACTCATTCAATGAATAGACTTCTTTAAATTCCTCATGAAATGGCCCCTTTAATTCAATGGAAAAAAAAAATCAAACAGGGAGGAAGACCCTCAGGGTTCCTGGGTAAAAGAGACACAATTACTATTTAGTTATTATATCTATTCTGTGCTAGGTGGATGGGGACTTATTGTCCCCTCTATGGGCTCCAGAGGGAATTGCTCAAAGATAATTAAGTGGATGAGCATTTCTTAAATATAATTATGTGACTGGCACTGTTCTAATTCCCTTACAAAGATAAATAAAAATGAAAACAATCCCTGCCCTCAAGGAGCTTACAGTATAAAGGGCAAAAGAATATACAAAACTATCAATGAGAGCTTATCTCAGAAAGAGGGCCTTTGAGGGGAGGGGACCTGGAAAGGCCTTTTGTAGAAGGTAACTGGGATCTGATTTGATTCCTGAATGAAGACAAGGAAGGCAGGAAGAAGTTAGTGAGAAAGAGGGCAGGCCAGAGTGGGGAAATGGAGCATCTTGTTTGAGGAGCAGGGAGAAGGCCAATTTGATTCCTCACTCCTCAGCACTCTGATTAACATTTTCCTTGGTAAATATTCATGCATTGCTTCAGGATATCTCATATCCTCTTAGCTCGTAGCTGATAGAACTGTAGACGATTTGGAAGAACTTTTTTCAGGGTGCTACTAGAGATAAATGTGAATACAAAACCATGATAGTAGTTAAGGTTAAATTTGTGACCTTATTTTATTAAATATCATAATGCTCATTAGTCATTCTATTTAGGGGCATTTCCTTGACATTCCATATGTTCAATAAAAGTCTGCTTGATCCATTTCGCACTTAATTACAAAGAAAGATCTTAAAATATCAGAATTTGGACTTGTTATGTTTCTGTGGTTATGAAGATGGTGATTGTCTTGAAAATGGGACAAAAATTCTGAAGATTAAATCCTGGCAAAATGCAAAAATTTCATGCAACTTCCCATTTCCCCTACTGAACCTCTAGGTTTCCCTATTCCCCTCTTCCCTAGATATCTGTCCTTAAATGTGACTTTCTAATTACTCATATCTCCACCAGTGTGAAACTTGGTCCTGTTTATAATTCTTATGTCTTGGTAAAATTACTTCTTTGTCTTTCTTCCACTGACTACTTCAGGGAGTAGGCTCACTTACCTAAGTCAAAGGTACACATTTTTGAATTGTGGGCTTTTCTCTTTTCTGGTCCCTACAAAAAATAAAAGGTATGAATACTTGATTTTGGGGATCTCTCTTAGTTATGAAGTCCTGAGAGTATTTAGAAGGGACTCAAAGTAGTTTCTGTTGTTCTTAGGTTTTTCCCCATTATAATTTCCTTCTTCTTCCATCCTGTACTGCCCTTCCTCTTTCCTTTCTCCATATTTTCTTCCTTCTAGCAAGTTTCCAGCTCCTAAAACTTTTTTTAATGCCTGTTGCCCTGCCTTTGTTTCCACTTTAAATGGGCTGAAATTCATTAGGTGATCTTGGCTTACTTCTGATTAATCAAGATATTACCCAGAAAAATGATTTCATATCCCTGGCCCACCTTCCATGGACCAAACCAGACAAAAGACTTAATATCTTGAAAGTTAATGTGAAATTGGAAATGGTACAATATGATCATACCTTATCCTTCCATAAACCATTAGTAAATATCTTAAATTTTCATTCATATTGTTGTTTGCTCGTGGCATGGCCATCTAACTATATTTCAATATTAGAATAATTTGTAATTTTGTGGGCATGGATATTCTTTCTATTAATTCTGTGATGAAGAAGTCTAAAAGAGAATTTCTGAATACCTAATAATCAATTTATTATTTAAACCAGCAAATGACCAAAAAATTGGGGTCAGTCTCAGTGAGGTCTCAGTAAAACCTCACATGGAAGTCTTTGGATGTTTAATATCTTTGGAAAATCAAGTCATATTGGTTAAAATTAATGAGAATGAATATGATGGGCTTTTTCTAATGAGGGATAGATATAGGACTTTGATCATGTCAGTGCTCTTGTATAAAAAGACTCATCTCCTCCCAGACCACTTAAATTGAACATAAGGGACTGGAATTCCCCTAGATTAGATTATCTTTACACTTTAATGAGAAATAAGCATTCCCATTTGGGTAGAGTCCTACCCAGGATTGAGAAGAATTTCTCATTTTCATTCCTGTCCCTCATAAGAACCAGGCTTTGAATGTGGAAGTAAAAAGAGGAAAATTCCTACAAATAACTAAGTTACTAATAATTGGTTATTAATAATCATAAAAAGAGGATCTTTGGGCCCTATATATAAAATTGGTCATTAATATACTAAGAAAACGATCACTTTTCTCAATACAGATTATAACTTCTCAAATCTTTAATAGAGAATCTTTGTCTATTGATATACATCATATTTTAGCAAGAGTGATCTTCAGAAAAATCATACATAGTCATTCTATGGGTCAAATAGGATATGTGGCTCATTTCACAAAAAAATAATAACAAAAACAGTGGTTCTGAACTCAGAGAACTTGGGTTCAAATCCTATCTCTGAAAATTGACATAGGTATTAACTTATTCCAGTCATTTAAAATCTCTGAGCTTCAGTTCCTCCTTCTTTAAATGAAGGGAACTGAACTAGATGGATGGCCTTTGAAATATATAAATTATCCCCAAATTAGCAAACTAGCTGAATTTATGCTGCACTACCATAGGGTTCAAGAATTTATGGACACTCTGATACCCCAATCTGATTATATTTCCCTTCCTTTCCTTGACCTCTCCCCAAAACCTTACAGAAAAATTTTATCAGGAAAATATTTTCTGAATATCGATTTCTGAACATGAATATTTATGTTATGTTTGCAAATATGTCAGATAGATAATAAATATATACAACAGATTCTAAATGAGGATAAAGGCAAAACTGCTTTAAAATGATCCTTAAAGCTCCCTGAAAGTTTAACCAACCATGTGCAAAACAATTTTCCATTTAGAAAAGACCTTCCAGAGAGTAGCTATGAAAACAGCCAGGAAATTGTGTTGTAATTGTCGTTGGTTTGTAGTGCTTTTCTCCGTTTAGATAAGATTGGTCATAAATATGCAGAGGAAGTGATAGACAAAAGAGAAGAGAAATTCTCAACCACTTGGAATGAACTATTTTGTTTGCAAAGGGAAATAGTAATCTAAAAGTGAAAATGGGGAAAATGGTGGATCATTAGCAAAGGAAAGATAGTAATGACTCACTCCAAGGCAGGGCACTATTAATAAAAGTGCCAAGGGGTATTGAGTTTTCTATTCTTTTGACTTTATATTTATGCTTAATAGATTCAGAAAGTGGGACTGGAAGGAAGCACAATGCTCCTTTGAAATGATACTTTGGTTTCTGTTGAGGATATGAAAATAAAGCAGCCGAGCCAAATGGAGGGTGATGCTGCATGGTCACAAAGAAGAGCTGTGACTCCAAGAAGGCTGGGGCAAACAGAGTGCTGAATTACAAGTCAAAGGACCTGAGTTCCCATTCTCCCTATGTGCGACCCTGAAAAAATTAATTAGTGAGCATCAATTTCCTCTTCTATAAAATCAGGAAATTGGACTAGATGACTTTTATATTACTTTCCAGCTTGGGAAACCTGATCCAAGAAAATCAAAATAAATTTACAGTGCAATGTTTTGTTAGAGACAAAAACTTAGCAGAGCACAACATGGTCAAGTGGTGGTTTTTTAGAGATTGTCTTACATGGTATATTTGTTCTTTAAGGGGCAACTAAGTGATAAGTATGGACTCAAATTAGAGTCAGGAAGACCTGAGTTCAAGTCAAGTCTCAAGTCACAACTTCTCAAGCTCAGTTTCTTCTCTATAAAATGGGAATACTAAAGAATTCTTGTAAGGATAAAATGAGTTAATAAACATTGCAAACTATAAATATCATTGAATATCATCATTACCATTTACACCTTTATTTAATGAGTAGTTATATGAATTGTAGATTTTAATGGGAATATGTTTTCATAGAAAAGTAATAACTCACATGAGGTTTACCTATGAGTCACAAGGCAACAGTGGTATAGAGCAAACAAGTCAGAATTTAGAATTGTAAGCTCTTGTTTTGAGACCAAGTTTTTCCTGAAATTGTTGTGTCACCTTAGGGAAATCATGTAATCTTTCTGAGTATTCATGTTTTTATTTATAAAATGCAAATACTAATATGTGCAATACCTATTTAATTACTTTAATTTATAATCTAATTGGAAGGCCAGGGTAAATACAAAGGGAATAATATATATATATATATATATATATATATATATATATATATATACAGAAGAGCAAATATGATGGAACTTTTAAGCATATAACGAACATATTGACTGATGCAGATTTTTTCCTCTAAATAATGTTTACTTACACCTCAATAAAACATGGAAAAGTACTAGTTTTGAAATTTTGGAAGTTTGAAAAATCATTTGAGAATTTGACCAAGTTCTTATAAACAGTAGTAAATAAGAAAAAAAATAAGAAGGTTTTTCCAGACTCCAAGTCTGGCACCACATGTGACATTTTGTGTAGAAATTAGAAGAAATTAATCATGGCACAGTGAATAGAATGCTAAACACTTACTAGCTGAGTGGCCCTGGGAAAGTCCCTTAACCCTGTTTGCTTCAGTTTCTTCATATGCAAAATGAAGTGGAGGACAAAAAGTGAAATCACTCCAGTACTTATGCCAAGAAATCCCTGAATAGGGTTATGAAGAGTCAGACATGACTTAGAAATAACAAGAAAAAGCTATACAATGCAGAGTCAATTCCATTTTAGTGAAGAAAAATTTCAAAATGTCACAATAATTCTTATTTTAACTAAGGTTGTTTCACATAACTTGGGGAGGGGAGTAAGGGAACTTTAGTTATTTTATTGATTTTTAATATTTAAAGGAAGGTTTAGTCAATTTATTTTTTGGGACAGACAATAGTTCAGATGTGATTTAATTTCTTTAGGATACTCAAGGTATAGGACATCTACTCTACTGACACAGAATAGAAAATTGTCTATAGTTTCTAGCTTTAGAGAGTTGCCTGTGACATTAAGATGTCAAGACATTTGCCATAGGTCACAAAGTGTGTGTTAGAGGAAGGAATTATAACCACCTCTTCCTGGCTGTAAAGCCAACTCTTATATCCCCTACCCCAGACTGCCTCTCACTTTATGAAATGAGGAAGATTTTTTCTTTTGCCTCAATGTGGCCAATATCATGTAAAAACATATCCCAAACATAATTTGCTTCCAATGCAAATACGTATTTTACAATATATTAAATTTCACCATTGTCTCTGAAGGTTACTTTACACATAAATTCTTTTTATCATGAACATTGTTAATGAATGCCTATCTAAAATCTTATATACTTTACACAGAACACCTGCTCCTGGAATGGAAGGTCACATCCATTCTAATCTTATTAAAATAAAGAAAAACTCAATGAATATTCTTAATGCTAGTGATTGTTTTGTCAGATTCTTACTTATTCTGTAGAAGAGAAACAGAGCGTTCAGATCTATTCACACCTGAGTTTTTTTTGTTTTGTTGTAATTGTCCCAGTGTCTTTTGATATGTCATTCTTAATCCTGCAATGGGATTTTCAGAGTAAGGTTAGCAGATTTTGAGGTGAGGGCATTGCAAGGAGCTGAACAGACCCTACCCCGACAAGCTTCAATATTAACTGATTGTTAAAAAACCATTTCTTTTTGAATTGGTAACTTTGAGAGAGAAGAGGGGTGGGTGAGAGGAGAAGACAGGAAGAGAATTCCAGAAATGTTTGAAATATAAATGGAAAGGGGAAAGATCAGGAAAAAAATATTATTTCTCTCTCTTCTATTTCTTCAACTATATTATACACTGTGAGTTTCTGAAAAAATCATTAAGGACTCTCTCCAGAATAGTTTCCTAAAGTTGTTTGCTAGAAGGATGTAAAAGATTCTTTCCTTGGTTTGGACCATATATCTCCATTTATATATTACTTTTTAACTCTCACCTTTGATTTTCAATAAATTCTGAGTGGCACCTCACAGATGCCTGACAACTTGGGAAATGGTTGAGCATATTCTGCAGTACAAATATTGAATATGCATACTAAATCCCACTGTTTCATGGATTTATTTAAAAAAACATAGTCAGCATTTAGATGTGTTAATAAACATTCAAAGGCTATATACATATATGTGTGTATTCACATATATACACATGTATACAAGCTCATTTCATGTGTGTGCATATGTGTAGATACGTGTATGTATACATAGATAGGTATATACATAAAGACACATACATACAAAACATATATATATATATATATATATATTTGTGTGTGTGTGTATACACGCACACATACCACTAGAATTAAAGCAAGGGTGTCTGGAAATATTGCTCTTTTTCTTCTGGTACTTAGTCATAGTCTGTAAGGACAAGATGAACATTCAGTTCTTGTGAACTCTCTGAGAATCTGTCTGCCATTTGGTGATATCCCTGACACACTCCAGAGATTATGTGCTAAATCAGAAGCCACATGAGATATGTTACCAAGCTTTGCACCACAAATCAATTTTGTCCAGCTCTAATCTCAACTGTCTGAATCAAGCATAATGAAATGCCTTAGCAAGGAAATAGGAGGCATTAGAGCACAATTCTAAAAGAATATAAAGGGGAAAATTTGATTTCTTTTTTGGAAATCTGTACTTGACAAGTATCAGTTATCATAATTATTTCCATATGTGAAGAACTTAAAAAGAAAATTGTACATGAAATGTACACTAAGATCTCCATTGCAAAAAATTCTTGCCATTAAAACAATAGCAATATATTGAAATAAACATGTTGGTTTCAAGCTCGCCCAACTTGTCTTGTTTCTCTCCAAACCTCCTCCTGCTGTCTTCCATGTATTATATGTGAGTTGGAGTGGGCAGAGTGAAAAGGAAGGTGATGATATTTCATTGCAACTATTTTCTTTCCATTTTTTTTTTGTTTTAGACATCATTGTCCTTTGTCTCATCATCACCTTAAAGGTCTACCCTCAGTAAAAAGAAAATAAATACATAAACAGAGAGGGAAATCTACTTGAAGATAAGTATAGTGAAAGATAACATACTCAAAGTTTTGGTACATCCCAAAAATGTAAATCTCATTCTACATCTAACAATAATCATCTGTCCATGAAGAAGTGAATAGCACGCTTCATCATGTTTTCCTCTACTATGTTAAAATCACCAAAAAAAATGTTCCCCTTGTTCTGCTCATTTCACTCTGGATCCATTTATGCAAGTATGTTCAGGTTTCTCAAAATATTTCTTTTTTCTCATTTCTTACAATGAAGTAATATTCCATCATGTTCACATGACAGAATCTGCATCATCATTCTCTCATTGATTCTCCCCCTTTTCCAGTTCTTTGCTATAACAGAGTGCTGCTATAAATATTTTTGTTCCTATAGGTCTTTTTCCCCTTTTGTCTCTCATTACTATGGGTTGTATTTACAAACTGTAAAGTGCACACTGTATAATTTTTGGTGTGTGTGGAGTCTTCGGGGAGGAATAAAACTTCTGGTGTGAAGGCTTGCAGAGCTCTTTTCAGAGCTACTCATGAACATTTGATGTTCACTTATCACCCAAATCTCACCTGTGGCTCTAGGAAGCTGATGCATGTATGGCAGCCACACCCCCACTGAAATCATATCTGGTAAATCAGTTTGAAGATGACCAGCAGACCTCAAATCCATCATTGAGTTTGAGGTGGGTGGATTAAAGTCTGTGAAAGTCTGTGAAAACTTCCTCCAGCAGAATGGACAGATAAGAACAATTTGTTCTGATGACCACAAAGGAAAATGAATCTGGTGCTGTGGAGAGTTTAGAACTTTTGTCAGACATCAGAGACACCAAGATCATTTGCTCCTTTCTGGCCATTACCATTCATCTTGACTTTTGTCTTGGCTGGACTTCAATGACTCTGGAGGAGAGAGTGAGGCTCATGACGTTGTGGGACCCTAGCTCACTTAAATCCAATTCATGCACACTTTAGATATCACTTCATTGTGTCACTGGTTTTCTTCTAAAATGAAGGATGAACAACAGAAGTTTTGGACTATAAACATGGTAGTGATATCCCTAAGTCAAAAGACATTCGCAGTTTGCTGCCTTGTGGACCATATTTCCAAGCTGTTCTTCAGAATATCTGGATAGTTTCATGTATATGCTAGCATTTTGAAAGTGTGGAGTAAACATTATGAATGAATTATGATTAATTAATTAATTGAAAAAGACTAAAGTAGGACCTTGCTAAATGGTAAGCACTATGGATACAAATAATAAAAAGGAGACAGTCTCTGCTCTTAAGGAATTCACATTCTAACAGGGTAGATATCACAAATAGGAGAGAAAAGTTTCCAGATGACTTGAAAAGTCCCAGTGGTCTTTAGTGTAACTTGTCAAGGCATTTTGTAATGAATGCATCTCTTTAGTGTCAGTTTCACTTCCACTGTCATTCTAAACTATATTCATTTTTATTTTGAACTTGTGACAATAACAAGAGCTTTCTTAATCAGCTCACTGTGTGTTAAAGCAGTCAAGACTACAGAACGAACAATCTTACTTTTCAGTTGCCAGGTGGAGTTCCCACAGAGATTTCTCCCCTGAATTCTGACTTGGGGGTTAGGCTTCTGTTCCTAGGGTTCTGAGTACAAAGTTCAGATCTGCTTCAACCAGAAGTCAGTGGTCAAATTAGTGGAATAAGTATATCCTGACATCTGACTTTGCTATTATCTAAAATTTCCTAGAAGTAACTTTCCCTGAAAATAAGGAACTGGTTAGATTACTTCTTGAATAGACTTTATTTCTGTGAATTGATTCTTAGGAACTCCAAACTGATCATTCAATTTAGTTAAAAATATAACAAACATCTACTGCTTACCAGCGAGGCAGTGGGAGATGAGGGATCCAAATAGTGGTATTTCAACTTTTAAACAGCTCATATTTTTTTTTCTTTTCTTCCCAGTTTGACCTTGAATGACAAAATCTTACATATGAAGTAAATGAATAAAGTTCTATGACTTTTCCTTAAGTGCTGCTCACTAGAATACCATTCTCAGTTCAGATCTCAGAAGACATTAGAATGTTTTTGTATTTGGCCTTTCCAATAAGTGGTGTAGTTTAAACTGTCCTCTTCATTTTGTTCACTTCATTCCACATCTGTTCATAACGTCTACTGAGGTTTCTCTGAAACAATCTTCATTTATCATAGTACAACACTATTCTAATAGATTTCAATACCATATACTTCCCTCATAAATATAGTCCTAATAGATTTTCTTTCATTTTCTCCCATTCACTCCAACCTAGTTCTTTAAAAAAGAAAAAGGATACATTTTTGTTTTTTGTAATCTAGAGATCTATAGCAAGGAAAATCTAGTCATTATAGCTTTTTATAAGTAGTGGAATAATGAAAATGGGTACATAATGCAAAACGCTGTGCCTGAAGTCAAGAAGATCTAAGATCAAATCAAGCCTCAGAAACTTGTTGGGTATATGACACTGGGTAAATCATTTAATCTCTGCCTCAGTTTCCACAACTTTAAATTAAAGTAATAATAGCAACTACTTCTTATGATTGTTGGAAGAATCAAGTTAGGTAATATTTGTAAAGCTCTTTGCAAACTGTAAAGTGTCATTCAAAGGCTCACTTTTATTATAGCTTTTATTACTATGTGTTCAAATAGAGTGAACTAAATTAATTTTGAGGAAGCCTATGTTGCCTATTAAAGGAACTTTCACTGAACTATAATGAATGCTTCTGGAGTATCACTATTATTTAGTTTGGCCAAATAAGTCCAATACAAGGAAGTGTGTTTATGTCTCCACAAGGTAGTAAAAGTAACAGTTAAGGAAAATCAGGCCATCAAGAATAAAGTCCTTTAGATATGCTTCTTTATTACTGGATTCCATAGAGAAAGTGAAGTTCTCTTGCAGATGGTGCAGAGGTGACTTGCAGATTATTATGCACTAAAGTCATCAATCCCTGGGACATCTTAGGAATACCTGTAGTCACTCAAAAGATTTTGGCCTAACTATCCACATAGCAATATTTAAGGGATTACCAATGCTTTTTGTTCAGAGTACAGAATGTAGTTAGACGGAATTTGCACACACACACATGCATATATAAATATATATAATGCATATTATATACATATATAATGCATATTATATACATATGTATACACACATGTATACATATGCACACACATATATACATATAAATGCACATATCTACTTATGCATGTATATGCATACATATATGTGTACATATATGTTTAAACATGTCTGAAATGTTCTCTTTCCCCTCCCCACCTCCACATATGCCTCCAAATTTCACTTGTTTCATTCAGCTCAAATACTGAAAAGAGCCTTTTGAGGTACCCCCAGCTTCCACAGATTAAAATCAGAAATTACCTTCCATTTACTCTGTGTATCTTATCTACCATCTACATCTATATCTATATATATTTATGCCTATCTGTATCTGCTTCTGTATCTATATCTATCTATCTACACATATGCATATTTATTTTCACATTTAGAATGTGAGTTTCTTCAGGGCAGGAATTATTTTGCTTTCCTTTGCATTCCTAGTGCTTACTAAGCATACTTCATGACACACAATAAGCACTTAATATATTCTCACTTGCAACATCTTTCTCTAAGATCATTCTGCATTTCAAATTGAGTTCCATGAAGAGGAATCGTTGAAGGATTTCATATTTATGTCACACACAAGATGATCTTGATATCCCATAAGTAATCATTAGTCTTGCCATTGAGTCCTATAGAACATCTGTGTTATGTAAACAGAGATAAGAACATAACAAGTAGATCTGGGCAGGGCGAGGAGGAGAGAACTACAGGATTTAAGGACCTATCTTTTCATTATGCAAATGAGTAAAGTGGGACCCAAAGAGGTATGGTCACCAGTCCACAGTCAAGAAAGAAATAAACAACAAATCTAAGAATCACAATGATGTCCTCTTAATCTAAACCCAACTACCTTGCAATTATTTAATGGTGCAATCAGTAGAGTGCTTTGATTTTATGGGATGGCTGATGAGAAGTGGATAAAGAAAAATTTCTGAACCTATTTAGCCTAGGTTTTGTACTCAAATCTCTTACTAATTTGATATGGAACCTTTGGCAAGGCACTTACTCTTTATGAGACCCTCTTTATTCATCTACAAATTGAAGTAGTGGAAATAAGTGATCATTCAGGTCTCTTCAATCTCTAACTTTTCTATCATTCTCTTATCCCTTTACCATTAAACATTAATTTATGAACATTAGATATTGGTGATAAAAGCAGATATGTTTTAAATGTGAAACCCACAAGGACTGTATGTTTTTTATCCTCGAATTCTCTGTGCCCCATGAAACTTTCTAAGACGCTTCATTTGTAAAAAATCTTACAGATCTTCAGTAATCAGGGAAAGCTCTCAACTGGAGTTCTCCTTAGCGATGAAATCTCACATGTAGTAAAAAAACAAAGATGATAATGCCTCCTTTCCCTTCCCTGCCAATAACAATCACCAAGACCAATGATTCATTGGTGACTATTTGGGACTGCATCTAACTCAGACCAATTCTTTGGTACTTTATTTTATATATTAGGATGAAAGTATTACTTATGGACAGTTTAACAGATGGCAATAGGACATATACTTAACCATAGCAAAAGAAGCATATGCAACAAAGCTTTGCACTGAGAACATGCTGAACTGATTCTACTGAGTGAAGTTCCTTGAATGAGCTACCCATCATTTTTTCACTAGGAATCAGCAAGTGGCTGTATCTCCTCTGGCTTGTTTTCTTCTTATTGGTCAGTCAACAGTTTCAGTTTGGAGTCATATCCTAAGTGAATCAAGTTTTAAGGATATGTTCAAAAGCTTTTAAAGAAAAAACTATCCTAAATATTTTGGGGGCAGAGGATAAGATATGGTTCTCACCACAGTGACTCAGTTCATTAAAATAGCATTTTGAAATTTGGAGATTTTCATAGAAGTTTAAAACTATTGGAGAACTAACAACAAGAAGCCATTTAAATTATCTATCTCATACAGGGGAAGATCCTTAACTTGAGAGAAGGTAAAAAATTAGGAGAGAAGCTAAGAGAGGAAACATAGCTAGGAGAGCAGTCTTCTGCAGAGATGAGGATATATCTAGGTTTCAAAAAGGAGGACAGGTGTTTGATCCATAGGTGTGATAATTTTCAGAACCAGGAAAAAAAGGAAGGAAATGGATGGTCCATTTATGATGTACCTATCTATCCTGGTACACAAATTATGTCAAGCTCATGCTTGTTCCTCTGTTTCTTTGTCTGCCTGTGTTGAACCATATAAGGTTCCTACAGGGATGTAAAAGAGATTTGGTGTTTTATAAGGAGGGGCTTGGTTTTAATGTGATTTACATTAATAGCCAGCTGTCTCTGATGTCCAAAGCAAGTGCAAAATTAATAGACAAACTGAAGTTTTCATCAAAGAGGATTCCAGATAAGAAGAATTTTAGAAAAGAATAAAGGTAGAGGTCAAGGCAAAAGGAAATAGGGTGTCTTTAGAACAGAGACACCTGTTTGCCAGAAAGGGAAGGCCTGAGAAATAAGATTCTATCTCTACATCCTTATACAACTACAGTGAGCTCAAAAAAAAAAAAAAGGCAAAATATGTATCTACTTTTGAGTGGCCTAAGAGAGAACCTGATATGGGGCTATGTAGGACATCAAGAAATAAATCATTGCAAATTCACTGAAGGCAGGGATTACATAATATTCCCTTTGGTGACTAAATTAAAATTATTTTAAATAATGCATTAGCTATTTGTTTGAAAAGAATAGGTAAGAGGAATTTTAATAAGTATTTCAAAACACTTTACTTTCTTAAAATTGTCAATCACTATTCAAATGCTTAACAAATGGATTAGTAGCTGTTTTTCCCCATTCATTAGTTGATTCTCTCCTTAAAATTATAGGCCAATATAAATAGAGGGAACTTAAATAAACATTAGTGACATTTAATTTAGTCTTTACTCCTTATACGACGTATGAGAAACTGAAATGGTTAAGTGACATGTCTAAGATGGCACAGACAATAAGCAATAGGACTTAATTTTTAAAAAAAAACAATAATTGCTTTGTTATTTATTTCCCAATTGCATTAAAAATTTTCATTCTCTTTTACCAAATGGCCTTCCGACCTCTGGCAACTTCTTCCACTCATTGAGAGGGCAAGGAATATAACATTGGTGATGCATATGCATCCATGGAAAACATTTCCATATTAGTCATGTTCTGAAAGAAAGCAAAGGCCAAAATAAAGTAAAGTTAAAAATAGTATCCTTCAATCTGCATTCAGACTCTGTCAGAAATTTCTCCAGTATTTTTTTCTCCTGAGTCTTTTGGAATTGTCTTGGGTTGTGGTGCTGATAATATCTAAGTTATTTACAGGTGATTGTTGTAAAATATTGCCATCACTGTGAACAATTATTTCTTGGTTTTGTCCTCTTCATTTTTCATCGGTTCATGTAAAGTATTTCCAGGTATTTTTGAGAGCATACTTGCAATTTCTTATAGCACAATAACATTCCATTGTAATCACGTCATAGCTTGTTCGACAATTCCCCAAATGATGAGCATTCCCTCAATTTCCACTTATTTGCCATCACAAAACTTGCTGCTAGAAATGTTTGTTTTAATCGGCCTGTTTCCCTTTTCCTAGGGTAAAAGGGTAAGCAAAGATTCATAGCCCTTTGGATATAGTTCCAGCTTGTTCTTTAGAATGGTTAGATCATTTATAACGTTACCACAGTGCATTAGTGTCCCAGTTTTTCTACATCACCTCCAGCATTTGTAATTTTTCTTCTATGTCATATTAGCCAGTCTTATAGATGTGAAGTAGTATCATTAAGTTGTTTTAATTTACATTTCAGTGATGATCTAGAGAATTTTTTTCATATGATTTTTAATGTTTTGATTTTTTGGAAAACTTTCTGTCTTTTGCTCATTTATCAATTGGGAAATTATTTGTATTATTATAAATTTGACTCAATTCTCTATAAATTTGATAAATGAGGCCTTTACCAGAGACACTTGCTGTAAAGTTGACTCTAGCGTTCTGCTTTCCTTCTGATCTTTTTTGCATTCGTTTTGTTTGTATAAACCTTTTTTAAAAATTTGACATAATAAGAATTATCCATTTAATATCATATAATGGTCTCTATCTCTTGTTTAGTCATCAATTCTTCTCTTATCTATGAATCTGACAGATAAACTATTCCATATTGTTGTAATTTGTTTATGGTATCACCCTTTATGTCTAAATAATACACTCATTTTGACATTATTATATAGGATGTAAGATGTTGGTTTATATGAGTTTCTGCCAAATTATTTTCCAGGTTTACCAGTAGTTCATGTCAAATAATGAGTTCTTGTTCCAAAAGCTTGGAAATTTGATTGATCACATTCAAGATTACCATTGCAATTTACTACTGTGTATTGTGCACCTAATCAATTCCAATGATCCACCCTTCTAATTTTTAGTCAATAACAGATTGTTTCAATGATTACTGCTGTCTAATGGAGTTTAAGATCTGCTAAGGATAGGCCACTTGATATATTTTTTTTTTCCAGTAAGTCCCTTGAAATTCTTGACCTATTTTAATCCTTATAAATTTTATTATTTTTTCTAGTTTTATAAAATATTTATTGATAGTTTAGTTAGTCACTGAAAAAGTAAATGAAGTAGAATTTTCAATTTTATTTTACTGTATTGACGTACTCATGAGCAATTGTTTTTTTTAATTTCATTTTCTTAGATATAATATATTTTGTGTGAAAAGTATTTTTTCAATTGTTTTCACATAGTCCCAGAGTTTGTCTTGGCAGGTAGACCTCCAATTATTTTAAAATATCTATAGTTACTTTAAATAAAATTTCTCTATCTCTTACTCTTCTGAACTTTGTTGCACATGATAAATTGTATATTCTGCCACTCCTTAATACTGCTTTCTTTCTGATCACAATCTCTCCCAATTTTCTCTCCTTTCTGTCAGATCTCCTCCTTTTCTTATCCCCCTCCCTCTTACTTCCAAGATAAGTTATATTTCTATAGCCAAATGAGTTGGATGCTGCTCTCTCTCTCTCAGCCAATTTTAATAACAATGAATTTGAAATGTTCCTTGATACCTTCCCCCAACATTTCCTCCACTGCAAAAACTCATTTGTGCCTCTTTTATGTGAGATAATTTACTATATTCTACCTCCCCTTTCTCCCTTCTCCAGTGATTCCCTCTTTCTCACCTCTTAAGTTTTCTTTTCTTTTCTTTTGGATATCATTCCATCATAGTCAACTCACAATGAGTGAATCTCCTGTTTATCTGTATTCTTTTTAAATACCTGAATGTAAAGGGTATTCTAATAGAATCTTAACCACAGCAGCTTTGTGTTGTAGTTCTTCTATCCTTGGCCTAGCTAATTTTAATAGGCTCATTACTAGAAGAAAGCATGCCCAGAGATGATTTTATTTTTGGCTACTGTGACTCACAAAGTATCAAACACTAAGACATGTAAACTTCATGGATAGACGGAAATACCCACACCAATTAAGTAATTTTTAAGCACAAAAGAAAAAATAATGAGGAGGCAAATGTGATTCCAACCATTTTCCAAATTATTCTAATTCCCATATTAGTGGGATACCAATTAATGAGGATTGATTCAAATTTTCAGACCTACAATCCTAAATTTTAAATCTATTGGCAACTTAAATATTTGTATGACCATGGGCAAGTCACTTGGCCTCAATTGTCTTAATTTAGCTTATCTACAAAATGAGTGGGTTGGATAAAACGACTTCTATGATACATTCTACTTCCAGGATTGGATGATTCTTTATGATGATGCTATATGTTGCATTTCTGTGACTCTTGATCATGATCACCTTTGTAGTTAGCTTGAGACTTCTCTTTGAATTAAATATCTAAAGGATGATGAAACTTTCTTTCACCGTTTAAAATTCTGATCTATGGAAATTGAGATTTATTCATAAAAGATTTTCTAGTAGTAGCCAAATTTTTATTGCACTCTTGGGTGGCATGGAATCAAATACCAACTGCATAAGTAATTAATTTATATTGTTGCTTCTACAATTATCTATGTTGTGTCTGACATGATAAAACTGAACTCCCAAAAATATATGAGCTATTAAAAACAATCGCATATTTGAACACATATTTTTGTCATAACAAAGCCACACAGCACAAGCTATTAAAGAATCACAAACTAGGTTGCAGAAAAAAAAATAGTTGGAGGGATACACACACAGTATGTGTGTGTAGAATATATATACATATATACATGTGTGTACATATGTATATACATGTGTGTATATATATGTATATGCAGAATACAACCATGGACTTTAGGTTTCAGTTAAGTATTTACATATGCTTCCAAAATACATAAATCTAAAGCCGTTATTCCATGGAAAGCTCCTATTTGTGTCTAATTTAGACTCACAGGAATTATGTTAAGAAGTACATGAGATTAAACAGTCAAGTGTAAGATCAAAAAGAGTTGTAATTAGAACAATAATGATGGACAAGAAATTCAGGTTATTGTTTTCTTTCAAATTTAAGGTTTTAATTTTTTATATTTATTTCATTAGTTATTTCCCAATTTGATGTAAAAGTTAATGAAAATTATGTTGAAAATTTTAAATTCCAATATCTCTTCCTTTTTCAAGCTTCTCCCCCACCCTTGAGAAGGCAAGCAATATAACATTAAATACACACGTAAAGTCATAGGAAATAATTTACATATTAGCCATATTGTAAAAGAAAACATAAACAAAATAAAACAGTAAAAATAAAGCTGAAGAAAGTGTACTTCAATCTTCATTCAGAGCTCATTAGTTGTCTCCTTGGAGATGGATAGCATTTTCATCACAGGTCTTTTGGAATTGTCTTGGATAATTATATTGCTGAGAATATCTAAATCATTCACACTTCATTATCATACAAACTTGATGTCACTGTACCATGTTCACCTGGTTCTGCTCATTCCACCTTGCATCAGTTCATATAAATATTCTCAGGTTTCTTCTGAAACCATTTTGCTTGTCATTTCTTATAGCACAATAGTAATCCATTACAATTGTATGCCATAACATGTACAGTCATTCTTCAACTGACAGATAGCTCTTCAATTTCTAATTGTTTTCCACCACAAAAAAGAGGTATTATATTTTCTACAAAAGCATACTATCCCTTTTCCTTTGATCTCTTTGGGATGCAGACTTAATAGTAATATTGCTGAGTAAAAGTACATTGACAGTTTTATAACCCTTTAAGTGTAGTTCCAAATTTTTCTTCAGAATTGTTGGATTAGTTCAAAACTCCACTAACAGTACATGTATTCCAATTTTTCAACATTCCTTCCAATATTTGTCATTTTTCTTTTCTGTCATATTAGCCAATATGATACATATGAGGTGATATTTCAGAGTCATTTATTGCATATCTCTGATCAGTAGTGGTTTAGAACATTTTATTTTCATATGACTATTGATGGCTTTGATTTCATTTTTTGAAAAGTGCCTGTTCATATCCCTTGATTATTTATCAACTAGTCAGTGGTGCTTTTTTAAAATAAATTCAGTTCAGTTCCCTATGTGTTTGAGAAACAAATCCTTCTTCATCACAGAAACTTTTTTGCAAATCTCCCTCCCCCCAACAGTTTCATCTTTGCCTTCAAATTTTGGCAACATTAGTTTTATTTGTGCAAAAACTTTTCAATTTCATATAATCAAAATTATTTATTTTACCTCCTATAATTCTCTCTTGTTTGGTCAGACACTGTCAGCATATCCATAGATCTAACTGACATGTACAGACTTCCTTGCTCCCATAATTTACTTATGATGTCACCCTGCGTGTCTAAAAATCATTTATCTATTTTGACCTTATCTTGTTAAATGATGTGAAATGTTCGTCTATCCCTTCTTTCCGCCAAATTGTTTTCTAGTTTTTTTCAGCAATTTTTTTAAGTCAAATATTGAGTTCTTACCTGAAAAGTTTGGATCTTTGAGTTTATCCAGCACTAGATAGCTATGGTCACTTACAGATATGTATTACATTAATCTATTCCACTGATCCACCATTCTATTTCTAAGTCAGTATCAGATTG
Organism: Notamacropus eugenii; assembly: GCF_028372415.1. Lineage (NCBI taxonomy): Eukaryota > Metazoa > Chordata > Mammalia > Diprotodontia > Macropodidae > Notamacropus > Notamacropus eugenii. The sequence goes on along the minus strand of NC_092877.1, from coordinate 82,964,119 downwards.
TTTGGTTGATCACAGGTTTGTAATATCATTTGAAATCTTGAATTCCTAGGTCACCTTCCTTTACATTTTTTCATTGATTCCACTGATATTCTTGACATTTTGTTATTCCAAATGAATTTTGTTATTTTTTTATCAATATAAAATAATTCTTTGACATTGTGATCGATATTACAGAATTCAAACTTTAAAGCTCCTACAGGAATAAAATTTCATCTATCCTAAGACATAGTTGTACTTACTCTTGTGCAGACACTTGTTTATCAGCTGAGATAATATGCTAAATTCATTGCAATTTGCAAATTGATATGTAATTGCCACTTTTATTGTTATTACTATTACCGCTACGATTATTAATTGCTGAAGTTTCTCATTCTATGTTTAACTGAAGATATTCCATGGATTTCCATAATTTTCAATCTCACTTTCGACAGACTAAAAACATCTTTCATATATCACTGTATTTTGCAGACTTGTATGGAGATACTTAAAAAATGGTTGTTGAAAACATTAGAATCATATACTTTTTTAAAATTTATTTATTTAACTTCTAACATTCATTTTCACAAAATTTTGGGTTCCAAATTTTCTCCCCATTTTTCCTCTCCCCCCACCCCAAAACACTGACCATTCTGATTGCCCCTATCACCAATCTGCCCTCTCTTCTATCATCCCTCCCTTCCCTTGTCCCCATCTTCTCTTTTGTCCTGTAGGGCAAGATAACTTTCTACACCTCATTACCTGTATTCCTATTTCCTACCTGCAAGAATAGTAGTCGACAGTTATTCCTAAAACTTTGACTTCCAACTTCTCTTCATCCCTCCCTCCCTCCCCACCCATTCCCTTTGGGAAACAAGCCATTCAATATAGGTCATATCTTTGTAGTCTTGCAAATGACTTGCATAATAGTCATGTTGTGTAAGACTAACTATATTTCCCTCCATCCTATACTGCCCCCCATTTCTTCTGTTCTCTCTTTGGATCCTGTCCCTCCCCAAGAGTGTTGACCTCAAATTGCTCCCTCCTCCCACTGCCCTCCCCTCCAACATCCTTCCCACCCCTCCTATGCCCTTCTCGCCAACTTTCCTGTATTGTAAGATAGGTTTTCATACCAAAATGAGTGTGCATTTTATTCCTTTCTTTAGTGGAATGTGATGAGAGTAGACTTCATGTTTTTCTCTCACCTCCCCTTTTTTCCCCTCCACTGAAAAGTCTTTTGCTTGCCTCTTTTATGAGAGATAATTTGCCCCATTCCATTTTTCCCTTTCTCCTCCCAATATATTTCTCTCTCACTGCTTGATTTTTTTAAGATATCATCCCATCCTCTTCAATTCACTCTGTGCACTCTGTCTCCATGTGTGTATGCGTGTGTGCATGTGTGTGTGTGTAATCCCACCAACTACCCAGATACTGAAAAGTTTCAAGAGTTACAAATATCGTCTTTCCATGTAGGAATGTAAATGTTCAACTTTAGTAAATTCCCTTATGACTTCTCTTTGCTGTTTGCCTTTCATGCTTCTCTTCATTCCTGTGTTTGAAGGTCAAATTTTCTTTTCAGCTCTGGCCTTTTCATCAAGAATGCTTGAAAGTCCTCAATTTCATTGAAAGACCATTGTTTCCCCTGAAGTATTATACTCAGTTTTGCTGGGTAGGTGATTCTTGGTTTTAGTCCTACTTCCTTTGACTTCTGGAATATCATATCCCATGCCCTTCAATCCCTTAATGTAGAAGCAGCTAGATCTTGTGTTATCCTGATTGTATTTCCACAATACTTGAATTCTTTCTTTCTAGCTTCTTGCAATATTTTCTCCTTGACCTGGGAACTCTGGAATTTGGCCACAATGTTCCTAGGAGTTTCTCTTTTTGGATCTCTTTCAGGAGGTGATTCGTGGATTCCTTGAATACTTATTTTGCCCTCTGGTTCTAGAATATCAGAACAGTTTTCCTTGATAATTTCATGAAAGATGATGTCTAGGCTCTTTTTTTGATCATGGCTTTCAGGTAGTCCCATAATTTTTAAATTGTCTCTTCTGGATCTGTTTTCCAGGTCAGTTGTTTTTCCAATGAGTTATTTCACATTATCTTCCATTTTTTCATTCTTTTGGTTTTGTTTTGTGATTTCTTGGTTTCTCATAAAGTCATTAGCCTCTATCTCTTCCATTCTAATTTTGAAGGAACTATTGTCTTCATTGAGCTTTTGGACCTCCTTTTCCATTTGGCTAATTCTGCTTTTGAAAGCATTCTTCTCCTCATTGACTTTTTGAACCTCTTTTGCCAATTGAGTTAGCCTATTTTTCAAGGTGTTACTTTCTTCAGAACTTTTTTGGGTCTACTTTAGCAAGGTATTGACCTGCTTTTCATGCTTTTCTTGCATCTTTCTCATTTCTCTTCACAGTATTTCCTTCACCTCTCTAACTTGATTTTCAAAATCCTTTTTGAGCTCTTCCATGGACTGAGCCCATTGAATATTTATTTTGGATGTTTAGGATACAGAAAGAATTTTAAGTCTTTCCCTGATGGTAAGTATTGTTCTTCCTTCTCTGAAAGGATGGGAAGCGATATCTGTTCACCAAGAAAGTAACCTTTTATGGTCTTATTTTTTTTCCCTTTTTTGGGCATTTTCCCAACCAGTTACTTGACTTTTGGGTCCTTTGTCAAGAGTAAGGTATACTCTGGGAATCTGTGAAACCTCAGTTCCTCCAAGGTGGCACAATCAAATGTGTACTGGTCTGGATGCAGAGAGGGATTTTTGTGCCCAGAATCTTAGCAGATATCTCTCCACAGCTACTTGGCCTCCAGTTCCCAAGTCAGCATTGGGGGCTGATTTTCAGATAAGCTGGGTAGGCAGGGCCACCATTCAGTTTGAGACAAAGTCCAGCTAACCCAGGGCCTCCACCCAAGGCTGTGGTAAGACTCAGCTCTTCAATGCCCTCAGGGGTTTTTATGCTCCAGCAATGGAGCTTCTGTAGGGGCTGCTGTGCAGACTCTGTGGCTGCTGCCTGTGGCCGGAGCTATGGGAAGGCACTTCTCCCTTCCTGGTCTGCTGATAAAACCCCGTCACTGACCTTTGGCACCTGTGGGCCAAGGGATCTGATGACCTGCTGCTGGGACTGGAGATTCTGCCCCAGAGGTGTCCTCCTCCCAGAGTCTCAACGTGCTGAGCTGCTTGGCCAAGACTGGGCTGAGCTCCATGCTTGGCTCTGGGTCCAGTGTTACCGGCATTTCCAAGGGCCTTTCAGGTCACTGTGGGCTGGAAATCTCCTCCACTCTGAAGTTCTCCACTTCTGCTTCTCCAAAATTTGTTGAGAGTCCCTCTCTACAGGTATTTTATGAACTGTGGGGAGGACCCTGCATAAATGTGTCTTTTTAGTCCACCATCTTGGCTCCGCCCCCAGAATCACATACTTTAAAACACCATATTATGATCACTTGTGACTGCTGATAATTTAAACAAAACTTTAGAATCATCTTAGGCTATACTATGATGATCATTCTGAGTGATTATTTTTAAAATTTGTTTTATTTCTATCCCAGGGAAAGTGATTATTTAATTCTTTGGTACTGGATGGTCAGTTATTAACATTCTTCAACTTCTGACAACTTTGTTGTCAATTCTTCCACTAAAGTTTTTTCTTAGTGTTTATAATAGAAATGTTCTATCTTATTTCATTCTCCTTGAAAACCTTCTCTGATTCTCAACAATACCCCATGATTCTCTACCTTCTATTACACATACATGCATATTTTATTTTTATACTTATACACGTTGGTTTTATATTTACATACATATTTATTATATATTCATACAATATTTTATTCTAATTTCACTTTTTCCCCTCAGTAGACCATAAGCTTTTTAAAGAAATTTTTCATCTTTATTTCTCTAGTTCTAAGCACATTGGTGTGTCGTTGTAGTCACTTTAAATAAATGTTTCTTGAATTAAATGCATTTATGCTTAAAACTATACCCCTCTGTAATTTAATCCTTTTGATTGGGTAAATTGTGTGTATGTCCAATATTATCAGTTTTACTCACTTATATTCTGTATGCCTAGTATCCTGTATAAGAGAAGGTACTTTGGATCCTACTAAGTCAGCTTATAACTGTAGCTGACTTCAGAGCATTTATAGACAGTGGCATTTCATGCCAGGCTGCAGGACACTCAGGGAAAAACAAAACAAAACAAAAAAAACCCAAACAAGCAAACAAAAAAACACCAGTACATTCTGGTCTCTTGCCTTGTTATTAGACATGATGGCAGGTACAAATTGCAGGAGCATCAGTGCTTTGGGTGAACATTATGGTTCATCTGACAATAGTCTCAAGTAATCTTGGCAGACATGCTCTTAAAAAGGAAATTAAACTAAGATTTCATGAAACATTTGAGTTTCTAATAGAATGAATAAGCTGAGGAGAGGCATTAAATGGGTGGTAAGGAAGAACAAAAATAAAGAATAGTGCATCTGAAGGAAAATATGATTATGGAACTTGCCTAAACAATCAAGTACCTTTTATGAGGCACATAGTTGGCAAAAGTCATGGGTGTAGGAAGAGGTGTGTCATAATGTGGGAAGTAATAAACCTAATATAGTATATCTTGGTTGGACCACACTTGAACTATATGGAGGCTGAAATGCATATTAGAAATGCTTTGGCAAATAGTATTCAGTCAATGGTAACCAGCATGTTGAGGAGACTGGAAAGTATAAGAATACGTTGAAGTACACAGAGAAATGTATCTTAATGAAAAGAAAATGTAGATGAACTATGATAACTACCTTCAAATACCTGAAGGGTTTTCATTTGTGTGAATGATTAGTCATTTCTTACTTCATCTCAGGACATTATTAAAACCAAAGGGTGACAGTAACAGAAAAACTAAGTTTTGACTAAGAAGGAGGAATTTTCTAACAACTAGATCCATTGATGAATGAAATTGATAACCTCTGAAGGTAGGGAGTTTCTCACATTTGGTTGTTGTTGTTTTTGTTGTCATTTTAAGTGAAGGCCACAAGACTGTTTTTTAGGGAGAAGATTCATACTTTGGTCATGTGTTGGACTGATGATCTCTGCGCTCCCTTCCAAAATTAGTGTAGCACTACATCTGGGTCTACTCTTCCAGTTCTCATGGTGACTCATCATGTTGGGAGCTTGGGGGACAGCTATTACTGCTCCAATGGTGTATTATGTACAATCCTGAAAGGTTAGACTTTTCTCTATTACTGTTAGCTATAAGACCGCATACATTTTCCTAAATGACTAATGTGGAACAGCTCTCATGCTTCTCTCTAAATGTGGCAGCATTGTCCTATTCATCCTCCAGAATAATTCTAGACAGTACCCTATCCTAATTCCACAGCTGTTAAAGGGAGAAATAACTCTGAATTTCTTTCTGACAACTCATAACAGATTTCTCAAAATTTGTTGTTTCTACAATGACACTAGCAATTTTATATTTATTTGCCTTGATGACATTACACACTTTCATATTTTAAGTTCCATGGAGTAGATGTCTATATTTTCTTTTCTATCTTAGAAATTTTCCTTCTATGAAGTGTTAAATATGGTTTATTTAAAATGCCTTTTGGTAATGTTTTATGTTAGCATTTTTATAATAGTGAATCATGTAATATTCATTTGCTGTTATGGTTTAATTTAATAATCAGAAAAAATATACTAAAGTGGAATGAATGCCTTTGCTTATGTATAAAATGATTTTTATTCTACTAACTAGAAAAATAACATTACTGGGGTTTTTCATATTTATGTTTTTGTTATAGATTTTTAATTTAAAAAAAGACATCTTAAGTGATCTTCCAAGGTAAAAACAATCGAAATGTAACAGAAATGGAAAATCACAACATCACATGGTAGGGATTTTCAAGTTGGTGGCCTGTAAACATATTTTAATATGACCTATAACTGTATTTCAATACAGTTGGTTTCTTCTATAATTATATACACTTATTTTTTTTTGTCTTAGAAGGTACTATGCTTCACTAAGTTGCTGGATTCCATGGTATATGCAAAAAGTTGAAGGATCATCACTATCTAGAATCATAGACCACATAAGTGAAAGAGATCATGGGAACAATATAGTCCATTTATTTTTCCATTTTATTGAAAAAAATTAACATGCATAATAAATAATAATGAAACCAGAAAGAAGCAAAAAAAAATTTAGTAGCATTCAAAAATGCCTAGTAGCATCATGAAAGAAAGATTTTTAATTGTTAAATAGTCTTATGCTTATGTTATATCATACAAAATTTGGGCATATATGTCATTAAGTGAATTGATCATTAGGAACTGCTAAGATGTCATTTTAATTGATTGAACCTAATGTTTTTGCTCATTATCAATACACACTAATTACAGTGAGAACTTTTAGTCAGTACACCTTTCATTTAATTAAAGGTCAAATATGTGGTACATTGTTCAATATTGCTTGCAAAAAAGCCAGTTATGTGGGCAGAGTCAAGATGGTGGAGTAGAACAAAGGTTGTACTCTAGCTCTCCCCTCATAGACCTTAAAATACCTGTAAAAAATGACTCTAAGCAAATTCTACATCAGCAGAAGTCACAAAATAAAATAGTGAAACATTTCCAGCCCAAGACAGGATGGCTGACAGGAAACGTCTATCTCACTGGGCTAGGAGTGGAGCAAACAAGTCACAGATGGGACTGGAGAGTACTGAGAATACTGCAGAGTACTGAGTCACAGGTGGCTGCTGCAGTTTCCAGATTTCTCAACACACACATACCAAAGATAGCTTCAAAGGTCAGTAAGAAAGCTCTTTTTTATCTGGGAAAGAGTGGAGCACGGGGCAGCTTCATGTAGGTGTGCATGGGTGTATATGTATGTATACATTATATATGTGTAGGTGTGTACATGTACATTAAGGCAGGTAGGTGGTGCAGTGGATAGCATGGGCCTGAGTTCAAATCTCACCTCAGACACTTGACACTCACTAACTGTGTGGCCTTGGACAAGTCACTTAACTCCAATTGCCTCATCCTGGGTAATCTCCATTCATCCTGATGAATATCTGGTCACTGGATTCAGATGGCTGTGGAGAAGAAGTGAGGCTGGTGACCTGCACAGCCCTCCCTCACTCAAAGCAAAGTCAAGTGCAAGTCATGCCATTATTTCTCTGATGGCATGGTCTTCTTCGGCAAGGAAGGACAAACAAAAAAAATCTACATGGGTGTATGTTTATGTATATACTAGAGGGCACTGAGTAAGCTGAATATGAAGGGAGAATACCTAAAAAAAATGAAATGTACTGTTGAGTGGAATGTACTAGGTATAAGAGAAAGGGAGGGATAGAACGTAGCAAATCATGTCATATAAAAGAGACAAGAAAGAGTTTTTTCAATGGAAGGGAAGAGGGGGGAGATGAAGGTAAATAAGCTTTACTTTCATGGGATTTGGCTTGAAGAGGGAATAACACACATTCAATTGGATATGGAAATCTATTTTACCCTGTATGAAGACAGAGGAGAAGGGAATAGGAATGGGAAGATACTAGAAGGGACAACAAATTGGAGAAAAGAATAATCAGAAGCAAACATTATTATTGGAGGACAAGACAAGGGAGAGAATGGAATAAATAGAGGGCAGGATATCAAAACACAACTACTATGAAAGTGTTTTCCATGGCTACATATGTATGACCTATGTTGAATTACTTGTTTCTTCAATGAGGGTAGATGGGGAGGGAGGAAGTGAGAGCACATGAAACTCAAGGCTTTAATAATGAACATTAACAATTGTTTTAGCATGCTCCTAGAAAATAAGGTGCACAGGCAATGGGGTATAGAAATCTATTTTGCCCTACAGAGAAATACAGGGGCAGATGATACAAGGAGGGGAGGGGTGATGGGAGGGCAGAGTGGAGGAAAGGGTGCATAGGTGCAAGTTGTCCCGGGATGGGGGTGGGGTGAGGAGAGATGGGGAGAAAATTTTGAATTCAAATTCTTGTGGAAGTGAATGTTGAGAACTGAAAAATAAATACATTATATATTTATTTTAAAATTTTACTTATGAATACCCTCATACAGAATGACCTTGATTCATAAATACATGACTTTTAAAAGATTTTGCATATGTGCAAGAGTTGGCATACCATTGATCGTTACTGATGATTTTCAACGTGAATAAGTCTGAGATATTTCCCCCACATGACTTTGGTATCTTTCCTTCCTTCATGTATATTGTATTCATATCATTTCCTCAAGGCTCCAACAATTGTGTCATTCTGGCATAATATTCTCTATGTATATTTGATTCAAACTGGATGATTTTCACAACTTTCTAGGACTATGTCTCAATTTTGGTGCTTCCATTGTCCTTGATGAAGAAAATAGTTCATTATCATGATTTTTTTGAAAATTTTCCCCATTTTTCTTCTGTTTACAGGCATACTGTCATATTTATGATTCAATTGCCTTTAAATGACTTCAGATAATTATATATCTTTCTAAGTTTTCTTTAATATATTTTACTTTCCACTGCTTCTCTTTGCATTATGACACAATACTGTTGATAATGGTCCATTTTGTCATATAATTTTTCAAATGAGTTTATGATATAATACCATATTGTGTTTTGCAGCCATCTCTCTCTAACAAGTTAAATTAGATGGTTGTTCAGGAACTTTCTGGACTATTTTAGTCCTCTTGTAGCAAAAACTTGCATCAGTTTAACCTCTGGATACCATTGTTATAGGCAATGACAATGCCACACATTGTCCATTTTCAATTTTTGATCTTTTAAAAAATAGGTTATCTGGTTTAAATGATATATTATAGGTATATTATATATATAGATATATATATATAAAACCCAAAGTATTTAAACATCTTTAAAATTATGGTTGCCTCTTTTATTCATTTGAAATTTAAAAAAAAAAGTAATTAAAAATTCTCCCCCTCAGAAATGTTTATCACTGGACTTCCATTACTTTGAAATCTATCAAGGTATTAATTGAAAATTTCTATGATGTGGAGAGACAACATTGTTTGTCAGCCCTCCACTGCTTTGCCCATGCTGTGGACTGTAATTTACCAGGCTGAGGATAACACAAATCACACTGTCATGAATATAATCATTTAACCTTTTACTGAAGGGAAAGTATCGGTATTAAGATGGCAATAGTCAAGTCGATGCAATGTCATTCTATATAAAACATTAAAGTGCTTTCCAGTTGGCAGGCATTAAAAAAACCTTTCAAGTAAAATGAAATTGTCAGAGCTGAATGGCCACCCACAAGTATCAGAATGAAATTTCAAAGGAGTTCCCAATTTGGCTCAGTGACATGCACTAACATTGGAACCTTACAGGGCTCTTCATCATTTATGTGCTGAAATCCTAATGCCTTCATCTGGCACTCCATTTTTAGTGGTGTTCTACCTTTCCCCTTTTGGGGAATATAGCTGTGTATAGCTCCCAAAGAAGTCTGCTTATTATATTCACTCTACCCAAATAAACCATTGTGATTTTTCATTCTCTCCTCTTCTCCTAGCCTTCCTCCTGTATTTGTCCCTTAACTTCTCTACCTATTGAAATTTTCCCCAACTAAACTGCCACCTTCTGTATGGTGTTTTCATTATTTAATTTAGAAGTTATCTGTACATTTACTAACCTGCTAAAATCCTCATTCTATGCCTCATTCACTTGGTATTTTTAAGGCAAACTACATTTTTGCTGTTTAAAGTGTCCCAAAAGAGAGTCAGAGCAAAGATGGTGGAGTAAATAGAGGGATTTCCTTGAGCTCTCCTACAAAGTATAAAAATGACGCTAAACAAATTCTAGAGCTACAGAACCCACAAAATGACTGAGTGAAACAAATCTCCAGCCCAAGACAATGTGGAAACTTGAAAGGAAGGGCCTTTTTCACTTAGCAGGGAGCAGAACACAGTCCAGCCTGGGCTACACTGTACAGACTAGGCAGAGCAGGCCTCAGGGGCATGAATCATTGGCAGCTGTGGCAGTTTAGATATTTCTCATGCCGCAGATGCCAAAAATGTCAGTGGGAAAACTCTGTGGACCTGGGTGAAGGAGGAGCACATGGTATGCAGGGTCCAGCCACAGCCTCAGGACAATGGGGATTATGGTCATGGTGGCAACCAGTAGCAGGACAAGCAGAAGTGGCTACAGCAGGTGCAGTAGCAGTGACAGAGGTTTTTTCCAGAGTTCTGGGCCCACACATGGTGGGGAATCAAGTGGTTGATATAAAATCCCTGAAGTCGGTACAGTATACCCGCTCCACCTCCACCCTCACTGGAGCAGAGTTCAACCATGGCAAAGAGTTAAAAAGTTAAGGGTTTGACTGGAAAAATGAGTAAACATTGTAAAAGAATTCAAACTACAGAATCTTACATTAATGACAAGAAAGATCATGACATACAACCTGAAGAGAGTAGACTCAAAGCTCCTATATCAAAAGCCTCTGAAAGGAATATGAAATGAATGCAGGTCATGCAGGAGCTCAAAAGGGATTTTGAAAATTATATAAGAGTAGAGGATAAATTGGGAAGAGAAATGAGACTGACGCAAAAATCATGAAAATCAAATCAACAGCTTGCTAAAGGGAACCTCAAAAAATACTGAAGAAAATAACACCTTAAAGAAATAGACTGGGGACGTGGAGCCAAGATGGTGGAGTAGAAGGATAGAACTACTATAACTCTCCTCACATAGCCCATAAAATACCTGCAAAAATGACTGTAAACAATTTCTAGAGCAGCAGAAGCCACAAAACAACAGTGAAAGAGATTTACAGCCCAAGACAGCCTGGAAAGCCATCAGGAAAGGTCTATCACATCAGGTTCACAGCCGAACACAGTCCAACCTTGATTGCATGGCATGGCACAGACAGGACTGGAGTGTGCTTCAGGGCATGGAATCATACAGAACAGCTGCAGTTCCTAGATTTATCAACCCACAAATGCCAAAGATAGCTTTAAAGGTCAGTAAGAAACCTCTTTCACCTCAATGAGAGGGGCATGTGGTTAGGCCCTTTCTCCAGCTGCAGGGCAGAAACCGCTGCTGCAGCAGCATCCACTTTTGGAGCCCTCAGCCTAAAGGTCATGGGGGAATAGAGTTGCTGATCTGAGTCTCAGTCCTGAGTGGCAGTCCTGGGATGAAGAGGAGTGCTGGCATGGTGGATCTGGTGGTGATTGTGGAGAAGGAATCCTACTCCTAGAGTTGTTGGGACTGGAAGCTCAATTCCGTGTGGACAGTCTCGGGCAGGTAAAAGTGGGACTTCTAAATCTTAGAGTCTTACGAGGCCCTCCATGAACAGCGGGGGTTCGAGAAGGTCAGACTGAGCTAGCTCGGCTAGCTCGGGTATTTCTGCCTCTCCCCCGGAGATACCTGATGGGTGGAGTCTCCCTGCCCTCGAGGTCGTCCCAGATTGGAGCACACCTAGTTACCTAACAGCATGGTATTGAGATGCAAACTGTGTGGCTGAAGATTAAGTAGGATTAAGGAAGCCAGAAAGCTCTCTCTTAGCACGTGTGGAGCCAAAGAGAAAAGTAGGGCTCCGCTTCTTTTCTTTCCTCTCTCCCCTCCCCCTCTCTCCCCGCTTGTACTTCTACTTCCAATCCCTTAAGCTTAGCCTCCTTAGGAAATCTCCCCCTCTTCCTCCTAAGGAAGACCCTCCCCTGCACTTGTAACCGATTCCCTGGAATAAAGCTCAACCCCTGTTCGACTCTGGAACGTCCTTTCTCTCATATGTGCATCCGGCGTGGCCAGCCGAAGACCTGGGACAGGTAGGAAAGACTCGGGTAGCCCAATACAGGCCTCTAGGCTTGGCATAGAGTCTGGGCAGAAAAGAGTGTTTGTGGTTGCTCAGAGATCAGAGCACAGGCCAGGAGAGGGGTAAACTCTTCTCCCTTGATTGTGACTTCTTGGAAGAAGTGAGAACTTTCAGGTCCCTAGAGTATACCCTCCACTTGAAAAGAACAGAAAACTCAAATACCTGGCTGGGAAAATGTCCAAAAAAGTGCAAAAAAAAAAAGACTATAGGTGGTTACTTTGTTGGTGAAAAGGATTTTCTTCCATCCTTTCAGATGAGAAAGAACAAAGCATGCCATCAGAGGACGAATCAAAGTCAAGGTTTCTATATCCAAAAATCTCCAAAAAAAGAAAAAAATGGAAGTTTCAGTCTGTGGATGAGCTGAAAAGGGATTTTGAAAATCAAATGAGAGAGGTGAAAGAAAAAATTGGGAAGAGAAATGAGAGCAATGGAAGAAAATCTTGACAATAGAGTCAACAGCTTAGTTGACTTTATCGTGGAGTCAACTAAGAGATCCAAAGATACGCTGAAGAAAATACTTTTAAAAATAAACTTACTGAAATGGCAAAAGAGTTCCAAAAAGCCAATGAGTAGAAGAATATTTTAAAAAGCAGAACTGACCAATTGGAAAAGAAGGTTCAAAAGCTCATTGAAAAAAAATAGTTCTCTAAAAATTAGAGTGGAGCAGATGGAAGCTAATGACCTTATGAGAAACCAAGAAATTACAACACAAATTATACATAAAAAATACATAAAATAATGAAAAAAATAGAAGACAATGTGAAATATCTCATTGGAAAACCAACTGACCTGGAAAATAGATCCAGTAGAAATAATTTAAAAATTACTGGTCTATCTGAAACCATGATGAAAAAAAGAGCCTAGACATGATCTTCCAAGAAATTATCAAGGAAAATTGCCCTGGTATTCTAGAACCAGAGAGTAAAGAAAATGGAAAGAATTTACTGATCGCCTCCTGAAAGATAACCCAAAAGGAAAAGGTTTAGGAATGTAGTAGCCAAATTCCAGAGTTCCCACATCAAGGAGAAAATGTTAGAAGCAGTTAGAAAGAAACAATTCAAGTACCATGGGAATACAATCAGGAGAACATAGGATTTAGCAGTTTCTACACTAAGGGATCAAAGGAATTGGAATAGGATATTCCAGAGGTCAAAGGGGAAGGGATTAAAACCAAGAATCACCTGCCCAGCAAAACTGAGTATAATATTTCAGGGGGAAAAAAAGAATTTCAATGAAATAGGGGACTTGCAAGCATTTTTATTAAAAAAAAGTCAGCTGAATAGAAAATTTGACTTTCAAATACAAGAACCAAAAGAAACATGAGAAAGTAAACAGGAAAGAGAAGCCTTAAGGAACTCATGAAAGTCAAACTGTTTGCATTCCTACATTGAAAGATGTTATTTGCAACTCATGAGACCTTTATGAGTATTATGGAAGGGAGGAGAAATACATACATACATACATACATACATACATACACACACACACATGCACATACACATGGCACTGGATGACCTGAATATGAATGGAGAATACCTAAAACAAATAAAATTTCCTGTTGGATGGAAGGTACAAGGAATGAGAGAAAGGTAGAGGTAGAATGTATCAAATCATCACACAAAGAAAAAGGAAGAAAAAGCTTTTATAATGGAGGGAAGGGGGGGAGATAAAGGAAATAAATGAGTCTTACTCTCATGGGATTTGGTTTAACAATGGAACAACAGACACTCCATTAGATGCATAAATCTATTTCACTCTGCAGGAAATCAAGGAGGAAGGAGATAGGAGAGGGAAGATAATTGAAGGAACAGTAAATTGGGGAAAGGAATAATCAGAAGTAGACACTATTGTCTGAGGATAGGTCAAGGGAGAGAATGGAACAAATGAAGGGCAGGATAGGTCAGAGGGAAATGTGATTAGTCTTCTGCAACATAATTAATATGGAAGTGCTTTGCATTGTCACACATATATGACCTATATTGAATTGCTTGAGGGTGAGTGGGGAGGGAAGGAGAGAATATGGAACTCAAAGCTTTAAGAAAAAATGTTAAAACAATTGTTTTACCATTCAACTGGAAATTAAGCTATACAGGCAATGGATTATAGAAATCTATTTTGCCCTACAGGGAATTAGAGGGAAGGGAGGATGAAAGAAGGGTGAGTAATACAAGGGAAGACATCCTGCAGAAAGGGGTGGATGGGGTGCTTGCTGTCATGGGGTAGGGGTGGGGAGAAATGGGGAGAAAATCTTGAATTCAAATTCTTATGGAAGTGAATGTTAAGAACTGAAAGATAAATAAGCTATATTTTAAAAACATCACTCACAATGCAATACAACAATAACAAAAATAGACTAACTCAAATGGTAAAAGAAGTCCAAAAATTCAATGAGGAGAAGGATGCCTTTAAAAGTAGAAATGTCCAAATGGAAAAATGATATCCAAAAGCTCACTGAAGAAAATAATACCTTCAAAAGTAGAATGGAGCAAATGAAAGCTAATGACTTTATGAGAAATCAAGAAATTATAAAACAGAACCAAAAAATGAAGAAAAAGAAGATGATATGAAATAGCTTAATGGAAAAACCACTGACCTGGAAAATAGATCCAGGAGAGATCATTTCAAAATTATTGAAGTATGTGAAAGATACAATTTAAAAAGTACAGCCTAGACATCATCTTTCAAGAGATTATATACAGAAACTGCCCTGATTTTCTGGAATCAGAAGGTAAAATAGAAATTGAAAGAATACATTTATCACCTCTGGAAAGAGATACTAAAAGGAATTTTCCTTTCCAACATTCCAAGGAATATTGTGGCCAAATTCCATAGTCCCCAGTTCAGGGATAAAATATTGCAAATGATCAGAAAGAAAAAAAAAAATTAAGAAGTGTAGAAATAAAATTAGGATAACACAGGACCTAGCAGCTTCTACATTAAGGGATCGAAGGGCTTTGAATATGATATTCTGAAGGTTAGAGAGTCTAGGATTAAAATCAAGAATCACATGCCCAGCAAAACTGAGCATAATTCTTCAGGGGAAAAAATGATCATGCAATGAAATAGAAGACTTTTAGACATCCTTGATGAAAAGATCAGAATTGAATAGAAAATTTAACTTTCAAATACAGGAATAATGAGAAGCATGAAAAGGTGAACAGGAAAGAGAAATCATAAGGGACTTATTAAAGTTGAACAGTTTACATTCCTACATGGAAAGATGATATTTGTAACTCTTGAGATCTTTCTCAGTATTAGGTTAGTTGGAGGAAATACATGATGATGGATAGAGATAGAGAGATAGATCGAGAGATAGAGGACACATGTTGTGTTGAATATGAATGTATGATATATAAAATTAAAATAAATGGGTGAGAGGAATGTCTTGGGAGAAGGAGAAAGGGAAAGATAGAAAGCGGTAAATTATCTTACACAAAAGAGGCAATAAAAAGGTTTTGCAATGGAGGGGATGATCGGGGAGGTGAGAAAATATGAGTGAACCTTACTCGCATTGGATTTGGCTTAAGGAGGGAATAATATACACACAATTTGGTATCTTATCATGCAAGAAAGTAGGGAGGAAGGGAATAAAGTGGGGGGAATATGAGATGGAAGGGCAGATTGGGTGAGGGCGTAGTCAGAAGCAAGCATTTTAGAAAAGGGACAATTTCAAAAGAAAAAATAGAATAATTGGAGGATGGCATAGGATGGAGGGAAACATAGTCTTTCACAAAATGACTATTATGGAGGTGTTTTGTGCAACTACACATTTATAAGCTATATTGAATTGCTTGCCTTACCAATGAGGGTGATTGAGGAGGAAAGGGGAGTTTGGAACCCAAAGTTTTAAAAGAATAAATGTTAAAAAGATGGTTTTTACACAAAACTGGGAAATAAGATATACAAGCAATGGGGTATATGCATTTATCTTGCCCTTGAAGAAATTAAAAGGGAGGCGGAGCCAAGATGGCGGAGTGAAAGCAACGACTCACCTAAGCTCCTGGAAAAACTCCTTTGGATATCTCTGGGGGAAGAGTCTGACCAGACTTTGGAGGTGAAGAATCCAGTGGGAGACGGACTTTGACAGATTCAGAGCCCAGGCTGGACTGGAAGGTCCACGGGAGGGATCTGTTCCGCGGGGGTAAGACCCCGACGCACAGCGCAGCGCGGTCGGTGCGGCAGGGCGGAGGCGACCCGAGGGGCCCGAGAGTGGCGGGCGAGACCAGCGGAGCAGGAGATAAGCCAGGCCGAGCCAACGATATCAGCGCAACAGCCTTTGAAATCTTTAGCCTAAAGACGGGACTTCAGTGGGTCACTACTTGAACATCCAGGAGCTGGGATGCCGGAGTGATCAGTAAGTGCTCTCCCCTCCCCCCCGATGACCGTGAGGGAACCATAAAATTCTTCCCCAGATTAATCCTGGATCAGTGGGAACAGCAGAAGGGGGGGGGTGGTCTCATAACACCAGAGGCTGGAAAAGTGGCAAAGGGGGATTCTTCCCACCGTGGTGGAGGCTATCTGGAGGGACAGACGACCCAGGGCAGAGAAAATTCGCACTGAGACCCAAGCAAGCCTCAGCCTGGGAGACGAGCCCCAGGAGGGGCGGGAACACGCATTAGCCTCTAGGCGTGCCCCAGCCCTCCAGGGGAAAAGGGAAGACAATAGGGAAGCTGGGATCACCATCCCCCGGACCTTGCCTTTGCCTCAGGCCAGCTGAGGAGATATCCTGAGACCAGACCACACCTCCCACACACCTATCAAGCTAACCCCAGGGTTGATCTGGGAAACAACAACAACAACAACAACAACAACAAAAAGCCTGCTTTTAGCCTAGACAAACATCAACTCAACTTAAAAGATCTGTATCTTCTGAATGAAAGAATCAAAAGCTTTTAACACTCAGCCAACATCATGAATCGGAAAAAGCAGACGAAAAGTGAAAAAACCATAGAATCTTTCTATGGGGATAAGGACCAAAACACAAACACCAAAGAGGTCAGAGCTGAGACTGTACTTCCATCTGAAACCTCAGATGGGACTATGAATTTCTCGCAAGCACAACTAGATTACCTGGAACGTCTGAAGAAGGATATAAAAGAAAAACTGGCCAATGATTTTAAAACTATAAAAAAAGAATTCACTGATGAGAACATCACCCTGAAAAAGAAAATTGAAGAAATGGAAAAGGAAGTTCAAAAATTAACTGGAGAGAATAATTCCCTAAAAGGAAGAGCTAATCAAATGGAAAAGGAAACCCAAAACCTAATTGGGAAAATTGATCAGATGGAAAAGGAAACCCAAAACCTAACTGGGAAAATTGGTCGAATGGAAAAAGAAGTACAAAAATTAAATGGAGAAAATAGCTCCTTAAAGGGAAAAATTGGTCAGATGGAAAAGGAGATGGAAAAGCTAACTGAAGAAAACACTACGATGAAGATTAGAATTGGGCAAGTAGAAACTAATGACTCAATGAGGCAACAAGAATCAGTCAAACAAAATCTAAAGAATCAAAAGATAGAAGAAAATCTAAAATATTTAATTGGAAAAACAACTGACCTGCAAAATAGATCCAGGAGAGAAAATCTAAGATTTATTGGCCTGCCAGAAACCCATGATGAAGAAAAGAGTCTGGACAATATCTTCCAGGAAATCATCAAGGAAAACTGCCCAGAAGTACTAGACTCAGAGGGCAAAATAGTCATCGAAAGAATCCACCGTTCCCCACCGGAAAGGGATCCCAAACTCAAAACCCCAAGAAATATAGTTGCCAAATTCCAGAGCTATCAAGTGAAGGAGAAAATACTACAAGCAGCCAGAAAGAAACAATTTAAATATCAAGGTCACACAGTCAGGATCACACAGGACCTTGCAGCTTCTACATTAAAAGATCGAAAGAATTGGAACCCAATATTCCGTAAGGCAAAGGAGTTGGGACTCCAACCGAGGATCAACTACCCAGCAAAGTTCAGCATAACATTTCAGGCAAGGAGAAAGTCATTCAACGAAATAAGGGATTTCCAGAGCTTCCTGACCAAAACACCAGAACTCAATAGACAATTTGATCTTCAAATGCAGGTCTCCAGAGAATCATAAAAAAGGTAAACAGAGGAAAAAAAACAAAAACAAAAACTTGCAACTCAATTAGGGCAATCTGTTTACCTCCCTGTAAGGGAAGATGATACCTGTTAATCTTGAGAACTGTGCAGCTATTATGATAAAAGGGATATATGTAGAGGGAACGGGCATAAAGTAAATGATGTCATGGCAAAAATATGATTTAAGTATGAGAAGGGAATGTAATAGGAGGTGTGGAAAGGGGGAAGCAGAAAATGGCAAATTATATCACAGGAAGAAGTACAAAACCATAGTAGAGGGAAGGAGGGGAGGGAGATGAGCATTGTTTGAGAGGTACTCTCATCTGATTTGTTCAAAGGAGGTAACAATAATCTTAAGCAGATAATCCTAACTAGCTCTATAGGTAGTAGGAGGGGAAGGGGGAAGAAAGGGGAGGGTGGCTAAAAGGGAGGAAAGAAGCAATAAGAGTAAAGGGGACTAAAAGGGAGGGGGGCTAAAAGAAGGAGGGGAAGGCTGCAGGAGGAGGGGGAGAAAAGTGAATACTATTGAGGAGGGGAAGGGAGACGGGAGAGTTAAAAGCACAAATGGTGGGAAAGAGGGTGGAGGGAAATACACAGATTGTAATCATAACTGTGAATGTGAATGGGATGAACTCTCCCATAAAATGGAGACGGATAGCAGAATGGATTAAAAGCCATAATCCAACAATATGCTGCTTACAAGAAACACATTTGAAACGGGGGGATACACATAGGATAAAGGTCAAAGGATGGAGCAGAATATATTGTGCCTCAGCTCATGTAAGAAAGGCAGGAGTAGCAATCCTAATCTCAGACAAAGCAAAAGCAGAAATAGATCTAATCAAAAGGGATAAGGATGGAAACTATATCCTACTAAAAGGCACCATAGACAATGAAGCAATATCATTACTAAACATGTATGCTCCAAGTGGTATAGCATCCAGATTCTTAGAGGAGAGGTTGGGGGAGTTGAAGGAAGAAATTGATAGCAAAACTATACTAGTGGGGGACCTCAATCTCCCCCTCTCTGAACTAGATAAATCCAACCTCAAAATAAACAAGAAAGAGGTTAAGGAGGTAAATAAAACTCTGGATAAGGTAGATATGATAGATCTTTGGAGAAAATTAAATGGGAATAGAAAGGAATATACCTTTTTCTCAGCGGTACATGGAACATTTACAAAAATTGACCATGTACTAGGACATAAAAATCTCACAATCCAGTGCAGAAAGGTAGAGATAATCAATGCATCCTTTTCAGATCATAATGCATTAAAAATTACATGTAATAAAAGGCCATGGAAAGAGAAACCAAAAATCAATTGGAAACTAAATAATCTAATTCTAAAGAAGGATTGGGTTAAAGAAGAAATCATAGAAACAATCAACAACTTCATTCAAGAGAATGACAATAGTGAGACAACATACCAAAACTTATGGGACACTGCAAAAGCAGTTATTAGGGGAAGTTTTATATCTCTGAATGCTTACATAAATAAAATAGAGAAAGAGGAGATCAATGACTTAGGCTTGCAGTTGAAAAAGCTAGAAAAAGAACAAATTGAAAATCCCCAAGTAAATACCAAATTAGAAATACTGAAAACCAAAGGAGAGATTAATAAAATTGAAATAAAGAAAACTATGGAATTAATAAATAAAACCAATAGTTGGTTTTATGAAAAAACTAATAAAATTGATAAACCTTTGGTTAATCTGATCAAAAAAAGAAAGAAGAAAACCAAATTACTAACATTAAAAATGAAAGGGGTGAACTCACCTCCAATGAGGAGGAAATTAAAACAATAATTAGAGACTACTTTGCCCAACTTTATGCCCACAAATTCGACAATCTAAATGAGATGGATGAATATTTTAAAAAATACAAATTGCCCAGATTAACAGAAGAGGAAGTTGAATACTTTAACAACCCCATCTCAGAAAAAGAAATTGAACAAGCCATCAATGAACTCCCTAGGAAAAAATCTCCAGGGCCAGATGGATTCACAAGTGAATTCTATCAAACATTTAAAGAACAGTTAATTCCAATACTACATACACTATTCTTGAAAATTGGGGAAGAAGGAGTCCTCCCAAATTCTTTCTATGATACAAATATGGTTTTGATACCCAAACCAGGAAGAGACAAAACAGAGAAAGAAAATTATAGACCAATTTCTCTAATGAATATAGATGCAAAAATTTTAAATAAGATTTTAGCAAAACGAATACAACATCTTATCACAAGATTAATACATTTTGATCAGGTAGGATTCATACCAGGACTACAGGGCTGGTTCAATATTAGGAAAACTATTAGCATTATCGATCACATCAACAACAAAGCTAACAAAAACCACATGATTATCTCAATAGATGCAGAAAAAGCTTTTGACAAAGTACAACATCCATTCCTACTAAAAACATTGGAGAATGTAGGAATAAAGGGAACTTTCCATAAAATAATAAGCAGTATCTATCTAAAACCTTCAGCAAGCATTATATGCAATGGGGATAAGCTAGATGCATTCCCAATAAGATCAGGGGTGAAACAAGGTTGTCCATTATCACCACTATTATTCAATATGGTACTAGAAATGTTAGCTGTAGCAATTAGACAAGATAAAGATATTCAAGGAATTAGAATAGCCAAAGAAGAAACTAAGTTATCACTCTTTGCAGATGATATGATGATTTACCTAGAGAATCCCAGAGATTCAAGTAAAAAATTACTTGAATTAATAAACAACTTTGGCAAAGTTGCAGGGTACAAAATAAACCCACACAAATCTTCTGCATTCCTATATATTAGCAACAAAGTCCAACAGCAAGAGATAGAAAGAGAAATCCCATTTAAAGTTAGGGTAGACAGTATAAAATACTTAGGAGTCTACCTGCCAAAACAAACCCAGGGACTATATGAACACAATTACAAGACACTTTTTGCACAAATAAAGTCAGATTTAAGTAAGTGGAAAAACATTAGTTGCTCATGGGTAGGCCGTGCTAATATAATAAAAATGACAATTCTACCCAAATTAATATACTTATTTAGTGCCATACCAATTAAACTATCAGACAATTACTTTCTAGAGCTGGACAAAATAATATCAAAATTCATTTGGAAAAACAAAAGGTCCAGAATATCAAAGGGACTAATGAAAAGAAATGCTTGGGAAGGTGGCCAAGCGCTACCAGACCTCAAACTGTACTATAAAGCAGCAATTATCAAAACCACTTGGTATTGGCTAAGAAACAGAGAGGTAGACAAGTGGAATAGACTTGGCACTCAAGATGCAGTAGGCAAGGAATATAGCAACCTTCTGTTTGATAAACCCAAGGACCCCAGCTTCTGGGATAAGAACTCATTGTTTGATAAAAATTGCTGGGAAAACTGGATAACAGTGTGGCGGAAATTAGGCATAGACCCATACCTGACACTGTACACAAGAATAAAGTCCAAATGGGTACATGATTTAGGTATAAAGATTGATACCATGAATAAACTGGAGAAGCAAGGAATAGTGTATTTATCAGATCTATGGAGAAGGGAAGAATTCTTTACTAAACGAGAGATAGAATGCATTATGAAATGCAAAATGGATAACTGATTACATTAAACTGAGAAGTTTTTGCACAACCAAACCCAATGCAACCAAAATCCGGAAGGATGTAGTAAATTGGGAAAAAATTTTTACAGCTAAGCTCGGGGATAAAGGCCTCATTTCTAGAATATATAGAGAACTGACCCAAATGTATAATCATACAAGTCATTCCCCAATTGATAAATGGTCAAAGGATATGAACAGGCAATTTTCAGAGGAAGAAATTAAAGCTATCTATAATCATATGAAAAAATGCTCTAAATCACTATTGGTTAGAGAGATGCAAATCAAAACAACTCTGAGGTACCACATCACACCTATAAGATTGGCAAACATGACAGAACAAGAAAATGATAAATGCTGGAGAGGATGTGGGAGAGTTGGAACACTAATTCATTGTTGGTGGAGCTGTGAGCGCATCCAACCATTCTGGAGAGCAATTTGGAACTATGCCCAAAGGGCTACAAAAATGTGCATACCCTTTGACCCAGCAATATCGCTACTAGGACTATATCCCCAAGAGATCATAAAAATGGGAAAGGGTCCCACATGTACAAAAATATTTATAGCAGCACTCTATGTAGTGGCCAAAAACTGGAAGTCAGGGGGATGTCCATCAATTGGGGAATGGCTGAATAAATTATGGTATATGAATGTAATGGAGTACTATTGTGCCATAAGAAATGATGAACAAGAAGACTTCAGAGAGGCCTGGAAGGACTTATATGACCTGATGCTGAGTGAAAGGAGCAGAACCAGGAGAACTTTATGCACAGCAACAACCACAGTGTGTGAGAGTTTTTTCTGGTAGACTTAGATTTTTGTAATAACACAAGAACTTCTGAAAAAAAAAAAATCCCAATGGTGGACCTCAAGGCAAAATGCCTTCCACACTCAGAGAGAGAAATATGGAAATCACTCACATAATGTAGCAGATCATGTTTGTGTATGTGTATCTGTTTGTGTATCATGTTCTGATTTGTTATACGGATTCTTTCATTTATCTTAGTCTGACTACATAGCATGACTATAGTGAAAATATACTCAATAGGAAAGTATATGTAGAATCTATACAGAATTGTATGCAGTCGTGGGGAGGGAGGGAGGTAGTGGGGGGTGGGTGGGGAGGGATAAAATCGCAATTGTATGGCAGTGATTGTTAAACATTAAAAAAAAAAAGAAATTAAAAGGGAAGGGGAGAAGGAGGGTGATAAAAAGGAAGGCATACTGTGGGGAAAGGCAATCAGAATTTATGCCATCTCTGAGTGGGGGAAGGGAAAAGATGGGCAGAAAATTTGGAACCCAAAATCTTCTGGAATTTCATGTTGAAAACTGAAAGTAAATAAATAAATTTAAATCATTAAAAAAAAAAGAAAAAATAAAGTGCCCCAAATGAAAATTCTTGCCTCAAATGGAAGGAAGCACATGTCATTTATGGTATTATGAAATGTTTTTTCCAGATAATCAGATGTTTACCTTCTTGTTTTTATGTGTTTTATTTTATATTTGCTTTCCTAGTTTAAAGAAAAATATCCCTGCCAAATTTGTTGGGGGAAAAAAAAACTAGATCTTAGTATTTGTTCTATTGTAAAAAAAATAGTGTACATCTCCTGTGATTCTGCTAGATTATGTAGTCTTTAGACCATATCTATGAGAAAGAGATTTACCTTTCTGAGTGTTTCTTCCACTAAAAATGGATATAATAGTAGTTATGTAATTTATCTTGGAGAATTCTTCTGAGGAACCTTAAAACACTTCATTAATGGAAGCTACTCCTGGCCTCATTTCTATCCAGTCTTCTATCTGCCAATCCATTTAGAACATGGTATTCAGTAACTATATGTTAATTGATTCTGGATCAAATATTAGCAATAGATGCAGTTGATGCATCTCTAAAAATAGCTGTCTTTGAACTTTTCTTCAACCAATGATTTATAAGTACAAGTTGACAAGTTCCAAAGCTTATAACTAGATAAACTGGCAAACTCACAAGTCATATAACCAGATCTGACAGATATAGAGATAGCCTAATTTCAAGTTTTCTGTGCACATTGGAGGGCAAATATTTCTTAATCCACACAATAACATTATTCTTAAGGTTAATGCAAAAGAGTCATACTCATCTTGATTAGAGACTGCCTGGGATCAATTCCAGTGTTGGTACTGGGAATTATCCAACCACTCTATTAAGAATATTGTTACCATCCTGTCACAGAAGCTCTCAGGAATTATAGAATTTTCAGGCTTCCGCTTCGTCCCAGCCATTATCCTAGCAGACAATTATTAGGGATTGATATAAATAACTCTTACTCATAGTACAATAAGTAATTAGTGATAGTAAATACATCCATTATCATTTCTCCTTTCCTTCCTGCTCCTGTCAAATTGTAAACTGGCTATCATGGATGTGAAATCTTCTGTCTCCTTTCCAGGATCCTATGACACTGCATAGCTTTGAATCCCACATCCAATAGTAGAGTTTCCAAGGTAACCAGAGGATGATAAAGGCCAGAACCAACCCCAAAATTACCATTTTGAATTTCTCTAGGAGATTTAACCTTCCTGGATAAATTATTTCAGTATGTGAGTTGATGCAGTTGAAATGGAAAAAATACAACCAGGAAATAAATAAAATCATTTAAATTCTTCTAAATAGAAAAAAATAAAATTAAACATTTCAAGTTTTCATTCAATGTTTACTATTCACAAATCTTTTACAACACTATCAAGTTAAAAGTAGAGTCATGTGAACTGCATGGAGCTCTCCCATGGCCACCATTCCTGGACGATAAGCACAGGTAGATGAAAGACATAATCAATATGAAATTAAGGGTGAAGGTTTTATTTATGTATTATGGGTGGGAAGATGGTGATTCATTATTATTCCTATGTAAAAATTATTTAAAATAATTTCCACATAAGTCTTTGAAAATCACAAATAGAATTTTACATGCAAAAACAGGTTCTGAAGCATGAAATTTACTGAAATAAAACTATATACAATAAATAAATCCTTATGTCAAATTTCTTCATTATATATTGTGGATCTCAAGGTACATTATAAAGTAAATTCATCATTAATAATGTCTTTTTAAATGTGTAGGGAATAGATGTGTCCCCAAAAGAGAGAAAATTCATTGATATGACCAAAAACTTTTCCCATCAATCACTTTCATCTTTTATTACCAGTTTTCTTTTGGCTTTGATCTTTCTATGAGAAATTTTGAAGACATGTGGCTACCTAAGAATTATATTCAGATTTCCTTTTCAAATACAGAAAAAAAAGAATGTCTTATTTGATTCCATTTTTCATAAATGGAGGTTAGCCAAACTCATTCTTTCCTTTTAAGATTCAATATTCTCTCTGTATATTTGTCAGTCTTTCTGCCTTATTGTCTTTGCTCTTGTGTCAGTCTGTCTCTCTCTGTCACTCTCTCTGTCTCTCTCTGTCTCTCTGTCTCCGTCTGTCTGTCTGTCTGTCTCTGTCTCTCTGTCTCTCTGTCTCTCTCACACTCACACACACGGACACACACACACAGAGACCCCACATACACATACACCTTTTGGAAATGGATATTGTCATGTCCTTCTAATAATGACCATCTTGAATCTCTGAAGCATAAGTTTATTTGGGGAAGCCTCCATTCAGTATAAATGGTATTAGTTTTACATTATAATATGGTGAGTAATACAATTATTAGCTAGCCACATGTATCGAATATTTCTCTTAAAAGCTGAGGCCAAAAAGGAAGAAAAAACTTACAATTAACATGATTAATAGTAAAGGGGATAACTCTTAATATCAGGTGTATAACTTTAATTAAAAAAAAAGATTGTTGCATATTTTTTTCAATGTTACATTTCTTCAAAACTCTATAATCTCAAAACATTAGTATTCAAAATATCTTTTAATGCTTTAAAATAATTAGATGTGATTTGGGATGGGGGGGTTGATTCTGTGTTTAACACATCATAAATTTAGAAATAATTGGATTGTTTAAATATGATTTATTTATTTTTAAAAGACATTTTAATTTGTGGATGTTTTTGCCAAAAACTCTAAAAAAGAGAGGTTTATATTTTGCAGTCTGTCCCTTTTATTTTGATGTTAAAATGTATTTGAGTATACAGAGTTAAAAAAATGCAGATCTATTTTCATAGAATAGCAATCGTTTTAAATGAAAGAGCATTCCTTAATGAAATGAACTTCTTGATGATCCTGAAGAAATGACGGAAACAGAAATCTTAAGCTTTTATCTTGAAATGGCTGCTTTTTGTCACGTAATTGATGTAATTGGTGTGATAATGTGGCACAAATGGGTAAGCTGTTTTACGACTAACCAAAATTCCATGTGTTAACTTGGAGGATTATGTATTTTTTTAAATTTATTTATTTATTTAACTCCTAACATTCATTTTCACAAAATTTTGGGTTCCAAATTTTCTCCCCATTTATCCCCTCCCCCACCCCAAAACACCGAGCATTGTAATTGCCCCTATCACCAACCTACCCTCTCTTCTATCATTCCTCCTTTCCCTTGTCCCCATCTTCTCTTTTGTCCTGTAGGGCCAGATAACTTTGTATACCCCTTTACCTGTATTTCTTATTTCTTGGTAGCAAGAACAGTTCTTGACAGTTGTTCCTAAAATTTTGAATTCCAACTTCTCTTTATCCTTCCCTCCCCACCCCTTCCCTTTGGAAGGCAAGCAATTCAATATAGGCCATGTCTGTGTAGTTTTGCAAATGACTTCCATAATAGTCGTGTTGTGTAAGACTAACAGTATGTCCCTCCATCCTATCCTGTCCCCCATTGCTTCTATTTTCTCTTTTTGATCCTATCCCTCCCCAAGAGTGTTGACTTCAGATTGCTCCATCCTCCCATTGCCCTCCCTTCCATCATCCCCCCCACCTGCTTATCCCCTTCTCCCCCACTTTCCTGTATTGTAAGATAGGTTTTCATACCAAAATGAGTGTGCATTTTATTCCTTACTTTACTGGAATGCAATGAGAGTAAACTTCATGTTTTTCTCTTACCTCCCTTCTATTTCCCTCCGCTAAAAAGTCTTTTGCTTGCCTCTTTTATTAGAGATAATTTGCCCCATTCCATTTCTCCCTTCCTCTTTCCGATATATTTCTCTCTCACCCCTTAATTTCATTATTTTAAGATATGATCCCATCCTACTCAATTCACTCTGTGCTCTCTGTCTGTGAGTGTGTATGTGTGTGTGTGTGTAATCCCACCCACTACCCAGATACTGAAAAGTTTCAAGAGTTATACATATTTTCTTTCCATGTAGGAATGTAAACAGTTCAACTTTAGTAAGTCTCTTATGACTTCTCTTTGCTGTTTACCTTTTCATGCTTCTCTTCATTCTTGTGTTTGAAAGTCAAATTTTCTTTTCAGCTCTGATCTTTTCATCAAGAATGCTTGAAAGTCCTTGATTTCATTAAAACACCATTTTTCCCCTAAAGTATTATACTCAGTTTTGCTCGGTAGGTGATTGTTGGTTTTAGTCCTAGTTCCTTTGACTTCTGGAATATCTTATTCCATGCCCTTTGATCCCTTAGTGTAGAAGCTGCTAGATCTTGGGTTATCTTGATTGTATTTCCACAATACTTGAATTGTTTCTTTCTAGCTGTGGTTTTGTGTCTGTCAGTATTCTATATTGTGTTCTAATATTTCTTAAGCTTCAATGATTTGATTTAAAATAACAGAGATTCAGAGGTAAAAGGGAATATTTAGATCTAATCCAATCTGCTCACTTAACAGATGAATACACTGAAAGCAGAAAGGTCAGAAGCTTTCTTCAAGGTCTAGTTAGTGTGGAAAAATTGAGAATCTGAACCTAGGACATCTGACTCCAAATGCTGCTATCTTTGCAGTGCAGCAATAGATCAGATCATATTTATTTCAGTTGAGCATAATATCCTTCTCCTTATTCCATCCTTTCTTCTAATTTGCTATTGCTTTTAATCTTTGCTCTAACAAATCTATCATCTGTTTTGAACACTGACAGGTAGTTAGACAATGTCCTGCTTTTGTAATGAACTATTTCCTGTCTGTTAAGATTAACAATTTCATTTTTTCATGTACTTGATAAGTATTTAGTTAGGTGAGCATCTTCTAACCACCTTTTCAAAGCCAATACTCATAACAAAAAATGTAATCCACTTTCATAATGTATGTCTTTAGTTTTTTTAACCCCTGAGTAAGAAATTGACAATCTCATAAAAATAAGATTTTATTTTGATCTGATTGAAAATCAAAACAAAACTTTTGACATGTCACAAAGTTTCATAACTAATGCAGGCATTTAATCTAATTATTATGAAAACCAGCATATGCTTACCTGATAAAGCACATGCATGAACATTTGAAGGCAGTAAAAAAACAAATGTGCCCATGAACTACCACAAATTTTTGTTATATTATACATGTGTAGCTATATATATATATATATATATATATATATATATATATATATATGTATATCATTTGTATGAAAAAATAATTTGTATTTGTGTCTTTTCAAAGGTTGCATGGCTCGTTTTAAAATTTTGCTACTGTGTGCAATATAAGCTCTTTGCCAGCTATGATATTTAGCCCTCTAGAGCTATGGATATTGTTTTCCTTATTGAAAGTTCTTCTGTATATCTGTGGGGCACAAAACAGTGAAACCTTATGATGATTGCTGATACTTTAGAATTTTAAATCAAATTTTTCCCTTACAGCAAATATCCATTATACAGTTTTCCAAAATAGCAGCAGATGTGTATTCATCAAATAACTTACACTGGCTTAAAAAAAAGAAATATTTTGAAATGCAAAGTTCTACAGTGACAAAGTAGAATATGTTAGGGCAAGCCCACCATCTTACTTTTTCTATTGTTTTAAAACAGAAATATCATTTTAGTTGAAGGGCAAGTTGGAAGCCATTCTACACACCTGAAAAAGTAAGTCCTCAGCACAGTGATGAGAAATGCAGATTATTCCTAGTATTTCTTGCATTTTTGTAAGGATGGAAGAACTGGAAGCCATCAAATCATGAGAGAAAACTCTGACAGTTGTGTAGCTCCAGTTTGGGTAATGATTATCATTTGAGTAAATTTTTAATTAATAGTAATAATTATTTTAAATCAAGTTTTGTAGCATTCAAAAAGTGCTTATCATAAGCCAAAAACTCAGAGTTGAGTACACACAGAAATATAAAACAGTTCTCAAGGAATTCACAGTATAATTGGGGATAAAACCATGTAAAAATTATGTATACTGAATGCATATATAGGATACCTTGCTGGTAATCTCAGAGGAGCTAAATAGCATTAAAAAGCACTAGAAGGGGAGTTGAAGCAAAGATGGCAGAGTAAAAGCAGGGACCTACTACAGCTCTCCCTGCAAACCCAGTCAAATATCTGTACAAAATGACTTCAAACAAATTCTGGAGCTACAGAACCTAAGAATGGTGGAGTGAAGCAAATCTCCAGCCCAAGACAGCCAGGAAGGTTGACAACAAATCTATTGTGGAATGCTGGGAACAGAACACAGTCTACCATGCACTGTGTGGGCACAGATGGGACCTGAACAGACCTCAGAGAGACTGAATCTCTACTACCTGTGGCAGTTTCCAAAATCCACAACCCCAAACCACTGAGGACAAATTGGAAGGTCAGTGGACTTTCCTGTAGGACCTATGTGAGACAGCAGAAACAATGGAGTAGCAGTGGAGGGCATGGAGGAGCCCACAGCAACAGTAGCATCAGGGGCAGGAGCAGTGGGTGTTTCTGGAGCTGTAGGCCCACAGATTTTGGGGACATCAAGCAGCTGACAGTATACTCCCCCATCCCCACTGGAAGTAGAGAACTACCTTGACAAAGAGCTCAAATGTCAAGTAAATGGTTGGAGAAATGAGCAAAAACTGGAAAAAGAAATTTACTTTGGTGAACAGGAAGACGAAAATATACAAACAGAAGAAAATAACAAAATAAAAGCTCCTCCATCCAAAACCTCCAAGAAAAATATGAATTGGTCTCAGGCCATGGAAGAGCTCAAAAAGGATTTTGAAAACCAAGTGAGAGAAGTAGAGGAAAAATTGGGAAGAGAAATGAAAGTCATGCAACAAAATCATGAAAGTCAAGTCATCTTCTTGCTACAGGGAACCCAAAAAGTGCTGAAGAAATAACAATTAAAAAAGAAAACATTAACCTGAATGGCAAGAGAGATCTAAAAAGCCAATGAGGAGAAGAAAGTCTCAAAAAGTAGAACTGAGCTACTCAGAGCAGCAGCAGCCCTTCTTTCTCCACAGCGGTCAGCTACAACCCCCAATTCCCAAGCAACCATGTTGAAAGGACCCGCAGCTGGCATTGATCTTGGCACCACTTACTCCTCTGTGGGAGTCTTCCAACATGGGAAAGTGGAGATCATTGCTAATGACCAAGGAAACAGGACCACCCCCAGCTATGTCACCTTCACCAACACAGAAGGTTTAATTGGTGATGTTACAAAGAATCAAGTTGCAATGTACCCCACCAACACAGTTTTTGATGCCAAATGTCTGATTGGTCACAGATTTGATGATGCAGTTGTACAGTCAGACATGAAGCACTGGCCTTTTACAGTGGTGAATGATGCAGGCAGGCCTAAGGTCCAAGTAGAGTACAAAGGGGAGACCAAAAGTTTCTATCCAGAGGAAATGTCTTCTATGGTCTTGACCAAGATGAAAGAAATTGCTGAAGCTTACCTTGGGAAGACAGTCACAAATGCTGTCATCACAGTACCAGCCTATTTCAACAATTCCCAGCGTCAGTCCACTAAAGATGCTGGAACCATTGCTGGTCTCCATGTGCTCCGAATCATCAGTGAGCCATCTGCTGCTGCTATTGCTTATGGTTTGTACAAAAACGTTGGTGCCTAGAGAAATGTGTTGATCTTTGACCTTGGAGGTGGTACTTTTGATGTCTCCATTCTTACCATTGAAGATGGCATCTTTGAGGTCAAGCCCACAGCTGGGGACACCCACTTGGGTGGGAAGGACTTTGACAACCGAATGGTCAACCATTTCATTGTGGAGTTCAAGTGAAAGCACAAGGACATCAGTGAGAACAAGAGGGCTGTTCTCCGTCTTTGTGAACATGCAAAACACACCCTCTCTTCTAGTAGCCAGGCCAGTATTGAGATTGACTCCCTCTACCAAGGTATTGACTTCTATACATCAATAACTCAGTCCTATTTCAAAGAGCTAAATGCTGATCTCTTTCATGGCACACTGGACCCTGTGGAAAAGGCCTTAAGAGATGCCAAGCTAGATAAATCACAGACTCATGACATCGTCCTGGTGGGTGGTTCCACTTGAATTCCAAAAATCCAGAAGTTTTTGCAAGACTTCTTCAAGGGCAAGGAGCTCAACAACAGTATCAATCTTGATGAGGCTGTTGCTTATGGTGCAGCTGTCCAGGCTGCCATTTTGTCTGGAGATAAATCTGAGGATGTGCAGGACTTGTTGCTGTTGGATGTCACTCCTCTTTCCCTTGGAATTAAAACTGCTGATAGAGTTATGACGGTTCTGATCAAACGTAATACCACCATCCCCACCAAGCAGAACAGACATTTACCACCTATTCAGACAACCAGCTTGGTGTGCTTATTCAGGTTTATGAAGGTGAGAGGGCAATGACAGAGGATAACAACCTGCTTGGCAAATTTGAGCTCACAGGAATCCCCCAAGCACCCAGAGGTGTTCCTCAGATTGAAGTAACATTTGACATTGATGCAAATGGTATTCTCAATGTTTCTTCTATGGATAAGAGCACAGGCAAGGAGATCACCACTACCAATGATAAAGGACATCTGAGCAAGGAAGACATTGAGCGTATGGTTCAGGAGGCTGAGAAATACAAAGCTGGGGATGAGAAGCAGAGAGACAAGGTGTCTTCCAAGAATTCTCTTGAGTCTTATGCTTTCAACATGAAGGCTAAAGTGGAGGATGAAAAATTGCAATGCAAAATTGGTGATGAAGACAAACAGAAGATCCTTGAAAAATGTAGTGAAATAATCAGCTGGCTGGATAAGAACCAGACTGCTGAGAAGGAAGAATTTGAGCATCAGCAGAAAGAGTTGGAGAAAATCTGCAACCCCATCATTACCAAGCTGTACCAGAGTGCAGGGGGCATGACAGGAGGCATGCCTGGTGGATTCCCAGGGAGTGGAGCGGCCCCATATGGAGGTGCTTCTTCTGGACCCACCATTGAAGAGGTAGACTAAACAACAGAAGAAAGAGCATTCCACACAGCTTTTCCAAAAATTGAAGGACTCAAAATTTGTAGCCAAGGTAGTAGCAGTTTAAAAGTAACATTTAAGCTACTGCGTAAATCTTAGGCATTCTGAATACTTGAATGTGTGCAGAGGGGAGAGAAGTGAATAACTTTGCACTTTATCAGTACTGTAAACAAGTGGAAATGCAATTTTTGTCCTGGAGAATAAAAATTGTTTAAAATTGGCACCATAAAAAAAATTAGAATTGACCAGATGATAAAGAGGTCCAAAAGCTCACTGAAGAAAATAATTCCTTAAAGATTAGAATGGAGAGGATTTCCTCACTAATGACGTTTTGAAAAAATCAAGAAATTATTAAATAAAAAAAAGGAATGAGAAAAAGCAGACAATGTGAAATGTCTTATTGGAAAAACAACTCACCTGGAAAATAGATCCAGGAGAGACAATTTAAAAATTATTGGAATACCTGAAAGCCATGATCAAAAAATAGCCTAGATACCATCTTTCAAGAAATTTACACAGAAAACTGCCCTGATACTCTGGAATGAGAGGGCAAAATAGATATTACAAGAATCTACCAAACTGCTCCCTGAAAGAGATCCCCAAAGAAAAACTCCTAGGAATATTGTGGCCAAATTCCAGAGCTCCCAGGTCAAGGAGAACATACAGCAGCCGAAAAGAAATAATTCAAGTATTGTGGAAACAAAATCAAGATAACACAAGATCTAGCAGCTTCTACATTAAGGCATTGAAGGGCTTGAAATAAGATACTTCAGAGGTCAAAAAAAACTAGGATTAAAATCAAGAATCACCTCCCTAGCAAAACTGAGTATAATACTTTAGGGTTTTGAAAAACTGGTTATTCAATCAAATAGATGACTTTCAAGCATTATGGTTGAAAAGACAAGAGCTGAATGGAAAATTTGACTTTCAAACCCAAGAATCAAGAGAAATATGAAAAGGTAAACAGAAAAGAGAAAACAAAAAGGTCTTACTAAAGTTGAAGTGTTTACATTCCTATATAGAAAGATAACATTTGTATGTCCTGAAACTTTTCTCAGTATTAGGGTAGTTGGACGGATTATAAATATAAAGACAGAGGGCACAGAGTGAGTTGAAAATGAAGGGATGACATCTAAAAAAATGAAATTAAGGGGTGATAGAGGAATATATTGGGAGAAGGAGAAAGGGAGAATTAGAATAGGATAAATGATCTCTTACATATAAGAGACAAGAAAAAACTTTTTTCAATGAAGGGTTCGAGAAAGAAGGTGAAAGGGAAAGAGTGAACCTTACTCATCAGATTTGGCTTAAGGAGCAAATAACATACACACTCAATTTGCTATGACAATCTATCTTACCCTACAGGAAAGTGAGGGGCAAGGGGATGAACATTGAGGGGACTGAGATAATAGAAGTGAAGGCACATTGGAGGAAGGGGTAATTAGAAGTAAACACTTTTGAGAAGGGACAAGGTCAAAAGAGAAAATAGAGTAAACTGGGGGCAGGATAGGATGGAGCGATATATAGTTTTTTTAAAAAATTACTGTCATGGAAATGTTTTGCATGACGACATAGATGTAACCTATATTGAATTGCTCGCCTTCTCAGTGAGGGTGGGTGGGGAAAGAGCAAAGGAGAGAAGTTGGAACTCAAAGTCTTAAAAATGAGCATTAAAAATTGTTTTTACATGCAACTGGGAAATGTCATATAGGCAGTGGGGTATAGAAATATATCTTACCCTACAAGAAAATAGAGGGGAAGAGGAAAAGACAACAGAGGGGTGTGTGAAAGAAGGGAGAGCAGGTTGAGGGAAGGGGGTAATCCAAATGCACACTCTCTTGGACAGGTATCAGGAAGAGATGGGGAGAAATTTTGAAACTCAAAATCTTGTGGATTTGAGTGTTGACAATTAAAAACAAATCAATTAATCTTAAAAACTACAAGAAAAAATAAAAGTACTGAAAAAGACTTCTTGGTGAAAGTAGAATTTTAACTTAGACTTGAAGGAAGCCAAAAGGATAGGGAATGAAGAGAGGTATTAAGGACAGTCAGTGAAAAGACACAAATTTGGAGTTGGAATTTTTTGTTTGAGGAAGAACAAGGAAACCACTGTCACTGTCATATGAATGTTGATAGGAGCAAAGTATAAGAAGACTGGAAAAAAGGTAATGAATAACCTTAAAAGTCAAATAGAGACTTTTATATTTGATTCTCAAAGTTTTTATACTCTTTAATAATTGTTATTTCTATGATTCTGTATCAACTATCCTTGATTTCTATAGAAGAAACCTCCCTAGTAGTAAGTGAATGTGGGCAAAACAATTCAATGTGGTCATGTCATCATATATAAGACAACTCAACTTTTTATAGAGAACTATACTATACAAGATGTTTTTGTTGCAACATCACTTTGAGGTAGGAAATAATAATAGCAACCACGAAAACGTAACATAGCACAATTATGTCATGTATCTTATAGTGAAAGTTTATTTTATCTATGACTTGACTAGATGGTCACTTAAGCATTAAAATCTGTGATGCTATAATAATGGCTGACATTTTTATATCACCCTTGGCTTTGGAAACTATTTTCCAAATGATATATTTTACCAATACATTAAACAACAAAATGTTCATCTTTCTTAATTATACAGAGGAGCAAATCTAGGTCTATGGAGTTTAAATGGCTTACCTATGGCCACAGAAATAGACTTATATGAGGGTGTCAATGTAAAATAGTTTAATTTCATTTCAGACGCAGTTTTCAATCATTTATTCTATTTTGCTCCTCAATAACCTTCAAATGATTGAATGTGGAATATTTAGAAAGGGGGAAATATAATGCAATATGAAGACTATAAGAAAACTACAGGCAGCCAAGTACGGGAAGACAAATATAATATGTTTTATTTCCTGTTTTATTTGTTTTAATAGTATTTTATTTATTCTATTACATATAAAGACAATTTTGACATTCACTTTTATGAAATTCTGACTTCCAAATTTTGTCCCTCTCTCCCAATATTGCCCATCCCTTAGATGGTAAGCAATTTGATATAAATTATGTATATGCAGTCATGTAAAACATATTTCCATATTAGTCATGTTGTGAAAGAAGAAATAGAAAAAGAGAAAAAAACACAAGAAAGGGAAAATAGTATCCTTCAATCTGAATTGACACTCTATCAGTTCTTCCTCTGGATTTAGGGGTAGGGTAGATATCATTTTCCATCATGAGTCTTTTGAAACTGTCTTGAATCATTGTATTCCTGAGAAGAAATAAGCTATTCATTGCTAATTATTGCACAATGTCATCAGAGACACTTTGAAAACATGTTTTGTTTCCTGGAGGAATTTGTGACAAATATAATTTTTATGAGGCACATGTCTCTTCAGTGGTACATGTCTTACAAAGGGTAACCTTGAATGTTAGGAGGGTTGTTGAAGTATAATGCACATTCTTCCAAAAAGACAAAAAAGAATGATCAAAGAAAACTACTGAATAAAAGAAAGAGTTGAAATAGAATTGATCCTCCCTAGAGAAGGAGGACACACTACCTGATTGTATTACATTTCAGTTTTATTTCTTAAGATTGTGGAGAAGATAGGGGGCGTAACCTAAATGATCTAAGTGATGCAAAGCATAGATCTATAGATATAAGCTAATATAAATTCATGAATTTGTTTTAAGGACATGTTTAGATATTTTTCAGTTGTGTCCAACTCTTTATGAGTCTTTTTGAATTTTCTCATGAAAGATACTGGAATGGCTTGCCAGTTCCTTCAACTTATTTTACAGATGAGGAAATTGAGGCAAACTGGGTGAAGTGACTTGCTCAGGGTCACACAGTTTGTAAGTATCTGAGGTCTGATTTGGAATCAGGAAGATGAGTCTTTTTGACTCCAGGTATGCCATCATATTCACTGCACCACCTAGATGCTCTTGAGGGACGTAAAGAGAATGAATAGACTATGGCTGTGATACAGAGACACTATTGGCAGGTCAGCAGAGCTACCAACAGGGGTTTTTGATAAGAAATTGTTCTGACCTAAGGGCAGGATTTGATTGCAAAATAAAATTATGAATGTGGAACAATTTTAACCAGTCTGGGAGCAAAATAAGTGATAGAATGACTCTTTACAAATAACACTTAAGCGTAGTTTAAATGTTTGACTTAGAGACTAACAAAAAGCCACACTCCAGAAACTATCTGTGACTGTATTTTGAAAGTGAGGTTTCAGTTTTTGATAACAATAATAGGAACAGAGATAAGATAAGCAATAATAGAAATAGGAAATAAACCTGTGATTTCATTATTACAAGGCATTTTCCTGGTGTGCAAACTCTCCAAAACAATGCTGATCAGCACCTGTTTTTCAAATTGTAGTCCTAGTGAGTTCTCAGGAGCACTGCCACAAACAACTATGTATAAGTCATGACTTGAATGTGTCTCTACAATTTGAAGGTCAACTCTATACACTATAACATATTTCTTCTCAATTCTACATGCATACATGCATATCTATACATACATACATAGAAACATATATATGCATACAAATATACACATGTATACATATACACACATAGACATATGTGTATATATATGTAAATATACAGATATATAATATACATACATTTGAAATTATGCACCAACAATAAACATAATTTTAGAATAATAATCACAAAATTGAAAAACCACCTAAATCGGTGAATTCTTAATTTAAGACACTTCAGTTTTAAAAAGAAAAACTAAATCCCAACTGTGAAGTGGTAAGATGCATTTTCTATCCTGAAAACAAATGAAACTGAACAAGCAAACCGCTGCCTGTCTAATATCAGCTTAGAATCGTCTGAAATAAAAGATTAATGACAAATGCCTGGATTAAATTTTCATTGGTAGAAATTGTAACCCTGGTATAGAATTATAACCCTACTGAGAAAGTAACAGGAATACACGGGGAAATAATAGCATGACCTAAAGAGGTTGATGTACTAGAAGACAGGATACTAGAGTCAGAATATATGGCTACTTACTGAGAGACCTTGGAGAACTTACAACCTCTCTGAGTTTCCATTTTATCATCTTCATATTAAGACCATTCATATTTTGCTCCCCTCAAACCCTCAAAATACCTTTAATTAATAACTCTAAAAAAATTCTAGAAGTGCAGAACCCACAAAATGATGGAGTGAAACAATTTTCCAGACTCAGATAACATAGAAGGTCAGCAGTAAAGGTGTCTTGCACCTGGGTAAAAAAGGATATCGGTCCAGTGCAGGGCAACATAGTCCTGGCTCCTGCAAGCCAAGAGCAGGCCTGAGGAGCCACTGATTAAGCAGCAGCAGCTATTTCTGGAGCTCTCAGTCTACAGATATAAAGGAAGGAGTGTCAAACAACTAGTCAGAGGGAGATTAAATAGAACTCTTTGCACTGAGCCAGGATTCTGTTGTTTTGCACATACCTGGATCTGGATCATAGTCCTTGGTTGAAGTTTTAGGAGAAGAAGGAGCACTGACATAACAGATCTTGTAGTCACAGTGAAGAGGGATCCTTCCTCACAATTTCAGGGCATAAAAGAGTGCCTGTGGTCACTCACTGAACAGAAAGCAGGCCAGGAGAGGAGTAAACACCTCTCCTTAGATCATACCACCTTGGAAGAACTGAAAACTTGCAGGTCGCTAAAAGCATATCTGAAAACAGCTACACAAAACCCCTGAAGCTTTGGACACATTGGAAACAGAGACCTACTTTAACAAAGAGTTAAAAGTCAAGTAATAGCCTGGGAAATGAGCCAGCAACAGAAAAAATTCTAACCATAGGAAGTTACCATGTTGACAAAGGAAGATCAAAACTGACACTCAGAAGAAAACAAAGTCAAAGTTTTTACATCCAAAGCTTCCAAGAAAAATAAGAATTGGTCTCAGGCCATACAAGATATCAACAAGTATTTTGAAAATCAAGTAATTGAGGTAGAGAAAAAATTGGGAAGAGAAATGAGAGTGATGCAAGAAAATCGTGAAAAATAAGTCAATAGTTTGATAAAGAAGACATAAAAAAGTAGTGAAGAAATAACACTTTAAAAAACACACTAAGCTAAATGGTAAAATAAATACAAAAATCCAATGAGGAAAATAATGCCTTAAAAGGCAGAATTGGCCAAATGGAAAAAAAAGAGGCAAAAAAATTCCCTGAAGGAAAAAAATACCTACTAACAAAGTAGATTTGGCCAAAGGAAAATAGAAGTACACATGCTCACAGAAGAAAATCATTCCTTAAAAATTAGAAATGAGCAAATGGAATCTAATGACTTCATGAGAAATCAATAAACAAAAAAGCAAAGCCAAAAGAATAGAAAAAGTAGAAGACAGTGTGGAATATCTCATTGGAAAAACAACTGAGCCAGAATACAGAGGAAGGAGAGACAATTTAAAAATTATTGGACTATTTGAAAGCCATGATTTAGAAAAAGAGAGAATTTAGATGTCATCTTTAAGGAAATTGTCACAGAAACCTGCACTGATATTCTAGAATGAGAGAGTAAAATATGGAAAGAATCCACGGATCACCTCTTGAAAGAGAAGCCAAAATGAAAACTCTAAGGAATATTATAGTCAAATTTCAGAGTTCTAAGGTCAATGAAAAAATATTGCAATCAACCAGAAAGAAATACTTCAAGTATTTTGAAGTGACAGTCAGGACAGCACAAAATTTAGAAGCTTCTACATTAAAGGATCAGAGGGCTTGGACTATGATACCATGGAAAGCTTTGTTTAACTTTTCCTGGAGGTCGTCAAGTAATATTTGAACGGCGACTTCTCAGGGATATTGGAGCAACATTGTGATTCAATTGTGGGTTGGATAAAATGATGAATGAGGTTTCTTTTGACTCTGTGATTCAGGGAGGGCTCTACCAGATTATCTGTTGTTATTCCTAGACCTGGGCAATCTTATTTAAGTAGGAGGATAATGATATAAAATGTGATAGTAATTCAAAGTCAAATATACACATGATCCTTCTGTATTCATGGATCTTCATTAACATAAGTGACCAATTTTCAGTTCCAGGTATTAGATTTCAAAATGACAGCTGCAGTATATGTGTCCAAAAGGATATCATAAATGATTAGTTGTAGAAGAGAAAAGGAGTGGTAGGCAGAATTCTGTCAGAGTTAAGCACTGAAATAGTTTCTGAGTATATCATAGCTACACCCTAATTAATGGCAAAGAGCTGTGATCATGTTGATTACTAGCAGACTCATATATCTATCACTTGAAACTATCTGTGGATGATTTTTAAAAGAAAATTATCTTATTCATTTTTCTCGAAATTATAAATCACATTAGTGATTAGCATTTGGTTGCTTAATACAACGTATCTGGTGGTTATAATAACCAATTTTAGCAAGAAAAAAATATTTTATGCTCCTAAAATCAGCCATGTACAGTGGAATCCTGATTAATTATGATGACTAATCCAAGTTCCAGAGAAGAAATGATGCAGCAAATAATTTTAATAGATACATGGGGAGTTCTGTTAAAATCATGTCTTGTTCTGATCTACCTGACTTCTCCCCCTTTTAGTCAGTTTAGTAAGTTAATAAATCACCAGTATTTACAGGTAAAGAGTTTTCTTTGAATTTACTCTTCTAAACAGGTACGTTCCAAACATTGTAAAATATCAAATGGAGCTGATAATTTTTGAATGACATGGCATGCTAACTTTACAGTTTTACTGAAAATTTTGTGATAAGATACATATGTTAACGAACTAACCCCAAGTTGGGGTTAATAACAAATAAGATTTAGTCTGTCCCTCCAACCCCATAAAATATAACCTCAAAGCTCCTGTCCCCTGAGCACTTTTCTATATTTCTGTCAATGCTGCTATGTGCTCTGAACTCTAATCTAGGGTTATAAAAGTGATTCTCTGTGCCTCTCCTTTCCATGACACACCCCACTGCCACCTACCTTCCTCCACCACTCCTTCTACATTTCCATGCTGTCTAGTCTTCTGTATTGGAAAGTAGTTTGTCCTTTTCTTTCTAACTATGTCATTCTCATTATGACATAAGTTCCTTCCAAGGCAAATTGAGAACCTACTAGAAAATCAGCTGTATTTATTGTTCATGAACACTTCTCTCCTGCTGTCTTCCTGCTTATAGTTTGGTGAAGCTGAAATATTATCCTGTAATCTAAGAGAATTGTGTCAGGATCCAAATCCCCAATTGCATCACACCTTATGACACTGGGCTTTCCAACAAATTACTTCCCTTCCCCCCTTCCAAGAGATGAAAGAAAAACAAAGAACTATAACCAGACTTCTAAATCTATTTCTGCCACTAATTAGTTTTGTGCTTTGGACAAGATTCTTACTTTTTCTGGGTCCTAGTTTCAGTTATAAAAGGAGGTGATTGAACTAGAACTCTGTAGTGAATCAAAGTTTGAATTAATTATGAATTTCTTTGAATTTACTGTTCTAGTTCTCTGATACTTCTAAGAGTGGTACAAAGAGGTAGGGACAGGCAGAGGATAGTCCATTTCCTATTTGCCATCTTTCCATCCCACATCATGTCCAACCCTATCTTCTGTCTTAACTATTATTGTGGGAAAATGGACTTTTTTTAAAAGCTTCTTACCTAAGATTTGATACATTAAGATTACTTATATCTACCATCTCTAATAGAGGACAATATGGGCAAAATGAGGACAAGGTAAGAATCAATTAACTTAGTTATAGTCAATGATGCCTGAGGACTTTTTGCCTTTATGAGTTTTAAAGGAATAAAATTTATAACAGGATTTCATATACTTGTTCAATCCCATTTTCCACAAAATCAACTGAAACTTAAATAACATCTTTTTAAAACAATATAAATGACAAAAAAAACTATTAAAACAGCTAAATCAATAGAGAGTACTTAAAAACCAAAGGCACTTTTCATGAATAAGAATGTGCTTTCAGTTAATAATGAATTTCGTGTGTGTGTGTGTGTGTGTGTGTGTGTGTGTGTGTGTGTGTGTGCTGTAACAAGCAGGTAGGTCGCTTAGTGGATAGAGCACTGAGCTTGGGATAAGGAAGACTCTTATTCATGAGGTCAAATCTGACTGCAAATATTTACTATCCGGGTGACTCTGGGCAAGTCACTTAACCCTGTTTGCCACAGCTCCTGAACCCTAAAATGAGCTGGAGAAAGAAATGACAAACCATTCCAGTATCTTTGCCAAGGAAACCCCAAATGGAGTCCTGAAGAGCTGGACATGACTGAAATAACTGCATAGCAAAATACACATGTACACATACATATCAACTAGGTGGCACAGTGGATACATAATCAGGAATTGAGTCAGGAAGCCTTAAATTAAAATTTGGTTTCAAACACTTATTCTATGTGCCTCTGGGAAAGGCACTTAGTCTCTATTTGTCTCAGTTTCCTCATTTGTGAAAATGGGGATAAGAATACATCAAACTCCCAGTGTTGTTTTATGAGAGTCCAATGAGATATTATTCATAAAGCACTTAGCACAGTGCCTGGCATATAGTGGATCCTCTGTAAACGTTAGCTGTTGTTATGATGGGGATGATGATGAATATATTATGCATCTATGTGTGAAGACAGCAATATTTCACCTAAGAAAGGAATCTTTCAGGGCATCTAGACCAACTTATCCTTACCTGACCTAGAGTCCCTTTAATCAAAATGCCAACAGGTAGTCATCTATTTGCATTGATCAACTGAGTGAGGAGCAACCCACTACTGGTAGAAGTACATTTCATTTGTGAATACTCTAATTGTTTGGAATATTTTCATTTTTCCCCACCTATTATATCAAACAGTTGTCTGTCTCTGAACCATCTCATATACTGTTCTTACTTTGCCCTGCAGGGACCAAGGAAATAACTATGATGTCCTACCTAAGTATTCTCATTTTACAGTGACATTAGCAAGTCCTAGTTTCTTCAACTGACTCCTGTATACCAAGGATTCCAGACTCCTTTCCACCCTCATAGCTCTTTTGGGATAAGCTTATTTCTAGAGTCCAGAACATGACCAGAGTACTCCTGAAATGATGTGAACAGGATGGAATACAACCGAATTACCACTGTCCTTGTTCCATTATACATGTATTAATAAAACTCAAGCTCACTTTTTTTTTCTTGGTTGCCATTTCACATGACTCATTCAAGTTGATCTTATGGTCTACTAAAAGTCTCAGATTTTTTTTTTTCATTTGAGCCATTAATTAAAATTAAACTAACCAAACTTGGGATTAAAAATTTATTCCTGAACCTACATTTAGTACTTTATATTTACATATTCTGAATTATATCTTGTTAGACTATTAAGATCTTTTAACATCCTGGGATTGTCATTGAATATGGCAGCTAATACTCCTAGATTTCTTTCATCTACAAATTTATCAGAACATTATCTATGCC
This sequence comes from Notamacropus eugenii, assembly GCF_028372415.1. NCBI lineage: Eukaryota > Metazoa > Chordata > Mammalia > Diprotodontia > Macropodidae > Notamacropus > Notamacropus eugenii. The sequence continues at coordinate 82,921,882 of NC_092877.1, read as the reverse complement.
TTCAAACCATTAATAAACATGTTAAATAGCAAAAAAGTCAAGGATGGATCCACAGGACACTCCATTATTGATGCCCCTCCCAAATGGTATCAAGCAATTAATGGCCACTTTGTATCAAATAATTTGATCACTTTCAAATTCGTATGATTTTTATCACATAACTTTCTGCCCGTTCTCCACTAATAACTTGAAGAACTTTGTCAAATGTTTTACTGAACCCTAGGTAAACTGTAAATACAACAGTTCTCTGTTATATATGAATAATAACTTTGTTACTAGTCTGTCATGTTGTATTTTTTTATGAACCTCTACTGAATCTCAGTGATAATACAAGCTATTCTAGATGTGCCCAAAATGTACCTTTCATAATGGATGCTAAGCATTTATGATAGGAAATTAGTGTGGAGAGATGGTTGAAGACGTTTTATTTTTCATTTAATTCCAATAATTTATGTGTTTTTTTTCTGTTTTGAATATTCTGGGGAAAAGTTAAGAATCTATTCTTTCCAAAGGCCTCTCTATATTCTTGAAATATGGAAGGCTTTTCTCCTGCTTGAATTTTCTGCATCCAATAAAGTCCTCCATTGATGTTTCAGTAGCATCTCAAATTCAGCATCTGAAAGAAAATCTATTTTTTCCCCTAAAACGTTGCCTTTTTTTCCCAAATGCCTTAGTACAGTCAAGGGTTCTACCAAAGTCTCAGCCACACAGACTCACAATATTTGGTCCATACTTGACTCCTCATTCTCCCCACTTATGCAATCCATTGTCAGATTTTATTTCTACCTTCACAACATCTCTGTCATATGCTGTCTTCTCTACACATAACTGTCACACTAGATCAGGTCTTTATCATGTCTGTCTTTGACTGTAACACCAATGTGTGAATTAATTTGCCTGCCACCTCTCTCTCTCTCTCCCCCCTCATATATATCTATATCTATATATCTATATCTACACAGATATAGATATATAGATATAGATATATATCCAACTTCAACTCAGTTGCCAAAACCTTTTGCTAAAGTGTAGGTCTGGCAATGGTCTGTCTCTCTGCTCATTAAACTCTGGTAGCTCTCTGTCATCTCAAGGATAAAACATAAATTCCTGTTTGGTATTAAAAGCTTTATACCACCAGTGTACTTTCTAACTCTTTTATCTGCTTTATTCCCCTTCACTCACTCTGTGATCCAGGTACATTGGATTACATGATGTTTGTTGAATATTACGTTCTGTTTCCCATCTCCAGATCCTTTTATTAGCTGTATTCTATGACTAGAATATTTTCTCTCCTCACTCCTACTTTCCAGTTTGCCGGAATTCTTTCAAGACTCAGCTCAAATGCTTCCTTCTGGAGGAGACAATTCTGGATATCCACAGCTGCTCATGTCCTTTTCTCTAAGATTTCCCTCTATCTATTCTGCACACATTTTATATGTATTACCACATTGTCCTTTCCATTGTAATGTCAACTCCTTGAGATTAGAATGTTTCAAAATTTTTATTTATATCACTAGCACTTAGTATATTTCTGGCAAATATTAAGTGCTTAATTGTGTTGTTGTGTTTATGCTTCATTTTTGAAGAAGACCATGACAGAGAAATGATGACATGACTTGCACTGAACTTTGTTTTGAGTGAAGGAGGGCTGTGCAAAGTCAGCAGCCTCACTTACTGAATAGCACAGAGATAACTTTTACTCTTAAAGACCATGTAATTGCATTGTGTTGTTACTAGAACGCAAATGCTGGATTCTAAAATCAAGCTTTAAAGGTCTTGAGCATAGCTCTGCAGGTGGAAGATATTTTAAAATGGCATTATTTGTCATTAACCATGTACTAGTAATAGATGATTTATTTTATATTCCCATATATGTTCATATATAATTATCTCTGTAATTCACTTCACATGAAAGCACATGTCCACTGGCCAATTGAATGTAAGGATTTACACCAGGAAAGAGAAATAACTGCTGATTTAATTGATTTTATTACAAATCTTTGTTCATGTTGACAGATGAGCGAATGAAAGATTGGTATACATTGGAAAATATTCTCTTAAAATCTGATAAAAAAGTATCCTTAAACTTGAGTTGTTCCTACAACTTTAGACTTTGATCTCTGTTAGGTGGAAGTGATCTTGCCCTCATCTGAAGATCTAACTTTTATAACCAAAAATATTACACTAAAATGATTGATAGAAATATGAAAAAATATTTATTGAATAAAATAAATATGTTTTCTCATACATACACAAAAATCTTAATGCAAACTTAAGCTATTAAAATTTAAAACTTCAAAAGGTTAAAATATTTTTATATTTATATGTGTGTGTATTTTAATTTTGCTCTTTGACTATCAAGGAGACAGTGAAGGGCAAGAGAAAGACTCTAAAATAAGGAATTGAGCTCCAGGCATCAATCATAGGTCTACTGGGGGTAAAAGACTTGAATTCTAGGAGAGTAGGTGAAGGGTTAAAATGTTAATACTTCAATATCTTAAAACTGAACTATGATTTTTAAGACACTCTATATAGTCCACATTTAGTTTTTCCTGCTGAAATATAAAAATAATAAAATGAATGGTCCAATGAGACTTTCAAGGCTGTTCTTAGAACTGAATGATGATTCATTACTCAATAGATTCTTCATCTCATCAATATGGAAACTCCATCCATCAGTGGATACCATATCCCATTCATTCTATTTTGCCTTAACCTCTCTGCCAACCTGCAATTTCACATCTCCAACTGCATTTTCAATAGTTCAAATTCGATTTCAAGTGAACATTGTAAACTAACCATTTCTACAAATGAACTCATTATCTTTTCCTTTAAACTCTGCAATTTTTTTTTTTATTACCACAGAGGAAAATACCTTCTGATCAGTCCCAAGACTCCCCACTTAGGTATCATCCTTAGTTCCTCAGTATCCCCATGTCCCTATATAGAATCTCTTGCTAAGGTCTGTTGATTTCACCTTTACAACATCTCTCCTTTGCCACTTTCTCTTCTTTTGCACCACTACCATGACTCTGGTGTGGGCCTTCATCATCTCACACCTAGACTATTGGAAAAGCCTGTAATCTCCAATTTTATTACAATCTACCTTATGTTTAACCAACATTGTGATTTTCCAAAAGCTCTGATATGACTTTGTGAACACACCTCTTATTCGACAAACTGCAGTGGTTCCTTATCAACTCCAGGATGAAAAGCAAAGTCCTATGTTCAGCGTTCCTTCTTCCTCATACTTTTTCACTCTTATACCTTATTCACAACCATGCAGTCTTTCACTTCTACAGACTACATACTCCATTTCTTGTTTCTTGATAGTCAAAAAAGAAAATGAAAATATACACAAGCAAAATTTAAATTTTTAAGCTTTTGAAGTTTCAAATTGTAATAAATTAATACTGCACTAAAATGTTTGTGTATATATATTAAAGTATATGTAGTTTAATAAACTCATGGTTATTTAATTAACTCTTGGTGAGGCATTTTCTCTAGGTTTCGCCATTACGTGGAATGTTCTCTCTTCTCATCACTGACTACTACCTCCCTGCCCTCCTTAAAGTCCAAAGTAAAATCCATTCTTTCTTAACCTTTTTTAATTTTAATGTCCTCCCTCTCTTGTTCACTTCCAGTTAGTCTCATATATATATATATATATATATATATAGCTTGTTTGTACATATTGTGTTTGTTATCTCCCTCATTAAATTGTGTGCTCCTAGAAGGCAGAGAATATCTTTTGCCTCTTTTTGTATCCCCAGGGTTTCACAAAGTGTCTGGAACATATTACGTGTTTAATAAATATTTATTTACTGACTTCCCATTCTTCCACCTAACCATCTTAACATGAGAAACATGAAACATTTACCAAGATATTTTAAACAATTACACAAAATATTTTTCCTATAGTAATTAATATCAAATTTTTGGCAATAATTTACTTCTCATCATTAAAATATTATAGTTATTTTAATATCGATAAGTTTTAGTATGGACCTGATAACACATTATATGTTTGTTGTCCAAGAGCCAACTTTAGTAAATTGTTGCCCACAGGAATATGAAGTTTTTATTCATAGAAACTCTTAACACCTAAGTTATGGAGGTGGTGATGATATTTTTATAAAAAAATCTGAAACTTTAAAAAGAGTACCCACATTGAATAAAATCACAGTTTAAGAATCACTTTCTTTGTGCTAGAAACAAGCTAAATAGCCCTGCATTCAGTCCTATGAGCCAAGCAAGAGAATCTTTCTTATAGCCATGGGCCCATGAGGGTACATGAAGAAGGATAGCTACAGCATATATGCCCCATATTATTGCTTACTTTATATTTATTTTCACATTGGAGGAAATCGTATTTTTTAATCCTCATAAAGCTCTGAAAGAATCAAATAACCCACATCAGGAGAATAAAAGGGGTTCTAGAGCTGGATAGGATGAGGGTGAATTAGGCACCAAAGGATTTTCACCTATTCCAGTCATGCCCTTTTCACCTTTTCAAATGTCTGCAAGTGAACTTCAGTTCCATCTTTCTGAGATAGATATATCTTCCCCATTTACTTTTGTCTACTTCCACGTATTCTTTCGGTGCTAACTGAAGTTAATACTCTTCTTTAACAAACTGTTCAGATAAAATAAATATTTTAGGTATAAACCTGATAGTCATTTTTTACTCTGAAATTTATCAGAGTAATAGAGAACCACATCCTCTCACCACTGTTGGTGAGGGATGTTGATTTATTGACAGGTACTTTATTAACTTCTGATTCAAAAGAAAAATTTCTGCTTAACTCCATCAGATGGTGGAAGGGTAAATTATTCCTCCTGGTGCATTGCCAGTGGAGAATGTACTCATTTGATTTATCCGAGGACTGGGGGACATTCTTCTCCATACTTGAAAGTGAATTTGGCTTTTGAAACGTTAATTCTGTCTTACTGCTTATAGTTGTGCCCCATATATTTCCAATGGTGCAATATTCCACTGCCCACTTAAATGTGTATATTACCAATTGTGTCTCACATATTTTAACTCTGATTTTTGGCTTACTCACAGATATAGGCAAAGTTACAAGAATATCAGTTAGTATTATTCTTACCATCATCATCATCATTTAATCTTCATTTTTTTTATTGCATAAATTATTTAACTGGGGTATATTTTGTATACTTAACCTTCATAGTTTGTGTGTGTGTGTGTGTGTGTGTGTGTGTGTGTGTGTATTTGCATGCACATGCACATGTGTGTGTTTTCATCCCAGGGTAATATTTTAAATGCATAAAATAAAATGCTTATGATTTGCAAAGGAACAAATGATTGGAGTACAGTTATCAAAATATATTTTTCAAAAGTTCACAAACCCCATGTTAAGAATAATTCTTAGGGAAAAAAGACATCACATCATTTGTTTATTAAATCTTACCTTTTGAAAGCTGAAAACATCTGCATATATTGTTCTCTATTCATATATGCATATGTTGCATCCCCCTTTTTTTACTTTAACTTTGTAAATCCTCCAATGATTAGCACAGTATTTTACATATGGTAGATGTTGAATATATATTTGTGATGTGAAATGAAAGATCTAGAATAAAAAAAGATAAAAGACTTTATATATGTATATATATGTATGTGTATAATTAAAACAGAAAATTAATAAAGGATTTGAAAACTGAGTTATCATTTGAACAAGAATAATATAAAATCGGAAATTTGCAATGATTGAGAATATATTACAACAATATATTCCCAAATACAGAGCACTAACCCATTGTTATACGATAGCAGAATGCGGTATAAAACAGGAGGTTTTCATAAATACTAGAAAGGACAGAAAGATCTTAATATTGAGTGATTTTTCAGGATGGATCCTCTTGATGATGATGATATGATGATGAGGGTGGATAGAGCTGATGTTGGGCAAGCATCGACTGTATGATTTGCCCTGTTTTTGGTGGCATTTTGGTCGTGTTTTGATACTTGAGTTATGCTATTTCATAATAATATATTCCAATCTCCATAATGTTGTGGTATTCACTGAGATTTCTGTGGTGGAGACATAGAGAAAAAGAGAAAGAGAAAAAATACATCTGTCACTCATGATTATTGTGGACATTTGACCATTGTTTGGGTTGAACTTTTTTTTGTGGGTTGGTATGATATAGTTCCACTATCTCCATTGTTTCCTGGATAATCTTTGCATCACAGAAAATTTTTTTCTTGGGTTTTAGGACTACAGCTTGATGCTGAGATTATTCCCTTTAGAAAAAACTGGTCCCCACTAGTTTATCATTAAGATAAGTTCACCCATGCAAATCATGTGTTTGCTCTTCTATTCTACTTCATTCAGCCTGTGTAGATGATGATAATGAGATGGAGAGAAGACACATTATTACAAATAACATAATAGTCTAAACATATCTCATATAAGTCTGTGTTAAGAGTCATGGCCACCTCAAGTGTGCATTGGGGCATCTTAAAACTGACAGAAATTTCCTAGGACAAAATTATAAGAAATTTAACTGAGCTAGAAAATGAATTTGTAAATAATGAAGCAAAAGGCAGAATGAAATATGCATTGGAAATAAAGATCACTGTATGGGCATATCTTCAATGCTGGTGGCTTTCTTCACTACATTTCCACATTACTTCAATCTTTGATACCCACCTAATTGACTTAGCAGTAGAGTCAATAAAAACATGTCTGATTTCTACAGTACAGAAGACTGAACAAGTGTTGACACGTTGATGGGGTAAGGTGGGGGCCAAAAGAAGGAAGGTATTCCTGTGACAAAGTCAGACAAGACTTTATTGAATTTAACCAAAAGATTGTTTTTGCTGCTTTGAGATCTGTTAAATGTTGTATTAAAAATACACGTTGTTTAGAAATCTGCTGTAGTTTTTTTTTCTATTTCAGATTATATTTAATAGGATAAAAAATATGCAATAATGTCCAGAAAATAATTATAAATGAAAAATACTTCATAAAAAGGGGGAAAGTATGTATTTAATTTATTTAGAAAATGAATTAATAGGCAATTACAATTTAGCCAAACAGAAGAGAAGAACCATTTGCCATAGACCTAAAGCTCAAAAAGGCATTAACATTTAAATCTATTAAAGAAATGATACTTTCCATTGATAGGATACTTATATTTAAACATTGTTTTCAAATTTAATATCATCAATAATATTGCAAAAGCTGAATTGTCCTTCAATTCTTAGTTTGTTTTTCACCAGAAAAAAATACTTACTTAAAAAAATTGATACTCTATTTTGTTTTTATGTACATGTGTTTATACATATACATACATATATATATATAATGTATATTATATATATATATATACATATATATAAATATATATAATGTATATTATATAATTATGGTTACTATGCCCCATGTACTGTTGTAGTATTCTTCTCCAGGTATTGTATTGAGTGAAGCTACAAGTTTCTCTTCTATATCATCCCCTCTAGCATCTGATTTTTATGTTACCTCATAATTTTTTTAGTATTTCATGTATGTATTTCTTATTGCTAGAAAATAGGGGAAAAATTGTCAGCTGATAAAAAAATAACTGATGGACACTGTTGGGATTGGAAGCTCAATTCCGTGTGGACGGTCTCGGGCGGGTAAAGGTGGGAGCTTCTAAATCTTAGAGCTCTCACGAGACCCCCCCCAGGAACGGCTAGGAATCGAGGTGAACCGAGCTATCTCGAGTAATTCCGCCTCTTCTGGTGAGAAACGTGATGGGAGAGAGATCTCCCCGCCCTTGAGATTGTCCCGGATCTGGGCACACTATTGTTATCTAACAGCACGGTATTCAGATGCAAACTGTGTGGCTGAAGGTTAAGTAGGATTGAGGAAGCCTGAAAGCTCGCTTAGTTTGCATCTGAATACCGTGCTGTTAGATAACAATAGTGTGCCTAGATCCGGGACAATCTCGAGGGCGGGGAGATCTCTCTCCCATCACGTTTCTCATGGGAAGAGGCGGAATTACTCGAGATAGCTCGGTTCACCTCGATTCCCAGCCGTTCCTGGGGGGGGTCTGGAGAGAGCTCTAAGATTTAGAAGCTCCCACCTTTACCCGCCCGAGACCGTCCACACGGAATTGAGCTTCCAATCCCAACAGGACACATCAGTGATCTCACATTTCTAAAGAGGGTTCTCAGCATGTTAGATGGATTCTATATGAACTGAGCTTTGAGATTTTGAGAAGAACCTGAGAAACAAGAATCTTGCAATATGAAAAGACCTCTCTCCTCCTACCGTCTCATTTTCCCTCTCCCCTATCCCAACAGTATGCTTCCTCAATAGCAGAATGTATAGAGAAGAGGGGGTGGAGACAAGATGGTAGAATGAAAGCAGGGACTCACCTGAGCTCATCTACAAATTCCTTCAGATATCTCTAAGAAGTGAATCTGAAGAAACTTTAGAGTGGCAGAATCCACTGTGAGACTGAGTATGGCAGATTTCCAGCCCAGGAAAGTCAGAAAAGTTAATGGGAAGGATCTGTTAAACCAAGTTGGGTGAGCACAGATCATGCAGGAGGGACCAGCACAGTAGCAGCCATAGCAGAGTGGGAAAAGCCCTGGGCAGACTGAATCATCAGAGGCAGTTCAGATTCTCAAACCATTCAGCACAGGATTGGAGTCCAGTAGAACTGAGGGAGAGAGAAGCACAGGGCCTTGGCAGCAGCAGTAGCTACTCCTAGGGTTATCTGCTCACAGATTTAATGTTTGAAAGTCACCTACTTGAACTTGCAGAAACCAAGATGGTAGAGTGAACTGTAAGTGCTCTCATCCTCCCTTTATGACCTTGAAAAACCCAGAGAACATTGCCCCAGGAACACTCCTGGAATAGTGGAGCCAGCAGAAGAGGTATAGCAGTCTTTTAGCTTGGGAGACTATGGAGATTTCTGGAGGAGGGTCCCTCTTGCTGTGGCTGAAGGGGACCAGTGCAGAACCAGAAGCATCCCAGTAAGCCTCACCTGAGTACACCAGCAGGAGATCAAGAGCCCCAGGGGATTTGAAACCAGTAAGCTCCAACAGCAGGACCCCAGGCATGCCTTAGTACAGCCAGGGGAATTAGATAGACACCAGCACAGATGGAGTTAGTGCAGCCTTAGGGGAGGAGGAGACATCAAATAGACTACTACACACACACACACACACACACACACACACACACACACCTCACACCATGAGCTTCAGTGTAACCCCAGAGAAACTTAAGACTTCACCTGACCTGGACCTTGGTACACATCAGCTAACTCAGCACCAGGTAAATTGCAGAATTATATAGTTTATAGTTGAAAGAACTAGAGGCCATAATACACAAAGCTCAAAGCTAGCAACCAGGACCCTAGCTTTCAGCACAAGAAATGTGGGACAGTGCCTCCTGTATGCCAGAAGCAGAGATTCACTTTAAAAGTCAGGGAAAAGGCAGTCACCATGAGAAAGAAGCAAATTATAAAAGTAGAAGACCATAGAATATTATTATAGGGGCAGGGAAGAACAAAATGTGAATTCAGAAGATGACAGCATTGATGCTATACCAGCATCTAAAACCTAAAAAGGAGAATGTGAACTGGTTTCAAGGTCAAAGAGCATTTTTGGAAGACCTCAAGAAGGTTTTTCAAAGCCAAATTAAAGAGAAGAAAAACTGGCCAATGCTTTTAAAAATACAATCAGCTCCTGAAAATGTAAAATTAGCCAAATAGATAAGAAGATACAAAACTTAACTGCAGAAAATAACTATATTTTAAAAATGAGGTACAAACACTAAGTAAAGAAAACAGTTCATTAAAGATTAGAATTGGGCAAGTAGAAACTAGTGAGTCTTTGAAGCATCAAGAATCAGTCAAACAAAATCTAAACAATGAAAAATTAGAAGAAAAAGTAAAATATCTCACTAGAACAACAACTGACCTAGAAAATAGATACAGGAAATAAAAATTTAAGAATTATTGCTCTACTTGAAAGCCATGATGAATATCTTCCATGACAATATCTTCTGAGAAATCATCAAGGAAAGTTGCCCTGAGATCCTAGATCCAGAGGGCAAAACAGTCATCAAAACAATGCATCAATCACCTCTGGAAAGAGATTCCAAATTGAAAATGCCAAGAAATATTGTTGTCAAATTCCAGAATTATCAGGTCAAGGAGAAAATACTGTAAGCAGCTAGAAAGAAGCAATTCAAATATCAAGGAACTACAGTCAGAATCATGCAGAACTTTGCAGTTTCTACATTAAAAGATTGGGGAATTTTAATATGGTATTCCATAAGGCAAAGGAGCCTTTTACTACAACCAAGGATCATCTATCCAGCAAAATTGAGTATAAACTTTCAGGCTAGGAGATGGACATTCAATGAAATAAGGGATTGGAACCATCTTGTTGAAAAGGCCAGAGCTTTATAGAAAATTTGATCTTCAAATCCAAGACTCAAGAGAGGCATAAAAAGGTAAACAGGAAAAAATTTAAAAAAAAAACTTGTTATTCAAAATGGACAAACTTGTTATATCACTGTATTGAAGGATGATACTTGTTAATCTTGAGAATTCATTTTTTATTACAAAATTTAAAAGTTATATACATAGATAGAGCTTGTGGTTATAAATTAACTGATGTAATGATAAAAAAAATCTTATTAAGAGGTGACAAGGGAGAAGTGGAAAGGAGGAAGCAGAAAAGCGTAAGTTACATCACATGAAGAGGTACAAGAATATATTAGAGTAGAGGAAAGAAGGCAGGGAGAAGAGCATTGTTTAAGCTATACTTTCAACAGATTTGGTTCAAGGAGGGAATAACATTCTCAGTTAAGTACAGAAATCTAACTTGCACTACAAGTAGCATGAAGGGAAAGGGGAAAGAAAAGGGAGTGGCATTTAGAAGGGAGGAAAGAAATGGTAAGGGAAAAAAGGAAGGGGGCTAATAGAAGGGAGGGAAGACTGAAGGAGGCTGTGGTGAAAAATTAAAACTATTGTGGAGAGGAACAGAGAATGGACAACTAAAAGCAAATAGGGTGGAGAGGAAGACACAGATAGTAATCTTGACTATGAATAAGAATGGGATGAACTCTCTCATAAAACAGAGGTGGAGAGCAGAATGGATTAAAAACTATAATCCAGCAATATGTTGTTTACATGAAACACATTTGAAACAGGGAGATACACACAGGGTAAAGCTCAATGACTGGAGCAGAATATATTATGCTTCAGCTGATGTAAGAAAAGCAGGAGTAGCAGTCCTAATCCCAGACAAAGCAAAAGCAAAAACAGATAGAATCAAAAGAGATAAGGAAACTATATCCTGAAAAAAGGTACCATAGACAATGAAGTAATATCATTACTATAATATATAAACAAGTGCTAGAGCATCCAAATTCTTAGAGGAGAAGTTAAGGGAGTTATAGAAAGACATAGCTGGCAAAACTATACTAGTAGGGGAACTCAACCTCCCCCTCTCTGAACTTGATAAATCTGACCTCAAAATAAACAAGAAAGAAGTTAAGGAGATGAGTAGCATTCTGGAGAAGGTAGATATGATAGGTCTCTGGAGAAAACTGAATGGGGATAGAAATGAATATAAGTTTTTCTCAGTGGTACATACCACATATACCAAAATTGACCTTATTCTACTGCATAAAACATCACAATCCAGTGCAGAAAGGCAGAGATAGTCAATGCATCCTTTTCATATCATGATGCAATAAAAACTATATGCAATAAAGGACCATGGAAAGATAAAAATCAAAAATTAATTGGTAATTAAATAATCTAATCCTAAAGAATAAGTAGATCAAACGAGTCATAGAAATAATCAAAACTTCCTTCAAGAGAATGACAATAATGAGATAACCTACCAAAACTTATGGGATGAAGTGAAAACACTTCTTAGGGGAAATTTTGTATCTCTGAATGCTTACGTGAATAAAATAGAGAAAGAGGAGATGAATGAATCTGGCATGCAACTGAAAAAGCTAGAAAATAAACAAATTGAAAATCACCAATTAAATACCAAATTAAAAATACTGAAAACTAAAGGAAAGATTAATAAAATGGAAATTAAGAAAACTATTGATCTAATAAAGAGCAGGATTGATATTTAATTTTGTACTCATCAAAGCACTTAGCGCAATAGAACTAGGAAAATGGTATATAGGGCACCTAGATGGCACAGTGGATAGAACATGGGGCCTGGAGTCAGGAAGACTCATATTCTTTAGTTTAAATATGCCCTCTGATACTTGTATGTTCCAGGGCAAATCATTTTAACCTGGCTGCCTCAGTTTCCTCATCTGTAAAATAAGCTGGAGAGGAAAACGGCAAACCACTCCACTGTCTTTGCCAAGAAAGCTCCAAATGGGGATCACAAGGAGGTAGATACACTTAAAATGACTGAAGGATAATAACGAGTATTTGGTAAATAATACAGGATTAATAAAATTTTCCTGTTTGAGTGATGCACATAGTGACCAAAATCAGGGATGAAAGTTTTTCATAGACCGAGGATAATTAACACTCTGTGATACTTTATCAACAAAAGTGAGTTAATAGTCATGGACTCAAACCAGCAGCCTGAAAGCTAAGACAAATCTGGCATAGTATCAAATATATATCCATATAATTTAGCCTAAAAGTCAATGTCATTATTAACAGACATCAGTTGAATTCTCATTATATTCAAGGAACTTCTAATGATAATTTAAATGAGGAAATCTTTTCTGTTCATTAACAGCCTCATGTGATCTTCTTAAATCTCCCATGGAATCCTAAGTCACATATGGTGGGAGGAACTTGCTGAAAAAGTGGAACAGGAAAGGTAGAGAAGAACTGGGAGGAAGTTGGTGAGAGTGGTTAGGGGCAGAGGAGAGAAGACACAGGCAGGGAAAGCTCGTCCTGTGAGTGTTTGCTCATGGGAAGACTCTGGGACAGGGTGAGGTGAGGTGAGCAGTGGGGAAGGGAATGACTTTGTCCCCTCCAGTACTAATATGTATTAACTGATTGGTTACTATGATGGATTTGGCTTTCTGGTTATTGAATAAATGTTTTTCTTCTGCCTTCTATATGGAGAGTCTCTTATACTTTGTGATTCAGAACTATATTGAAATATTCATAATTGCTCTCAATGCTCTGAACATTGCTTTGGCAATACAGAACTCTGCTAGGTAATGTGTACACACAAAGAGAAGCAAGGACCTTTATTGGGAAGAGAACAAGACTTGGTGTCAGGAGATCTAGTTTCCAAGTCCTACATTAAATATGTCCTAGTTTATGTGATCATGAGCAAATCTTTTACCCTCTCTGAGCTTCTTTCTTCATTTCCATGTTTGTAACATGTTAGCACAATTTTTGCTCCTCTTGGCTCTAAAGGTTATGTGGAGAGGAGCATATTGTAAGCTTTGAGGAACATCATACAGTATTTTATTTTTTTTAATCACTCTTAACCTCAAAGTACTTAGTTTAGTTGGGAAGGTAAAGTTTATGAATTCAAAGATAAAGAATTTATCTGACAAATTCAATAAAGAGACGTCTAGATCACTCTTCCTAAGGAAAGCCTTCAAACAGAAGATAGATGGGTACAGATCATAGGTCCATATAATGACACATACTGTCCCCATTGTGTACAGGTCTGTGAAGTAGAATTTAAGTTTTTTGTTTGTTTTTTTTTCCTTGACTATGGATTGGACTAAAATAAGATTGGGACAAGATCATGAAGCAGAAAGGAAGAGAGAAAAGCTTATTCTGGACTCAGCTATTTATCTTAACGGAAAATCACAGAAGATCCAAGATAAAACAGTTTCAGAAAGAAAAAAAAAACTGTTTCATGTCAGAGTATCTTGCGTAGTATTGCAAAGATTGCATTGTAATTTACGTCTACAGACACGAATGCTTTTATGTGGGTGGATTTAGCCTGTGTAATGCATATGGTTTGTCAATAAGTATAACCAGACCTCTTGACAACAAGCTTTTATCGATTAGTCAAAGATGGTTTAACCTTTCTGCATTTTCTCAGTTAACAGTCTGTCTTATTTGTAAATGGTAAATAGTTCAATGGAGTTAATAAAAATATATGAAGTTCTCTATAAAAGAAATTGCTTAATAATATTGCAAACCACATTTTCTAATACACAAATTTCATATACGTTTGTTCCCCCTTCCCCATCTCTGTCTATATCCTACCTTCATTTTCTGGCTTCTTTTTTGCCTTTATGCTCTCCCTCTCCCTCCCTCCCTCTCTCTCTCTCTCTCTCTCTCTCTCTCTCTCTCTCTCTCTCTCTCTCTCTCTCTCTCTCTCTCTCTCGATGCACATATGCTATGATGTTTGTCTCAGTGCCTTTATGTGAGTGATTCCCAAACTTATTTCCCTTCTTAACAACTCCCTTTGCTTGGAGACTGGAGCTGCTCTGCCTTCAGTACATCTCTGTTTAGAATATTTGTTATTACAGTGAAGTGAAATGTTCCACTCCTTCTCTTTTCTCAGCACGGTGACTCACACTTTTTTCAGGGAGAGAGAGAGAGAGAGAGAGAGAGAGAGAGAGAGAGAGAGAGAGAGAGAGAAAGAGAGAGAGAGAGAGAGAGAGAGAGAGAGAGAGAGAGAGAATTATGCCTCTGTAGATTTCTGACATATTTGTCCCCTTTATTTAGAGGGTCTGGAATTTTGGCACTGATTTGGACTGATGTAGGACCACCAAGTCCTCTGGTAAAATCTCAGCTAGACCCAGATGTCTCAAACATCTTTAAGCATCCTCAACATCAAAATTTCCATTTTTTCTTCCTCAATTACCTAATAATTACCTTATTTCTATTGCCTAATACTTTATTCATTGTAGATGAAACTGTCTTTGTCCCAGAAACACTAACCATGCCAGACTAAATAGCAATGTCTTTATATCTTCTTTTCATCCCATTTTTATTTGCTTGTTCCAGGCCTTCCCTATGCTATGCATTTGCAACTTTCAATCCCTATAGAGTAGTCAAGCTTTCCTTAACTTGTCTTTTCATTCTAGTCCTTTCTCTCTGCTTCTAACAATTCACCTAAGCTAGGTTATTTGTATGGCACAGCTTTGCACTGACCCCATGTACCACAACTTCCCTTCCTATAAATTACAGGCTAAAGACCATCTCCTCTGGGAACCTTTCTTAGATAGATCATATTCTTTGTCAACCCTGACAGTGCAATTCCCTGTCTACCTCCGTACCTTAACTCTGGTTTATAAGGATCATATACCTTAATGGTAATTGTGTATTAGCCTTCCTTGCCTTCTCTATTTCCTAAGTATATGTTTGGTATCAAGTTGTTCTCTAACTAATACTGCAAGTATCAAATAATGCATTTTACCCCTACTCACAATACATATTTGTTTCTGGATTATTATGTATGCAAAAATAATATCCTACTGAAGTGAGTCTACACTTAACAAAATTAAATACTACAGTATCATATCAATTCCTTTTCATCTCCTGTAATGGTAAGCAAAATAAGATCTTTTGCTATTTTTGTTTTAGTAGAATCAAGTGCCTCTGAATCTTGCCTTTATCATTTAAGAGTCTTTACTAGGAATAAAGTACAGAAACAAGAGTTTCTTTAACTAGAAATAGAATATACATTTGTATTGTTAATAATTTTAAGGTGATTAAAGATCTTCTGCACCTGTTAAGAGTCTACCCATTAAGGGGAGTTTGATTAGGGAAGATTTGTTGGAAGGTTCCTGCCTTTTGTTAATGAGGCACTGGTTCTAAAGGATTGTGATGCCCTCTGGCTCTAAAAAAGTTATTAATACTCTGAGTTGCTTTACTTTGGGGCTTACTGATTGGCAGAGTTTATTTCACTAGATGCTGAGTCTAGGAAGCAACTAAAGAGCCCTCCTAGCTTTGAAAACCCAGGTGTTGGTGCTTACTTCTCTGGTAACTGTGGTCAGACAGTTGAACCTGTCTGTTGATTTCAGGCAGAGAAGCCATGTCTCTTGATCTTTGATTTCTCTCTATTTTTTTTTTTTTTTAATACAGGGTGCTGACTCCCATAAACTAGATGAATGATACATGTGCTTGGTTAAAGGAATGATACATGTGCTTGATTAAAATGACTGTTAACCCCTTGAAAGTTTTTATCCTCTAATGAATGCAGATCTTAGTACCTGTGATAGGAGCCCCATGTATATGTTGTGGGGCTTACTGATACACCAATTCTCCTGCATTCCACTTTTTTGCTCCCTCATCCAGAACTGGTGTAGACTGCTTCTGGCTTGGACAAGTCTTCTAGGGAAATAGCTTATGAATTAATCTGTAACTTTTATTCTTAGAAAGTTGCTGAGGTTTTGAGAGATTGAGACTTGCACGTAGTCCTACAGGTTGAAACTATTAGAGATAGGATATGAACGCATCCTTCATATCACTGTCTTTCCAATGTCCTTTACAAATAATTGCAATGATCCAAAAAGAAGCTGCTGTAGATATAGGGTACAGTCCTAACAGTGAAATACTTTAAAAAATAGTGATAGACAGAAAAAAATTACATAAAATTACTGTATGAAATATATTTGCTTTGAAAATTTATTTTTCCTCTCTGTCAATTCAGATAATGGTGTTTGATCTATTTTTATCATTAATGCATTATTATACCCTTCTTTCCAATTTTCCTGCAATGTATCATCAATAGTTTTCTTCCTGTTTTTCTGTTATTTGTAATTTTGGCAGTGGAAAAATGTAGGTTCAAAATTTTCTACAACTGTATCTCATCACTCAGATAACAAACATTTTTTGTTTTAGAATTATGGACAACATTATTGTAACATTTTTTAAAGGCAACCTCCAAATATATCTGACCTCTGTGTGGAGGGGGAAAAATATGTCTTTTCCTGAAAAAAGTTGGGTCTTAAATGAACAATGTTAAGAGATGAAACAATACTTAATGAATGGACAAACGAGCAAAGGTATAAATACATTGTGTTTTGTTCATACATGACAATATTTTACAAAAACACACACATCATAGGAGATAGCCAGATACCTTGTGTATTATTTAAATTATGACAATTATAACATCTGGACAGGAACACAGTGGAGGTAAAAAAAAAGACTGGTTTGTAAATTGACATGGAAAGTCAATTTGAAAAACAGAACTCACTTCTGAAAGAAATGATATAGACCATTAGGAAGAAGATGAGTGTCAAATATTAAATATTCTAATCAAAATCAAAATTGATCTGAGAGATAATATCTCTAATTGTACTAATACTATCTTGATAGCAATTGAGAAAGAAGTCTCAGTCTTCATTTTCTGATAATTTAGGTAGCAGATGATAAGAGAAATCCTTATTTCTCTCTCACATTAATAGCCAATTAGTAAAATTGTGGAGATAGCTTTTTTCCCTATTCTATTTTCTTGTTCAATCTCTCATGGTAAGGGCTGATAGACAATAGTATTAATATTCTCCTTATTCTGGTTATTTCTACTCTACCCAATTACCTCAGGTTTGGATGGAGATAGACTTTTTGTGTAGGTAGCCAAAAGCTGGGGGTGGTCTGGGTCACCATGATTGCCTTTGGCATTCCAGAGTGGCACTAACCCTTTTATTGAAAATGCTAGCATTATTAATAAAATGACGAATTACCCAGAAATTATATCTCTTGAACTTTTTCAACCTCATAAGAGGGAAATCAATATTATTTGGTAACCCAGAACAAATGACTGGAAAAATATAGTGATCTTCATTTTTTTCTTCCTTTTTAGAACTCTATGCTCATGATCATTTTGGCTAGAAGCACAATCTGATATAGAGTCAAGGAATATACTGATCAGAGAAATTTAACTGATACGACCAGGGTCACATAAGTGACAAACATAGTTAGGTTCAAACCCAGACCTTATAATACCAAGTCCAGCACTATTTCCATTACAAATCACCAAAAGTTAATAAAAGAAATAAAAGCTTTAATCTGAAGGTTAAAAAAAGGATAGGGCAAGATTAGGAAGGGATATCTCTATAAGCATTTTTTCCTTTTGGTATTATCTCACTTAATACAATGTTTCCTTGTAAAGATTCATCTATTTATTTAATATATGAACTTTAAATTGAGAGGGAAAGGTAAGATGGAAGAAATTGGATAGTGGGGCAGACAGAGGAGATTTTTAGTATGTCCCTGAAATTGCAACATTCATGGGTCAATGCAGGGTTGAGATTTAATTATATTCCAATATATAATGTATCAGAAGAATGAATTTGTCATTATGTTCTACTGTTTTTATCCATTACTTGTCTATTCAAGAAACTGAAAAAAGAAGCATCTAAATTGCAAAAAGAAAACTGTCTTCTACTTTAACTATACACAAAAATAAGTTTGAACTAATCATGAGCTGTTACATCAGTCACTGCCATTATCATGATTAACTGTCATTAAAGGCATCCTGAAATGAACTTCTAGTTTTTTAAGGGCACATTTTCTTTCTGCTAAACATCAAGCAAAAGAGAAAAAATCAATTTGAAATGATATGTTTTCTTCTTTCTAAGTGTGAACCACCACAGTAACAAAATATTTTATTGCTAAACTAGTTGTTACTACACTAAACAATGTTTTTTAAGACAGAATGTTGTCATTATTCTCTGCAATTTCCCATTTCCTCTATCTTTTCTTCTTATACTTCAAGTTCCTCTCATTTGAAATCTTTATTGTATAAAACCAATAAATATATCCACTCTGTTGATTTCCAAATGCCTCCGTCTTCTCTATTCCCTTTTCTGTTGGAATATGTAATAGCAGCAAATCTTTTCTATAAGATAAGTACCACTAGCATTTTTGAAGTATTTATTAAATACGAGGCCAATCAAAGAGTTTATATTGTAAAGGTTTTTTTTTTAACAGAAAATATATATGTTAGAGTAATTTCTGTATCTATTGATGTTTATATACCTCTTAATCTGAAATTGCATTGCTAGAGATTATGTTGTGTTTTAGGGTGTGTTTTTAAAAGATCTTTTGCAATACAGATTGAATGTTATGTTAACATATTTACTAGCTATTAAAGGAAGACAGACAACATAGTGGCAACTCCTAAGGTATTCATGTAGACAGTCAACTTCAAATGTAAATGATATTTTTGACCTCTGAATTATAACATATAATGACAAAATTATCACATTACAGAGAGATCAGTTATTGAGATCAAGAGATAGCTAGCAATATGAAGTCTAGGGTTGGGAGGGGCCAAGGTCTCTCAAACTCATTCCATTTTTAGTTGATCTATAGGCCTAAATTACTTTGAAATTAAAAAAAAAAATTAAGATCGTTGACATAGGAAAGGCTATTGGGCTTAGAGCCAAAAGACTAGGGTTTAAATCATTTTTATGTCACTTACTCCAAAGAGGTGATAATCTCAAACAAGTTATAATTTCTTGGGTCTATGTTAAATCATCTGTCAAATATTGATAAGCAAATTACTTTTATAACCATTACAAAATGTTATTTTGATGATCAAAGTAGCTAATGTACATTAAAGTTCTTTGTAAACTGTATAAACTATATACCATTATCATCATATTTTGATCTTGCAAAAACAGACTACTTTTTCTCACCTCTGTATCTAATTTTCCATTGTTCATTTCCATAAGATTGATATTACATAAGGTGCTCAAAACAAAGAACATATACACATAAAAATATATAAAATTCCTTAACTGTAATGTTCAGGCACAAACTGCTTCATAAAATAACTAAATGCAAGGATGCTCAAAATCCTTATTTATTTAAATTATTTATTAAAACATGCTTTAAATTCAGTGGCAAATCTTTATGTATTACCATCTCCTTTACATTCTTTTTTGTGCCATTCCCTTATTACAAATATTAATATCTCTGATTATTTTCCTCTAGGTAATTAACAAATTATCAAAAATTTCTTACATACTTTTAAAATGGTAATTATTAATACTCCTTTCCCTTTCATATGGGTTCAGGCAATAAAATCTAAGAACACATAACCTCACAGTGTATTTTTCTCTTACATCCATTTTTTTCTCCCTCACCCACATTATACTTTCTGTGAACACTTTGAAATATGTTGCCCTCTACTTTAGAGTAGTTTTTAATTTCCCCCATTTATTAGATAAATTTTAAAGTAGAGTTGCAACTTTCCACAGAATTTCTGAGTTGTTGGTGACTTCTGAGTTTACTGACTCAAATTGTTTAAAAGAATAATCAGGGAATCAGTGTTACAGCATCCAAAACAAATTATCAATTTCAGTTTTGCGTAAAGTCCTCTAGTGAGAGAATAGACAGAATGCAAAGAGAGTTTTGCTCCATGAAACTGTAAGTAAAAATATCAGATGAAGCTGTGTTTGTCTTTTGTCCTTGAAAAGGAAAATGACATAAGGATGATGACATAATTTGCAGCTGACTTTGATTTGAGTGCAGGATAGCTATTCAAGTTTACCAACCTCACTTTCTTCTCCAGAGCCATGTGGGTCCAGTGGCCTGATATTCATCACTTTCTCACTTTGAGTGAGATATACCCATTCAGTACCCTTTTAGTAAAAAAAAAAAAATATGAAATTGGGAGTGGAAAACACTTAGAGTTGCTGGGTAAAAGGGAAACAGTTAATATTTAGTATTTACATTCACTCTGTGCTAAGTGGGTGGGAACTTGTTGCCCAGTCTATAAGCTCCAGAGTGAATTGGGTTTAAGACTTGGTCTTTGAGCTAGAAATCTAGGCAGTAAAAAGAAAAAAAAAAAGGCAGCTTTTGACCTTGGAAGTATACTTTCCCCTAGGTAGAGCACCCCAGGAAAGGAAAGGAAAGGAAAAAAGAGGAGAGGAGAGGAAAGGAGAAGAGAGGAGACAACCTGCTACTCACTCACAGGCTGTTTTTCCTTCATTCTCAAAGAGGATCATGACAATGAAGAAGATAACATGACTTGCAGCTGATTTTTATTTAAGAGAGGGAGTTCTGTGCAAGAGCATCAACTTCACTTTCTTCTCCAGAGTCATTTGGGTCCAGTGGCTTGACATTCATCAGGATGACTGGAGATGGCTCAGGATGCAATGTGAGACCCTGGCCCTTTTAGGCTAAGGTCTTATCACATTCTCACTTTGAGTGAGATACACCAATTTAATGAATAGGCTTCCTTAAGTAAAGCATTCAGAATTTCTCCATTTGTTGTAATTGAAGGTTCCATTCACTGAAGGTATGGATGGTGGGTGCTGGATGGTAAAGCAATCATCTTCCAGGTGAAGAGCTAATGAATTAAGGAGGTCTTTGGCAAGAATCTGATTTTCAGTAACTAAATTATTTTCATTAACTAAATTAACATTTTTTCAGTAATTTCCTCTCACAATTGCTGTCACAGGACAACGTATTATGTTTTTCTTCACAGAGATGGATAATGGAAACATCTCTGAATTTCTGGAGAAGAACTTCTTGCCATACAACCCAGAAAATTTCAGTCAGCTGAATAGTGGACCCCTAACTTATAGAGCTCTGCTGCAGTGAAATCATCCTTAGTTATCTGATACACAAGAAAAGCTTAATGGCATTCAAAGCCTCTTCTTTTGATGGGAGTTTGGTTAGAGAGAGATTGAGTTCAACTTGAGGTATATGGTCAGTTAGCATGGGTTCATGATTCTCTGTTGAGAAACCTAAAGAAATATTCAGTTCATCTCTCTTGGATCAAGTCCTTATCACTGATCACTGTGGCTACATTCACACTGAGTAGTTGAGATGCACCATAGGAAAGTAAAAGATGTTTGCTCCTTGGAAGGAAAACTATGGAAAATTTGGACAGCATACTAAAAAGCAAAGACATCATTTTGCCAATAAAGATCCATATAGTCTTGTTTTTTCCAGTAGCAATATGTGACTACACTTTTGAATTGTGGTGCTGAAGAAGACTTTTGATGGTCTCTTGGCAGCAAGTTGATCAAATCAGTCAATATTTAAATAAATTATTTTACACTATTCACTATAAGACCAAATACTCATGCTAACGCTTAAATACTTTGCCCATGTATTGAGAGGACAGAACTCATTGGAAAAGGCCTTAATGTTGGGAAAAACTGAAGGCAAAATGGAAAGGGACATCAGCAGATGAAATAGAGAGTATCATGAAAACAATAAACTTGAATTTGGCAGCCTTTGGCAGATAGTGGATGATAGAAGGGCCTGGCATGCAATAGTCCATATGGTTACAGAGTCAAACACAACAGATTAACTAAACAACAATAACAAAAGGACAGAATAAGAAAATAAATTTAGGTTGGTCTCTACACCAGTGAAAGATATTTCGTAATGAAAGATATCATGAATTCAAGTGTATGATCAAAGCATTTACTTGCTATTCAATTCAGCAAATATTTGTTAAGAAGAAGAAAGATAAGTCTCATAGTCAGGAAACCTTGTGTTCAATCCAATCTCTAACACAAGCAACCTGTATGATCATGGAAAACTCTTAACCTTAAACTTAAAACACTTAACCTCTCACTGTCCCTGACAGCTCACAAGGGGTAAGTGTGAGATGGTCTGCTTGTCATTTTCTTCAGCAGGAGTCACCCACACCAATAAAGTCATGCATTTGGAACAGAAAATAAAATAAAATAATCAAATTATGTTGGTGCTGTGGTCAGCATAGTGCTGGAATTGAAATCAGAAAGATATGGGCTGCTTTCCACCTCTGATACTTACTAGATATGTGACTATTTGCAAAATATTTTATGTGTTTGGGTCTCACTTTCCCCATCTATAAAATAAGAGTGATAATACCTGAAAAGTTTATATCATAAGGTCAGTGTAAATATTAAATATGGTAATGCATAAGACACATTACAAATAAAAAAATATAAATTTTAGTTGTCATTAATATCAAAATGAAAGCAAAACAGTCCCAGACTTCCAAAGAACCTCTTTTTTTGGTAATAATTTACATTCCTATAGCACTGTGTCATTTGCAGAGCACATTTCTCATAAAACTGTAAAAGGTAAATAAAATCTTAAGATTTTCAATGTAGGAACATATCTAGAGAAAATTTATTTCATCTTTACTCTCTATAGATAAGGAAACTAATTCCGAGGTGAAAAGGTAAATTGCCCAAGGATAAATTGGTGTTAAGTGACAGCAGAGTATTCAAGGATGTCAAGGATATCAAACTCTGTCCTTCCCCACCCCCCATTACATAACTGTGTTGACACAATGAGTTTGAAATTAGTTTATAAAACCCTATCTTCATCTATGTGTCTGATGTCTAACTATGTCTCTTCTATCCAATAGTGGTGAACCAAGGTACAAGGGAAATATCTTTTGGAGGTGATAAAAGGAGATATTATGCTGCTACGATTCCAGAACTCAAAGAATCCTTTTCATGAAACAAGTTACCATTACTTCTTCTTTATGTCAATCTCTGGCCTTAATGTTTTGTTTTATAATTATAAATACATTATTGAATGAACGATGCAATCTCCTTGATGACAGGAACTACTTTTTTTTTCTTTTGCATCCCCCAGCAGCTATAAGTGTGCCTAGACTAAGTACTAGTTGAATTGAATTGAATCTACTTTGTGAATAGCAGAACGAGTTACTTTAAAAGCACTCAAATATATCTCTTAGTTGTCAATATAGTAATAGATAAAATTAATGATGATCATGCTAATAATGATTCTGTGGTTAATATATGTGAACCAAATATCAATAATTATAACAATAATAACAGCTAACATTTATACAGCACTTTCTCTGTGCCAGGTGCTCTGCCAAGAGCGTTACTACCATTGCATCATTTGATCCTTCAAACAACCTTATGAGGTATCTACCATTATTATCCTATTTTACTTTTACAGATGAGAAAACTGAAGCAAACTGAGGTTAAGTGACTACCCCAGGGTTTTACAGCTAGTAAGTATTTGAAACTGGATTTAAACTCAGGTCCTCCAAATTCCAGTCCTGACACTTTACCCACTGTATCTCTTAGGTGCCCCTATACTGCAATGACAACTACAACAAAAAGGAAAAATTCTTTAAGGTCTGCAAAGTCTTCAGTGAAAAGGTATACTAAGATGGCATAATAAATAATAACTAAATAAATAAATAAAAATAAATACATACAATTATGTCAAAATTATTTTAGAAGCTTGCAAAGAGCTTATACCTTCTCATTGGATACTCACCACAACCATGTGAAATAGATCCTCTTGTTACTGAGACTGAGAGAAGCTTAGAGATAGGTGATACAGTTAGTAGGTCTCTGATGCAGCAGTTCAATGCAGGTCTCCATGAATCCCAAGAAAGCCCTATTAAATCATATAGCCACTATTTTATCTAGTTCCAACAATGCAGATCAGAATGCATTCATGATTGTCAAATCTATGTGACCTTCTCCTATAATATCTTCCTAGATTACTAGAGGGTGTTAGGGGTATGGGGCCAACCTAACATTTTGGACATCTTCCCTACTTTCTACTGATGTTGCAAGGATAGCAGAGGAACATTTGGGTTATATGGAGCCCCTTGCCCCTGCCATATTACCCTACTATGTTCCATTCCTATAACATGATTTCTTTGTTGTAACTTCTCCCTTTGTTTTTCAATATTATCAGGTATATACCACAGTGTGCTCACATCTGTCATAAGCTGCTCCTCTGCCCCCTGTATGATACTCATGTTCATTTCTTCATAGAATGACTTTGGTATATATCTAGGGAATTGAACACAACAAAAGTGGGAAAACACTGGCATTACAAAGATGGAAGTTTGTTTGTTTCCCAGAAGTCTAATATCATTTAAGGGGATTTGCAATTTCCTATAGGAAATCTAGTCCTCTCACTTCCTCACTGTGCTTAATTATTTTGCTTAATATAAAAATAGCAGTAATGTTATATGGTATAATATGGTATTATATGTAGTGTCAAATCCTTTTGCTAAGGTGAAGGAATTGGGGGTTGCTATGATACATTTTTGATCAAATAATTTCACTTGTAAATAGCAGTCTTAGTTTTAATGTAGAGGAAGAAAAAAAGTGATTGGAAATGACTGCACAATTTGAGTATATATTATTTCATATTTCCTTGCAATACATTTCAGTGCTATAGTAGAGAGGTCACCATACTTTTGCATTTTTTAAAAATTTAATTCATGGCATTTCTGTTCAGTGAGATAATGAGTGTGTCAGTTGTTATAGTAGATTTGAAGATGTGATCATATAACCCAAAGAATACTCACCTCTTTATCTCACAGCTGCTGAATGTCCATCAGAACAATATCTTTTGGCCTCTACTGAAATTAACTAGATTTGAACTGGCCACTCGCAAAGATTTCACATCTAATTATCAATGCTCTTTGCCATTTTGTTCCTTGAAGACTTAATTTTCTTTCTTCATTTTTGCTGTTGTTGTTTGTGAATCACAGTCCTGGCATTGAACCACAATCAAAAAAATTAACTTTTCCACAATTTAGAAATTCAATCAAACAGTCGGATTTTGTTTTTGTTTTTACATCTTCTGATTTGCAAGTACTTCATATTTTAGTTGCATTAAAGTAAATTTAAATTTTGACAAATTGAACAGAAACATACAATTAACTTTTACATAGAGCTTGTTTTAAAAATTGAAAAGGGATGAGTAAACCATCACACCCAATTTCAATGCTACCCTAGTTGTTATAGAATGAGTCAATCATGTAGGAAAGGGACATAACAATCCAGACTCTTAAAATGTATTTCAATCTTAGCAGAGTTTTTGTAATTTTGAGCCCAGCAAAAAAGGATAGCAGGGATTCTAAAGTAGTTGTTTTCCCTGTTGAACTCCTTCAAATCCAAATAATACCAAAGAACTCCAGAATGTTTCAGATCTGTTTCTATCTCCAGAATGTGGGCAGAATTTTTTTAAGCCCAGTGTGTTATAAAACCCTGCCTGTTACCAAATACCATCTAATAACTTGACTCAGAGATACCTTCTCTCTTTTAAATGTCCCACTCCCTTAAGAGAAACACTTATTTCAGTGGACATAACATTTCAAGTCCCTTTATTCTGGTCGTGAATAAAATCAGAGATTAATAAATCTCTCCTATGTCCAGGAGTGCCTTTGTCACAAGTTTTGACAGAATTTTGTTGACAAAATGAAGTGAGTAGAACCAGTACAATTTATACAATTAAAACAGCATTGCAAAAATAGATAGCTTGGAAAAACTTAAGAACTCAAATCAATATAATGCTCACCAATGTTTCCAGGGAATTTAGGTTAGTGGCATGTTATAGCATAAGCTCATACCAGTTCAGGTTAAGTTTTCGGTGTGAGTATTTATACCTCAGGGATTGGCAAATTCTATAAATCAGGGCTTGATTTTTTGTTGTTGTTTTTAGTAATTGCCAAGATGTAAGAAATGTTAATAATGCAGATTAAATTTAAAATCATGTCATTTAATTTTTTTCTTCTGAGATTTGGTTATTAAACATTTACTAGCACACAACTGACTTAAATTTCCATCAACATGTATGTACAAACAGCTGCAATCTTTCCCTAATATAGTGGTACCCTGCTTGTTTCATATGGCCTTACTAATTCTTGCCACAATTACATGTCCATTAGGCAATTTTTCTAGAATTTTTTTTGTCTGAGACTGAGGAGCTGCGCTTTTGGCTTTGCATAAATAATGGTAGGAGAGTGCAACAGGAGAAATATTTGAGGCTAAATTATATTTTAAAAGGCAAGTCTATGGGAAAAATATGATCATAAAGATAAAAAACTGTGTAGTAATCATTTTAAATTTCAGTGTACTTGGAAGGTATATAGTATTTTGAGTGGTTTTGTTTATAAGGGGAACTTGAGCCAGAGAAACAGTACCACTCTCTAGACCAATAAGATAAAGAGTTCTCTAAAGCTTCCTTTGATGAGTTTTTAAAACTACAAAAGCATATTAAACATGTACTATGCTTGGAAGGAGCTGAGGTAAATAAAGAGTCTAGATAAGATTTATCTGCCAGCAAGGAGTTTGGATTACATTAGGTGAAATACTGACATTAATAACTTTAGAACACAAAATGCAGGTGAAGGGAATTTCAGAATCATAAAAATAACTGCTCTAAGAAAGTAAAAAAAAATCATTAATTTAAAGCTTAATGCTCATTAGAGATGGCATGTTGCCTTCAGGTCAAATTCATTATATCTTATAACTGTTTTATGGGCTGAAAGTATGAGCCTCCTGTGTAGCATGTATTTATTCTCATTTCAGAGGACTTGCAACATAATTTGCCTATTTTATTCTGTAAGTTTATGTGTTTTTTTAATGTTTGTTTGGTTGGATTATTTGTAAAGAAGGTATTTTCTTATACATAAATCCACGAACTTTAGAAACCAAGTGAGAACACTGGGTTAAGGATAAAAAGAGAAAGGAAAAGATTTAATATCAATTAATTGTAGCACAGACCATACAAAACATTCCTACTAACGTGGTTCCAAGAAAGGACTCAGAGTGTAAATGATTTAATTTTCATTGCTGGTAACACCAAGATGTCTCTAGTTCGTAGGATTCAGGGCCAATTTAATCTTTATTCAGGCATTATTTTACTCAAGAGAATGAGAAAATATATCTTAAGGAGGACATTCAATGAGATTTCTACAGCTAAACAGATATGCAAGTCTTCTCCTACCCCTCAACCTAAAGAAAGTAATACTACTTTTATTAAGAAAAAAAATCCTCGTATGATCCAAATATGCCTCTTAACTATTGACTTTAATCTTTTCTCCCTACCTAAACTCCCTGAAAGAGACAATCAGTACCTCTATTTCCTTTTCTATCACTTGCTTCAACACCCTCTGAATTCTGAATTCTTAGGTCATAACTCAACAGAATTAGAGTCCTACAATTGGTACTACAAAGTGATACTACAGTTGGTACTACAAAAGTGCCAGTCTCTCAAACGCTAAACCTAATAGCATTTTCTCAATCCTTATAACATTTAGTCTCTCAGCAACCTTTCATTCTGTTGATATTTTTCTATTTCTGGAAACTTTCTTCACACTTGTAAATACTTACTTAGTTATAAGTTTTCTTCCCCATTAGAATAAGGGAGCACAGGGATTATTTCCTCCTCTCGTTTTTTTGGGGGCTGAAGAGTATCTGGAACATAGTAAGAACTTATTAAATGCTTATTGACTGATGATTGACTGGATAATTCTTAACTATAATCCCAAAGGCACAGATGCACAGGCATTCCTGCAAATGAATTGGGAATTATGTAACAAAAAATGATTCATGGGGGCCTTGAAATCCAAATATGAATTTCTACCAACTATCCCAGACAAATTGCACATTATCGTACTACAAGAACTGGTAGATGAGATTCCTTAGCTTCTGTTCATTACTCTTGATATATTGTAGAACATACTAGAGGTACATTAGAGCTTGGAAAGGACAAATATTTTCCTAATTTTCAAATGGAGAAGAAATCACAATCTGAAAATTACTGATTTTTATTCTGCAGGAAATTCTAAAACATGTAATACCAATGGTTAGTGAGTATCTAGAAGAACTGGTGATTCATAAAGAGCAAGCTTGACTGCATTGAGAACAAAATAAAACTTTTTTTTCTTTCTAACAAAATTATTGGCATTTGTTCTTTTTCAAAGAGGACCAGTAACATCATGTGATGGTTTTTTGACTTAAACACAAATTATATTTGAGGCAAAGATCTACAAAATCATCATCTTGACTCTGTATTTCAGAGTTATTGGAGTCAAGTGCCAAGACAAAAGTCAAGATGACGAGCACGGACCCAGGATCCAGTGGGTCGTTGGCATTCTTTGATGTCTGACCAAGCTCTAAGTGTAACCACAGTACTTCTTTCAACTGCCTTCATAGCAGTTGGAACAAATTGTTGTCATTCTCTTTTTCTGCTAGGGCAAGTCTTCACATGCGTGGGGAAGCCATTCCCCTAGCTCACCAATGAGTTTGAAGTCTCAATCTGGTTTAACCTGTGTGCTGAGATGATTTTTCTAAGGTGTGGTCACTGTGCATGCTACAGCTTTTTGGAGCCACAGGAGAGAGTTGGGTGAATGAGCAGCCTTGAAAATGCCCACACTCCAGAAATAGTAGTGCTCCTGGAACATCTCATAAACCCCTCGAATTACTCATATATATCATACAAGCCTAGAATTTACTATAGTAAATCAACTATTAAGTTCTCTTTTGTGAAAAAGTAAAGAGAAATAGGAATTGCATAATAGCAGTTACCTGGCTGTAGAAATAGTTGAAAGGCAACACCCAAACAATGACCATTAATGATGTGATGCCAAATTGGATTTCCTTTGTTTAACATTCACCCAGTGATTGGTCCTGTGCCATTTACAAATTTTGTCAGTGATTTGGATATGATTTAGATCATCTTTATTTTTTAGCAATCAGATTGGTGGATGACATAATGCTGGAGGAATAGTTACAAAATTAGATGGAAAAGTTACTCAATAAGTCAAATTGCACTTGTGTCTTTGACATACCAAGCATTGGGCTAAATTTTAAGGATTGTTGTTTCTCATGCTTCATTCTCAGAGGATCAGTGATATCATGAGGCTTATTTGTTGACTAACAAGTGAATTGGGTTTATGTGAGGAAGAATTGTGCAAAGTCATCAGCTTCATTCTCTTCATCAGATTCCAGTGACAAGACAGGAGTCAAGATAACTGTAGATGCCCCAGGATTCAGCTGGTGACCTTCTCCAGAGATCTATCATATCTAACTTTCTAGGATTCTATTTATTTCCTTGACTTCTTTCATATTTATTTTATGGTTGGATTTATCTAGTTCTGAGAAAAAAAATTGAGGTCCCCTACGAGTACAGTTTTACTATTTCCTACTTTAATTTGTTTAATTTTTCCTTTAAGAATTTGATTGTGTGGAATTTTAGATTGAACATTACTTCATGGTCTACGGTACCTTTTATACAAGATGTAACTTTCCTGCTTATCCCTTTTATTTCAGTCTATTTTTGCTTTATCTGAGGTCATGATTTCTACTCCTGCTTTTTTTAAAATTTTAAACGAATAAAAATTGACCGTTCTCCAGCTCATTTTAACTCTTTGTGTATGTGTCTCTGTTTCGAGTGTATTTCTTATAGACAACATAGTGTTGAATTCTGGTTACTTAGCCATTCTGCTATCTGCTTCCATTTTATGCCTGACTTAATTTCAATCACATTCACAATTATGATTACCAACTGTGTTTTTCCTTCTATCATATTTTCTTTTCTTTACCCCCCTCTATCTTTCCTATCTCCCTTCTTCAGACTGCCTTCTTTTATCTGCCCTCCCTTTTATCTCCCTCTCTTTCTCTAATATCCTAACCCTCCTGTTGTTGTGTAAGATGGATTTGCATTACCATTTGAGAATATGATTTCTCAAAATATGATGTCTGAAATTTTTATTTTAAAATAATGTCTCTCTAGCAATCCAATAATTCTTAAATTTTCTCTCCTTGATCTATTTTCCAGGTAAGTTATTTTTCTGATGAGATGTTTCCCATTTTCTTCTATTTCATTATTCTTTGGACTTTGTTTATTGTTTCTTGATATTTTGGGGAATTATTAGTTTCCACTTGCCTAATTCTAATTTTTAAGAAATATCTTTTATTTTAACTTCTTGTTCATCTAATTCTTTTATATGGAGTATATTTCTTAAATTTTTGTACCTAAGATGTTAGTTATCTTTTCCTAATTTTCTCCCTTTTCATTCATGTATTTGCCTACTTTTTTCTCTGGAACTCTTGTTTGATTTTTTTAAAAAAATCATTATTTAATTGTTATGAGAATTCTTGTTGGATATCTGTCCAATTCACATTGTTGTTTGATGCTTTGCTTACACATTAAAAAAAAAATTCTTCTGAGTTTGTGCATTGATCTTCCCATTTACTATAATAGATTTTTATGGACAGTATTTTTATTCTTTTTTTTTTAAATCTATTCATTGATTTTGAATTTCATGTTAATGTTTGACTCTATTCCAGATATAGTGGTTGGAGGTGCTCTGTGAGAAGCTTCAGGCTTTTTTGCACTGCTGTTTTCAGAGCTAATCTTGGTCTTGTGGAAGTTTTTGGTGTTTCTAAGATGTTCTAATCTGGGGAGAGGTGTGGTCACTGTTCTTTTGGTCTGCATACTGGTTTTTATCCAAGCAGTGCTCATCATCTCTTGGGATTATAATTTATACTGCTCCTTTGCCCTCTTCCTGCCCTTTGTGATTGGAAATGATACTGCCACTCAGCATCCCAATTCCTGTGAGATCAAAATTGATTCTGTTGCTCTGGTTTCCACTTCCTCTTTACTGAAAGTGCTCCTTTTTGCCCTTGAACTCTGACTCAGAAGTGTTTATTGGTGATGGAATTGTCAAAAAGTTGCCACTCATTGCTCCTAATTCTTTTTAACTGAAAGTCCTCCTTGCTTCCTTTAAATTATAACCTAGAAGAAGGTAGATCTGGTCCTACTTCCAGTGCTAGCAAGTGGCTCCCCTACAGATTTTTTCCTTCTCCACTAGTTAAGTCCCCTTACCATCTCTCGCTTGAGAGCTTCCAAAGTTGGTGATGCTGCTGATGTCACCACCACTTAGTACCCCCATTTGTGTCTCATGTATGTGGGTTCTGGGCCAACCACCTCCCTCATGTCACGGATCTCTCTTTCTAAGCTATGTCATCTTGGGCTAGATGACCTTGTTGCTCTACCACTCCAGAATTTGATTTGAAATGATATTTCAAAGATGTTTATATGGTAAAGTGGGGAAATTTTGGCTGAGCACTTCTCCATTCCACTTCCTTGACTCTGTCTTTGGAAATCCCATATTGAGTTTCAAAAGGAACTTTTCCTTCTACAACCTTTGCTCATTTAAGCCCTTGTTCCCAAGCGATCCAGCAGGAGTATTTATGATAAAGAAGAGAAATGAAAAGGGAAAATAATAATGATTTTCACTTTTTTTTAATAGTGACCTCCCTGTGACTACAAACATCCAAGGAGATAATGAATTTCTATTTTTCAAGGATAAAATATACTGTGGATTTAGTAATCATTTTTTAAAGGGTAACATATATGACCTTCTCAATGTAGCTATCCCAGACCAAGAAACACTTTTCTTCTCTCAGAGGGCACACTGCCCTTTGTTTTCAACTCTCTAAATGAGTTGCTATGTAGTATTGTATATTACATTTGTCTGTGATTCTTTCTTATTTTTGTATTTTCTTTCAGTTTCATAAGGGCATGGATCATTTTATCTCAACTTCTTTCTCCCTCACATTCTAGCAGTAGGAACTATGCATATCTATATGTATTTGTATGTGTAGGTGTATGTGTATATGTATATGTGTATACATACATATGTATATATATATTAATATATACACATATATATTCACTTATATATGTGTATATATAAACTTGGCTCAACCACATAGGCAAAATGTGACTTAGATTTTGCTTCTGTGGGTGTGGGACTAAAATAGATTAGCTCTGAGATCCCTTTGTGCCTATTGGAATGTAATCTACTTAGAGGCAACCATTATCTCCATAACTGCCTTTGTTCAGTATTTAGCATTGTAAAGTGCTGTTCTGGTAAATATTATATAACTTTAAGAATATTCCTTTTCATCTATACATGTGAAAAAATTTTGACTTTGTTAAGAATTTTGCTTATGCAGAACCATCATTTTTTAAGTTTCATAATGTTAGGACTTGGACATGAATTTTCACTGATGTAGGATGCTCCAAGATGAGAATCTACATATCTACATAATCTACAAATGCATATTGGTATGTTCTCTGCAACTTAAAGACTGAGAGAACTGCCCACTACAGTATGTACCAGAAGGGGCACTTTAACTCACATTTTCCAGATTCACAAATCTAGGTCTCAGTGTGTAATGTTGCATTATCTCTCTTTAAGTGTGAAATTCGAAATTTAAATTTGTGTCCTGACGTAGATTGAGTTTCTAATGATGTGGCACTAGAAAGAAGGAAGTCCGTGGTAAGAGTACATTTCTACAATCAGTCTCTTTTTATATGTTTTTTATAGAGCAGTTTTTCCTTCTTGCAAAGACTGGATACCATTTAAAGTGAGAGACACATTCAAATAATGTCAGAGGTTATAGGTTTGATTTTTAGAGAGGTTGGGGGCAGAGTAGGTAGGCAGAGATAAGTCAAACTTCCCTCCATACTCCTGATATTTATAAAATAATGACTCCCATTTATCTGGTAAAGAGGAGAGCAGAAAATAAAATATAAAGATAGATTGCTATTTTGGCAGTAGTTTGTTCTTCTATGAGAAATAGAAAGCATATTAAAATTTTTTTATGCAAAAAGAGTCAAGTATATAACCCCCCAAAAATGTTTTCAAAACACTATATGTGTGTGTGTGGTTACATATATATATATATATATGTGTGTGTGTGTGTGTATATATATATATATGTATATATATATATATACACACACACACACACACACACATATATATATATAATTTATTTTTCAATTTTCAACATTCACTTCCGCAAGAATTTGAATTCAAAATTTTCTCCCCATCTATCCCCACCATCTCCCCCAGGACAACATGCACCCCATCCACCCTTTTCTCTCTTCTATTACCTCCCTTTTTTCATCCCTCTTCCCTCTATTTTCCTGTAGGGAATGAATTTTCTATACCCCATTGCCTGTACATCTGATTTCTTAATTGCATGTAAAATCAATTTTTAGCATTCATTTTTAAAGTTTTAAGCTCCATACTCCCTCCCTTCCTCCTTCTCCACCCACACTCATTGAGAAAGCAAGCAATTCAATATAGGTAATACGTGTGTACAGATGCAAAACACTATTATAATAGTTATGTTGTGAAAGACTAATCACATTTTCCTTTCCCCTTTCCTGCCCTCCATTTATTCCATTCTCTCCCTTGACCTGTCCCCCCACAATATTGTTTGCTTCTGATTTTCCCTTTACCCAATTTGCTTTCCCTTCTCTTATCTTCTTTCTCCTATCCTCTTTCCCAGGCCTTCCTGCAGGGTAAAATACATTTCCATACCCAAATGGCTATGTGTTATTCCTTCCTTAAGCTAAATTCTACGAAAGCAAGGCTCACTTATTCCCTTTCATCTCCCCAGTCTTGCTATCCATTGTAAAAGCTCTTTGTTCACTGTTTTATGTGAAATGATTTGCTACATTCTACCTCTCCCTTCTTCTTTCTCCTAGTACATTCCATTCAATAGGAAATTTTATTTTTCCTCTATTGTCCCTTCACATTCATCTCAACATGTGCCCTCTGTCTATACACACACATACACAAACAATGCATATACATATGCACACACATACATACAAACATACCTACAAATAAACATATATAATACACACATACATATACATGTATATGTGTGCATGTATGTATGTAAATATATGTACACACACACACACATACACATATATATGACCAATTTTGTTTTTTTAAGGTATTCTTCTCCTTATTGATATTTTAGAGCTCTTTTGCCATTTGAGTTAGTCTACTTTTAAAAGTGTTATTTATATCAACATTTTTGGGTCTCCTTTAGCAAACTGTTAACTTATTTTTCATGACTGTTTGCTGTCATTTTTCTTCCCAATTTTTCTTCCACCTTAAAAGAGGTGGTTTTGATTGATTTTCAAAATTCTTTTTGAACATCTTTATGAAAATTGAAAAATAAATTATATATGTATGTATATATGCATGTATATATACATATATACATATATACATAAATACACACATATATACATTTTTACACACACATATGCATATATATATGTCTCATGAGTTATAAATATCATCTTTCCATGAAGGAATGTAAACAGTTCAACTTTAATGAGTTACTTATGGCTTCTCTTTTCCATGTTACATTTTCAAGTTTCTCTTGATTCTTGTATTTGAAAGTTATATTTTCTGTTCAGCTCTGTGTAAAAACAAGAACCCCAACATATGTGGGGGAAGGGGAAGCTGCTACTACAGGTTCTTTGATCTGCTTTTCAAAAAGGAAGGGTAATTTTTATGGGGTTAACAATCTCCTTTTATCAAGCACTTATATCATTCACCAATAGAAAAGGTACAAAAAGGCAAATGAAAACAAACAGATAGGCTTCCAATTGTCTGACCATTACTTACATACACAGTTACCCGATATAAAAGAACCAACATTTGGGTTTTCAAAGCTAGGGGGGTTTCTTAGGGGCTTCCCAGAGTCTCATCTGGCACACAAAGCTTCTCCAATAACTAAGACTCAAAATAAAATCTCACCCTCAGAGTATTTATACATTTGTTTTTTAGAACCAGAGACCATCATCACCCTTGAGAACCAGTGCCTCATGAGAAAGTTAACAAAAGGTACCTGCCTTCCTACAAATCTTCCCAGGCCCATTTTTGGGTTTATAAGATCTTCTTTAATCAAATTAAAATAATTAACATTGCAAATATGTATACTGTTTCTAGTTAAAGAGACTATTGTTTCTGTACTTTATGTCTAGTAAAGATTTGGTTGATAAAGACAAAATTCAAGACTGTACTAAAACAAAGCCAGCAAAAGACTATACTTTGTTTTCCATTACACTCAGTTATTTTCAACCAGAATGCTTGGAAGTCTTCTATTTTATTGAATTTCCATTTTTTCCCCTGAAGTAGTATATTCAGTTTTGCTGAGGAAGTGATTCTTTGTTTTAGTTCTACCTCCTTTGAACTCTGGATTATTGTATTCTAAGCCCTTCAGTTCCTTAGTGTAGAAGTTGTTAAATCCTTTGATACCTTAAATGTATTTCTATAGTCCTTGAATTTTTTCTTTCTGGCAGCTTATAATATTTTTTTTTTTGATGAGAACTCTGGAATTTCACTCTAGAATTTTTCTTTTTTGGAATCTCTTTTAGTAGGTGATTGGTGAATTCTTTCCATTTCTTCTTTACCCTCTGGTTCTTGAATATCAGGCAGTTTTCCTTGATAATGTCTTGGAAGATTATGTTTTAGCTCTTTTTTGATCATGTTTTTCAGGGAGACATATAATTTTTAAATTATTTCTCCTCGATCCATTTTTCCAGGTCAATTATTTTTCCAATGAGATATTATCCATTGTCTTTTCTACATTTCATTTTTTGCTTTTGTTTTATAATTTCTCATAAAGTTGTTACCTTCCATCTGCTCCATTCTAATTTTTAAAGAACTATTTTCTTCAATGAGCTTTTAGAGCTCCTTTTCCATTTGACCAATTAAACCCTTTAGAGATTTCTTCTCCTTATTGGCATTTTAGAGCTCTTTTTTCCATTTGGATTAGTCTGCTTTTAAAGGTGTTATTTACATCGGCATTTTTGGGGTCTCCTTTAGCAAACTGTTGACTTATATTTCATGACTGTTTGCTCTCATTTCTCTTCCCAATTTTCCTCCCACCTCTCTTACTTGATTTTCAAAATTCTTTTTGAGCTCCTCCATGGCATAAAACCAATGCATATATTTTGAGGAAGCTTAAGGTATAGAGCCTTGACCTTGTTATCTTCCTCTAGTTCTGTGCTTTGATCTACCTCATCTGAAAGGACGGAAGAAAATACCTTTTCACCAAGAAAGTAGCCTTCTATGGTCTTGTTTTCCCCCTCTGGGGCATTTTCCTGACCAATTATTTGACTTTTGAATCCTTTGTCAAGTGGAAAGTATACTATCCCAGGCTTCAGAGGCTTTGTGCAGCTATTCTCTGAGATATCTCTAGGTACCTAAATGTTCTCAGTTCATCCAAAGTGGCATAGTCAAGGGAGAAGTATTTACTTCTCTCTTGGCCTGCACTCTGTTGTGTGAGTAACCACACATACCCTTTTCTGCCCTGAAACTGTGAGTAGGATTCCCTCTCTACAGCTACCACCAACTCTGCCACATCAGCACTGTTCCTCATCCCAGGAGTGCCACTCAGGGCTGAGACCCTGATCAATCACTTGATTCCCCCATGGCCTGTAGGGTGACAGCTCCAGAAGTGGCTGTTACTGCAGCAAAGCCTATATTTGTCCTGAGACTGGGGTTTTGGACCTTGGTTCCCTCTCACTCAGATGAAAGAACTTTCTCACTGATATTTGAAGCTGTCTTTGGTGTTGTGGTTTGAGAAATATTGAAACTACAGCACTGTTTATGACTTAGTGCCCTGAAGCCTAATGCAGTCCTGTCTGTGCTGGCCTAGCACTTCATTATGAACCAAGTGCGATAGACCTTTCCTGTCAGCCTTCTAGGTTGTCCTGGACTGGAAATCTGCTTCATTCTATCATTTTGTGGCTTCTGCTACTTTAGAAATTATTTAGAGTCATTTTTTACAAATGTTTTAGGGCTTTGAGGGGAGAGCTCGAGCAGGTTCATGCTTCTACCTCAAAACACTATTTTTTTAAGATGGTAAAATTTATAAAATCAATTAATCTAAGTAAAATAATTTATGACTTCTCCTTCCAACATTGAAATGCCACTACGTAATTACAGAATTTTTTCATTTCTAAGTAGCATTATGATTGAAATTTGACTGTGTTAAACAAGCTTTTTGTAGTAAATGCAATATTAAAGAAAGAAAAACACCCAAAAGCTTTCTTTAACAATGAGTTACATATCCATAGAAGAAGAGTTTATAGTTGAAGTAAATTCATAACTTGTGCCATGTAGTATGAACAGAATACCCAGGGGAAGTTAAGTATTCATGATTTATAGTTTGCTATCTACTGACAACCTGTCATTAAAAAACAAAATGAAAAAGTTTATACCTTCATGATACCTATGACAACTTCCTCTGTAAAACAATAGATTTTTGTGAATCAAGATTTATAGTCTTACACTGAAGAATAGATACTTTCTCCAGGGCAGCTAGGTGGTGCAGTTGATAGAGCACCAATGCAGGAGTCAGAAGGACCTGAGTTCAAATCTCACCTCAGAAACTTGACACTCACTAGCTGTGTGACCTTGGGCAAGTCACTTAAACCCAATTGCCTCATCCTGGGTCATCCCCAGTCATCCTGATGAATATCTGGTTACTGGATTCAGGTGACTCTGGAGGAGAAGTGAGGCTGGTGACCTGCACAGCTCTTCCTCACTCAAAACAAAGTCAAGTGCAAGTAATGTCATTATTTCTCTGATGGCATGGTTGTCTTCGGCAATGAAGGACAAACACATAGATACAGATAGTTTCTTAGTAAAGTAACAGGTAATTACTTTTTACCATTGATGATAGAAAGTATCTAGGGGAATTAAAATGTTTGCAGAGTTCAGGTCTTTGTCTTAGTGTTAAGAAACCCCATCTTTCTCTAGATATTTTAAATAAAAGGAAAAATGTCTCTCTTCTTTTATTGTTGCAATTCAATCCTTTCTGAAAGCAGCAGGATACAATAAATATCCTTTTGGAGTTCCTTTTACTTTTATGATTTGAATAGCTGCAGATAAATTGCCTGGACAATGTTGTGTTTTTGGTATACATTCAATAACTGCAAATTACTTTGATTTGAAGTAAAGAAGATTGAAAGCCTCACACTTATTTGAGGAAAAATAAGTTTGTCTTTGTAGAATTGTAGGGATGAAGAAATAAAGAATGATTCTACAAATTCACTACAACAACTTCTTTTAAGTTGAGCACATTTGTTAGGATCTCTAAGGATACCTGAAAAGTGTACCAAATAAAATGTATGTCAAAAGTTTCAGAAATAAACCTACTGTAGTGATCCTTGAAACTTAAATGTGAGTTAAAATGAGGCAGCAAAGGAGAAAGATGGGAATGAATTAGGTTCCCTTCAGATTCAATATTGAGTTTCCATATGGCATAAAAAAGCTGACAGGTCTGCAGTTATAAAAAAACAGCCCTTATGGAGAAAACCCCTCCATCCTGGCAGGGTCTATGTTTTGATAGATTTAACTGGGACAACTTCTAAATACTTTGTGAAACTAGGTTGGAACTAATGGCTATTAGCTCTTACTATTTTAGCTCAAATAGGTTGCTGTTTTTCTTTTGGGAAGCAAGACCTGTTGAAAATCCCAAACAAGAAAACAAAAAAAACCACTAAATGACCACAAAATGTAGACCTTTGTGATTCATTACATAACACTGTCACCCAGGCAATATTCACAGCACTGAGGATGGCTATGAATATGCTCTCTTAGTTCTGAATCAAGAAGTATGTAAGACTGTCCATATAGAAAGCAGAAGGAAAACATTTATTCAGACATCATAAAGCCAAATCCCAACACCAGAAAGTTAAATCTGTCATGGTAACCAAGAAGTCAATACACATTAGCACTGCAGGGGACCAATGAGTTTCCAAGCCTCCCCTTTGCCCCTGCATCTCACAAGCAAACACTCAGGAGCCTTGCTGTTCCTGTTGATCTGCATCTTCTCTCCTCTGCCCCAACCACTCTCACTAACTTCCTCCTGGTTCTGTTCCGCTCTTCTTATGCCACCCATTCGGCAAGCTCCTCCTACCACATGTGATTTAGGCTTCCAGATGATTTAAGAAGGTCACATGAGTCCATTAATGAATGAGAAAGATCTTTCCATTTAAATTGCTATTACATGCACTTTTGCTGTTGTTCAGTCATGTCCAGCTCTTTGTGAACTCATCTGGGATTTTCTTGATAATCATACTAGACTGATTTGTCATTTCCTTCAACTCATTTTATAGAAGTGGAAAATAGGGCAAACAGTGGTAAATGACTTGCTCAGGGTCACACAGGTAACAAATGTTAGAAGCTAAGTGTGAATTCAGGTCTTCCTGACTTCAGACCTAGTGCTAAGTCTACCACATCACCTAGATGCATATTTCATGTGTCTTTTATCATGGCAAGCCTTGAATAAGACATAGAAATGGGTCATGCAGTCAAGGTTAACACAAATTTCAAAAGGATCTATAAAATGAAGGATTTATTAAGTTTCAATGTTACATTTGCTATGAACCTGGGAATTGATGGAGTGCAATGAAAGTAAAATGTTATTATACCTTCAAAATCAAATCACAACACTGCAAAGCATTTTAAATTAATAAACAAACTTTGAGGGGTTGCAAAGCTTGCCCAAATGACACAAATGTACCGCTATTTAAGCACATGCTAAAAACTTTCAAGGTTATAATTAAGTGCAATTTAATCACATAATGCCATATTATCTCTTTTTAAAAACAAATCATCACTAGGGATTTGGAACTTGCTTTGCTTTTAACACACATATTCTATTGTCCTTGCTCCATTCTCCCCTTAACAGTCCTGATTCAAATCTCTCCTTTATCTTCCATGTTTGTTAGTTGGCCTTCAAAGAAAAAATTTGTTTATTTTAGGCAATTCCATCCAAATTCACAGTGAGTAGTTAAGGTACCAGTCCTTGAAATCCAACATGATCCCTTGTTTATTTTGTACTATTTGAGTGGATGGAGGGAGAGTTTCCATTGCTCAATCAAAATAGAAATTTAGTTCATAAGACACACTGCCTTCTGTCTTTCACCTCTATTTTCTAAAGGGTTTCACCTGTTGGCAACCCATTTCACCAAATACAAAGTTTCTTCTGTTTAGCACATTTATTCAAGATAAACAAGCCTAAATATAATCTTTCTTGTTTCATTAATGACAAAGGGCAAAGGGAAATTTCTATGGACAGTAGCAATAATATGTAAGGAATGGGCTATCTTCCTTTCAAAATACTTGTAATTATGCTCCAAGTAGCTTTCTTCCCCACTGATGGAATTTTAAAATCTCTTCTCAGGTCTCATTTTCACAAAGCAAATCTGTAGAAGATTTAATTACATTTACTTAAAAATAATCATCCCTGTCTATAGGGCTATGTTTATTTTTGCCAAATATATTATTTATCCTTGTATTCAATTTTTTTTTTCATTTTCATGCATTCACCAAATATTTGTCAATGATTCTTTGATCATGCGCACAGCAGCTAGGTGGTACAGTGGATAGAGCACCAGTGCAGGAGTCAGGAGGACCTGAGTTCAAAGCTCACCTCAGATACTTAACACTCACTAACTGTGTGACCATGGGCAAGTCACTTACACCCAATTGCCTCATCCTGGGTCATCTCCAGTCACTGGATTCAGATGACTCTGGAGGAGAAGTGAGGCTGGTGACCTGTACATCCCTCCTTCATTCAAAACAAAGTCAAGGGCAAGTCATGTCATTATTTCTCTGATGGCATGGTCTTTGGCAACAAAGGATAAAAACACACAGATCATTTTCATACATTTTAAAAAATGTGAAAGTAAGTATATGAGTGAGTAGTCACATATTCTCCCATGAATGTTTTAATTTTTATTTTTGTGAATGATGATCCTTCTGGCAAGATAGGATAAGTCTAAGCCCATTTCCCTTTTACTCAAAAATAGAAGAAAATTCAACTAAAAGAAAAGAGAAATAACAAGAAGAGAGGAAAAGGAAAGAAGTGGTAGCAAAAAAATCCCCAATGAAGTATGTAGTTGCCCAAAGGAAAAGGAGGTGTGAAGGGAAATCTCTGGAAGAAGTAGAATTTAATTCTGAAGAAAAAGAAAAAGCAATAAAAAGAAGAATAATTGATGGGTTGGAACAGATGTCTGGGAAATGTTAGTAAAATGGTGAAAAAGCTAAAAACAGATAATATAGAACAGCTAGAAATCAAACATGAATTGATATAGCCAGAAATATCAGAGTTAACTCAAACAATAGCAAAATGGAGGAACATATCTGTAAGTCAAACAAATTAACTTTAAAGACAGAGCTAGCAAAACCATCTTAGAGTCATTGATTTCCTTGGGAATTTAAATCCCAACACAGTAAGAATAAAAAATGCTTTTTTACTGCACTTGAGGAAATCTAAAAGAAAAGTGTTCTAAAGGACTGAGAGCAAGGCATATACTAGAACCCAATGTACATTAACAGCAAATAATACAAGGTTTAATTCAGAAAGAAATGTTGCTGTTAAATTCAAGACATTTCACTTCAAAGAAAAATAGATTCTGCAAGGGTTAAAACAAGCTCACTTTGTAAGGAACAATATTTCAAAATAAACAAACCCCCAATGCTTTTCATAAATGACTTGAAATTAAAATTCAAAATAGAATATGACACAACAGAAAAGTAAAGAAAAAATGAATTGAACACATGACAAATAATTTGTCTAGTAAGGATGAGCATAACCCTAATGGTAATACTTACTTTAAAAAGAAAGTAGAATTAATGACTTCTATGGATTACTTTTGCCAAAAATGAGAATTGAAAAGGACATTTGAAATGCCAACCGTGAGGACAAATGCTATTCAAGAAGGATAATTTCAAGCATTTTGAAGAAGTTAAGAAATGGATCAATACTTACATTCTGATGTAACTGATGATGCATATAGACATAATTAACACTTTCAAAAGGAATCTTAAAATTATTATTATTGCTTATGGAATTTTGGATAAATT
This sequence comes from Notamacropus eugenii, assembly GCF_028372415.1. Taxonomy (NCBI): domain Eukaryota; kingdom Metazoa; phylum Chordata; class Mammalia; order Diprotodontia; family Macropodidae; genus Notamacropus; species Notamacropus eugenii. Next base: position 82,879,464 of record NC_092877.1, on the reverse strand, counting down.
AAATAGCTTTGCAGTGGGGGTCAGACATATGTCCAGAATACCTCAGATGGTACCTCCACATGTAAAGTCATCAAGAATACTACTGTAATTGTCATCATGAAGTTTTGAGTGGTGTCTTATATACTGTGAAACATGATTATACATTCTATAACTCATTTTAGTGAAGTATCATGTATAAAAAAGGAGAGACTCTGATCAGAGTCAAAGGCTTTTGAAAACAATTTATAAAGCTTCAAATAGGATGATTTTTTTCCTACATTTGCTTCTAGAGTTGGGGTGGAGCAGGGTTCTTAGCAAATACTTTGTTCATGACTTCTGGTGAAGGGTGTGGACTTTTAGACCTAGGGAATTTCAAAAGGTCTAGAGAGTGTTCCATAAAAAGAGAGTTGTCTGAGTCTAAGTCAAGGTTCTCAGACAGCATATAAAAAGTGGTCTTGAAAGGAGAGATAATAGGAAGAAAGAAATAATTATCATGTTAACACTATGTGCCAGGCAGTTTGCTCAGTATTTGACAAATGTTTTCTCATTTGCTCCTCATAGCAATGCTGGGAAAAATGTTATTATTATCCCTGTTTTATATTTGAAGTAGGTATAGATTAAATGACTTGCCCACAGTCATACAAATGGCTAATGTGTGAGGCAGATTTGAACTCCTAATTCAGTGTTTTCTAACCACATGACTGCCTCTAGACTGCCAGAGAAGCAAGGAATGATCTTTGGAATGACTTTTGGAATCTGCAACCAGTGGAAGTTGAAAAATGAACTTCTCTTGCAAAGATGCACCCTTTGAATGTGGGATTGGAGAGACAAGCGCTGTATTAGGAAATAAACTAAGGTGAGCTTAATTCCCCAGAGACTGAAGTAGTGTAGGTAAGAGTATGAACCAAGGATTTGAAGGAAATATTTTCATGTCTCTTCTGGATGCTTCACTGAGAAAATACCACTAGATTTCGATGGGCAGAACCAAGATACTGGAGTAGAGAAAGCACCTATTTGAGCTCTCCCAAAATTTCAGTCCAAACAACTTTAAAATAACACCTCATTTTTAAGGCCATAGTGAGAAATTCTTCCAAGCCAAAACACTTTAGTAGATCTGAAAGACAGATCTGTGAAAAGGATATGGAGGTTTATATGAAGCCCACAAAGATGAGACCCTAGAAGTAGGACCAGATGGTGGTATTGAGAGAAGCAGCAGTAGCTTCATGAACTCAAACCAAAGAAAGTAAAGATACTTGGTATTGACCAGAAAGATCACAGGGGAGCCCTGTGCTAGCACTGAATGCATAAAAAGATGCTATTTGGCGAATCTATTGCCTTTATGTACTTCTGAGTCATAATTCAAGGTTGGTAAGTGACATTTTAAATCAAAAAGGAGGGGAAACACTGCGAATCACCATTGGTTTAGATTCTAAGGGATAAAGGACCTTGAGGTGCAGCAATAATTATAATCCCAAGGGATCAGGATCCCTTCCTGGGTATGGGTCAGAGTGTAGACCAGGAAAGCAGTGATCAGACCACTACTCAAAACACAAAAAACTCGGAACTAGCTCTGAAACCAGCTCTGCGAGAAAGCTTAAACTTGCAACAGTTCCCCTCCTACCCCTACAATGGTAAGAGTTCAACTTTAACATAAAGTTTCAAATCAAGAAATGAAATTGTGAAAATGAGCAAACATAAAAGAATAGTATTACGACAGGAATGATCAAGGAAAAAATTTATAAGGAGACAATGAAATCAAAAGGACTATAAGAAATGTATCAAAGAAATAAATAGACACAGATTCTCCAAGAACTCCCAGAAGCACTATCTTTTTTTCAAAATTAAATAACACTGGAAGAAGAAAAAAATTTTCAAATAAAGGAACAAATGAATATATAAAAGCAAGATAAACATATTGAAGAAGATATTGATGTAAAAATAGAATTGACCAAGTTAAGGAAAAAAAAAAAAACTCCTTAAAACACTGAATTGGCCAAATGGAAAAAGAGGTCAAGAAGCCAACTAAAAATAAACAGAAAAATAAATAAATAAATCCTTAAACATTAGAATTGGACAAGTGGAAACTAATGACTCCATAAGATATCAAGAAATGATAAAAAGTTAAAAAATTACTAGAAAATGTGGACTATCTCACTGGAAAAACAGCAGATCTGAAAAATAAATAAAGGGGAGATCATTTAAAAATTATGCTACTATCTGGAAGACATGAATTAAGTAAAGTGCCTAGACATTATAGTTCAAGAAATTTTTTAGACACAATTATTTTATTGATTTCTTCAAATCAAATACTGCCAATTATCATTACTTTTATTCATGCATCATTCGAAATAAAGGGATAAGTCCTTGGGTATTTTTAAATGCTGCATAACATTTTAATACAGCAAACAAAAAGTTAAAACTTATGATGCACCCTGATTAATTATGTAAACCCATAAGAAAAAAAAAAAAAAAGCAGAACTAATAAAAAAGTAGCAACTGCCACCTACAGCTTCCTCAGCCCTGGCCACTCCCGAGGCTGTGCTGGGTGCTTCAAAGTGACTCTTCTCTAGGACCTGGCCAGGCCTCTTCTCCAATACTGGTCTGTTCAGAGAGCCTTCACCTAGCACATCCAGTCATTAGCCTTGTGGTTTTCCCTTTTCTCTGTTTTCACTATATCATTTCCTTTCCCTCACCACCACTGCTTTATCCCCTTGTGACTGTCCATTTAACCATTCATGAGTCCTTTCAGAATATGTTCAGGGAGCTCCAGGACTGGTAACTCTGGGGATAGGAAGTCCAAGGGAAGAAGGTTGGGATGGGAATGTCCTTGGCTTTCCCTGTGCTGGCTACAAACTCCTTCCAGGGAGAAGAGGCTACAGCAGTCTGTGCATGGGGAAGAGGCTCCCTAATTCTGATTTCTCTACAAAATCATTATCTACACCCAATTGCTTTTCTGCAGGAGGCTTATGGAACCTGGCCTTTTCAGCTCAAAGTTGCTTGTTTTCTCTCCTCAATCTTTCATTGTGGGTCACAAGAAACCACATGTAGCTTCAGATCAGCAGTCTTGGTTACCTGCTCTTCTATTGTTATTTTCTCTTCTTTGTGGACTTTGCTGCGAGGACACAGCTGTGTTGGGTCTTTCCTCTGCTTAAGAAGAAAAATAAGAGTGTCTGAGTCCCTATTGAGGACCCATGACACTGTGGCAGAGCTAGACTGTTGAGACCTGGGCATGCTTGGGCCCTCAGACCCATCCTCAACCAGGGGGGCTTCTGGAGATCAGAAGATGAGAGGTTCATCAGGAGTCTGCTGTGCTTTCCACCTTTCCTCTCCCTTTGCCCTTTTCCTCCTCTTCTGAATGACAAGAGTTGTTTCATGTGGCTATTCCTCTGTAATTCCGGTGATAACTGCATCAGCTTCATGGCTTCAGAAAGCAATGGAGTGGCCTTTTAGTGACAAAAATATGACCTTTTCATATTTCCCTGCAACTAATGACCCATCTGCTGTCCTGTTCTGCTGTTGAGCCAGATTGAAGGGCCTGCCTATTATTTCTATATTCCCTAGGGAAGGGAGCGACAGCAGCACCCCTGCTCATGGGGCTCACGGAGGTCTGGGAAAGATCAGGTCTCAGATGACTCCAGTGTCTGGTCAGCCCGACTGTGATCCATGCAGCTGCCATTACAGCTACCTCCTCCCCCTCATCAGACTCTGCTGCACTGTTTCAAGAAATTTTTGAAGAAAACTGCCACAGTATTTTAGAACCAGAGGGTTAAACAGAAATTGAAAGAATCAAGTGATCACCTGCTGAAAAAGACCTCAAAATTAAAACTCTAAGGATTATTATAGCCAAATTGCAGAGCTTTTAGGTCAAAAAGACAATATTTTAGGCAGCCAGAAGGAAATCATTCAAATATCATGGAGCAACACTTAGGATCACATGAGATTCAGTAACTACTATGGTAAAGGAGCAATGGCCTTAGAATATGATATTCCAAAAGACAAAAAGAACTCAGATTGCAACCAAGAATAGTCTACCTAGAAAAACTGAGTATAATGTTTCAAAGGCAAAAAAAAATTAATAATGAACCTGAGGATTTTAAAGTATTTCTTATGAAAGACTAAAGCTGAATAAATCTTTGGCTTTCAAATGTAATATTCAAAGGAAGCACAAAAAGAAGCATATGGAAAGAACTCATAAGGAAATCAATAACATTGAACTGTTTACTTTTCTGTATGGTAAGATGATACTAGTAACTTCCAGTAACTTTATCACTATTAGGACAGTTAGAAGGATTCTCCTTAGAAAGAGGGTATGGGAATGAACTGATTATTTTGAGAGGTTTAAACAATGGATTAAACTTACATATGCATAGACATACATATATATTCAATTAGTAATAAAAATCTGTCTTTCCCACTAAGGAAGTAGGACAAGAAAGGGACACAGAAGGCAGTGAGTGGAAGCAAAACAGACTTTAAAAGAGAAACAGGATTTAGAGAAAAAGAGACAGAGACAGAGAGTGATAGAGAGAGAGAAGGAAAACAGAAGAAAATAGGATGGAGGAAAATGCAAACTTAGTAATCACAACTTTGAAGGTAAATAAAATGATAGCAGAATGGATTAGAAACTAAAATCTAACAATATGCCATTTATTAGAAATTACTTGAAATAGAGTCATACACATAGAGTTAAAATAAGGGATTGGTGCAGAATCAATTATTCTTCAGTTGAAATTAAAAAAAAAAATACAGGAGGAGTGATCATTATCTCAGAGAAAGCAAAAGTAAAAATAGACCTAATCAAGAGGGATAACTACAACTTGCTGAGAGACAATAAAGTAATACCAATACTAAACATAGATGCATCAATTGGCACAGCATCCAAATAATGTTTTGATGATTTATTTTTGTTACATTTTAAATTCTGAACTATCTCCCTCCCAATTCCACTTTAGAGAAGGCCACCATTTCGTACACACAAATGTGTATGTTTGTATATATGTATGTACACACAGCCAAGCAAATATATATATATATATATATATATATATATATATATATATATATATATATGTGTGTGTGTGTGTGTGTGTGTGTGTGTGTGTGTGTATACCTATACGTAAACATCTGTACAAATGTAAAAACATTCTATGTATACTTATATATATAATTTATTCCATATGCAATATACTATATTTGTGTATATGAAATATATTATAGATTTATATCTATCTATCTATATGTGCATGGATACATAGATTTATTCTTTATTATTGTGTGTGCATATGTAGGTGTGTATAAAACCATACTATGCATACTTCTATACATACGTTCTTTCTCTAGAAGTGGCTGGCATCTTCCTTTATAAGTCCTTTGTAGTTGATTTAAATATTGATTATACTCAAAATTACATATTTGTATATATTTTTTGAACAATAGTGCTGTTACTATGTACAATGTCCTCCTGGTTCTGTTCACTTCACTCTTCATAATTTAATGTGTCTTTTTTTTCTAAACATGCCATCATTTCTTTCAGCACAGTAGTAGTATATCACAATCACATACAACATACACAAGAACTTGTTTAGCCATTCCCCAAATGATGGGGATCCTCTAAATTTTCAGTTCTTTGCCACCATAAAGAGAGCTGCTATAAATAATTTAGAAAATAAAGATTATTCTCTCTTTTTCTGATATTAATAATATTTCTATGACAGTATTGAATATTATTGATGATAATGGAAATTCTTGTTTCATTCCTGATCTTACGGTGAAGGTATCCAGATTATCTATATTGCAAATAATGCTTGCTGATGATGTTAGGTAGATGCTTCTTATCCTTTTACAGAAAAAGTCTATATTTATGCTTTCAAGTGTTTTTAATAGGAATAATTGTTGCATTTTGTCAAAAGCTTTGCTGCATGTATTGATATAATTATATATTTGTTACTTTGGCAATTGATATAACCAGTTGTGTTATTACTTTTACTTATGTTAAATCACCCCACTATTCCTCGTATGCATCTCATTTGGTCACAGTGTACAATCTTGGTGATATATTGTCATAGTCTCCTAGTTAGTATTTTATTTAGGATTTTTGCTTTCATATTGATTAGTGAAAATAATCTATAATATTCTTTCTCCATTTTTTCCTCTTCCTGTTTTAAGTATCAGCACCATAATGATTTCATAAAAAGAATTTTTAAGGGTTCCTTCATTGCTTGTTTTTACAGATAATTTATTTAGCATTGGAATTAATTGATTTTTAAATGTTTGGTAGAATTCATTTGTAAGTCCCTGTGCTTTTTTTTCTTAGGAAGCTCATTCATGGCTTGTTCAATTACTTTTTTCTTTACAAAAGAGGTTTATTTAAATGTTCTATTTCCTGTTCTGTAAATCTAGACAGTTCATGGTTTTTTTTTGGTAAATATTCCTCCATTTCGTTTCAACTGTTAAAAATTAAATTAATCAAAATTAAAAATTAATTGGACAAAATTTTTATTTTTTGATAATAGTGATTTACTATTCTTTCCTCTTTTAAAAAAATATGTTAACCAATGGTTTATCTACTTTTTCATAAAACCAACTTCTAGTTGTATTTATTTATTCAATGGCTTTCTTACATTTTGATTTTATTGATCACATCTTTAATTTTTAGAGTTTCAATTCAGTATTTCATTAGAGATTTTTAATTTGTTCTTTTTTCTAGGTTTTTAAAATTGCATATCCAATTCATTTGCATGCTCTTTTTCTATTTTATTGACATAAACATTTGGAGATATAAACTTTTTCTCTGATCACTACTTTTGCTATATCTTATAGGTTTTCATAGAATGTCCTATTACTATCATTCTCTTTAATAAAATTGTTGTTTCTGTGATTTGTTCTTTAATCCATTCATTCTTTATGATTAGGTTATTTAGACACCAATTAATTTTTAAGCTGTGTTTCCATGGTACTTCATTAAATATAATTTTTATCACATTATAATCTCTAAGTGATGCATTAATATTTTTGCATTTAACAATGAAGTTTTTTATGCTCTAATATATGGTGAATTGTTGAAATGGTCCCATATATCACTGAGAGAAAGGTTTATTGCTTTCCATTCTCATTCAGTCCCATATAGATATCTGCCATATCTAGCTTATCTAACATTCTATTCAACTCTTTGACTTCTTTTTATTTTTTTTGTTAGATTGCTCTAGTTCTGAGAGAAGAATGTTGAAATCCACCAGCTGCATACTTATTTCTATCTTTAATTCATTTAGCTTTTCATTTGGATGCTATAGCATTAGGTATACATAGGCTTAGCATTGATATTACTTCATTATGTACATTACTTTTTATCATAATATAGTCTCCCTCCTTTTCTTTTAATTAAATCTATTTCAGTTTTGACTTTGTCTAAGATCATAATTGCTTCTTGTTTTTCACATCAGCTGAAATATAATAAATTCTATTTCTTTGTTTAACTCTATGTGAATCTTTCATTTTAAAATGTGTTTCTTACAAATATATTGTCCAGTTCTGTTTTTTAATCCATTCTGCTATCTGTTTGTATTTTAAAGGAGTATTCATCCCTCTCACATTCAGAGTTATAATTACAAGTTTTGTATTCACTCAGTTCTATTTTTTCTGACTCTTTATCCTTCTTTCCCTGTCTTTTTACCCTATCATTCCTCATCGAAGAATGTCTTGCCTTGATATTTTGTTGGCTTTGACACTACTGAATTTGATTCAAGGTATTATTTTGAAGTTATTTGGAAGAAAAGGTTGGAAGACTTCAGCTTAGTGCTTTGTCCACTTCATCATCTTGGCTCCTTAGCATCATTTTTAACTCTCCTGAGAATTCTTGCTGGATTTATGTCCAATTTGCTTTTTTCCCTTTGAGACTTTTCTGTTATATATTTCACTCCATTGTCTTCTTCTGAGTTTTTGTCTTGATCTTCCCTGTCACCATGTGTATTAGCAAGCATCCTAGCTCACCCAGGATGGCCTGCTAGCACAGGTTCTTTGATATGCTTTATAAAGGAAAGAGAGCTTCAAAGGGATGAGAAAGAAAGGATTGTTAAATCCTTCTTTAATTAAACAGATATAAGTCATTCACTAATTGAGGGGATAAGTTAACACCCTAAAGGTGGAGAAAATGCAAGAGAAATTAGCATAGGGTTTCAACAGTCAGGTCTCTTACTATCTGAACAAAGTAATACAACCATCTACATACACAAAGAAATGGGAGAGAGCAAACCTCTGAATAGTCAGGGAGCTCTTAACAAATGGCTACTCAGAGGCCATCCAGGGAATCAAAAGATTTTTCTCATAATCAAACCCCAAAGCAAAATGTCAACCTCCCAGTATATATAGCAACGACTAGACTCCTGATTGGCTCAGAGTCAGTAGGCACAATGCCTTTTAAACTGAATTCCAGAAGGAAAACAGCAAAAATTCCACTTTGCTTGGGATAACATCATATTTTTTAAAATTGTTCAGTTCTTTTTCTACATTATTTGCTCATTTTTCCAGTCTATTTCTTCACTTCTAAGTGTTTGTTAAAGTTAGGCTCTGGTTTGGATTTTGGTTGTGGGGCTGTAAGGGTCACTATCTGAAACTTCAGGTTTCTTGCACTTCTGTTTTCAGAGCTTGTTCTGAATGGTTAAAAATTTTGGTGCAATCAGTGTAGTATTATCTCAGGAGAAGTGTGGTCACTATTCTCTTGGTCTGTGCTCACTCCAGAAAGGGCCCCTTAATCTCTTTTAATTGCAATCAATAGTGCTCTTCAGGGTCCCTGCTCCATTAGGTCTAGTTGGGATCCTCATTGAAAGCATTTGTCAACATGACTGAAAACATCATGTTTAAAAGTGTGGGACCAAGCACACAGCCCTGTTTCACTCAATTGGTTACTGGGAAGGCACGAGAGCATTGGCCATTATCCAGAACCCAGCCAAACATACCATCATGAAATTGATGTACGTGAACTTCTCTGGACAACAAAATTTTGAGATAATTTTCCATAAGTCCTCATGACTAACAGTGCCAAGGGTCTTTGTGAGATCTACAAACATTGTGTATGGAGTCTGCTCCTGGCATTTCTCTTGAAGTTGTCAGACAGCAAACACCATATCGACTGTTCCTTGGCACTTTGTGAAGCCACACTGGCTCTCAGGTATATGACCATCTTCCAGGTGATGGATCAGTCTATTAAGTAGGACTCTAGTAAGGACTTTGTTGGCAATAAGTAAGAGAGAGATCCCCCTGGGATTGTCAGAGGACAATCTATTCCCTTTACCTTTACAGAGATGGATAATGGAGGCATCCTTGAACTCCTGGGGGATAACTTCCTCTTGCCATATAACCTGGAAAATTTCAGTCAGTTTTTGTAGAGCAATGGTCCCCCTACCTTGTAAATCTCAGCTGAAATAGAATCAGCACTAGGTGCTTTTGCCACATGAAAGGAGCCTAATGACCCTCAAAATCTATTCTTCAGGTGAAAGTTCAGCTAAGGAGGGATTGACTTCAACCTGAGGTAAATGGTCAATGGCCTTGGCATTGATTGATGATGGTCTGTTGAGAACACTATGGAAGTGTTTAGTCCATCTCCCTAGGATCATGTCTTTATCACTAAGCAATGTGACTCCATCATCACTGAGTAGTTGTGATCTTGGTTTTTAGGGTTTTGGTCCATAAATAACTTTCAGGGAATCATGAAAGCAATTTGGATTGTTACTATCAGCATAAAACTGTATTTCATCTACCTTCTTACTGAGCCAGGAATCCCGCATTTCTCTAAACTTTGCTTGTACTTTGCTTTTCATGGAATTAAATGCTGCCTTCTTAGAGGTAGATGAACTATCCTGCTGGTAAAACCTGTGGAGCTCTAGTCTTTCATTTAGCAACTTCCGAATTTCCTCATCATTTTCATGAAACCAGTCTTGGTGTTTGAGAGTGTTCTGACCCAGATGAGCAAATGCAGTGAGTGCTGCACACCAAATATCTAAACGCTGCCTTCTCCTTTTCTGGTCCACTGTTGCCAACTGTGTGTTGACTCAACTTTCCCTCCAAGGTAGCAACAAACTCTTCATGTGAGAGAAGAGCTCAAATATATTGACATTAAATCCTCTGGTAGTCATTTTATCTTGGGAGGCAGCAGTTTTGATGAATGTGAATATTTAGCTTGGAAAGGCTATGTCCAGCACTCTGCACCACACATTGCCTTTGTCACTCATACATCTTGTCTGTCTCTTCTCCTTACAGTCACATAATCTATTAGATGGCAGTGGTTGCAGCATGGATACATCCATGAAGTTATATCGCATTTAAGTAAATGGAAGACAGTGTTGATGATGACAAGGTCATGCAAAGCACAAGTCTTCAACAGTAAATGACCATTGCTGTTGGTGTTTTCAACTCCATGCCTCCCTAGGACTCTCTGCCAAGTCTGGTAGACTGAGCCTGCTCTGGCATTAAAGTCACCCAGAATTATAAGTTTGTCTTCTTTTGGCACATTGAAGATAAGGGTCTCTAGATCTTCATAAAGTTTTTCTTTGACTTCATCAGGTTTTGTCATGGCAGGAGGATAGGAACTGATGATGATAGCATGGCATTTTCCAGCAAGTGGCAATCACATTGCCATGAGCCTGTCATTCACTCATTTTGGCAGGCATGCTGATTAGATTAGTTTTGATTGCAAACCCATGCCAGCTTCACAGTCATGTTGACAAATGCTTTCAGTGAGGTTAAACACGGGATCAAGGTCAGAGACGTCACTGATGGCAAATTCTTTAATTTGAAGAGGCTACAAGCCAAGACCAAAGTAGAGGGAGTGCTAGTGCATGATTTTCTCTTTGCAGATGATTGTGCACTCAGTGCAGCCTCTGAAGCTGAGATACAAGAAAGTACAGAAAAATTTTCTGCTGCCTGTACTAATTTTGGCCTAATAGTTAACACCAAGAAAACACAACATTTGTTGGTTACAACAAATGGAGAAGTTTTGAATGCTGTGGATAAGTTCACTTACCTTGGTAGTGTACTTTCCAGGTACGTACACACGCAATGCCAGAGCTAGCTCAGTGTTTGGGAGGCTCAGAAGAAAACTTTGGGAGATAAGAGGTCTTAGACTGACTACCAGACTGAAGGTCTATAGAGCCCTTGTGCTGACCTCGTTGTTACAGGATTGAGAAACATGGACAGTCTACTAGTGCCATGCCCAGAAACTGAATAGCTTACATTTGAACTCTTAGGAAGATTCTGAGGATCACCTGGCAGGATAAGGTACCAGACACTGAGTCCTTGCTGAAGCTGAACTGCCAAGTATTCAAACTATGCTTTAGAGAGTGCAACTCCAATGGGCTGGCCATATTGCTCAAATGCAAAATGCGTGTTTGCCAAAAAGACTGTTTTATGGAGAACTTGCATGGGGGAGGTGAACACATGGTGGCAAGAAGAAACAATGCAAGGATGCTCTCAAGATCTCTCCCAAGAATTTTGAATTTGACTGCACAACATGGGAGACACTGGCACAGGATCACTCAACATGGCATGCCTACATCAGAAAGGGAACTGTGCTCCTTGAGCAAAGCAGAATTGAAACAGCACAAAGTAAACACAGGATGTGCAAATTTGGAATATCCACCCCAAATATTAACACAGACTATCTGTGCCCAAGCTGTGGTAGAGCATTCTGAAGTCATATTGGTCTGATCAAACACAGTAGGACATACTGAAATTTCACTTATCATGGTGATGTCATTTTGGTCCTCTTCGAAGAAGGACAACAACCAAGTAGGGATACTGCTCCTCAGGGGCCCTGCTCCCTCATTCACCAAATAATTCCTCTCCACCTTTGAACTGTGACCTTTAAATAAGTTTAAATAATGGAGGTGCCAAAGGGCATCAAGTCCTGTTTGGAGTGATGCCAAGTAGTCCTGTGTTCCCTTTATGATCAGTTGCCAGATTTATCCTCTTTTGCTTGAGAGCTCCCAAAGTTTTGGCTGCTCCTCTTATAAACACTCAGTCCCATCACTGACATTGCATCAACATAAGCACCTGAGCAGCTTCTACCTCTACATCACTGACAGATCTCTTTTTAAGACATCTAAAGTTGTCTGAGAGTGATTATCTGAGGTCATCCCAATCATTCCTTTGCTATGCCACTCCAGATTTTCATTCTGGAGTATTATTTTAAAGTTGTTAGTATAACGTTAGGAGAGTTTGGCTGAATGCTTTCTCTAGTCTGCTATCTTGACTCTGCCCTTAGAAGTATGCCTTCTCTTTATTCTCTATATAACTTGTTTTACATTTTCTTCTATTTTTTCATTCCTTTTGACTTCGTTCCCTTGTTTTAAAGTGTCTTGTGGAGTCATTAGTTCCCTGTTGCTGAATATTAATTTTTTAGGAATTATTTTCTTTGGGACTTTTATACCTCTTTTTGCAATTATCTAATTCTGATTTTGTTAGGAGTTATTTTCATGAGTTAAATTTTATACTTCCTTTAACACTGAGGTTATTTTAAAGTTGTTTGGAGGGTAAGATTATGAGAGGTCTGATGGTCACTGTACTCTGCCATCTTGGCTCTGTCATCCTCCAAATTATTCATAATAAGAGAAGCACAAAGTAAAACAATGCTGTAATTCTACCCCACACCTGTCTGATTGACAAAGATAACAGAAAAGAAAAATGGTCCTTATTAGAGTAATTTTTGGAGAGCAGGAAACAAATACCTTATTGGTGAATGCATAAACTTTTCATATTTTCAAGAAACAAAGTTTTTAAATATACTACCAAATAACACATTATCAATCATCCCCCCACCCCGTTTGTTTTCATAGCAATTTCTCTGGTTCAAAGTGAAAACTTAGGGTTGTTTTAATTACATTTCTCTTATTATAAGTGATTCAGAGAACTATATACTATGACACTTGATAATTTTAATTCTCCATTTAAGAACCATTGACTTATATCCTCGGTCACTATTTAAGAATGCATTTTGATATTATATATATTCTTTTACTTATTCAGTGTCTTTTATGAGTATTTATGGCATTTTATAAACAAAATTTGAGCTCTGGAAATAGTTTCCCTTTCTTTCCTATCTTTTCCCACTTTTTTCATTGATAATCTAGAGTATTTGTTCCTCCTAATTAATTTTGCTATTTTACTTAGCTCTCTAATGTGTATTTGAAATAGTCTGATTGGTAACATTAAATCTGTAAATTAACTTTGGAATAATTGCATTTTAATATTTTTCCCTTCTCTGTGCCTGTCGTTATACCTCTGACATCTTTTACTTGTTTTAATGTTATTGCTATATTTCTAGAATTCATTTTATTAGTACTTAGGTTAGGGACCTTTTTTTTTTCTTTTATTTATCTTTTATTTTTTATTTTTTGCAAAGTTCAAACTTATCTGTATTAGATTTGATTCTTGCTTTTAGTTTTGGCTTAAGTACTTTCTACAAGTTCCATTTCTACCTGTGTGATAGGATTCTTAGAGCGAATTCTTGTAATAATTGATCAAAGAACATTTCTGTACATGTGGAAATAATATTTTCCCCTAATATGATGGTTTACATAGAATGTTTTTCTAATGTTGAACTATTCATTCCTACTTTTTTCCATCTTTTGCAAACTCCTCAGCACCAGGACTACTTTTCCCTCAACCCTTTGTTAATACCTTTTAAACTAGTTCTATTTTCTTTTCCGAAATTGGATTATTTAAACTTGTTATTTGATGTTCTGCTACTTTGGGTGCTTTATATTTTTAAAGGTTATCCACTCTCATATGTACTTAAAAAGGCACAAGTAGAGCAATTTAGTTACTAACTTGCATGTAATATATATGAGTATACATTATATTTATACATAATTACATATATTAATATGATAAAAAGTATAAAGTCAAAAATCTGCAAAATCAAGTATTTCTGTTTTTATATCAAAAGTTTGTTTGCTGAGAATTATATTTTGATAATAACCATAAATATATTTACAAGGAAGTTGACAAAAACAGATTGTTGTTTTTTCCTTTCAGCGCAAAAGTCTGACCCTCTACCTTCTCTTTTACAATGAGAAAATTCATAGGAAAAGGATAAGAATATGATTTAAAAGAAAGCTAAGCTCACTTTACCAAACTTAAGTAATCTGGAGGACAGGATCTAATACAATTGTGGACTGGAAATTTATTTAAAAGCAATAAGGTACCTCACACCAAACAAATTTCATAACAGTCAATATTGAATGAGTTATGAGAATACAAATAAATGAAAACATTGTTGATAAAGCTATAATTAGATCAAATTATTCTGAAAACAACATTGAATTATACTAGAAAAGTAATAAAATTGTTCTTCACTTTTGATTTAGATAACCATTAGTAATTATATATACCCTGAGATGGTTAAAGATAGAAAAGCTTAATAAATATCTTCACAGCAGTATGTTATAGTGAATAATAATAATGATAATTATTATAAACCTGGAAACAAAGTGGTTCTGTTAGAAAAATATGAAAATGGGTCAATATAGTTCAGTTCTTATGACTATACATTGCTACTGGAAAAATCATAGAACCGACTATCAGAACCTTTGTTGGCAAGCTAATATCTCTGCTTTTTACTGTGCTGACCAGGTTTGCCACAGTTTTTCTTCAAAGGAGCAAGCATCTTTTAAGTTCATGGCTGCAGTCATTTTCTACAGTGAACTATGAGCCCAAGTATACAAAATATCATAATGCTTCCATTTTTTCTTCCTCTATTGGCCATGAAGTCTTCGGACCAGTTGTAATGATCTTCGATATTTTTAATACTAACCTTAAGCCAGCTTTTGGCTACTGATCATTTACCTTCATTAAGAGACTTTTTAATTTTTTTACTTCTGCCATCAGATTGGGTGGTATCATCTAATTTCCTACTTTAGCATCCCAATCCCATATGATAAATGTGGCATATTTTGGGGGGTCATGTATATTTTAACAGAATTGAGCAAATTATTCTTTATCACAGTAATACTTCTCCAACCACTAACACTGAAGAGTCCAAAGTTGATCAGTTCATTTGTCTAAAGATGATTGCAATAACTGGCAAATTTGACACTGCAGGTCAAAATAAAGCAGGGCAGAGAGTAATAGTACTGTATTTAATATACCAGCATTTGGGAAACTCAACAGTGACCACTGGATTCTAAAAGATCAGTTTACATCCCAATCTTAAAGAAAGACAATGCCAAGGAATGTTCAAATTGGCAGATAATTGTACTCATTTTGCACATCAGCTAGGTATTGCTAAAGATTCTTCAAGCTAGCTTTCAGCAATATGAGAACTGAGAATTTTTGAAGGGCAGGCAGAAGAAATAGAGGCCAAATTACCAAGAATCATTAGATTATGTAAAAAGCAAAAGAATTCTGGGGTGGGGGTGGGGAGAGAGATCTACTTCTGATTCATTGGCTACTCTAAAGCTTATGACTACATAGATTATAACAAAATGTAGCAAGTCTTCAAAGAGATAAAAATGCTGGGTGATCTTATTTGTCTCCTGAAAATCCTGTATTTGGGTTAATAAACAGATAGAACCAAAAAAATGGAGCAACTGATTGGTTTAGGAATGGAAAAAGAGTATGACAAGACTATATATTGTCACCTCATTTCTTTAACTTATATGAAGAGTACATCATGAGAAATTTCAGGTTGGACTAATCAAAAGATGGAAATAAGGTTTCTGGGAGAGAAATAAACACCTGCAGACATGCAGATGATACCACTCTGATGGCAGAAAATGAAGAAGAATGAAGAAGTCTCTTGATGATGCTTAAAAAGGAGAATGTAAAAGCTGGCTTGAAACTTAGTATCCAAAAAACTAAGACCTTGGCAACTGGATCCATCACTTCCTTGCATACAGGGGGAAAAGAAATGAAAGCAATGTCAAATTTTATATTTTGGGGCTCAATGATTGCTGCAGATAGCAACTACAGTCATAAAATTAAAAAAAAAAAGATGCTTGCTCCTTAGAAGGAAAACTGTGGAAAATCTAGACATCCACATAAAACGGAGACATCCACTTTCCAACAAATAACCACATAGTCAAATCCATGATTTTTCAAGTAGCACCATGTGGCTGTGAGAACTGGACTATAAAGTAAGCTAAGCACCACAGATTTAATGATTTTGAATTGTGGTGCTGGAGAAAACTTTTAGGATCTCTTGGACAACAAAGAGATCAAATTAGTCAATACTTTGTACAATTCACAAAATACATTTAGTTCAAATTATTCAAAATTGTGACTTAAATACTTTGACCACGTAATGAGAAGACAGGATTCATTGGGAAAGACCTGATGTTGGGAAAGATTGAAGGCAAAAGGAAAAGGGATCAGCAGCGGATAACTTGAACAGATTATGTCATGAAAACAACAAGTGTGAATTTTGAGACATTTTGAGAGTCAGTGAAGGATAGAAGAGCCTTCAGGTGGTCACAAAGACTCAGATACAACTGAACAACTGAACAACAAGCATTGAACTTCTCTTTTGTCATCAGACACTTCCACAACTGTGCTTCCTTTAGACTTTAATGCAGTGGCTTCATTAGTACTGGAGCCACTTGTAGTCCTCTGCTTTTCCCCAGCAATGTGTGGGACATCTCCCAACCTGAAGGGCTTGTCTTCCAGAGTCAAAATTTTTATCACTTGGCAAAGCCAAGAGTAAAAGCAGGGACTTCCCTGAGCTCTCCTTCAAAGCCCTCCAAATACCTGTAAAAATGACTCTAAACAAACTTAAGAGCTATAGGACCCACAGAATGACAGAGTGAAATATATCCCCAGCCCAAGACAACCTGGAAAGCTGAAAGGAAGTGTTTTTCCTACCTGGCAGGCAGCTTAGCCTAGTCTGATGTGGGCTGTGCCAGCACAGACTGACTAGAGCAGGCTCCAGGGGATGGAGTCACTGGCAACTTTTATATTTTTCAGCTTCTCAACCCAATAATACAGATTAAGGGGAAAACTGTGGGAACTGGGTGAAAGAGGAGTGCACAGTCTGACCAAATTTGGCCCCAGCCACAGGGTGGTGCTGGTGGTGGTGGTGGTAATAGCAGCAGGAGCAACAGCAGCAGACCCTGCTTCTGGGGCTCTGGTCCCACAGAGCATGGGCATTGACGCAATATCCCTGAATCCTGGGACAGTACACTCAATTCCCACCCCCATCCCACTGGAAGCAGAGTTCTACCATGACAGAGTTAGAATGTCAAATATTTAGTTGGAAACATGAGTAAACATGGTAAAAGAATTGCGTTTATAGAATTTTACTTTTCATAAAAACAGCACATATTGTTAGAAGACCAGGGCATACAACCAGAGGAGGACAGCAAGGTCAAAGCTCTTACATTAGATACCTCCAAGAGGAATACAAATTACTCACAGTCCATGGAGGATCTCACAAAGAATTTTGAAAATCAAGTAAGAGAGTGGAGGAAAAACTGAGAAGAGAAATGAGAGTGATGCAAGAAAATCATGAAAACTGAGTCAACAGCTTACTGAAGGAGACCCCCGAAATTCTGAAGAAAATAACACCTTAAAAAACAGATTAACCCAAGTGGCAAAAGAAATCCAAAATAACCAATGTGGAGAAGAATGCCTTAAAAAGCAGAATTGTCCAAATGGAAAAGGAGGTCCAGAAATCTCATTGAAGAAAATAATTTCTACAAACTTAGAATGGAGCAAACAGAAACTCATGACTTTATGAGAAATCAAGAAATTATAAATCAGAAACAAAAGAATGAAAAAATAGAAGACAATGTGAAATATCTCTTTGGAAAAACCACTGACCTGTAAAATATATACAGGAGAGATAATTTTTAAATTTATTGAACTAAAACCATGATAAAAAAAAAAAGAGACTAGACTTCATCTTTCAAGAAATCATCAAGGGAAACTGCCCTGATATTCTAGACCTAGAGGGCAAAATAGAAATTGAAAGAATCCACTCACTGACTCTGGAAAGAGATCCAAAAGGGAAAACTCCTAGGAATATTGTAACCAAATTCCAGAGTTCCCAGGCCAAGGAGAAAATATTGCAAGCAGCCAGAAAAAAAAAAATACATCAAGTATTGTGGAAATACAATTAAGATAACACAAGATCTAGCAGCTTCTACACTAAGAGATAGAAGGATTTAGAATATGGTATTCCAGAGGTCAGAGGAGCTAGGATTAAAACCAAGAATCACCTACCCAGCAAAGCTGAGTATCATCCCTCAGAAGAAAAATGGACATCAATGAAATAGCAGACTTTCAAACATTCTTGATGAAAAGACCAGAGCAGAATCAAAAATTTGACTTTCAAATACAAGAATCAAAGAAGCATAAAAAGGTAAACAGGAAAGAGAAATCAAAACAGGCTTATTACAGTTGCTGTTAATAGAAGAATCCAAATTTTTCTCATCTCTCAGATGTATTCACTCATGGATAGAGTAAAACAGTTGGATTTTCACTATTGTTTTAAGGCAAAAAGATTACAGGCTTTACTCTAAGCTAAAGAAAGCGCTAGTGAGAGAAAACATACAAAAAGCTAAATGGAGTCAGACAAGTGAAAAGGGATCATTCAAAAAGGCTTCATGAATGAAAAGAAGGATGAGATATTTTGGTAAAAGATTTTGGATAACTTGATGTCTAAATAGGTTTTTTTATTAGCAAGAGAATAATATATTTCCACAATTTTTGATAATAAAATTAAAATATAATAGTAATTTAGTACATTTAATTTGGTAATTGAGGAATGCTAGTGAGAAGAATGAAATTGTTTTGGAGAGGATAAAATTTTATTGCAAATATTCATCCATTAATTCTGAAGTGTAAAGAAATTTTACGTTAAGTCATTTAAAAGTCTTTTCACAGCTAGATATTGTCAGATATTGATATGTCTTTAAGCACATGATTTTAATTGAGTTTATTCATAATTGTGAAGACATTTATGCAATTTCATTAGATTACATATTTTTTTATTTTGAATTCCATATTCTCTCCCTCCCTCCAATTTTCCCTCATCCACTGAAAAAACAATACATATATGCATATATATATACACAGTATATATATATATATATATATATATATATATATATATATATATACACACATATATATACAGTATATATATACACAGTATATATATATACACATATGCACATCAATTGTACATGTGAAATTATGCAAAAATATTTCTAGACTATCCATATTCCAAAAAAAAAGAAAAAAGGCATAAAATTATGCTTCAATATGCACTCAGTGTTCATCAATTTTCTCTCTGTAAGTACACAGAATTCTTTTTTAAACATGAATCATTTGGAATTCTCTTGATCATTATATTTATGTCTTTGTGGTATAGATATAGTAAATTTATTGTTGGATCAAAGATTTTATGCAATTATATAGTCCTTTGCACATCGTTCCAGATGGTTCTCCAGAAAAGTTGCATCAGTTTATAATTCCAGCAACAATGCGTGAGTGACCATATTTTTTTCCCACATGCTCTCCAATATTTGTTACTTTCTTTTTCTATCACATTAGCCAATTTAATACATATGAGATGGCAGCTCAGAGGTTTCTTAATTTGCATTTCTCTAATCAATACTGATTAGAATTTTTTCATGTTGTTATATACTAACTTTGATTCCTTCTGAAAACTGCCTCTTCATATCCTTTGACCATTTATCAATTGGGAAATGGCTCTTATTTTTACATATTTGACTCAGTTCCCAATATATTTGAGAAATGAGACTTTTATCAGAGAAACTTTCTGTAAAATTTTCATACTACTTTGTTTTCTATGGTACTTTTTTTAAAGCAAAATATAGTTTCTCTGATTATCTTTTTTAAATAATGTAATTTTTACTTTTGCTATGTTGGGGATTATGATTACTATCTTTGCCTTTTTCATTTCAGCTAAAATTCTAATAGGCTGCTCCAGTCCTTCAACTCCCTGTGCATCTTTCTTTCCTATATGTTTTTCTTGTACACAATGTATTATTGGATTCTGGCTTTTAATCCATTCTCCTATTTGATTTGATTTTCTGGGTTAGTTCATCCTATTCAAGTTCACCATTATGATCATTAACTATGAATTTCCCTCCATTCCACTCTCCTATGTTTATCCCCTCTCTTCTTTTATCCTTTCCCCTCTAAAAAATCTGTCTTGCTTCTGACCATTGGCTCCTCCAAACCACTTTCTCTCTTATCATACCCCCACAATTTCCCTCTTCCCTTCCTATCTTCCTATTGTATAAGATAGATTTCTATACCAACTATTATATATGTATGTAGCTGTGTACATGTTACTTTATGTACACACATATACATGTACACACATATGTCTATGTGTGAATTTTCTTTTTTGTATCAATTCCAATGAGAGTGAGTTTCACATATTGTCCACCTCTCCTTTTTCTCTTCCACTATAGAAGTTCACCCAAACTTTGCCCTATTCTACTTCTCCCTTCTCCCTTTCTGCCAGTGTATTTTTCTTTCTCATCCAAACATTTTTTTTTTTTGAGATCATCCCAACATAATCAACTCATGGCTATGCCTTCTGTCTATACAGACTTCTTCTGACTGTCCTAATAATGACACATTTTTTAAAAGTTACATGTATCACATTCCCATATAGGAATGAAAACAGTTTAATCTTATTGAAGGTCTTATGATTACAGTAACTTTTTCATGCTTCCCTTAAGTCTTTTGCTTGAAAATCAAATTTTCTACTATATCTTGTGTTTTCATCAGGAATGCTTGGAAGTGGAGGTTATTTTTCATTGTAATCTTAGCTTCTTTGTACTCTAGAATACCATTTCCTAAAACCTCTGTTCATTTAATGTGAAAGGTGATAAGTCTTGTGCTGTCCTGACTGTGTTCCATGATATGTGAATTGTTCCTTTGTAACTTCTTGCAATAATTTCTCCTTGATCTGGGAGCTCTGGAATTTAGCAATAGTATTCCTGGGAGTTTTCATTATGAGACCTCTTTAAGGAAGTAATTGGTGAATTCTTCCAATTTCTGTTTTGCCCTCTGGTTCTAGTATATTAGGTTGGTTTCCCTTGATAAATTATTGACATATGATGCCTTTTATTTTGCCATGGCTTTCAGGTAGTTAATCTTAAGTTATCTCTCTTTAATCAGTTGTTTCTGCAATGAGCTATTTCACAATTTCTTCTCATTACATTCTTTTGACTTCTTTTGTTTTATCTCAATGTCTCATGAGCTTCCATTTGAATTATTATGTATTTTGAAAATGTAAGTTGAACATAATAGATTTTCAGTTTCATGTGCAATCATCTTTTTTATTATAATATGCTATAGAAAAGCTTATTTTATTTCATAAGATAAAAATAAAATATATTTTAAATGATTATGATAGTATTTAACTGAACATTTATTCATTTAAATGGGATGAAGATATCTCCAAGTGGACTATTATTAACCAGACAGACAACCTTTAGTGAGAATTCATTGTATGTAAAGTATTTTGTTAAAAAAATGACTGATGAAAGGCCATGATGTACTTAAATATATTAAAAACTCTGTTCAGCACAGTTTGTTATGAACAGAAAGGGAGGGATCTGTTATTTAACAAGCTGTATGTCTATTTTAGCTATGGCTTTCTTATAAGTGAAAGGAATAAATTGATAATAAAATTAATTACCTAATAGTAATTTGGAAGGAAAGCATGTTGCACAATATAAATGCCATTCAAATATGAATTATTGTTTTATTTATTTGCAATATAATTGAAGTTCAAATATCTGAAGGACTGTTACTTATAAGAGCGATTAGATTTCTTCTTCCTAACTCCAGAATTAGAAATTATGAAGCAGAAGTTGTAGAGTGACATATTTTTTATTCAATATGAAAAATATTTGTGATTAGAATTATCTAAAAATAGACAGCATTGCTTCAGGAGATAGTGAATTCTCTTCTGTGGTGTTCTTCAAGTATAAATTGGATCACTTGCCAGGGATAAGTAGAAGAAAATGTGATTCCTGAATAATTATGGGTTGAACTGGTTGATCTCTGGGTTTCCTTATTTACTTTGAATTCTCTTCTTGGGCCCATTTTATTAAATATATTTATCAATGATGCAACATCTTTAGATGAGGTAAGTTAAGGTAAGAGCAAAGAACCAAGGGATTTGAGAGTGGTGGAAAGTCTGAGGTTGAACTGGTTCACCAATGGGTTTATATATGAACTGCGAAAGTATAAGTAAATAAAAGGGAGATGGCCTGGGAAAGAACTTAGAGAAGGAGAAAATCAAATACACAGTATGGAAGCAGTAGGGGATTGTAAGGCATTACAAAAAAGCAGAGTAACATTGGTCAGACCTAAGGTTTTGATCAGAAAAGGAAATTTTGAAATTCATGAACATGAAAATAAAGCATGTCAGTGAAGTCACATTATCACATACTCTGTCTGACATTGTTCTCCCATCCTCCACTCATATTGTCAAGTCAGATTTCTGGAGATCAACCTCAATATCTCTTTAAGGGCACTAGAATTAGCCTTGAGTGATCGTGATGTCTTTCAAGTGCTCCATATCATGAACCACCACCAAAGTCTTCTCCTCTAAGTACCTCCTCTTCCCATGATTATGAGTGATATCTGTCCACCAATCTTTACAAGCTTTTAGAAATGAATTTTTATTACAGTGCTAAAGATACAAAATGCCATCATTTCTAACAAATCATTGCAATCACATTATTCTAGAAACATAGAGAGTCCAGAGGAAAGTAGGCTTAAGCTTACAACAAAAAGGGCCACCTCAAAATTCTCAGAAACCATTTTGCTCCAAATAATTTTATTCTCTTTGATGGAGTTTGCATGGAAGTTCCCCAATGGTATAGCAAGCTTTTCTGCTGTAGTCTTTTTTTTTTAAGTCTTGAACCTCATTTCCTCATTCTGTGTAGTCATTTCTTGTCTCCTTATGATAACACTGTCACTGGTTGATTTGGGGATGCTGAGATAACACCAAAGAGAAAGTAGGAATTTCAAAATAATCAAGACACTCAAAAGCTTGAAAGGTCCTTCTCCCAAAAGTAGGAGGGAAGGAAGATGAAGGCAGAGCCAAGCACTCTCTTTCTTCCTCTCAAGTCACTTCCTTCAGAAGTTTAACTAGAAGGTTTCTATGCTAAAGTCAGCAATACTGAAATCCCTAGGAACTGCAATGGTTCTTTATTTTACAGATGATACCTAGGGTATGGCAAAGCTTCCTCCATCAACTGGAACTGACTTCATATCACAGGTAACTGAAATGTCTTTGATTTGATTCAGTTGAGACATGTTCTCAGCTGGTTCAGATATAAAGTTGAATCCTCTTGTCACTTATGTTAGTTGGGGTGGAGTCAGTGATCAACTGAATCAATGGCCCCATTCCCCACCCCATAAAGTTATATCAAAGGTAGAATAATTTGTGTGTAGCTGAGGTGCAATTGAGGATGATGTCATGGGAACTTAGCAGATTTCTGAAATATAGTGAATTAGGATATTTGAAGGGAAATCAACAGATATGTGTCCCATAGTATGAAGGAAAACATTGGGGTAGAAAGGAAAACTGCAAACTTGTCAGGAAACTTACTGGAAAGGGAAGGAAAATGTCCTGGGACTCATTAAATGAACTGTTGGGAACTATATCTGTTGGCAAATTTGTATTTAATTAGCCAAAAGTAGGAAAAATTGTTGAGCAGTGGTGGTAGAGTCTGTCTGTAGAAAAGGAAATCAAGAAGTACTGTGACTCCGTTACAAACATTGAACGATTTAATTTTCATACTTGATAGAGTTGGAAAATATAGTTGAGGCATTACATGTCAGAATCAGAATCTTCAATTATGTCTCTGTGGTCTGTAGCATGAAACAGTTGACTTCATCTCACAAATTGAAATCTCACATGAATAAATGTGAAATCCTATACTTAGTTCCCAAAATTCAACAGTAAGAATACAAGAAGAACGAAAAAAAATGGAGAAAAATTTCCATATGGAAAGACCAAAGGATTTCAGTGGACTTGAAACTCATTATAAATCAGCATATTGATGCATATTGCATTGTGTGTGCATGGAGCAGGATGTCATTTGGAGCAATAATCCTGGTCTCTTTTGTCAATACATCCATACTATTTTTTCTAGTGCAATATTTTAGAAGGTCATTTTCAAGCTGGACCATATTACAAGGAATTTAACCAGGTAAGCAAGGATACTGGAATCGAAGCCATATGAATATTATACACAAAAGTGACATATATCCATCAAGTATAAGGCAAGCATTTTTCTCTACCACTTAGAAACACACATTAACAAATGCTTAAAATATGAAAACAATAGCTCAGCACACCTGTTGTATTCTTCTGAAAGTCATTGTGGGACTTCCAAATAGATATTCTAGTAACAGTAAGAGAGGAAAAACTAAGATATCTATTTGGAAGCCCCATAATGACTTTCAGGAAAGTATAATAGGTGTGATGAGCTATTTTGTTTTCTTAAAATGCTCACCTTATACTTAATATATGTTTTCTTCTTTTTTTTTTAAAGAAGGAACTCTATTAATTCTTTTTATGAAGGACCTAGAAATGAGTCATATCTATGTTTGCTTAAGGTATTTTTGCCAGAGATTTGAGGTAGTGACGTTATCATACAGATACAAGAAAAATCTGATTCACTCATTTTTTGTGTGTGTGGGATTAGGTTTTCTGATAACTAAACTAAGTCCTTTGAATTCATGTTCAAACACATTTTTGGGGGGTCATGGGTAACATTTCTATATTTCTGTCTATCCACTCCTACTGATGAACTCTTTAGCTTAATATTACAATCTGGGAAATAAAAAAAGTCTTCATCATTTGTTTTCCTCTCTTTTTTTTTTCTTCTGCTTGGATAACTAGGCAAAAAATCTCTTGAATCAATATGAACATTTGAAATTATCTGAGATAGGGACAACTATCTTAGGAAATCTCTCTGGGCTCAGTCTCCCCCATGACAGTGCAGGGGCAACATTAGAGAGAATATTTTCCTGTTTTATGCCTATCTTGATATTAATAAACAAAGAGTTATAGAACATTTTTTCCTCTTCTTTTACCTTTACCTTTATATAATTTCGCCATAAATATGGGAGACGTGTTTGGAGGTGAGTCTTTAAATCAGCATTTTGCTTCACTAAAACAAGTGTTTTAATTTTTTGGTAGTTGTTCAATCATTTTTCAGTCATGTCTGATTCTTTATGATGCCATCTGGGTTTTTCTTGGCAAAGACTCTGGAGTGGTCTGGCATTCCCTTCTATAGCTCATATTACAGATGAGGAAGCTGAGACTAAGGGTTAAATGACTTGCTCAGGGTCACACTGCTAGAGAGTATTTGAGGCTGGTCAGATCATCCTGACTTCAGGACCAGTGCTCTATCCACTAAACCACTTAGCTGTCTTTATATTTTTTTTTTAGTAATCAAGAAACAATAAGGTAAATGAGATTTTATATTCTCTGCACTTTGTATTTTGTATTCTCTTCTCCTTCGCACAATTGTGTGATAGTAAAGTGTGTTCTACTGTGAAATATTGCATGTGAAAACATGTTTGTTCCACCCAAATATCCCCACAAAATATACCCTCAATGTAACTGTAGATTATTCTTGTAAAAATTGAACACAGATAAGACTCTATGTACTTAGAAGAATAGTTACTGATATTTTATAAGAAGTACATACACATATACATACACACATATTACTTTAAAAGGCTAAGCATGATCTTTTATATATGTGTGTGTGTTTATATGCAGTTTCTCTTCTCTCCTTTATTATATTTTAAGCGCACTAAAACACCATGTTTAGCCTTTTAAAGTAATATGTGTGTATGTGTACACTTAAAATATTAAATCTAGTAAATGAGAAAGGACAGAAATGCCCTTTATGTAAACAATTATGTGTGGACATTTTGATAATCATCCTATAGATATTTAGAAGTTGGAACTGAGTGGGAAGTTCAAATTATGCAAATTCTATACAGCAGGAGAATGATTAAGTTGGAAACTGGACAGGAAAGACAAAAGGATAGTTCTTGATTTCCAAAGAAAGTGAATACTCTATTTGAAAGAAAACTGGTCTAGTACAAATTATAAAGAATACCGAAAATGTTTAAATTGTGTAATCTATTGCAAAATGAAATACATTAATTCTTTAATGACAATGTTTTAATATCCATACATATGTATATATGTAAGTAGGTAGATTATACACTTATGCATATATACATACATACGCATATATATAAATCTACTTACATAGCATTGAACTTTGTCTGATAAAGTGGTGTTAAATGTTTATAAACTACCAATGACCTTGTGAGTTTATATGCTGTTTAAAGTATTAACTTTTTCAACGTAAATGAGTTAAAAAACTCTAAAATCATTCTAGAACAACAGAAAATAGATAAAACTCATGTCAAACCCTGATGATAGAAGAAATAATTTAATTCTCAGAAAAAATTTAAACTTTAAATGAAACGATATATTAATTGATTTGTGACATAATCATTGACTATTAATTAATTTTTAAAAGTTCTGTCTTGATCATTTATAAGTATGAGTGGTCTCATTTTATACAATCATTCTACCTTTGTGAATAAAAACCATGTTTGAAGAGAGAAAATATGACAGTGCCTGGATATCTTTAGTAACAATCTGAACTGTATAAGGAAGAGGGTTTCCCTGTTTCCCAACATGTATTTATCAAGGTTTATCAGCTTCCTTACATTAATATCAATATATTGCTTTTTTCCCTCCAAATTTGTTATTCTCATCTTTACTCTGTGCTTATAAAAGAAAACTCACTCAACGATTTTTAAGTATGTTAACTAGTACAATTATTATGCTGTATTCATCAACTAAGATTTATTGCTTTGCTATCTTACAACTAATTTGATTTTCTAATCTTTTCTTTTCCTCATCAGCATATGAAAAACTGTGCAAACAAACATTGTCTGAAATTGGTATACCTGCCAGTAATCCCTGGAAAAGGAAGACCTCCCTTTCATACGTATTTAAATATAAACAGACTAGCATGTCTGTGGCTTTTACTTGGAATGACTATATTGGAGTAAATGCTTGCAATGAATTTATCCTTAATATTACACTGTTAGCCTTCACATTACAAATAACATTGTTACTATAGCAGATCAAATACAGAGGAGATTCTAATATTCTTTTTTTCATTGTTTATTTGAAGTCCTATGTAAATTACTACTTAAAAATTAAAAAAAAATTACTTTTGTTGTTTATATTTTTTTGGAAATTTTTTTTAATAAAAAAAGCAAAAATACAAAAAATTTCACTTGAAAATACAAAATACTTAATTAGTTATCCAGCCTTTCAGTTTCATATTTTTCAATCAGTATCTATCTGATTTTTCATCTATTTCTCAGTATTCTCCCTTGTTATCTTTACCTGTTTAATTGTCTCTGTCTCTTTATTCCTTTATCTCTCTTTGTTTCTCTTTGCTGTTTTTCTGTCTCTGTGAGTCTCTCTGTTGCTCTCTATACATCTCTTTCTACTCCTCTATTTCAATCCCTTTCTTTTTCACCATCACCAAAAGCAGCAGTAATAGTCTCTTGGCAGATGCTAGATATATCATTGGACTATAACCTGAAAGAATGTCTAAAGTGTAGAAAACATGATTCCAAATCAGAAGACAGGCTAAAAAAATAGTGCTTTTGGTTAATTTCAGATCCCCATTTATATTCAAGGACCTAGAATGGGAATCAAAGACTTCTGGAAAGTGACACACTTTTAAAATGTTAAACAGCTGGAAATCTAGAACTGATCAATTGATCACTAAAGTCTGACTTCAAGTGACCATAAAGATAGGATTTGCTCCTGAAATATCTTGCATTAATCTTGTGTAACTATGCTAAAATATTAAATATCACTTAATGAGAAGAAAGACCTTCAACCATAATAGGATCTTACATTCTCTTGTGTTTCGTCTACTCTGGAATAGTCAAAGTACATGCTAACTAACAGGAATATGGAATTTTTAAAGTCATGTTTATATATCTGAACTGGAGTGAAGTAACCAATGCTAACTGTTGGTAGAATAGGAAAAGTTAATAACATCTGATTTATGAATATTGTTTCCTGAATATTGGAGGAATGCATTGGGATAAAGGAAAAGAGAAAGGAAAATACAGAGTAGGGTAAATTATATAAAAGAAGCAAGAAAGAGCTTTTACAATGAAAGGGTATATGGAAAAGGTAGCATTGAAATTGGTTCAAAGAAGGAGTAGCATGCACACTCAACTGAGCAGGAAAATCTCTCTTAACCTAAAGTAAAGTATGGAGGAAAGAGGATAAAAGAAGGGGGGTGGTACTCATAGAAAACAGGGTGGAATGGGAGGAGCCAATATTCAGAAGCAAAACACTTTTGAGGAGAGACAGGGTAGAAGAAAAAAAAGAATACAATAAACAAGGGAGAAACAGGATGCAAACTTGCAATCTAAGAAGGAAGTAGGTTCAGAGAAACAACCATAGAAGTAAGGATGAATGTGGAAGAAACACTCTAGAGAAAGTTATGAAGTGAGAGATGCAAGGAAGGGATCCAAACAGAGATATAGGAGAGATTCAAGATGTGGAAAGTGTCCTATAATCAGGAAAAAAAAGGAAAATATAGACAAGTTGACACCTGGAGCTGAGCCTTGATGGATGCAAAGGAAAAACACCAAGAGATGGGAAATGGGTTTAGGAGAAAGATCATTTCCAAAACAGAGGAAAATGGATGCATGCACCAGAAATTTAAAAGTTCTTGCCAAACAAACACATTTTGGATCACAGATAACTTTCAGTTATCAGTGTAATTTGCTTATGTGAACATTACAAGATGAAACTAGCTCACAACATCACTGACATCAGCAACATCTGGCAGAAAGTCCATAGGGCTGCTAACAAGTTAGTTTCCAAATGAGATCTGATAGCCACAATTCCAAAAGGACATTCCAGATTCTATTTTCCAGAAGCAATCGCTGATTTTATTCCTCCTGTCAAAGCCAAATTTCCATTATGGAAATTACAGTATGTTCATACAATATTCAGTCTATATTTGCTATTATGCATTTTTTCTCACTAGTCTTATGAAATATGTTCCCTATTATAAACATGTTATAGATGAACAAATACTTCCATGTATCTATATAGAGAAGTCCATAAAAGCCTCAAAGGCTTCCTTTTCTTCCTACATACTTGTTACATTTTTACCTTTCTATTTAAGAAGTAGAAATCAAGGACAAAATTACTTGGGCAAAAGACATTGTTTTATGTCAAGACTTTAATTACAACATTTCTCCATATTGTGTTTACATCACCAATGTTCCAGTCATATTCTTGCTAAATAGGAAACAATGAGGCATCTCTAAAAATTGAAATTATATGTGTTATGCCGGATGGATGATGCCAACAGTTTTATAATGTCTCTGACACTCACTGAAATATTTTTTTCATATTTTTCCCTGTCTGGAACATATATATATATATATATATATATATATATATATATATATATATATATCATGTGCTTGAAAGTGAGAGAATTCTATCATGTTCACAATTAATAACCATAGTTCCCTCTCCTCATAATTAAAACAAAGTGTCATTTTCCCATCATTATAAGTAGGTAATAAAAACTATTTATTTAGCAAGTAATAGAGGAAATAGGTACTTGTTAAAACAAAAAATATAACCAGGAGGTGAATGTTACCCTTGAGAAATTATATTTTCTTACACTGAGAATTCAATGTAAGCTTCATCTAATAGGCATGATCAAGATAATTGCAATCAATGTGAAATTGCATGAGAATTGAGAAATCACTTAAAGAGGAACAATTGTCTTATTAGTTTTATCAGTATTCTGGGTGATATTGTATATGGCATGTTTGTGAATAACATGAAACTGATGGATGGTGGGATGAAGAATGAATAGATATCCAAAGAATGGGGTAAAAGAAATGAGAGAATTCATAAAGATAAATTTTGAAAAATAAACAAATTAAAAATATCAGCTTCACAAGTACAGGAGAAGATGGAAAACAAAATTGAGTTAAAAATATCTAGAAGACTCTAAGCTTAATATAAATCAGCAATGTAATATGACAATACAACTTAAAATGTGATTCTGGGGTGCATTAAAGGAGGCACATTGTTAAGAATGAGGATTTGAAATTTCACCATCCTCTGATTAATCAGACAAAATCTCTATTTACTGTCACTTCTGGTAACCACATTTGAAGAAAGACATTCACAGAAGCCTGAACTGCATCTAGAAGAAAGCAACTTGTTGATTCTTTGACTAGAGATTGCTAAAGAAGTATCATTTGAACCTAGTTGGAATTTTGGACTTGGAGAAAAGATTATCTTAATAGAGATTTAATATTAATCTTAAAAAAATTCAAAAGATAGCTAGAGAAAGAAAGATTAGTCTTCAGCTATATTCACAGTCCAGAACTAGGAGTAGCCCTTTATCATAGGACAAATGGGCTTTTGTCATAGGGGTGGTTCAATAATTCATTAAAAAAACAGTCCCTCCATGTAGTAAATTGGGAAAGAATTTTTACAGCTAAGCTCGGGGATAAAGGCCTCATTTCTAGAATATATAGAGAACTGACCCAAATGTAAAATCATACAAGTCATTCCCCAATTGATAAATGGTCAAAGGATATGAACAGGCAATTTTCAGAGGAAGAAATTAAAGCTATCTACAATCATATGAAAAAATGCTCTAAATCACTATTGATTAGAGAGATGCAAATCAAAACAACTCTGAGGTACCACATCACACCTATAAGATTGGCAAACATGACAGAACAAGAAAATGATAAATGCTGGAGAGGATGTGGGAGAGTTGGAACACTAATTCGTTGTTGGTGGAGCTGCGAGCCCATCCAACCATACTGGAGAGCAATTTGGAACTATGCCCAAAGGGCTACAAAAATGTGCATACCCTTTGACCCAGCAATATCGCTACTAGGACTATATCCCCAAGAGATCATAAAAATGGGAAAGGGTCCCACATGTACAAAAATATTTATAGCAGCACTCTATGTAGTTGCCAAAAACTGGAAGTCAAGGGGATGTCCATCAATTGGGGAATGGCTGAATGAATTATGGTATATGAATGTAATGGAGTACTATTGTGCCATAAGAAATGATGAACAAGAAGACTTCAGAGAGGCCTGGAAGGACTTAAATGACCTGATGCCGAGTGAAAGGAACAGAACCAGGAGAACTTTGTGCACAGCAACGACCACAGTGTGTGAGAGTTTTTTCTGGTAGACTTGGAATTTTGTAATAACGCAAAAACTTCTTATAAAAAAAAAAAAATCCCAAAGGTGGTTCTCAAGGCAAAATGCCTTCCAGACTCAGAGAAAGAAATATGGAAGTCATTCACAAAATGTAGCAGATCATGTTTGTGTATGTGTATGTGTTTGTGTATCATGTTCTGATTTGTTATGCGATTTCTTTCATTTATTTTAGTCTGACTACATAGCATGACTATAGTGAAAATATACTCAATAGGAAAGTACATGTAGAATCTATACAGAATTGTATGCAGTCGTGGGGAGGGAGGGGGTTAGTGGGGGGTAGGTTGGGGGGGATAAAATCTCAATTGTATGGCAGTGATTGTTAAACATTAAAAAAAATAAAATAAAAATAAAAAAAAAACAAAAACAAAACAAAACAAAAAAAAACAGTCCCTCCATCCCTGCCCCTTGTAAATCCCTAGGTAGGGACAGCTCCTGAAAGTGAAATGCTTATTGAAGAACCTCCATATGCAACCTCCATTCCCGCCAGTGAATTTTTCTACAGGCCTCTGGGTCTGTCCCTCCATGTGGTCCCCCAAAATAACCCAACTAATTTCATTTCAAGCATAATTTTAGTTATGTAAAATTTAGACTGGTAATTCTCCTTTACATAATCAAATTAACATTAATGCCAGGATATTTTGGGAATGGAAAAGGAGATTGATTACAGGGGAGAATAAAAATGTTTTCTAACATTTAGTTTTGTCAAAAAGTAGAATGAGATACTTTCAGAGACAATCAATTCACTTCATTGGAAGGTTTCAAACAAAGGATGTATTACAGAAGTTTTAGAAAGCCTTCCTTCCATGTATAATCCTGTATTCTGTAATTCTGTTATCTCAAAAGTGAGTTTTAGATTTTTGTCTGGTTTTGTTTTAGAATAAATCAATACCTTATATAGAATTAAAAAAAAAAAGATATATTATTTGGCCCGGGCAATGAATTTAACATCATATCCTTTGATATACAGAACATATCCAGTATTTATAAATTTATTTAAATCTAAATGTCACACTGTACATTGAAACTCAATTTTCCACTGAATCCCAGTTTAAGTAATTAAGAACAGATTTTTATAGATAAATATTGGCTACTACATACAAGTAGTACTAGGAAATGATAGCTATAAATATAGATAGCATTTTACTTTTTATACAGGTGTTATCTTTGAAATGAGTTTCTTTAACCAGTGAACTGACAGCAGAGGTGATCAATCTTCATTCAGTCTTTGGGAGAGATGTCAGAATTTCACAAAGGTCTTTAAGTCATGTATATAAAATGGCTTGCCAACTTTGACAGTTCTCCAAGATGGAAATTCTGTGTAACTCACACACACCTATGTATTCTTCCTTACCCAATACATCTACATCTATATTAATAACTACATATATATGTGACTATGCAGACATGTATAAGTATATAAACATGAATATGAATTGATGAGATATCTATGTTTGTATATATGATTACGTATACAAATTAAGTTATTTTATGATGAAATGATAGGGCAGTTAGGTGGTATAGTAGATAGACTGTCAGTCCTGGAGTCAAGAAGACGAGTTCAAATCTGGCTTCAGACAAACAGTGTCTACATTACACTGGATAATTCATTTACCTCTGTTTGTCTCAGTTTACTCTTCTGTAAAATGAGCTGGAGGAAAAAAAATGTCAAGCCATTATGGTATTTTTGGCCAAATAATTCTCAAATGGTGTCACAAAGACTCACACATGACTGAAACGACAGAACAAGAACAAAAATAACGGAGTGATGAAACATAAACTATGATCACTTTAATCAAACTTTAAAAGTTTCTATTAATTATCCCATAGACAGACAAAATGAAAATGAAGCTTTCTTTCCAGGTGTTGGAGCTAGAGTTACTACCCTCTGCCAATTCATTTTAGATGGTTTTAATATGATATGTATATGTCATACACACATATATTCAATCCTTTCCCCTAGAATGGAAAAAGAATGAGTGAAAATAATCAAGGACCAAGGCGTGCTTCATGAAAATACATGCCTTCATGAGGGGAGCAGAGCTGAAAGCCACTGCATTACAGCCTGACCTCTTATTAGATGCTGTGAGTAAAGGGCACCCAGAATCACATGAAGAACTATAAGAAATTATAGTGACCAAGCTTGACGATAAATAAGAAAGATGAGAAGACACTTCCTTCACTTGTTTACAAAGATGGGGATCCATGAGTATGGAGCACTGAATATACTGTAAGGCTTTTTCAATGTCTTAGTAGGTCTTGTTGGAATTTTGTTGTTGTTGTTTTAAGAGGATAGCTTTTTTTGGGAGGGGAATTACATATTGGAAAAAGTAAAATATATATATAAGGAAACATAATAATTAAAAATGACATTGATTAAACTTTGAAACAGTGCAATGTAGAGCAAGGAGTGGGGTAATAGCAGAATAGAGGAAAAATTACAGCCAAGCTTTCCCAACATTCACCTTCAAATAAATTTAAAATTATATGTCAAAATGAAATCTATAGTGGCAGAGCCAACCAAAGGTAAAGGTGAGACATATTTCCAACCTAAGAAAACTTAGAAGGTCAGAAGAAAGGGTCTATGACACAGGAGTAGGGGTTAGCCCAGAATCCATATGAGAATTCCAGTTGTTGGGAGGTGGGGCCAATTGTTATTGAGATAAAAATAGCAGCAGCTTCAGAATAAATAACACCAAGCAGGAAGAGACTGAAAGAAAATTTCCACTTAAAATACAGCAGACAATATAAAATAGCTGGGACTGTATATGCCAAAACAAATCCAGGGACTATATGAACATAATTAGACAATGTTTTTCACACAAATAAAGACAGATCTAAAGAGTTGAAGCAATATTCATTTCTCATGGGTAGTTCAATCCATTTTTTGCCAAATGATAATTCTGTTGAAATTAATTTACTTATTCAAAGCCATACCAATTAAAATATCAAGTAATTATTTTATAGAGCTAGGGAAAAATCAGCTGAAAGAAAAATGTTCAGAAATATCAAGAGAATAAATGAAAAAAAATTGAAAGAAAGTATTCTAGCAGTACCAGATTTCAAACTATTTACAATGGAGTAATAAATTACTGGTGGATCAATGAAATATATTAGGTACAAAATACATAGTGGTAAATGATCATAATAATCTAGTGTTTGATACTATTTTTTATATTTTTTTAATTTTATAAAACATTGAGACAAGTTATTTTTTTCCTACAAAGTTTTCATTTTTGATTTCCTGAAATAAAGGTTTGAAAAAAAAAAAGCTTCAGCAAAGCATGTTGCAATTTTTTGTTTGTTTTTGTTTTTACTGTTTCCTGGAAAGAATTTCTGCCCCTTTTTACACATGTAATAGTATCTTCTCCAATTACATGCAAATATAGTTTTCAACATTCATTTTATAAGATTTTGAGGTCCAGATATTTCTCCCTTCCTCTTATTCCTCTGCCCTCCCCAAGACAGCAAGCAACCTGGTATAGGTTTTACATGTACAATCATGTTAAACACATTTCCACTTTAGTCATGTTGTGAAAGAATAATCAGAACAAAAAAGGTGAAAGAGAGGAAGCAAATAATTTAAAAGCAGTGAAAAAAGTATGTTTTGATCTTCATTTGCAATCTATAGTTCTTTTTCTGGATGTGGATAGCATTTTTCATCAGGAGTCTTTTGGAATTTTCTTGAAATTTTCCAGAAAAGCTAATTCTATCATAGCTGATCATCACACAGTGTTATTGTTACTGTATACAATGCTCTCCTGGTTTTATTCACTTTGCTCAGCATTAGTTCATGTAAGTCTTTCCAGATTTTTCTGCGGTCTGTCTACTCATCATTGCATATAGCACAACTTGTTCAGCCATTTGCCGATGAATGCCCATCCTCTCAATTTCCAGTATTTTGCCACCACCAAAAGAGCCACTATAAATATTTTTGTACTAGTAAGTGCTTTTGCCTCTTTGATGTTCTTTTTGGGTTATAGATCTAGTAGTAGTGTTGCTGCAACAAAGGGCATGGATAGTTTTACAGCCCTTTGGGTGTTATTCCAAATTGCTCTCCAGAATAGTTGGATCAGTTCACAGATCCACTAACAATGAATTAGTGTTCCGATTTTTCCATATCTCCAACATTTATCATTTTCCTGTACTTTCATATTAATGGCCAGTCTGATAGGTATGAAGTGCTATTTCACCTTTGTTTTGATTTGCATTTCTGTAATCCATAGTGATTTAGAGCATTTTTTCATATAAAATAATTTTAACTTCTTCATCCGAAAACTACCTTTGACCATTTGTCCACTGGGTAAAGACTTGTATTCTTATAAATTTGAATCAGGTCCTTTGTTTAGCTCCTTGCTAAATCTCAGGCCCAATGCTTTTGGGTCAAGAAAGCTCCCAACAGCTACAGAGAAGGTCTAAGTGATTTCATTCACATTTTGAACCAGCTCTCCCATATCTTTCTCTTCCACATAATGGTACTGAAACCTGGGAGTCCCAATATTAATTGGACTCGCATGATCTTCTCCTAGCCACTGGGATAACAGGTAAGCACCTTTTACTTTGTTCTCGACCCCAAACCTATCTGTTTCCACTGTCTCCCTAACAGTGAGACCCCTGGATCGACCAGACACTGCCAGTGGCATCTGTAGCTCCACTGACCTCTGGGCTGTCAGTTCACCTGTGAACCCTCATATAAGGGGACGCTCTTGCACTGGGTCAGTCATATTTTTTTCTCCCCTCTTTCTGGGACGCTGAGAAAAGTGGTAGGAGGCTGCTTTGAGACTGCTGGGCAGGGAATTGAGGAGGAGATCTTAAGGAAAAGAGACTAGTGTTCTATTGTAACACAGCCTGACCTCAGTATAATCTAGGAAAGTAATTTGTGAAGGGGGTTTCTAAACAAAACAAGATTAATAGGAAATTTGGTCTCCAAAACTCAAAAAAAAAGGCACCTTCCTCTGCTTGAGCAGACTTTTTGCCCTGTAAAGGGGGCACCTTGGTTTACCCTGTTTTTCCTTTCCCTCCCCAATGGGACATTAAAGGAAGTGAGTAGGTGGGCCTTTGTGCCTGGTTTTCTTTGGGGGTCCCTCCATCCCAGTTTCAGGGTCTCTGTGCCCTGTGGACCTGTGCTCCTGGTTTACTACCTAGATGTAAACCTTCTATCTGTCCCTACCCTTTTCTTCCCCTCCGTGAGGGATATGCATTTTCTTGTCTACTAAGTTGCAAATGTAAAAGAGACAACCAACTAACAGCTCCTCTCCAGCCAAAAGTGGGAGATTCTGGGTCCAGTGGTTGGAGGCCATGTACCTGGGCACACCTTCCAAAGCCCTGTCTGGAAAGGTAAGTTCAATTCCCTCATTTCTTTCATCACTGGGAAACTGTGGGTGTTTGCTTCCCTCTGCACCTCAATACTCCCTGTCCCAGGGCCCATGTCTACAGGATCGCCCTTCACTCCTGGCCTGCTGACCACTAGATCCTTGCAACTGGACTCAGGAGGACTTCCCTGAGACTTTCCTCTAGAGTAGCAAAAATGTAAATTTATGGATGATAATATTTTCTTTTAAAGTAATAAGAGTATTGTGCCTTAGAAATGTAAATGTTACCTCTAGGGATTATAAATACTGATTTGATTTGCTCATTCTACTAAGCTATGGTCACATAATTGGTAATTATTTGGTTCTGTTTCAAGTTTTAAATACATGCTTGTGGTATGGCTATATTTCTGTATTATCGTGTAATTATTACCTTTGTTAGAAAAGCAGTTTCTCTTATAATCTAGATGTTGTCAGATTAATAAGATTATGAGATTCTTAACTATCAGAATTTTGGAACCATCTAGTCACAAAATTAGATTAATAAGATTATGTTGTTAGATTAGATTAGTTAGATTGTTGTTTGATTGATAAAATTGTTGTTAGATTAATAAGATTATGAGATTCTTAACTATCAGAATTTTGGAACCATCTAGTCATAAAATCTAATCAAGCCTGTGTAGTCTTCTGTGTGGTAGAGTTCCTACTGAGAAAATTTTTAAAGACCTGGTACACTTATCATGATAATGTTCGTTTGATTGGGTATGTTCTTATCTTAGGAAAAAACTGAACTTCCTCCCCAAGGTAAAACATCTTTTGGTAATTAGGAATTTGTGATTATTGAGAATTTTGGTCTTATGGCATTTTGGGGATTTGTGATACTTAAAAGATATTTGACACCAACTTGGTTTCCATAAATTCCAGTCTTTAAGGTTTCCAACAATTTACTTTATGAAAGTTCAGTCCTTATCCTTTTTAGCATCAGGATGAATTATGAGCTTTTTTGGAAAGGGAAATACTTTTTACAAAGAAATGCTTTGCAAAATCTCTTTATGTTATTCTAAAGGCCTGCTAAATTCTATTTCCAAAATAATTTGTTTCTATTACTTGATACTGATAACAATTATATCCAAACTGACTGCTGAGTTTTCTAAGTTTCACTCCTAGGTTTGTCGTGGTCTTAAATAGGTGCTTTCAGAAAAGCGGGTTCATGCTTCAGATATTCTAAGAAAGGGCACTGTTGTGAATGTCAGGCTGAAAGTTTCAATGCCCCACTATAAATTTTTAAGGGGTAAACATAAAAGTGAAAAGTTAGAATCTTAGCAGATTCTGGAGGTTAATTAAGGGATTTTGAAACTCATTAAGGAGTTTTGAAACACTTCCTTATAACCCTAGTCACTTTCTTACCCCACTCTCTTCCCTGGAGTCAAGAGGGTGAATAAAGAACGATGGATTGAGAAAAAGAAGCTAGCCAGTCACTGTCTGCACTTGGTAAGTTAGCTCATCCTTATAATTTTTATATGATCTGGAAATACAACTGATATCTTCTGAAGCTTATTGTTTGTGTTTACAGCTAAAATACTTTGGTTCTCACTTATGAAAATTTTAAGTTTGCTGATTATAGTTTTAATGCTAAAACCTTAAATTGATATGTGCATATGTGTGGAAAAGAAAAAGTACAGCCCCAGCAGCTCTAAGGAAC
The DNA here is from genome assembly GCF_028372415.1 of Notamacropus eugenii. Lineage (NCBI taxonomy): Eukaryota > Metazoa > Chordata > Mammalia > Diprotodontia > Macropodidae > Notamacropus > Notamacropus eugenii. The sequence continues at coordinate 82,841,127 of NC_092877.1, read as the reverse complement.
TTCTTTGCTTCACAGAGTTCCTGAAGAAGGAACTTATTTTGGTGAGAATTTGAAAATATATACAAATGATCTCTAGGAATTGGCTTTTGCACCAGGACTGATTTAAAATTTGAGATGTGAGTCCTGGTAAATTTTTGAGAGTGGAACTTGTCATCTGAGGTAAAAGCTTTTGGGACTATAATGAATTATGTTTTGAGTTATCTGATGGATCATAAAAATCTATCAATAATCAGTTGTAATCTACCATCTGAGAGAAATATTACAAGCTACTCAGAGACCATTACTGATGGAGATCTTCCTCTGGAACAGCTGAGAGGACAATTCTAACCTCTGCCTAAGATGGGATCCTCCTGGCTCAGTTTCCCTATTGCATTCCTTTGAAAAGAAAAGTTTCCCACCTGAGGATTTCTGAGTCTGGCTATGAGGTGGAATTGATACTACATGTTTGCAAAACTGTGATGTTTAATCTAGTCACATCCTTGCTTTTCCTTTTAATGACAAATTTCTATAATCAAAGCAAGTGGTCAATCTGAATGGGTAGCCATTCTATACCCCAGTTGGGTAAATTAATACTCCTGCATAGTCATGTGAAAGATCAGTCCCTGGAAGAGAACATTCTTTCTGAATGATATGGAAATAATTAGACAAAGGGAAAAAAAGTTTCTGCAATGAAGTACAAACAAAATTTTTAATCTTTATCCCATAGACGAAGGCTGGGATACATCTGAGCTACTATGTTAAAGTGTATGTTTAAGATCTGAGCTATTCAGCCTAAGATTATGTTCCTCTTTATACCTTTAAACAACTTAGTAAAAGGATATTTGGCCTAATCATCTGCCTGTTACTAGATATATGTCTATATGGAATAAGGTACTTAAATGTCTCAAAATGATGTTATCATAACATACAACTGATTGAGGCATCTGCCTGCTCCTCTATTAATTACTAATATTAGAACAGAATTATTTTCAGTTTGAGGAAAAGAATTCCATTGTAATTTTCTTAGAAAGTAAATAACAATATCACGGGGCTCTTGTTTTTTCTCTTTTCTGACATCACTTTCAATGCTCCTTCTTTTTGGGACCTGCCTATTGAACTTGTTTGTCAGATTGGTGTCTCCTAGACTATTCAGTCCACTTGCAGATGGCCATGCAACAAGGATACCTGTTCTGTACTCCCCTCATCCCCTGGACTTTGCTTCAGCCTCATTTTACTCTCCTACCCAACCCCTCTCAGGGAAAGGGTCTTTGTTTCTCTCCCCACATTGGGTTAATAGTGAGGCAGACAGAGAAGCAAGCAGGAGGCAGGATGCAGTGCTTAACTAGCCAGAAAAGATATGCCTTGAAGACCCTCACCTTGGGGCTTGCCTGTGTGCTTTCTAGCTATGCTGTGCTCTGGGCCCCACCTTGAACCACTTCTTTTTCTAGCCTACTGATTCCAGATTCCCATCCTGTATCAAGAGGTGGGCCTGCTTTCTCAGGACTGGGAGTAGAAAGCCTTAATTTAAATAAGGGATTCTGTGGGGCAAGGCAGAGTACATGATTGCTGGGGATACCAGTTTACTCCCTATAGCTCTCTCCCTATATTCCCTGAAGATCCTATATGGAATTTTTCGTTTGAGCACTCAAAGAACATTACAGGCAGTTTCTTGGATGTAAGACATGCACTCCAGCCTGGTATCTCCCCCACCTTCCCTCGGGGGCTATGGTTTCTCTCCCATCTTTCTTCCACGGTGACCCCAATATTAGTCATTTTAATTGTTCTGTGCTTGTTTAACCTTGTGGTTCACTTTATGTCTTCTTGCCTGCAGAAATTCCACTTTCAACTTTGAGGATACCAACCTCTGCCTTTGATGTCACCAAGTGGCTTGCCTCTCTCCACCCTGGGCTCAGTTGTCACTGTATTCTGCACCCCACGATGATCGCTCCCCTCACCCTATTCTGGCCCCTGAAGTGGACTCTTCATCTCTGTTCAGCAGGAAGCAACTACTGAAGACAATGACCTTAGCCCCTTTTCCCCAAAAGAATTTTCCTACTTAGGTGGTTGAGTGAGGAAATGATGTGGATAGGAACAGTGCTCTAAAAGTTAAAATAATATTGATTGACTTTGTGAAGCCCTTCCTGCCCTAAAGCCTCCCTTTATCACACCTTCCCCTTATCTTGGACCATATAATTCCTTGTCCCCACCCCTCATCCTGGGGGGGAACATAAAATTCCTTGTCCTCACCCCTCATCCTGGGGAATGGGATTTCCTTATCTTGTGTCATTCATAGTCCTCAAGCTATGCCTTAATCTTGCAAAACTTCTTTATCTTGAAAAACTTACCCCAGATCTTCAACCTCCACAAGGAAACTCTAAAATCATTCTATATCATTGCCTTTGTTTAGCTCCTTGCTAAATCTCAGGCCTGCTGCTTTTGCATCAAGAAAGTCCCCAATGGTGACAGAGAAGGTCTAAGTGAATTTATTCTCATTTTGAATCAGATCACCCATATCTCTCTCTTCGACACTGGAAGAGTTGTGAAACAATCCAACCATTGAAACAATGCCCAAAGGGCAATAAAACTGTGCCTGCTCTTTGACCCAGCAATACCACTACTAGTTTTGCATCCCAGAGATTAGAAAAAAGGAAAAAAGGAAAAGGACCCATCTGTACACAAAATAGTTATAGTTGCTCTATTTGTGGTGTCAAAGATTTGGAAGTTGAGGGGATGTCTATCATTGAGAGAATGGTTAAACAAGCTGTGACATATAATTGTGGTGGAACACTATCATGTTTTAAGAAATGATGACCAATATGCTCTCAGAAAAACTTGGAAAGATTTATGTGAACTAATGCAAAGTAAGCAGAACCAGGGGAACACTGTACACAGTAACAACAATAGTGTACAATGATCAGCTGTGAACGACTTAGTTATTCCCAGAAATACAATGACCCAAGACAATTTCAAAGGATTGATGGTTAAAAATACTATCTTTTCTCCAGAGAAAGAACTAATGGAATTTACATATTAAAGCATGTTGGGGTGTTTTACTTTATTTTTCTGGGCCCTGGGCGAGCTGGTCTTTGTCTGAAACTGAAAGGTGGCCCTGCCCATCTACTTTATGTGAAAATCAGCCCCCAGGGCTGACTTGGGAACTGGAGGATGGGTGGCTGTGGAGAGGTATCTGCTAAGATTCCTGGCACAAAAAGCCCTCTCTGCATCCAGACCAGTACATGCTTGATTGTGCCACCTTGGAGGAACTGAGATCTCACAGATTCACAGAATATACTCTACTCTTGACAAAGGACCCAAAAGTCAAGTACCTGGTTGGGAAAATGCCCAAAAAAGGGAAAAAAATAAGACCATAGAAGGTTACTTTCTTGGTGAACAGATATCTCCTCCCATTCTTTCAGAGTAGGAAGAACAATACTTACCATCAGGGAAAGACTTAGAAGTCAAGGCTTCCGTATCCCAAACATGCTAAATAAATATTCAATGGGCTCAGGCCACAGAAGAGCTCAAAAAGGATTTTGAAAATCAAGTTAGAGAGGTGGAGGAAAAACTGGGAAGAGAAATGAGAGAGATGCAAGAAAAGCATGAAAAGCAGGTCAACACCTTCCTACAGGAGAACCAAAAAAATGCTGAAGAAAATAATACCTTGAAAAACAGGCTAACTCAACTGGCAAAAGAGATTCAAAAAGCCAATGAGGAGAAGAATGCTTTCAAAAGCAGAATTAGCTAAATTGAAAAGGAAGTGCAAAAGCTCACTGAAGAAAACAATTCTTTAAAAATTAGAATGTAACAGATGGAGGCTAATGACTTTATGAGAAACCAAGAAATCACAAAACAAAACCAAAAGAATGAAAAAATGAAAGACAATGTGAAATATCTCATTGGAAAAACAATTGACCTGGAAAATAGATCCAGGTGAGACAATTTAAAAATCTCGTGACTACCTGAAAGCCTTGATCAAGAAAAGAGCCTAGACATCATCTTTCATGAAATTATCAAGGAAAACTTCCTTGATATTCTAGAACTAGAGGGCAAAATAAATATTGAAAGAACCCACCAATCACCTCCTGAAAGTGATCCAAAAAGAGAAACTCCTAGGAACATTGTGGACAAATTCCAGAGTTCCCAGGTTAAGGAGAAAATACTGCAAGCAGCTAGAAAGAGACAATTCAAGTATTGTGGAAATACAATTAGGATAACACAAGATCTAGCAGCTTCTACATTAAGGGATCAAAGGGCATGGAATATGATATTCCAGAAGTCAAAGGAACTAGGACTAAAACCAAGAATCACCTACCTGACAAAACTGAGTATCATACTTCAGGGGAAAAAATTGTCTTTCAGTGAAATAGAGGACTTTCAAGCATTCTTGATGAAAAGACCAGAGTTGAAAAGAAAATGTGACTCTTAAACACAAGAATGAAGGGAAGCATGAAAAGGTAAACAGCAAACAGAAGTCATAAGGAACTTACTAAAGTTGAACTATTTACATTCCTACAGGGAAAGACAATATTTGTAACTCTTGTAACTTTTTTCAATAACTGGGTAGTTGGTGGGATTACACACATACACACACTCACACACACACACACACACAGAGAGAGACAGAGAACACAGGGTGAATTGAATAGGATGAGATCATATCTTAAAATGATGAAATTAAGCAGTGAGAGAGAAATATATGGGGAGGAGAAAGGGAGAAATGGAATGAGGCAAATTATCTCTCATAAAAAAGGCAAGTAAAAGACTTTTCAGTGGAGGTAAAAATGGGGGAGGTGAAAGAAAAAACAGGAAGTTTATTCTCATCACATCTGACTAAAGGAAGGAATAAAATGCACACTCATTTTGGTATGAAAACCTATCTTACAATACAGAATAGTGGGGGAGAAGGGGATAAGCAGGGTGGTGGGGACAATGGAAGGGAAGGCAGTGGGAGGAGGGAGCACTCTTGGGGAGGGATAGGATCAAAAAAGAGAATAGAAGAAATAGGGGATAGGATAAGATGGAGGGAAATATAGTTAGTCTTTCACAACAAGACTATTCTGGAAGTCATTTGCAAAACTACACAGATATGACCTATATTGAATTTCTTGCCTTCCAAAGGGAATGGGTGGGGAGGGAGGGATGAAGAGAAGCTGGAACTCAAAGTTATAGGAACAATTGTTGAGTATTGTTCTTGCAGCTAGGAAATAAGAAATACAGGTAATGTGGTATAGAAATTTATCTTGCCTTTCAGGACAAAAGGGAAGATGGGGATAAGGGAAGGGAAGGATGTTAGAAGGGAGGACAGACTGGTTATAGGGGTAATTAGAATGCTTGGCGTTGTGGGGTGGGAAGAGAGGAGAAATGGGGAGAACATTTGCAACCCAAGATTTTTTGGAAATGAATGTTGACAACTTAAGGAAATAAATTTAAATAAGAAAAAAAGTGTTTTGTAGTTTTTTTGCATAGTTCTTGGGTTTGTTTTGGCAGGTAGACTTCCAAATATTTTATATTGTCTATAGTTATTTTAAGTGGATTTTCTCTATCTTTTGCTGCTAGGTTTATTAGTAATATATAGAAATGTTAATAATTTATGTGGGTTGGGGCAGAACCAAGATAGCAGAGTAAAAGCAGTGACTCCTTTGAGTTCTCCCCTCAAAATCCTCGAAACACCTGTAAAAGTGATTCTAAACAAATTCTAGATCTGCAGAACTAACAAAATAATGGAGTGAAACACATTTGTAGCCTAAGACAGCCTGACAAGTCAACCGGAAGTGTCTTACTCACCAGGCTGTGAGCAAAGTAGAGTATAGTCCAGCACGAACCCAGATAGAAGAGGAAGCACTGGCTAGCAGTGGTGGCAGTGGCCAGCAGGAGTAGTTGTGGCAGAGGTAGCAGCAGTGACAACCACAGCTGCTCCCACTGATCTGGGCCCATAGAAGGTGGGTGATTGAGCTGCTAATACAAAACTCCTGAAATATGGGAGAGTACACACACCCCCACTCCTACTCCCACCCTCACTGGAAGCAGAGTGCTACCTTAGCAAAGAGGTCTATATCTGATTGGGAACCTGAGGAAACAGCATAAAATATCAGACTATAAAATCTTACTTTAGTGACAAAGAAGGTAACAACATACAACCAGAAGACAACAAAGCCAAAGCACCTACATAAAAAGCCTCCAAGAAAAATATGAATTGTTCACAGGCCATGAAAAAATGTAAAAGGATTTTGAAAATCAAAGATGGGAAGTAGAGATAAAATAGGGAAGAGAAAAAAGTGTGATCCAACAAAACCATGAAAATGAGCTTGTTAAAGAAGACTCCAAAAATACAGAAGAAAATAACATCTTAAAAATAGACTAACACAAATGACAAAAGAGGTCCAAAAAGCCAATAAAGAGAAGAATGCCTTAAAAAGAAGGATTAGCCAAATAGAAGAGGAAGTCTGAAAACTTACTGAAGATAATAATTCCTTCATACTTAGATACGGAGCACATGGAAGATAATGACTTTATGAGAAATTAAGAATTAATAAAACAGAATGAAAAGAATGAAAAAATAGAAGACAACATGAAATATCTGATTGGAAAAACCACTGGTCTGGAAAATAAATCCAGGATAGATAATTTAAAAATTATTAGCTCAAAGTCATAATCAATAAAAAGAGCACAAGCATCATCTTTCAAGAAATCATCAAGAAAAACTACTCTGATATTCTAGAACCAGAGGATAAAATAGAAGTTGAAAGAATTCTGTGATTAACTTTGGAAAGGGATCCAGAAAGGAAAACTCTTAGGAATATTGTAGCCAAATTCCAGAGTTCCCAAATCAAGGAGAAAATAGTGCAAACAGACAGAAAGAAACAATTCAAGTATTGTAGAAATACAATCAGAATAACACAAGATCAAATAGCTTCTACATTAAGGGATCAGAGGGTTTGGAATATGATATTCCAGAAGTCAAAAGAACTAGGATTAAAATGAAGAATCACCTACTTGGCAAAACCAAATATAATATATTAGGGGAGAAATGGAATTTCAATGAAATAAAGAACTTTCAAGCATTCTTGCTGAAAAGAGTAGAGTTGAATTGAAAATTTGACTTTCAGATACAAGAATAAAGAGAAGCATAAAAAGGTGAACGGGAAAGAAAAATCATAAGAGACTTTTTAAAGTTGAATGCTTCCTACATGGAAAGATGATATTTGTAACTCTTGAGACCTTTCTTAGTATTAGGGTAGTTGGAAGAAATACAGATAGATAGATAGATAGATAGATAGATAGATAGATAGATAGATAGATAGATAGATAGACAGATAGATAGATAGATAGATGGATGGCACAGGGTGAGTTGACTACTAAGGAATGATATCTTAAAAATAAAATTAAGGAGTGAGATTGGAATGTATCGGGAAAAGGAGAAAGAGAGAGATAAAAGGAGGAAAATTATCTCATATAAAAGAGACAAGAAAAAATATTTTACAATGAAGGGAAGGAGGAGGGAGATGAGAGAGAATGAGTGAACCTTACTCTCATCAGATTTGGCTTAAGGAGGGAGTAACATACACACTTAATTGAGTATCTCCCCTATAGGAAAGTAAGGGGTAAGGAGATAAAAGGCAGGGATGATAGAAAGGAGGGCAGGTTGGGGGAGGAGGTAGTCAAAAGCAAACACTTCTGAAAAGGGACAAGGTCAAAGCTGAAAATAGAATAGGTGGCAGGTGGGATGGAATGGAGAGAAATACAGTCTTTCACAACATGAATATTATGGAAGGGTTTTGCATAAATGCACATGTAAAACCTACATTGAATAGCTTGCCTTCTCAATGAGGGTAGGTGGAGAGGGAAGAAGGAAGAGAATTTGGAACTCCAAGTTTTAAAAACAAATGTTAAAAAATGTTTTTATATGCAAATTGGAAATAAGATACATAGGCAATGAGGTGTAGAAATCTATATTGCCCTACAAGAAAGTAAGGGGGGAAGGTCATAAAGGCAATAGTGATAAAAGGGAAGGCAGACTGGGAGAAGGGGTAATCAGAATACATGCCAATCAGGTAGGGGGAAAGATGAGGAGAAAATCTGGAACTCAAAATCTTGTGGAAATTAATGTTGAAAACTAAAAATAAATTAAAGAAGAGAAAAGAGGGGCCAGTGTCTCCCATTTTATCCTGGGCCATGTTCAGTCATACTGATGAATGTATGGCCACAGGACCCCGATAGCTCTGGACGAGAACATGTGGCTGGTGACGTTGCACTCAAATCAAAGTGAATTTCAAGTCTTGTCACAATCTCCCTGATGTCATGGTCCTCTTTGAGAGCAAAGGACAAACAACCTAATGGTAATAATGGCCACATCTTCATGTCATTTCTATGGGAATAGCATGAAGAAGGTTAGTAAAATAGAAAGAACATTAACTCTTTATTCAAAGGATTGAGTTCAAAGCTCATCCTTGCACTTCCTTGTCCACTTTGGACAAGTCAAACCTCCCTCAACCCTAGTTACATTCCCTGTAGAACAAGAGGATTGAATTGAATGATATTTTTGTTTCCTTGTAGCTCTGGATCCATGAGACCACAGTGAGACTTTGTCAAATGATTTGCTCAAATACTGCAAATTATATCTACAGTTTTTCCATGATCAGAAAGTCTGCTGTTAGGGATATTTTGACATGACATTTTTATTAAGTTTTATTATATCTTTAAAATCACATTTATTTTGTGATAGTCACAGAATCTGCCAATTTATATTACTGTATCCTCAGTGATACTGTAGTCATAGAAGACATTCCTGCTAAATGCACATACACACTTGTGTATATATGTAAAATATGTACACACATATATGCATGTGTCTGTACATATATGCATTCACACATACAAATAGTAAACCAAATGTAAATTAGACATTAATAAATTGGAAAAAGAAACATAAGGATTTTTGGGCATTAGATACTGACATATAATGTATATTATCCTTGATTGAAGAAATAAATTCAGGGTTATAGTTAAGACAGTGTAGAAATGTGCATCCCAGCAACAGGCCAATCAAGTGCTGTTTGATTCCAGGGGTAAAGGGCACCAGAAAGGTAATTCCCATTAAGGGGAAGAAGAAAGTTCTACATGATGACCTTTTGAACTTTGAAAGGTGGGAAGAGTTGAAGTTCCCATCATCACTAGTAATATTATACAATAGAGACAATAGCAGTGGCTTAGTGAAGCAGCAGCAGATAACTTCTGCAGTGGGAGAGGAAAGACATACTGTTACCATGTGAGACACACAAAGAAAGGAAGTTTGAAGATTTTGTTGTTGGTGTTCAGTCATTTTTTTTCAGTCGTGGCTTAGTCTTCATGACCCTGTGTAGATTTTACTGGCAAACATCCTGGAGTGCTTTGTCATTTCGTTTTCCAGCCATTTTACAGATAAGGAAATTATGGTCAACCCAATTAAGTGATTTACATATCTAGAAACTGTCTGAGGTCAATTTGAACTCAGAAAGATGAGGCTTCTTGATTGCAAGATCAGCAATCTATCCACTGCTTCACTTAGCTGCCTTTGAAGACTCTACAAGGGCACTAATCCTCGGAGCCCAGCAAAGAGACACAATGAAAAGGAACTTCATGAAGACTCCATAAAGAGAGAAAAGGACCTCTAGGAATGTGTAGATGTGAATCCACCTCTTGACCACATGTATTCTCTAAGTTTGAGTCAATTATCTTCAGAGACCTTATGAAATAAGTGAAGAGTGTGTCCATAGTTAGGGGAAATATTTTTGTAATAGCTATCGTTGTTTTACTTGGTTAATAAATATCTTTTCTGAAAGCTAAAAAAAAAAAAAATTTGTGGGTATATTTTATATCCTGCAACTTTACTGAAGTTGTTAATTATTACAAATAGGGTTTTAGTTGATTATGTATACCATCATATCATCTGCAGAGTGCGATAGTTTTGTTTCTTCATTGTCTAGTCTAATTCTTTCCTTGTTTTTTTTTTCTTTTCTTTTTGTTAAAAGTAGCATTTTTATTACAATGTTAAGTAATAATGGTGATAATGGATTGCTGTGGCCAAAGCAGTCCAACAGGTCCGGGTCAGTTATGGGGTTCACAGAGCAAAGATGAAAAGACAGGTGGGACACAGCAGTCTGAAGAAGCTGAGTTTATTCTAGACATACTGAGCCAATAAATTAGGGGGTCGGGGTGCTTAAATAGTAAAAGAACATAGGGGTAGCAATTGAGGCATGAAGCAGAACAGATTGTGATAAGTAGAAAGGGAGGCCTCAAGGCCTCTTTATCGGAATGTTATCCTGTATAGCAGGGACCCTGATTCCTGGAACTTCAACACCCCAATTCAAGGACGTGCACCTGAGAACATTATATCACTTAACTTCTCAAGTCAGCTACTCTCCCTTGGAGGAGGAGAACTCTTGATAAGGGGCTCTTTCAAACCCCTCAAGGTTCTCTACAGTGGAAATCCTTGTTCCACTTCTCATCTTATTGGGAAATCTTCTAGCTTATTCTCATTGCATATGATGACTGCTGATGGTTTTAGATAAATGTTACTTCTAATTTAAGGAAAACTCCATTTTCCCTATGTTCTCCAGAGTTTTTAATAGTAATGAATACTGTTTGCTGTCAAAAGCCTTTTCTGCATCTTTTGAGATAATCATAAGATTTCTGTTATATTTCCTATGGATGTGATCAGATATGCTGACAATTTACCTAATATTAATCCAGCCATGCATTCCTGGTATAAATCCTGCCTGGCCATAATAATTTCTGTACCCAACTGAGTGTATCTCATATTCCCTCTTTGATCCAGATTTGATGAGAAAAAGGTTCAATCCCTCTCTTCTTTCCCTCTACTGTAATAGGTCTTCTGTACCTCTTCATGTGATATATTTTGCTTTATTCTGCCTCCCCCTTTCTTCTTTTTCTAGTACAATCCTTTTCTTTAATCCTTAATTTTTTTCATATCATCTCATAAAAGTCCACTTATACCCACACCTTCTGTCTATTTATATTCCCTTTAAATGTTTTAATAGTTACACAGTTCTCAAGAGTTACAAATGGCATCTTTCCATTTGGGTTGAAAGCAGTTTATCTTTATTGAATTATATGTTTTCTTTTTTCTAGTCTGTTAGCTTTTTATGCTTCTTTTGAGTCTTGTATTTTAAGATCAACTGTTCAACTCTGGTCTTTTCATCAGAAAAGTCTGAAAGTCCCCTATTTCATTGAATGTCCATCTTTCCCCCTGAATAATTATGCTTAATTACCCATTGTGTTTTAAGTGGAGATTTAAACCCAAATCGTTCTGGCTTACATTTAATGGCCAATAACACCCCCTGTCTAATCCTCTGTGGCTTATTTGTTTGGTTTTGATACCTTAGCAGGAACATAAATAGCAATTGTTTTATGTTCTGGTCAAAAAGTCTGAGGGTCTAGTTGCCAAAAACTGGAAGTCAAGGGGATGTCCATCAATTGGGGAATGGCTGAATAAATTATGGTATATGAATGTAATGGAGTACTATTGTGCCATAAGAAATGATGAACAAGAAGACTTCAGAGAGGCCTGGAAGGACTTATATGACCTGATGCTGAGTGAAAGGAGCAGAACCAGGAGAACTTTGTGCATAACAACGACCACAGTGTGTGAGAGTTTTTTCTGGTAGACTTGGATTTTTGTAATAACGCAAAAACTTCTTATAAAAAAAAAAAATCCCAAAGGTGGTTCTCAAGGCAAAATGCCTTCCACACTCAGAGAAAGAAATATGGAAGCCATTCACAAAATGTAACAGATTATGTTTGTGTATGTGTATGTTTTTGTGTATCATGTTTTGATTTGTTATATGATTTCTTCCATTTATTTTAATCTGACTACATAGCATGACTATAGTGAAAATATACTCAATAGGAAAGTATATGTAGGACCTATACAGAATTATATGCAGTCGTGGGGAGGGAGGGGGGTAGTGGGGGGGTAGGTGTGGGGGGGATAAAATCTCAATTGTGTGGCAGTGATTGTTAAACATTAAAAAATAAAAAAATAAAAATTAGAAATAAAATTAAAAAAAAGTCTGAGGGTCTTCTGCTCCCAGACTGGCATGTTTGTGATGGTAAATTAGTTCATCATTTGTCTCAATCTTACCTTGACCTTGGTCATTGAGTGGGCATGGCCTCAGAGAAGCTAGGACCTGGGAAAGATTTTAATTTAGAAAAGTAAGTCACCCATGGTATCCTCTGTCACCATCAGTCATCCTGACTTTCATCTTGCCAACAGACTCTGATTACTCTAGAGAAGAGAGCAAGGGTGAAAAGTTTGTGTACCTCTGCCATACTCAAACTTTATTCATCTGCAAATCAAGGTATCACCCTTGTGATATCACTGGGGCTCCTCAAGAAGGAAGGATCATCATCGTCAACAATAACAATGGCAAATCTACAGATCCCAGCTTTTGAGGCAATGTGTCACCATTTGACAAAATTTATTGCGATAACTGAAAAGCTGTGTAGCCAACACTAAGACAAACATCTCATAAAGTAAACCAAAATAAGTTTAAAATGCATACAAGGTCTAAATATAAAGATGATATATAAAGATAAATATGAAGATGACAATTATTTACTTGTTAGTTTAATGGATAAATGAAGAATTTATGATCAAACAAGAGCAGAGAAGATCATGGGATATAAGAAAAAAAGGAATTATATGTAATTAAAACTTCTTTTTTACAAACAAAAGAAATGGAGGCAAAATTGAAAAGAAAGGAACTGGAAAAACATTTTGTTTCTATGGAGTTTCTCTGGTAAAGGTCTCATTTCATACCAAAGTAAGCCAAATTAAAAAAAAAAATGCAAGCCATTCCCCTAATGATAAATGGTCAAATATGAGTAAGAGGTTTTCAAAGAAGGCATCAAAGCTATCAATAATCATATTTAAAAAATTGCTTTGTCAGTATTGGTAGATAAATGCATATTAAAAGAACTCTAAAGTACCCCCAATCAGATTGACTAATATGATGGAAAAGAAAAATATTAAATGCTCAACATACACACATACATACACATATATACACATACATACATATACACACATATATATATGTCTATGTTTATATGTGTTTATGTATGCGAAATTATACCTACGCACACATATATACAAACACACACACACACACAAACATACTTTTCCATTGTTGATAGAGTTGTGAATTTCTCCAAACACTGCATAGAATAATTTGGAATTACAATCAAAGAGCTATAAAATCATACACTGAGTTTAACCCACGACTACCACTATTAGGTCTCCATGCCAAAGAGAGAGAAAGGGGTGAGATGGGGAAGATATATATGCATTTACTACACTATTTATAGAAGTTCTTTTTGTGGTAGAAAAGAATTTCAAATTGAGGGAGTTCATTAATTAAATAATTGTTGAAGAAGTTGTGTTATATTATTGTGATGGCATACTCTTGTGCATTAAGAAGTGAGTAGGAAGATTTCAGAAGAACTTGAGAAGTCTTGTATGAACTGATGAAAAGGGAAGTGAGAAGAACCAGGACAACACTGTATATAGTAACAATAATATTGCAACAATGATAAACTGAAAGACTTAAATTTTCAAATTAAGGCATTAATTGACCAAAAGACCCACGATGAAAATTTCTCTCTCTGGCTCCAGAGGGAGAACTGATGAACTCTGAATGCAGATGGAAATATACTTTTTCCCCATTTTGTTCTTTTTTCTTGCTTTTTGTTTGTTTTTTGCAACATGGCTAATATGAAAGAATGTTTTGCATGATTTCACAGGTAGAATTATATCATTTTGTTTGTCTTCTCAATGGGTTGAGGCTGAGCTTAGCGACTCAAGGAAATCAAAAGTTTTAAGAAGGAAAGTAAAAAATTAATAAATAAAAGTAAAAGTAAAACAAACTTGTAGTGTAATTTTAAACAGAAGATATCTGTGCTATCCTGTCTCTGAAATGTCAGAGTTTGTGAAAAATGTTAGTTTATTCCTTATCATGACATATAAAATGCTGTCAAATCCTGTCTTTTTTCTTTCTAATACTACCTGAATTTATCACATTCATTTTTATTGCACCCAAGACACTGTGTATGCAGGATCTGACAATTATAACCTCTCTTTACCTAAGGTAGGTTTTAAAGTGAGGAAACACTGATGTGTCTATAGATAAAATTTCAGAATATATCCTAATATGATAGTGAGCCAAAGTGGAAACATGTTAGATTTAGAGAAAAGACCTAGTTTCAAATTCTCCCCCTTTAGTTGACTATTTCTGTGGTCTAGGATAGGGTCATTCAAATACTTAACTCTCTTAAGACAATTCTGCTATGTTACAGATGGGGTGGAAGAAAGCATTCCCACACTGATAAAATCAAATACCACAGCTTGACATTTAAAGTAATATTGTTGCGATTTGCCCTTTTTTTCTTGAAGAGGATCAAGCAATATAACCTTGTTGTGGGTCAACAGGCAATGTTTCCACTTGTGGCAAATCATACCAATACAAACTAAGAAGGCTATGCTATAGGTCAGGCACAAATATTCTGTATGACCATTTAGGATGGATATGTCTCTTAATTTGCACATCTCACATTTCTTTTGAACTACTGTAATTCTGCTTTGGTTATAGAGTATAGTACCTTCTTTGATATAAGCACAACATATTGGTTGGTCCTATGCTAGTGTCTCACATGTTTCACAATCAATAATAAGGTTTTCAGAGAGAATTTGTGAATATCCTTGTAACACTTCTTCTGACCACCATGTGAGCACCTGCCTTGTGTGAATTCTCCAAAATAGAGTCTTTTAAATAAATATACTTTTTGACATTTCAATAATGTGACTAGTCCATAGAAATGCATGCTCTACAGTAGAATTTAAATACTTGGCAGTTCTTCAGAAAGGAACTCAGTGTCTAGTACCTTATCTTGACAGGTGATTTCACTGTCTTCCTAAGACTATTCAAATGAACCCAGTTCAATTTCCTGACACGGCGCAAGTAGATTACCTAGGTTTCACAGGCATATAACAATGAGGTTAGCCCAATGGTGCTGTAAGACCTTCAGTTCAGTAGGCAATCTAATACCTCTTCTGTCTCATGCTTTCCTTTGGAGACCCTAAACACTGAGCTACCTCTGACAACATACATGTCAACCTCACCATCTTGTGGACATCCCTCAAAAGTATACTACCAAGATGAGTGAGATTATCCACAGCATTAAATATTTCTCCATTTACTGTAACTGGTGGTTCCACATGTGAATGATGTGGTGCTAGCTGGTGGAGAATCTTTTTTAGGCCAAAATTAGCACAAGCAACAGAGAATCAATTCATACTCTGTGCATCTCAACTTCAGAGACCAAATTGAGTGTACATTTATCTGTAAACAAAAAGTGATGAACCAAATGTCCCTTCACTTTAGTCTTGGCTTGTAGTGTTTTCTATTTATACAAGTTTCTGTCAGTGTGGAGTTGATCTGTTTTTGTCCTCATTGAAGACATCTGACAGCATCATTGAAAACACCATGCTAAAAGGCATGGAAATAATTACATAGTTCTGCTTTACTTCATTGGTGATTAGAAAAGAGTAAGAGTGCATGCAAGCACACCATCATAAAACTGACATACATATCAATGAACTTCAGAAAACCAAATTTCATCCTGATCTTCCACAAGCCTGCACAATTGACAACATCAAATGCCTTGGTTAGATCAGCAAATGTTATGCCCAGACCTCTGTTCTGCTTCTGACATTTCTCCTAGTATTGTCAGGTAGCAAATGCCTTATCAACCATTCCTCCATCCTTTCTGCAGCCATGTTGATATTCAGATGATTATCTTTAAGATGAAGAATCAGCTAGGACTGTGGAAAAAAAATAATCTCAGTGGCAATAACTAAGACAAAGATGCCCTGTGGTTTAAATAGGACAACAAATTTCCTTGTCCTTTATATAAATGAACAATAGAGGCACCTTTGCTTTCCTGGAGGATAACCTCCTCTTGCCCTATAAGCCAGAAGATTCCAGTCAACTTTTGTATGAGCGATGGACCCTCTGCCTTATAGCTCTCTATTGGAATGAAAGCAGCTTCAGGTGCTTTGTCACATGACAGGAGCCTAATGACTTTCAAAACCTCTGCTTCAATTGGAAGTTTGGCTACAGAGGAATTAACTTCAACCAGCGACAAAAGTAAATGACTTCATCATTGGATGATGGTGATTCTCTAGAACACTATGAGATATCCGTTCCATCTCTCTAGGACCATGTCTTCATCATTGATCAGCATGGCTCCATCAAAACTGAGTAGATGAGATGCACCAATGGTCTTTGGCCCATAAAAAGTCTCTTCCGCACATCATTAAATGAAAAGGATTGTTATTACCAGTGTAAAACTAAATTTCAAATTTCATCTGCCTTCGTACTGAGCCCCAAATCATGTCTCTTTCCAAACTTTGATTGCATTTTACTTTTGATAGAGTTAAACGTGATCTTTTTAGAGATGGATGAACTATTTTTCTGGTAGGCCCTGTAAAATTCTCATTTTGTTCCTTTAGTAGTTTTTGAATTTCCCCATCAATTTCATCAGACTAATCCTGATGTTAGTGAGTGTTCTAGCCCAAATAAATAAATGTGGTGCTGTAAGTCAAGTCTCTAAAAGATGCCCACTCCTTTTCTGCTCTACTGTTAGTAACGTTGTATTGTGTCAGATTTCCCTGCAAATTGGTAACAGACTATTCACATAGAGAAATGCTTTGAGTCTTTTGGGTTGCCACTTTTTTTTTTTTGAATTCTAATTTTAACTAGGAGAGGATGTATATGATCTATTAAGCACTGTGGGCTAGACTACAACTCTTGTATCCTATATATCTCTTCTCTTCACAATGACATAGTCTATTAAATGCCAATATAGCTGTGATGGTATATCCATGAAGTTTTATTACATTTAAATGGAAGACAATGTTGGTGATGAGGTCATGAAACACACCTTCAATAGTAAATGACTGTTGTTCCTATATCTTACGCAATACATCTCAAAGCCTCACTCCAGTGTCTGATAGTCCATGCTTAATGTGGCATTAAAATTATACAGAATTATCTGCTTGTACTCTTTCATTTGATGATGAGAGTCTCCAGATCTTCATTAAAAAGTTTTCTGTAACCTCATCAGGGTTCATCATGGTGGAAACATACACACTGTTGCTGGTGATAGGGTACTTTCCTGCAAGTGGCCATCACAGTGTCATGAGAATGTTGTTACAAGCATATAAGCTTGGTGACTACAATAGATGTGATTGTAAAATCTATACCAGCCTCACAGGCTCCCTATCCCTGTGACAAATCCATAAAAATGTGCATCCAACTCTAATTTCAGTAAGCTGACATTCATTTGCCTGCCTTGTTTCACTCAGGGCTGCTATTTGGAATGCCACACTTTCTCAGTTCTCTCACAAGAGCTGTTTATCTTTCAGATCTACTAGATTTCTTGTTGTTCATAAGCATGTGTACATTTTACGTACCAGTAATGAGCAGAATCATCTTCACAAATTTTTTGTGCGTGCTTTTGTTTTCAACTTCAGGGTGCTATCCCTGCCCACTACAGTAAATAGGACAGGGTTAGGTGAAGTAGACACCTTTCCTAGCTATTTAATCATGCTAGTAGGTGATTATTGTAGCCCTTAAGAAGGATCTTATAAGGGCAGAACCAAGCATGGACTTTCTAGTGCTCTTTCCCCAAAGCCATTCAAATACCTGTAAAAATAAACTTTGGAGCTGCAGAACCCACACAAGTATAATGTGAAGCAAATTGCCAGCCCAAAATATCCTGGAATGTCCCCAGGAAATGTCTATCACTCCATGCTGGGATCAGAGTACAGTTCAGTGTGGGCCATGCTGGCAGAGGCAGGACCTGAGTAGGCTTTGGGGGGACTGAATCTCAGGTACTTATATTGGTTTCCAGACTTCATGACCCCAAATCACTGAGGACAAATTGGAGGGTCAGTGGAAAAAAAAACCTTTGGGACCTATGTGAGAAACTAAAGTGGTTGGGCCTAGCCCTAGGGTGGTGGAGGGAGTGGAGGAGCCCGACCATGGAAGAGGAGTCTGTGGCAGCAGCAGGGGCAGGGGTAGTGGCAGCAACTGTTTCTGGATGTCTACACTCATAGATTGTGGAGGGAATGAGGGACGGACAGTACACCCCACATCCCCACTGCAAACAGAAAACTACCTTGACAAAGAGCTCAAAGGTCAAGTAAATAGCTGCACAAAGGAGGAAAAGCTGGCAAAAGAATCAGATTATAGAATATTACTTTGGTGGCAAGGAAACCAAAGTATAAAAACAGATAAAGTCAAAGCTCCTATATCCAGATTTCAAGAAAGATATTAATTGGTTTCAGGCCATGAAAGAGCTCAAAAAAGAGTTTGAAAATCAAGTAAGATAAGTAGAGCAAAAATTGGGATGAGAAATGAGAGTGATGTAAGAAAATCATGAAAACAGAATCAACTACTTGCTAAAGGAGATCTAAAAAAATATTGAAGAAAATAACACTTTAAAAAATAGATTAACCCAAATGGCAAAAGAGATGCAAAAAGTCAATGAGGAGAAGAATACCCTAAAAACCAGAATTGCCCAGATGGAAAGGAGGTCCAAAAGCTCACTGGAGAAAATAATTTCTTAAAGATCAGAATGGAGCAGATAATGACTTTATGAGAAATCAAGAAATTATAAAACAAAGCCAAAGGAATGAAAAAAAATAGCACACAATGTGACATATCTCATTGGAAAAACAAATGACCTGGAAAATAGATCCAGGAGACACAATTTTTAAATTATTGAACTCTCTGAAAACGGTGATCAAAAAAAGAGCCTAGACAACATCTTTTAAGAAATTATCAATGAGAACTGC
Organism: Notamacropus eugenii; assembly: GCF_028372415.1. NCBI lineage: Eukaryota > Metazoa > Chordata > Mammalia > Diprotodontia > Macropodidae > Notamacropus > Notamacropus eugenii. The sequence continues at coordinate 82,822,232 of NC_092877.1, read as the reverse complement.
CCTGATATTGTAGAAGCAGGGGGCAAAATAGGTGTTGAAAGAAAACTGATCATCTCCTGAAAGAAATCCTTAAAGGAAAACTCATAGGAGTTTTGCAGCCAAATTCCAGAACTGTTAGATCAAGAAGAAAATATTGTAAGCAGTCAGAAAGAAACAGTTGGAGTATTGTGGAAATACAATCAGAATAACACACTATCTATCAACTTCTACACTAAGTGATTGAAGGGTTTAGAATATGATATTCCAGAGGTCAAATGAGGTAGGATTAAAATCAAGAATTATCTACCCATCAAAACTGAGTATCATATACTTCAGAGGAAAAAAATGATAATTCAATGAAATAGAGGACTTTCAAGCATTATTGTTGAAACAACCAGAGGTAAATAGAAAATTTCACTTTCAAACACAAGAATCAAGAGAAGTATGACAAGGTAAACAAGAAAGAGAAATTATAAGAGTCTTACTAAAGTTGAACTGTTTACATTCCTCTATGGAAAGAATACATTTGTAACTCTTGGAACTTTTCTCAATATTAGGGTAGTTGAAGGCATTATATACATATATACAGACGGCATGGGGTGAGTTGAATAGGCAGGGATGATATCTAAAGAATAAAAAGGGCTTAGAGAGGAATATATTGGGAGAAGAAAAGGAGAAATCAAAATGCAGGAAATTATCTCACATAAAAGAGGCAAGAACAAGGTTTTTCACTGGAGGTGAAAAAGGGGGAAGTGAGAGGTAAAGAGTGAACCTTACTCTCATTGCATTTGACTTAAGGAGGGAATAACATTCACACTCAATTTTTTATGAAAATATGTTTTATACTACAGGGAAGTGTAGGGAAACACGATAAGCAGAGGGTGGGGGGAATAATAGAAGGGAGGGCAAATGCGAGAAGAGTATAATTAGAAGTAAACACTTGAGGATGGGGCAGGATCAAAAGATAGAGTAGAATAAATGGGGGGTCAGGATAGGAAGAAGGGAAATATAGTTAGCCTTTCACAAAATAACTGTTATGGAAGCATTTTGCAAAATAATGCAACTGAGAAATAAGACGTACAGACACAATGGTGTATAGAAATCTATCTTGCTCTACAAGAAAATACAAGGGAGAGGGATAAGACAAGGGAGGGGTATGATAGAAGAGAAAGCAGATTGAGGGAAGTGGCAATCAGAATACACACTGTCTTAGAATCAGAGAAGGGAGAGATGAGGAGAAAATTTGGAGTTCTAAATCTTGTGGTAGTGTCTGTTGAAAACTAAAAATAAATGTTATTTTTTTATTTTTTTATTTAACTTTTAACATTGATTTTCACAAAATTTTAGGTTACAAATTTTCTTCCCTTTTATCCCCTCCCCCCCCCAAAACCAAGCATTCTAATTGCCCCTGTAACCAATCCACTCTCTCTTCTATCATCCCTCTCTGCCCTTGTCTCCGTCTTCTCTTTTGTCCTGTAGGGCCAGATAGATTTCTATACCCCTTTACCTGTATTTCTAATTTCCTAGTGGTAAGAACATTACAGTTGATTCTAACACTTTGAGTTCCAACTTCTTTACCTCCCTCCCTCTCCACCCCTTCCCTTTGGAAGGCAAGCAATTCAATATAGGCCAAATCTATGTAGTTTTGCAAAGACTTCCATAATAGTTGTGTTGTATAGGACTAACTATATTTCCCTCCATCCTATCCTGTCCCCCATTACTTCCATTCTCTTTTGATCGTATCCCTCCCCAGGAGTGTTGACCTTGAATTGCATTCTCCTCCCCATGCCCTCCCTTCTGTCATCCCCCCCCACCCTGCTTGTCCCCTTGTCCCCCACTTTCCTGTATTGTAAGATAGGTTTTCCTACCAAAATGAGTGTGCATTTTATTCTTTCCTTTAGTGGAATGTGATGAGAGTAGACTTCATATTTTTCTCTCACCTCCCCTCTTTATCCCTCCACTAATGAGTCTTTTGCTTGCCTCTTTTATGAGAGATAATTTGCCCCATTCCATTTCTCCCTTTCTCCTCCCAATATATGTCTCTCTCACTGCTTGATTTCATTTTTTTTTAAGACATGATCCTATCCTCTTCAATTCACTCTATGCACTCTGTCTCTATGTATGTGTGCGTGTGTGCATGTGTGTGTGTGTACTCCCACCCAGTACCCAGATACTGAAATGTTTCAAGAGCTACAAATATTGTCTTTCCATGTAGGAATGTAAACAGTTCAACTTTAGTAAGTCCCTTATGACTTCTCTTTGCTGTTCACCTTTTCATGGTTCTCTTCATTCTTGTGTTTGAAAGTCAAATTTTCTTTTCAGCTCTGGTCTTTTCATCAAGAATGCTTGAAAATCTTCTATTTCATTGAAAGACTATTTTTTCCCCTGAAGTATTATACCCAGTTTTGCTGGGTAGGTGATTCTTGGTTTTAGTCCTAGGTCCTTTGACTTCTGAAATATCCTATTCCATGCCCTTTGATCACTTAATGTAGAGGCTGCTAGATCTTGTGTTATCCTGATTGTATTTCCACAATACTTGAATTGTTTCTTTCTAGCTGCTTGCAATATTTTCTCCTTGACCTGGGAACTCTGGAATTTGGCCACAATGTTCCTAGGAGTTTCACTTTTTGGATCTCTTTCATGCGGTGTTCTGTGGATTCCTTGAATATTTATTTTGCCCTCTGGTTCTAGAATCTCAGGGCAGTTTTCCTTGATAATTTCATGGAAGATGATGTCTAGGCTCTTCTTTTGATCATGGCTTTCAGGTAGTCCCAAAATTTTTAAATTGTCTCTCCTGAATCTATTTTCCAGGTCAGTTGTTTTTCCAATGAGATATTTCACATTATCTTCCATTTTTCCATTCTTCTCTCTTTGTTCTGTGATATCATGCTTTGTCGCAAAATCCTTAGCCTCCATCTGTGCCATTCTAGTTTTGAAAGAACTGTTTTCTTCAGTGAGCTTTTGAATCTCTTTTTCCATTTGGCTCATTCTGCTTTTGAAAGCATTCTTCTCCTCATTGGCTTTTTGAGCCTCTTTTGCCAATTGAGTTAGACTAGTTTTCAAGGTGTTAATTTCTTCAACCTTTTTTTGGGTCTCCTTTATCAGGGAGCTGATCTGCTTTTCATGTTTTTCTTTCATCTCTCTCATTTCTCTTCCCAGTTTTTCCTCCACCTCTCTAACTTGATTTTCAAAATTCTTTTTGAGCTCTTCCATGGCCTGAGCCCATTGGGTGGGCTGGGACACAGAAACCTTGATTTCTGTGTCTTTGCCTGATGGTAAGCATTGTTCTTCCTCATCAGAAAGGAAGGGAGGAAATGCCTGTTCTCCAAGAAAGTAGCCTTCAATAGTCTTATTTCTTTTCCCTTTTCTGGGCAAGCCAGTGACTTGACCTCTGAATATTCTCCTCATATCCACCTTGCCTCCTGGTCCTCCCAGCCAGCCTTTGGAGACTGAGATTCAAATGCTGCTTCCAGCCTTAGGGCTTTTGGTGGGGGCAGGGCTGCTATTCAGTGTGAGAATTAAGTTCATATGGTCAGGTTTGGGGCAGGGCTGCCTCTCAGGCTCAGTTCCCTCAGGGGGTTTATGCACAGACCTTCCACAATGGATTCAGGCTCCCGCCCGCTTGGGGAGCCCTGGTCTGCAGCCGCCTCTCTGCTTCTACCTCCTGGGGGCCCGAATCATAGGGGCACCCCACTCCCCTCTCGACCCACCAAAGAGACTCTCTCACCAACCCCTGTCACCTGTGAGCAGAGGGACTTGTGTGGCCACTGGAGATCCCATCCCTGAAGCCTGCTCGGGTCTGTTTCTCTTGGTGCCATGGCCGCAGCAGGTCTGGGCTGGGCTGGGCTCCACGTCTGCAGCGCAACGGACCTTTTGCGAGAGGTTTGCAGGTCCCTCTGTGGGTGGAGGGACCCGCGTGGCTGCTGGAGATCCCGTCCCCGAAGCCCACCTGAATCTTTTCCTCTTGGTGCCGCGGCCGCGGCAAGGCTGCCCTCAGCTCCCAGTCCTGGCGCCCAGTCCGCAGCGTGAAGGCCCCCCGGCGAGAGGTTTGCAGGTCCCTCCGGAACAGAAATCTCCTTGCTCCAATATTCCGTGGCCTCTGGGTGCAGAATTTGCCGTGAGTTACTTCCCTGTAGCCGTTCTGTGGGTTGTGGGTTCAGAGCTATGTGTATGTGCATGGTTCTACTCTGCCATCTTGGCTCCGCCCCTCTAAGTTAATTTTTTTAAATAAAAGGATGCTATAGCCCAGGTTGCCTTTGTTCAGTGTTGTGACTACAGCTCCTAGTGTATCTGTCACTAACCCATCATCACAAGATAATACTTTGAGGTAGGTAAGTAAGATAGTAAAATAATAAAATTATTGAAAAATAAAATAGTATTTTAATACTAAATCGTAATAGATATATAAAGGCAATAGATATAAACATGAATGTATAAATTATGTTCTGGGTTCATGATTTTCTACAATATAAAAGAAGGGGTTTGGATTAGATTATCTCTGAACTTATTTCAAGCTGACAACCTGTGATTCTTTGATTCTATGATTTACGTTAGTGTTCATTCCTTTTATTTTTGAATTAAAATAATTTTGTCACTATTAATCAGAATCATTGTGTTGACTCATAGCTTGATATATTCTATTGTAAGCAATTCCCCATTTCTCAAATACATATCCTTTGCATCTCTACTTGCTGAAATTCTTCCCTTCCCTTGGAGCTCAGCTTAGTTGTTGCCTCCTTCACAAAGCTTTCGCTGATTCTCCTACCTGAAAGTGTTCTTTGACTACTCAAATGTCCCTAGAGTCCTATGGATGAAATCTTGTTTCCTATTTTCATCCATGTTAAATCTATTTCCCTCCCCCCCCACACCTGCATCTTGATCAAGTACCGCTGAGTAGACTGTAAACTTCATGACAGAATGATCAGTTAAATTTTTCAACTTTGTATACCTAACATAAAACACAGTGTCATGAATTATATGCTGTTTATAATCACCCACTGAATTGTATTATCTTTTTACTAACTCCAAATATAGTCTATAACTTTATGTTTTAGTGTTCCTTTAGTCCAACTTTAACAGTGTTCTTTAAGTATTTTGTTTTAAATATTGGAATACGCAGAACATCAGATAAAATCATACAAAAATGTAAATGTCAGAATGGATTTAAAATCCAACTCTATATTTCTGTTTTTAAATTTTAATACTGTCTATTGTTTTCACACAAAATTCATTTTTTTATGTACTCTAGAAACATTGCAAAGCACAGACACCAATTTCTCCTAAAACCCTCTTTTATAGCAAAGAAAAACAATTAAGCAAAGCTAACACAGTGATGGAATCTGTCAATATTTGGCAGTTTATCCTCTCCATACCCCCACTGAACTACCAAGTCAAGAATTTTATTCTACCATTTATCTTTTAAAATCAATCCTGGTCATTATATTTTATCTGAGCTCAGCTGACTTTTAGTGTTATTTTTCATTTACATCAGTGTAGTCAGTATGCCAATTACTGTTCTGGGTCTGATGAAAGCCAAATTCAAGTGAATTTGGTTTTAGCTGCTATTGAGAATTATGTGAACAACTGTCTCTCTAGTAACATGGAAGATCGACTGATATAGATTATATGTCCATTTGTCTCTTCTCCTATATTAAACTGAAAGCTTTTCAAGGGCAAGACAATAAAATTAAAAACTTAAGACATGCACTTGAGAAGATTGGTCATGATTATACCTAAACCATCTTCTGAAATTGAAATTGTTGAAGCATGTTGATATATTACATTAATGTGTCCAATTATTATTCATTTTTGCCTTCTACTTGCCTCAGTGGTGATGGTGACAGCTAAGCCTTGCAGGCACTATTTCATGGTTCTGGTGTGTGTAGAGAA